>NC_083595.1:45463579-46211079 GCF_027579695.1 Neoarius graeffei | reverse complement strand
GAAGAAAGCCCCATTTCAGCGCTTTTCCCAGTGCGTCGTTTTGCTAATGAGAAGCAGGAGGCAGGGAAGGGTAGAGGGTGGGTGCGGGTCTTATCATTAATATTCATGACATGTAAACATATTACCTCTGATTGGCTAACAGCACTGTGACGCTACCTCCAGTGGGTCAGAACAAGCGGATGTGGGTGTCTTACTATGGCGAGAGAGAAGGAACAAACCGCGAAGGGAAAAATACCACGCGCTGACGTCATTAAGGTGCGACGCGAGGAAATAAAATAAATTCAACAAATGTTTGGGTTTTTACTGAACAAACAAACAAATAAAATGAATGCGTGACTTAAAAAAAAGAATGTGGGTGTCTTTGTAAAAACTGTTTTGATTGGCTATTATAACAGAGCATGCTGCATGCTTTTTGGTTTTGTAGCGCAGAGTACCTGGCTAACTGCAGGAAGCGGTTAGCTGCACAGCTAATGTAGCCACTGCAAAGCTAACGTGGCACCGATTTTAAAACACGGCAAAACGACTTAACAGTTATACACTTACTTGTTCGGTGTTTGTGGCTGATGCGGCAGGGATGTTTAGTACGGACCCAGGCTTCAGTGACAGTTGATGTGCAAAACCTGCCCTGTACTGTCCCAAGTTGTGGAAACATTAAGAAGGTCAGAGGAACTCATTTTAACGTTAAAAAACCTCAGAAAGTGAAAATTTCATGCCATGGGACCTTTAAACCATTTTTGGTTGACAGCATTTCATTACACGTGCCTAAAACTTTTGGACAGCACTGTAGATAAAAACAGAATGTGATGATTTGGCAAATCAAAAGAAAAAGTAATTTGTACTTTAAACATAATGTCCAAATGTCAGTAAGATCACTCTTCCTTCTTCAACTTCATTCAAATTTCTCGTCAGACTACTACTGACTTCCTGTTAGACGTATTTGAACATTGCTTGGCTATGTAAGAAGTAAAGCCCCTGGGGGTGTGCTGCTCTCAGAAAGTAATGAACAGTGGTCAGGGTGCTGTGAAGTGGAGTAACTGTTATTTTCCAATAACAGCACGTCCTGAGAGTGTTTTATTCTTCTTATACCATCACAGTTTCAACTTTTTATTCATCATAGAACTGTCCATTACACCAGTTAGTTTCACAAATCTCAAATCGCAGCTCGCTGTGTTACCGAGAAATCCGAAAATACAAACTCCTCTGTCGTGAAGACTTTCCTGTGGTGGAAAACCTCTTGAATGGTACAAAGCACTGACACTGCAGACTCCTTCAGTGAATGAAAGGGTCCTGATAGAACTCTTCGTCATGTTGACTGTATATTTATCTTTGTTAAACAAAGACATTTTCTTGTTTATAATTAGTGTTAGAAAATGTCACGCATCAACTCCAGTTATACATCCATGTCAATGTGCAGTTACTCTAGAAATGAGTGCACTGAGATCATCCTGTGGTTTGGCTTGGATCCGGATCTTCTGTCAGAGTTGTTGCTGTTGTTGTTCTTCTTTTCTCCTCTTCTTCTTCTTCCTTTTCTTTTTGTTTTCCCCTTCTTTTTCTTCTTCTTCCTTTTCTTTTCTCTTCTTCCTTTTCTTTTTCTCTTTTTCTTCTTCCTTTTCTTTTTTCTCTTCCTTTTCTTCTTCTTTTCTTCTTCTTTTTATTCTTCCTTTTCTTTTTCTTCTTCCTTTTCTTTTTATTCTTCCTTTCTTTTTATTCTTCTTCCTTTTTTCTTCTTTTTCTTCTTCCTTTTCTTTTTCTTTTCTTCTTCTTCCTTTTCTTTTTCTTTTCCTCTTTTTCTTTTCCTCTTCTTCCATTTCTTTTCTCTTCTTTTCCTTTTCATTCTTCCTTTTCGTTTTCTTTTCTTCTTCTTCTTCTTCTTCTTCTTCTTCTTCTTCTTCTTCTTCCTCTTCTTCTTTTTCCTCCTTTTCTTTTTCTTTTCCTCTTTTTCTTCTTTCTTTTCTTTTTTCTTCCTTTTTCTTTTCCTCTTCTTTTTCTTCTTCCTTTTCTTTTTATTCTATTTCCTTTTCTTTTTCTTTTTTTCTTCCTTTTTTCTTCTTATTTTTCTTTTTCTTCTTCCTTTTCTTTTTCTTTTCCTCTTCTTTTTATTCTTCTTCCTTTTCTTTTTCTTTTCTTTTTATTCTTCCTTTTCTTTTCCTCTTCTTTTTTCCTCTTCTTCCTTTTCTGTTCTTCCTCTTCTTCCATTTCTTTTCTTCTTTTCCTTGTCTTTTTCTTCTTCTTCCTTTTCCTTATCTTCTTCTTCCTTTTCCTTCTTTTTATTCTTCTTCCTTTTCTTTTTCTTTTATTCTTTTCCTTGTCTTTTTCTTCTTCCTTTTCCTTTTCTTTTTATTCTTCCTTTTCTTTTTCTTTTTTCTTCCTTTTCTTTTCCTCTTCATTTTCTTCTTCTTCCTTTTCTTTTTCTTTTCTTTTTCTTCTTCCTTTTTCTTTTCCTCTTCTTTTTTCTTCTTCTTCCTTTCCTTTTTCTTCTTCTTCCTTTTCTCTTCTTCCTCTTCTTCCATTTCTTTTCTCTTCTTCTTCCTATTCCTTTTCTTTTTCTTTTCTTCTTTTTCCTTGTCTTTTTCTTCTTCTTCCTTTTCCTCTTCTTCTTCCTTTTCTTTTTCTTTTCCTCTTCTTCCTTTTTTCTTCTTCCTTGTCTTGTTCTTCCCTTTCTTTTTTCTTTTTCTCTTTTTCTTCTGCTTCTTCTTCCTTTTCCTTTTCTTCTTCTTCTTCCTCGTCTTCTGCTTCTTCCTCTTTTTCTTCTTTTTCCTTTTCTTTTTCTTTTCATCTTCTTCTTCTTCCTTTTCTTCTTCTTACAGACTGAATGCTGTAATTAAATCAAAAGGTGCTTCAACAAAGTCTTAGTTTAGGGTGCACACAGCAACCAGCTTATTGTACATTTATTTTTTTTTAATGTTTTTCCCCCAAAGAGATTTGTTTGTTTTTCAATTGAACTGTACAGGTTATAGGTCACATTAAAGGTAGGAAAAGTTTTGAAATTATTTCTCATGGTCTCTTTTTTTTAACATCAGAAAAACCGATCATTTTAACGGGGTGTGTGCGGTTTTTATATCCACTGTATCTATCTTCTCTTTGTATCAAATCTTCACTCGACCGTTCAAATCGTGGTAATACTGAGAAAATTCAGCATTGTTTACAGACACGCTTTCAGCTTCTGCCATCCTAGTTGCTTTGTATATCCACCATCATGGCGGACGCTCATGACGTAGCACGTTTTGATCACATGTTTGCAGGTCATCTCTACACGCCTTTACAGAAACCCTTCTCAGCATGAAGTCATTTAAATACATTTTACTGAAACAATCTGGACAGGCGTTCAAGGACTTCATGCTTGCAAATCTCAAACTAATCACGTGACTCGGTTCATATACAGTATGTATGGCGGTTAGGGGTGGGGTTAATGGTGCAACCTTTCTGCTTTGATTTGTATAATATAAAATCTAATCATATCAGCCTTATGAATGAGAATTCGCATAACTTTTTTTTTTTCTGAGAGCAGATGACAGGAAGTCAGTTGTCAGGTTGATGTCCACGCTGACAGGTCTGCTCTTGTCTTCTCACTCAATTTACATTTTTTAAAAATGTTTTTTTTTGTTGATTAGATTTGCGTAATATGGTCTGACTGTTTTATAAAGAGCTGTTTGAAGTGTTAATGTCAGCATGTTGTCATATTGAAAAGAAAAACCTGTCCACATGACCTTTCCTTTTGTGATTTTTATGAGTCACGGAATCCGTTTTCTGCATGACTCGTTCAATTGCATTTCTGATTGACGCGTTAAAAACAACGAGCTGCACGCGTGGAATGAAGCTACAGTGAAAGTGAGTGTGTTATACAACATCAGTTCAAGATAGAACGTGAATATTATTACCAACTATTTATTGTTTGAAAGAAGTATGGACAAAGTACTGGGAAATTATACTTAATAAAAGTAGAGAAAGTCTTACAATGGTATCCCTACCTTGTACCTTACCTTGAGTTTCTGTTGCTAGTGATGGTTTTACATGGCAGGGAAGCTACCCCTGCGCAAAACCCCCAACCTGGAGGACCAGGGTTCTAAAGGAAAGTTTACCACTTGGAATGGCATGTCAAACTGGCAGATCGAAGATGTTGTATACCAATAAGCGAGTCTTGAAGAGAGCAACTGGTTTTGAGGTGCCAGTAACCCGCCTTTGCCCTTTCTCCTGTCAGTATAAACGGTTCTGTCGCGAGAAGGCGAAGAGCTGGACTTTGGTTGATGGAGGCTCTATTTTACGCATGCCTTTGGGGAATTTTATGAGACTGAGAGAACTCGCCCTCTAAGCCGCCCCAGGTGATAACAACCTTTAGAACCACAATGGTATTCGATTAAAAAAATAAACAAAAAAAACCAACCAAGTACTCAAGTGAAGGTTTTCAAGTGATGAATTGAAGCTAATGTCATGTTTTCATGTGAAAAACAACTTTTATTACTTATCTAAACTGTTAGAAGTTAGTAACTACTGTATGACTGTTTTTGTCTACTGAAAAACATCATTAGCTCGAATTTCTTTTTCTGCCTAGCCAGTTCTTTTAGCTACTGGAATAATCCGTCGTCTAATCAGGGATGAGAGTGGGTGGTCACCAAAAAAGCAGAAAACAAGATGGCGCCCGAAGCCGGGGGTCTGGGAGGGATACCCCCCCCCCCAGGAAAATTTTGAAAAATAAGGCCTTACAAACCACTTTTCCTGCAATCTGAGCTGTAGTAGATAAAAAAATCTGTTGTCTTTTTTATATATTTACATGAAAATATGTTTCAAATCAATAGGAGTATTGTTTGAATTCAAAATAAAATCACATTCTACATTCAAGGGTATGGTTATAATTTATGATCAACAAAAATGACAAACTAAATTCACATTAAACGTAAGTTTTATTAATTATCAAAATGTTCATATATTAAATAAAATTTCTTAGGGAGAAAAGGTCAGTCACCCTATGTCCTCATTAGTTGCATATGATTTCAAAGTCTTTTGAAATATTTAAGTTTTCAAAACTGTCAGCATTAATTCAGATTTACTGACCATCATATACATGTTCAATGTATTAAATCAAGCGAGTGCTAAGTTTATGGGGTAATGTCTATGTACACTTTATACAATTATTTATAGTTCACAGTCACTTCTCATTTTCATTTAATCATTTCGACGACTTCTTCAGCTTTTTGGCCAAAGACAAAAGCTTGTCAGTCCTCTCTCTGTTTTTTATACCAGCATCGATTTCACGTACCTTCGCTTCGTCTCGCTTGCCAATTGTATTCGGCATTTTGAGTAAAAAAGCCGATACGAAAGAGAAACGTATTTTTGAAGCGCGGCGACGATGAACATGTGCAAGTTTCGATAAAATAGAACAGATGCGGGTACTTTTGTAAGAACTGTTATGATTGGCTTTTGTTCTCTCTCACACTCTTGTAACAACTGTTATGATTGGCTATCATGCTCTCGCCAGCGATGTTTTGGCCAATTACATTGTAGATAACACGTATTCTACCATGAGACTTAGCGAGACTAAAGATGGCGAAAATGTAAACATGTAACATCGTCGTACGCTTGAGTATCACGAAGGAACATACCGCAACCCCCCTCAATGAAAAAAACATCTCAACAGATTTGGCATAATATCGATTTTCGCTCAGAAAAAGCGGAAATCCGCCGAAAAGCGGAAAACTCTCATCCCTGTCTAATCCGGCATTAGCAAAGAGGCAAACTTAATTAATTGTAATTAACTTTGTTAATTATAGCCTTTGCTGTTAGCAAATTATCGAAACTTACCTCAACATGCCTTTTCAAATTAGATGGAGTCGGCGACTTTTAGTGTGGCAAAGAATACACCTCGTTTTATACAAGTCTTTGGTTAGACCATGATGTTGAAGCATTTTACTGAGGTAGGGTCAGGAAACAAACATCCTCAAGTCCAACATGGCAATCCAGTGTAGCATGAAAAGGTCAAATGGTGAGAAGATGCCAATTTGGCCTGATCTACATTCGATGCTAAGCTGAACTGTAAATCAGGTGTCCTAGTTGGATCTATTTTTAAGATCTAAATAAAAACATGAAGGAGACAACCACCTGGTGGTTCAACGGGCAGGAAGGCGGACCCAGAAAAGTGTTTGTGGAGCACGATCAGGGCACAGCACAACATGTAGAACACTGTTTCCATCCACTGCATCCCAATCTAGCTCCAGCCATCTTGATTCTGTCTTGCCCCTGGACCAGGTTAAGTCAGGGCGAGAGAGTGAGGCTGAAAGCTATGCAACTCTCCCTCACTCTAATCCAAGTCATGTGCAAGTCATGTCTTCAAATTCAAGTCCTGTGGTGATGGGCAAGTGGTGAAGCAGCAGGTGTGGAAACCCTGGAAGCTGGAGTCACGAACCTGCACGCAGGCGGCCCAGGGGATAGGGTTGACCTCTGCTGGAAGGAAGCAGCAGCAGAGTTCGGCAGCCCCCTGGGTGTCTGAGCAGCCCTGTTTAGGATTCGCTCTGCTCACCTCCATGGAGGAAGGGGCTAGAAAAGATGCCCCAAACATAGCCTGCTTCACCTCACCCTGGCCAGCACACCGCAGCTGGCAGGGATCCCACTCAGCATTCGAAATTCAACAAAATGTAGTGAAGGTACTCAACCTTGGCACGTGGAACGTCGACCTGTGGGTGTACCTTCAAAGCCCGGATTGGCGTCATCAGTCACCTCCAGACCCACAGCCGTCCATCCTTCCATTATCTGTACCTATGTATCCTGTGCAGGGTCGTGGGCAAGCTGGAGCCTATCCCAGCTGACTATGGGCAAGAGGCGAGGTACACCCTGGACAAGTCGCCAGATCATCGCAGGGCTGACACATAGAGACAAACAACCATCCACACTCATATTCACACCTACGGTCAATTTAGAGCCACCAATTAACCTAACCTGCATGTCTTTGACTGTGAGGGAAACTGGAGCAAACCCACACAGACACAGGGAGAACTTGCAAACTCCGCACAGAAAGGCTCACATCGACCATTGGGCTCGAACCCAGAACCTTCTTGCTGTGAGGCAACAGTGCTAACCCCTACACCACCGTGCCACCGTTTGGTTTTATTTTGAAATATTAATTACATAGAAGTACATATATTGGGTTTCAAGTTAAACTCAAGTCAAGTGTAAATACGCCAAACTAATACTGGAGTTACTGTACTTTGTTACTATACTTAAGTATTTTCCACCCACGGATCCAAATTTTAAAATCTCAGACATCCACCCTGATGAAAACATCAGTACCCAGGCTTTACGGTCAGCCCGGACGTGGTGTGACCTCTCCTTAATGTGGTGATCAAACAAGCCCATTTGTATTAGTGGGTTTATAAATGACCTAACCCAATAATCCTTGTCTCCCATCTGCATGGGTGTCTCGCATTTCCTCCCCATCCCGAAACCCACATTCATCAGGGTAATTGGTCTACGTTGAAACACTGATGTCGCTTTTAAGCACATTTCCATGCTGTTAAGAGCATGCTGACTCGGAACAAGTGTCCAGCAATGCGATTTCTAGATCTGGGATAGAGATTGAAAAGAAAACCGTAAGAGAACGAGTCGGAGGGAAGCAAGAAGGTGACAGGAGGCTTTACTCATTTCATTTATTTGTAGATTTTTCTTTCTGTATAGGTTTCTTTCCCTGTGTTCTTTGCTTTTCTCATCTGTGTGTCCGTAGCACAGGGTTGATGAGGATCGATGGAGAGAGCATTACAGTAAAACGTATTGATCAGGTGGAGGGCGAGCCAGGGAGATGGCCAAGTGATGCAATGCTTAAAGGAATTTATCCTCTGACTTATGCATTAACCTTCTATTGACTGCTTTGGCTGTCCATAATTAACACTCACTTTAGCTAAAGTGGTTAGTTTCAGCACTGAATTGGATGCCGTGTGTGTGTGCGTAAGAGAAACTGAGAATAAGAATACATGGAGGACAATGGGAATCGAAATTCAAGTGCTATATGTATATTTGTGTGTATGCGAGTGTGTTCATGAACAGGCAAGGCCCAGGAGGCCCACAGGCGAGAGAATCATAGATACCTTTCGCATTAGCATGCTATTTCAGCAGGTCTGCCACGCAGGCTATAGGGTTTCGGGGCAAATTGAAATGAGTGATTGTATTGCCAATCTCTGGTGAACGCGGCCCAAGTGGGAGAGGCTCGGCCTGGATCTCTCAGAGGTTAATCTAGACAGCGGCGTACACTTGACACACTCTCTAGTTTCGACCTTCCCTGCTTTATTCAGTGTGTGTGAGGTTCGATTCATACCTGCATGCATATTTGCATCTTGT
Organism: Neoarius graeffei; assembly: GCF_027579695.1. Classification (NCBI taxonomy): domain Eukaryota; kingdom Metazoa; phylum Chordata; class Actinopteri; order Siluriformes; family Ariidae; genus Neoarius; species Neoarius graeffei. Next base: position 46,202,760 of record NC_083595.1, on the reverse strand, counting down.
CTGGTGAGTTATTCTGAAAGCTTGGGCGTGAATGGGTGTTAACAAGCATTCAAGTCATTGCTGTTGCTATGATATGATATTACAACCCAGTTATTAACATTGGGAGGATGTCTGTTGGGTTATTTTTGGAAACATTACAGCAAAAGGATCTAGAGGTTTTCCAGCGAGAAAATTGTTTTGACGTTACGAATGTGTTTGTATTGTCGTCACGTATCTCACAATCCTGCATTTCTGGTCCTTTAGTGTTTTTAAATATACTCTATGTGTGAGATGTGACCCAAGCTTGTTCAGGTGTTTGGTGTAGGGTATGTCGAAGTGAGGCATCATTGAGCTGAATTTTATAGTTTGAAAACGTTCTCCTTTGCTTTACATGAAGGTCCGCTTCAATAATTAAGAAAACACAGTGAGATGTGCTGTTAGAGGAAAATAATTAACAGTTGTTCCATGAAATCGGATCATGCATGAGCTGATAGCCGACGAGGCACGTACTGTAGCACCGAGTCGGCTTTAATCCAAGTACGACGAGATTGAGTGGAATAACTGTTTTATTCTATCCACGTTCACTGGATTTTGAGAAACAGGATTTTTATTTTTATTTTTTGCAAATTCGATGAATAAAACTTTATACAAAATGTCCGATAAAATAATTTCCGCTTCAGCGGACTTCTTAAAAACCTATCGATGGCTGCACGAATTGACTTTAGTGTTGTTGTTGTTTTTTTTCGGAAAAAGTCCCGTCTTGCTGTCGTGCCGAGGTATAGAATAGCTTTAAATGTTTATTTAATTCTTCTTTGGATATTTCAGTGATGAAATTTTCAGACTTCTTTGGGCTTTTGAACAGGTCTAAAAAATTTAAACGCATTTTAATGCTTCAAGATGAAGAATATAAACAAACCGGTGAAATGGCAGGAGCAATTTGTGAAAAATGCGATGATAATAATTCCTGAAAAATTACAAAAAAAAAAGACATGTTCTTACCATCAAATACTCATCTCATCTCATTATCTCTAGCCGCTTTATCCTGTACAGGGTCACAGGCAAGCTGGAGCCTATCCCAGCTGACTACGGGCGAAAGGCGGGGTACACCCTGGACAAGTCGCCAGGTCATCACAGGGCTGACACATAGACACAGACAACCATTCACACTCACATTCACACCTACGCTCAATTTAGAGTCACCAGTTAACCTAACCTGCATGTCTTTGGACTGTGGGGGAAACCGGAGCACCCGGAGGAAACCCACGCGGACACGGGGAGAACATGCAAACTCCACACAGAAAGGCCCTCGCCGGCCACGGGGCTCGAACCCGGACCCTCTTGCTGTGAGGCAACAGCGCTAACCACTACACCACCATGCTGCCCATCAAATACTTTTATTCCATATTTTATTGCTTTTTTTTTGTATTTTTTAGGGCTTTGTTTTCAAGTAGAGTTTTTATTTCGTCCTCGGTTGGTCCAGCAACACGCTCCGCCATTTTGTTTTTCTCTACTCATGGTATATGAGCTGATAACACAGTCGTAGAGTAGCCAATCAGAGCGCACGAATGCTCATATCCAGTGAATGTGGTTATAATAATAAACGATGGAGTAGTGTGATGAAGCGCTGTTACTGTTACCGCACTAAAGTTGATCATTTTCCAGTAAGTCCATTTTATTCCTTTTACACAACAATAATTTGTCCGTATTAATCGTTTGTTTATTAACGTAATTGTGCAAGCACCACTTTTGGAAAGACGTACTCGTTCTCTTGTTTTTGTCATTTTTCTATCATTTTTTGGCCTTTTTGAAATGAACAGAATTTCAGAATCAAAGTCATCCTGCTCGGCTTCATCGGAGAGCTACCAAATGTCATATGACACCTCAGGCCAACTCACCCGACGCGTCCATCAGCTATGCAAATTATCAGCAAATCGTCTCTGACCTTCACTCATCTTTTTCTTGCTTTTCATCCATCCGTGTTTCTCCCACTGAATTCAGTGCATTTTTGGCCCGTTGAAATGAATGGAGTTTCGGAATCAAACTCATCCTGCTCGCCCACACTTCATCAGAGAACCACTAAACTTCATCTCATAGGTGTTACACGTCAAAAAAATTCAACCTTGGTGATTTTTTTTTTTTTTTTTTTGACCTGGGTTAATTTTTTTTAACCTAGTTCATAATTTCCAACCTAGGTAAAATTTTGGATTATCTAAGATTCTTAAAAGGGATTTGCCATCACTTCTTTTGTCTCTCTTTCTTCCATCCACTTCCTCATTGTCTACACCAGCCTCGTAGTTCCTCTTGTCTGTCTGTCTACCTAATTAGTATTTTTAAATAGCTTTTTTCATTCTTGACTGGGATTCAAACTCAGAACCAGTGTTGTCGTCGAGTCACTAAACCTCGAGTCCGAGTCCAGTCTCGAGTCCCCAGTGTTCAAGTCCAAGTCATTAAAGAAAATTTCGAGTCGAGTCCACTACTGATCCGAGTCGAGTCCGAGACCAAGACTCCGTCCGCACCATGTGACGGTGGCTGTTGCTGCCTTTATGTGAAAGCGTCTCTGCTACTGTGTTGGACTAACGTTCCTGCCCCGTTTTAGTTAACAGGCTACAGATAAAAAGCTTGTTCATCACTCAGCAAGCCCCGCCCACTATCACCAGGGTAAATAACATGAGAGAGGGTTAACACGAGCTAGTTCATCGCTCAGCAAGCAAGCCCTGCCCACTATCAGCAGAGCAATGAACATAGCGTGTCACTTCCTTCTCTGGGTGGAGTCTTGGCAAATGACGATTGAAGTTTGAGGTTGTCCCCGTCGTCTCCTTGATAGTTCTTCGACATATCGAACATACAGCGGTGCATTTTTTCCCACTGCATGAGAAGTCTGTATAAGCAAAGCGGACAACCCTAGGTGCGTCTCTCCAGGCATTTTAGCGCCATTAACGTTAGTTTGTTCCTGAACATGATGTATGAACAGGTGAATGTGCATTCTCTTGCACAGAATTAGTATAAAAATTAATGTAGATATAAATATAAATATTCCAAATTATTATGGCATGTTATAAAAAAAATAAAGAAAAAATCCGAGTCCTGGTCTCCAATTTACGAGTCCAAATGCAGTTAATGCACGAGTCCAAGTCCAAGTCATGAGTGCTCAAGTCCAAGTCAAAGCACGAGTTTTTAAAATTAGGGCACGAGTCAGACTTGAGTACTACAAGCCTGCTCGGAACCTTCTGGTTTTTAACCCAACACCTTAACCACTAGACCAGCAACAGTTACAATGAAAGGAGTGATGTATATTTTGAATTTATTCATGAGTCCAGTCTTATTACATCATTAAGTAGTTTAAAATGCAAAGTCTTCCCAAATCCTCACCCTAAAACCTGACCGTACAGTAGATACAGTAAGTCTCTCGAATGCAAGTAGCAAATTATGAACTGGGTTAAAAATTCTAACCTAGGTTGAAAAATTCCACCTGACAACATCACTCACCCAACACACACATCCTCCCATCGTGAGTCGCACTTGCCTTTTTCTTTCACAACAGACCAATAATACTCGCATGTTCTTGCGGAAATGCTCTCTAGAATGATAAAATTCAATTCGAATGATTTTTATTCATTTATAGTTACATTTGCGGTTTGCAAACCAAGTTAGCTCATGTTTTGCCTTGCATTATAGCAGCTATAAACTTTTACCGCTATCAATCTTTCCTCTTTGTTTAGAAGGCAAAAATAGTAAAGCCATCTGTCTTGCAGACTTTCCAGTTTATACTGTAGAGTTACAGCTTTACCTCTGACTGTTACAAAGCACTGATACTGGAGACTCCTTCCAGAAATGTTTCCTTACAGAAAATTTCACCATGTTAACAATCAGGATGGAGTAAAATGATCACGTTTTGGAAGAAGCACATTAATATAAACCTTGTAGTCGGAAATAGTGTCATATCTGCTATTATAGAAACAACATACAACACCTTTTGACCAATCAGATTCATGAATTCAACAATGCTTTGGTGGACAGTCGTGGCCAGAAGTTTTGAGACTGACAATTTTGGTTTTAACAAAGTTTGCTGCTTCAGTGTGTGTAGACCTTTTTTGTCAGAAGTTTTTATGGTATACTGAAGTACAATTATCAGCATTTCATAAGTTTCAAAGGCTTTTATTGAGAAATACACTACCGTTCAAAAGTTTGGGGTCACCCAGACAATTTTGTGTTTTCCATGAAAAGTCACACTTTTATTTCCCACCATAAGTTGTAAAATGAATAGAAAATATAGTCGAGACATTTTTCTGGCCATTGTGAGCATTTAATCGACCCCACAAATGTGATGCTCCAGAAACTCAATCTGCTCAAAGGAAGGTCAGTTTTATAGCTTCTCTAAAGAGCTAAACTGTTTTCAGCTGTGCTAACATGATTGTACAAGGGTTTTCTAATCATCCATTAGCCTTCTGAGGCAATGAGCAAACACATTGTACCATTAGAACACTGGAGTGAGAGTTGCTGGAAATGGGCCTCTATACACCTATGGAGATATTGCACCAAAAACCAGACATTTGCAGCTAGAATAGTCATTTACCACATTAGCAATGCATAGAGTGGATTTCTGATTAGTTTAAAGTGATCTTCATTGAAAAGAACAGTGCTTTTCTTTCAAAAATAAGGACATTTCTAAGTGACCCCAAACTTTTGAACGGTAGTGTACATGACACAGGACTCATGGTAGCGCTCACCTACCTTTATCTTCTCCAGACAGTCATTTTTCCAGATGTCCCAAACATTCTGAAGGGGGCTTCATCAGAGAAAATAACTTTACCCCAGTCCTCTGCAGAATGCAAAAAGTCCTCTGATGAAAAAGTTTCTCTGATGAAGCCCCCTTCAGACTGTTTGGGACATCTGGAAAAATGATTGTCCGGAGAAGAAAAAGGTAGATGAGCGCTACCATGAGTCCCGTGTCATGCCAACATGCATGTGAAGCATCCTGAGACTATTCATGTGTGGGGTCACTTCTTATCCAAGGGAGTGGGCTCACTCACAATTTTGCCGACTGCCATGAATAAAGACTGGTATCAAAACGTCCTCCGAGAGCAACTTCTCCCAACGATCCAGGAGCAATTTAGTGATGAACAATGCTTTTTCCAGCATAATGGAGCACCATGTCACAAGACAAAAGTGGTAACTAAATGGCTTGGTGAACAAAACATTGAGATTTTGGGTCCATGGCCAGGAACCTCCCCAGATCTTAATCCCATCGAGAACCTGTGGTCAACCCTCAAAAACCGGGTGGACAAACAAAAACTCCAAAATTGTGATAAACTCCAAGCACGGGTTGCCATCAGTCAGGATTTGGTCCAGAAGCTGATATCCAGCATGCCAGGGCAAATTGTAGGACTCTTGAAAAAGAAGGGTCAACACTGTAAATATTGAATCTTTGCATAAACTTGATGTATTTTTCAATAAAAGCCTTTGAAACTTATGAAATGCTTATAATTGTACTTCAGTATACTATAGAAACATCTGACAAAAAGATTTAAAATCACTGAAGCAGCAAGCTTTGTGAAAACCAAAATTTGTGTCAGTCTCAAAACTTCTGGCCATGATTGTAATTAACATAAACAGATTTTAAGAAGGGGCGGCACGGTGGTGTAGTGGTTAGCGCTGTCGCCTCACAGCAAGAAGGTCCGGGTTCGAGCCCCGTGGCCGGCGAGGGCCTTTCTGTGCGGAGTTTGCATGTTCTCCCCGTGTCCGTGTGGGTTTCCTCCGGGTGCTCCGGTTTCCCCCACAGTCCAAAGACATGCAGGTTAGGTTAACTGGTGACTCTAAATTGAGCGTAGGTGTGAATGTGAGTGTGAATGGTTGTCTGTGTCTATGTGTCAGCCCTGTGATGACCTGGCGACTTGTCCAGGGTGTACCCCGCCTTTCGCCCGTAGTCAGCTGGGATAGGCTCCAGCTTGCCTGCGACCCTGTAGGACAGGATAAAGCGGCTAGAGATGATGAGATGAGATGAGATTTTAAGAATTAATACACAATAAGTAGCTTAAAAAATAACCAGTGATGAGAATAATCACTTGCAAATGTGCCAACAGAATGAATACCTGTCTCTGCTCAACCCTCGACTACAAATAAGTCAAAAATAACCAATACGATCTAACACCTCCGTTAATATTTGCTGAATTTAACTGGCAGAATTCATATGTGGTGGCGGGTGCGGTGCAAATATTTACACCCAGGCACTTGAGAGCAGTTAATTATCATCGTTTATTTGCTTTCTGTTATGTAATTTATATTGACTCATTCAGAATTAAGGTGTAACATCAGTTAATACTTGCTGTGTTCACTTGACGTATTGCTTTGTTCACAAGGCTTACAGTGTATGAAAGTAGAAATAGTCAAGTCAGATGTATTTGTATAGCGCTTTTAACAATAGACATTGTTGCAAAGCAGCTTTACAGATAATTAAAGACTTTAAACATGAGCTAATTTTATCCCTAATCTATCCCCAATGAGCAAGCCTGTGACGACGATGGCAAGGAAGAACTCCCTCAGACAATAACAAAATTGTAACAATATTGCACGCTCATTCTCCATTGGGTAGAGTGACATAATACACGTAGGATAAGCGATATGCTAACAATATTGCATGCTATCAAACCAAATGAATGAAACCCGTTAGAAGGGAATAGAACACATTTTTATTCCATCGAAAAAGTGTCCTGTATGGATAATAATTCCTGATATTTCACACCGATGACGTCACTTTCAATGTTTTTTTCCCGCTGACTAGATGCGCGTTGTCAAAATGGCGGACCGGTTCAAAATTAAAATTGTTTTGATTAACTTATGTTTTTTCTGGATGTTTCCACATCATATAAGGAGCATTACATGGTGGCGCAAAGATATGAAGTTTATCTTGTCGTGTTGAAAATATTTTCACTCGTACACGTTGCTCACTCGTGATATATCCATTCACCACTCAGAGATAAACTTCATATCTTCATGCAAGTGTGTAATATCCTCTCTATATACATTATATGTAGTGAGCATATATAGTGTAATATTTGAAATCAACTCTCTTAGTTTTGACTCTTGTGTTCATCAAAAACGTCAAATGGACCCAACTACTGTATCAATCACTCACTCACTCACTATCCGGTTTAACATCACGTAAACACCACCGGTGTGTTGGAAGCTGCACGGTAAGTCCATAATTCCTTCTTCCAGAAGTCCCTGTCTAAAGCATCTTTGGGTGTGAGGCACCACTTCTTGAGGTCCTGGTTGACCAGCTCACACCAGGTCTTGTGGGGGCGGCCCTTTTTCCTTGATCTGTCCACCTGCTGAGACATGACCCTTCCAATACAAGAGGTGCTCCGACGGACATAGCCAAACCACTGTAGGCGCTTATATCGAAGGTCGGCATCAAGCTCCACTAGGCCAAGTCTCTGACGAAGACAGCTGGGGCTGACCACATCATCGGGCTTCACATTACACATCCATCTCAGCATTGCTCTCTCATTCCTCTCCCAGGTGCATCACGTCCATGCTTCTCAGAGGCTAACTCTCACTAGCGTACAGCATAGCACTCCTTACACAGCAGCTGTAGATGCAGCCACGAGTACAGAAAGTAAGACTCCGACATGACAAGAGGGGGAGCAATTCCCTGAACTTTCCCCAGGCTGCTCTGGTTCTTGTGATCGTGGCTAGCTCACATTCTCCACCAGGGCATAAGGTGTCACCAAGGTAACAGAAAGAGTCAACTGCATCTAGGACATGTTCACCAACAGGAACTTGGTTACAAGGCCTGGCATCAATTGGACAGGCAAGACTAAGACATCGGTTGCACCTGAAGAATGGGTCTGCAGAGAGTCTGCCACGGATGCTGGTACACTTCTTGTGCACCCAGTGTTGACAACCATTACGGAAGATGGAGTTGCAGCCTACGCCTTTCCTGCAGACAGCACATGGGTATTGACCAGAGTCCCTTAAGGTGTTAAGGTTTGGACCAGATATCAACACTTTGATTTTGGCCATATTCACTCTCAGTCCTGTAGGCTCCAGGCCGTTCTTCCACAACAGAATCTTCTCCTTGAGCTCTTCTAGTGTCTCAGCTACGATTACAAGATCATCCGCATATAGACCCTTTTCAGTCACGTGACCTTCGTAAACGCGACCGCCATTTTGGACATGTAGTGGACTTCGGCTCGAATCAGTTTGAATGCGAGGAAGGCGACAAACGAAAAACTTAAAAGAAAAAGGAGCGAGATGCAGAAAACACCTTCACTATCCAGCGACGTAGGGCATTTACAGGGCGAGCAGAGGGAGAGATATTTGCAAAAATTGAGGTTAGCAGGCTTAGAGAACGACGTTTACCTGCTTCCACCAGGATTGTTCACTGACGTACGGAAGTACACGAAGCCCTCGTCTTTACCTGACTTCGGCCCACATGATCTGTATACCTATGTCGTTAAAAACCCATCACCATACACATACACGCGAACATCCGAGGTTCCGGAGCGCGCTCTGGCTTGCTCCCGGAGTGCTCCGGCCGAGGTTCCGGAGCACACTCCGGCCGAGGTTCCCCTCAAATTAAGCAGCGCGCTCCGGCTTGCTCCGGAGCAAGCCGGAGCGCGCTGCTTAATTTGAGGGGAACCTCGGCCGGAGTGTGCTCCGGAACCTCGGCCGGAGCACTCCGGGAGCAAGCCGGAGTGCGCTGCTTAATTTGAGGGGAACCTCGGCCGGAGCACTCCGGGAGCAAGCTGGAGCGCGCTGCTTAATTTGAGGGGGAGCAAGCCGGAGCGCGCTCCGGAACCTCGGACGTTGGCTCCAGCAGCTATTTGTACCGGATCCGGTGTAAATAGCTGCCGGATCATAATTACAGTAAACTAGTAAATACAGTAAAGGAAAAACTTGAGACTGAAAGGTTTTAACAGTCATCCAAATGACTGAACGTAAACATTGCTACAGTAACATACCAGCTACTTGTTGACATTAGCTAGTCAACAATAGCTACTACAGAAGAACAAAGAGGTTACAATGGGTTATTTTAACCTATTTGGTTACACACTCGCCGCCACAGAATGATAACACCAATGTAATACCTTTTCTGGCTAATTTTATTCGTCTTACCTCCAACAAAGTGGTCACTACACAAGCGTTGGTATGCCGAGGGCTGCCAATCTTTCCTGTTAATGGCCGCTATCCATCTTCTCTGTCGGGATCCGATAAAATGATAAACCTTGCCTTGTTTGTTGATGGTTACTACATCCAGGTGCACAACAATATAGTGGCATTATGGAAGTCTTGCTGAAAGTAAAAACTTTCTTTGCTGCCGTTCCTCAATGTTGGCTGTGGTAAACTACTGGTAGTACATGTCCAAAATGGCGGCCGCGTTTGTCGTGACGTCACGTGAAAAGGGTCTATAGAAGTTTCCAGGGAGCACCAGAGGCAAAGTCCCACGACAGAGCCTCAAGTATGATAATGAATAACAGGGGACTCAGCACTGAGCCTTGGTGAACACCAACTTTCACCCGGAAGTCGTCACTGAAAGTGTTGTTGATCCTGACCCTGCTCTTAGCATTGGCATACATCACCTAGACTGTTCTCACTATCCACTCTGGAGCTCCTACACGCCTCAAGGCCCACCACAGAACTTCATGGGGCACACGATCAAAGGTCTTTTCACGGTCAACAAAAGCAAAGTACAAACTCCTCTCCTTAGCTAGATACTTTTAGCTGCAGCTGTCTCACAGTGAAGATTGTGTCATTAGTTCCTCTGCCTGTTACAAAGCCAAACTGCATTTCATTTATGTCCACAACGCCATATAACACTTTCTCCAGCACCCTTTCGAAGACTTTTAGGCAGTGCTCTGTTAGCTTCAAGCCCCGGTAGTTTCCTCTGTCCGTGGCGTCACCCTTGCCCTTAAACAAGTTGATGATGTAACTTGTCTCCCAGTCCACAGGTATTTTCTCCTCAGCAACGATGGCATTCGCAAGCTTGGTGACAAGGGGACAGATGATCAATGACATTACAAAATCAGTCACTTCTAAGATAAAATTATAATATTCCCTTTGCTTATAAGCGATAAGAACACAGTGTAGTGTGAATGCTAATATAATTTCTGTCTGTGGCAGTATAAAAGTTTAAGCACATTAATATTCAAACACAGTTTAGCACTCGATCTGTTAAATAATTCAAAGAATTTTAAATTTGAAAGCCATTCTTCAGGAACCCGAGTGTGTAAGATGTTCTTGCGGCTTCCTTTTACAGTTACTGCTTCCTCTCGACTAATTCTCCACTTCAGTAACTGATGAGCTCATTTCAGTACACACTCGTCTCCAGCCCCAAGGTCACCTAATCATATCATTTATGAAGTGATGCGTGGCTTTATGGTACTTAGCCCATGTTAACAGATGCTGATATTAAACCCTGATGTAAAGCACGGATGATGTATGGACGTTCCGTGTTTTAATTGTCATCTTCAGCGTGTAATGCTGTAGCAATCGAGGTCCTCAGGCTGAGACGCAGCACTTAAGAGGACAGATACGGCACCATTAAGTGGCCCTTACAAAATATATAACCACAAATCGTAGTCAGGAGGGGTGTCCTCTGACCGCTTAAAGGCCCTGAAGCATCCATAACATAGAGAGAGAGAGTTTTGAAGGGGAATGCAAACTGGCTCACCCTTCCAAGAATCCTCTTCATGTCTTAAAGTAATGATGGATGTTGTTTCTCTTTACTTAGTTATTTGGTTCTTGACATAATATGGATTACTACGGTTGTCAAATAGGGCTATTTATTTATGTATTCAGTATATTTATTATTTACTGTTCACTGTTTGATCTCAAACTCATTACGAAGGCAAGAAACTCGTCCACTAATTACCTCTTGACGAGGCACAGCTGCTAATTGAAAAGCATTTCAGGTGACTACCTCATGAAGCTGGTTAAGACAATAGTGTGCAAAGCGTCATCAAGGTAATAATAAGTTCAATTTATATAGCGCCTTTCTCAAAACCCAAGGTCATTTTACAATTATAGGACCAAAAAAAAAAAGTCCACCAAATAAAGGTCAGGATGTCATTCCAATGATGTAGCAGCCACAGTCCCACCAAAAGGTGCACAAAAACAAGTCCCACACCGCCAGCACTACTGCCGCGACAGCACCGGGCAACATCACTCGGAACACCACGCCATGGATCCACAAAATGAGCACAGACGCACCGGCTGGTATGTCCCAAACCACCCACACAGCCGGCGCGACGCCACCGAGCAACATCGCTTGGAACATCACGCCAAGCACTGAAAAGGACTCCTGCACAGAGCCCTGGACAACCACGATGCCAAAATGGGCAACGAGCTCACTGCAGTCCATAGCGAGGAGCACAGGCATCACCCACAGCGAACCAAGGCCTGGAGAGAACCAACGCCCAAAACTGGGTCTGGAGCTACAGTACACCACAACCGGCGAACCAAACACTCAAACATCAAACTACACAAACACAAAAAAGAAAAACAAAAGAGAAAATAAAATTTAAAAAAAATCATTGAAAGCGGCGGCACGGTGGTGTAGTGATTAGCGCTGTCGCCTCACAGCAAGAAGGTCCGGGTTCGAGCCCCGTGGCCGGCGAGGGCCTTTCTGTGCAGAGTTTGCATGTTCTCCCCGTGTCCGCGTGGGTTTCCTCCGGGTGCTCCGGTTTCTCCCACAGTCCAAAGACATGCAGGTTAGGTTAACTGGTGACTCTAAATTGAGCGTAGGTGTGAATGTGAGTGTGAATGGTTGTCTGTGTCTATGTGTCAGCCCTGTGATGACCTGGCGACTTGTCCAGGGTGTACCCCGCCTTTCGCCCGTAGTCAGCTGGGATAGGATCCAGCTTGCCTGCGACCCTGTAGAACAGGATAAAGCGGCTAGAGATAATGAGATGAGATGAGATCATTGAAAGCCCAATATTGCCATGACATTCTTATCCATGATGACTGTATGTAAACTTCTGACTGCAGCTCTGTTCATACATGTGTATATTTTGATCAGACTTTAGAGTTATAAACTGCAGAGGAAGAGTAAAGGTGTGTAATCAAAAATGTGAGTAATAATACCGTGCAATAATGGTAATCTAACCCAGGTAGTTCGAGTAGTAATTGTAATTGTAAATGCTGGATACCTTGAAGAATCTAAAATATCAAACATTATTCTCTCCTCATTCACTGAATATGAGCAATCGCACACTCTGATTGGCTACTCTACTACTAGGATATCAGCTCGTATACCGTAAGTAGAGAAAAACAAAATGGCGGATCGTGTTGCTGAACCAGCCAAGGATGAAATAAAAACTCTACTCGTAAACAAAACCCCAAAAACAAACAAAAAAAAGCAACAAAATATAGAATAAAAGTATTTGATGGTAAGAATGTATCTTTTTTTTTTACTTTTCAAGAATTGTTATTATTATTATTATTATTATTATTATTATTGCATTTTTCACAAATTGCGATTGTCATTTCGCCGGTTTGTTTACATTCTAAGCGGAAATGATTTTGTCGGCTGTATTGGATAAAGCTTTTATTGATTGAATTTGCAAAAAATAAAAATGCTCTGTTTCTCAAAATCCAGTGAATGTGGAGAGAATAAAACAGTTATTCCACTCAATCTTGTCGTACATGGATTATAGCCAGCTCGGTGCTATGTGCCTCGTCGGCTATCAGCTCATGTACGACTCGATTTCGTGGAATAACTGTTTTTTGTTTAACACACAATTCCATATATGTCCCGGATGTTATTTCATGGTTTGGACGTCTTCAGTTTTGTTCTACTACAATGTAGAAAATACAAAATACAGAAAAACCTATGAATGAGTAGAGTAGGGGTGTACAAACTTTTCATTGGTACTGTATGTATTTTAGTTAGTTGGTGTCCTAATATATACGGTAACTCCTGTCCTAATACTGAATTAATTATCCTGGTCCTTTATGCACATCATCATTGCGAGTGTTACAGCAGGTATAATGTGAGGAAAGTGATTCGGCTCATCACAACGACGGTTCGTGCAAATGGAATCAGATTTTTGGTTCAGACGATGTCTTTTATGTACTTTGTATTTTTATGGAGCTCAGTTGTCCCCATATTGACAGTGATGCATGATCATGGGCAGCTATGGCCTGAAAGTTAGAGAAGCAACCTTGGGCCCAAAGGGTTGCTGGTTCGATTCCCGGGACTGGCAGGAAAAGTGTGAGGGGAGTTGAGTGAACAGCACTTTCCCCTCCCAGCACTTTGTATCATGGCTGAAGCGCCCTTGAGCAAGGCACCAAACTGCTCCCCGGGGGGCTGTAGCATCGCTGCCCACTGCTCTGGGTATGTGTGTGTGCTCACCGCTTCAGATGGGTTAGATGCAGAGGAGGAATTTTATGGAATCACTTTTGTGCCAAAATGTTCATACAATACTTTTGAAATATCAAACAAAAACGACAAATCAAAATACAAAAATAAGTCAATTTTTTTTAAACTGGCAAACAAATTATTCGTGTAATCGTGCAAAATATAAGTCTGTTACTCTTCAGAAACCTTTAATTTTTGTTCCGCGTCTTTCTCAGTTTTGTTTGACGTAATTTATTTTGGTTGTGATTCCAGCTTTCTCGTTTGCGCTCCCTGACTTTTTGCTTGCGGTTTTGGTACAAACTTCCCCTGTGGGTGGGCTGTCCAGGAACGCATTCCCATTGGGTAACTTGTGTTTGACTGACAGCTACGCTCAGCCATTCCCTACTCGGATTCTGGCGGACTGTTTGACGAGTGACCGATCCATTGACGATAAACAAGGATCGAGTGGACTTCAGTGGCGACTATGATATTGAATTAATTCAACAAAGTGTAAATTCAATATTATAGTCGCCACTGAAGTCCACTCCATCCTTGTTTACCGTCAATGGATCGGTCACTCGTCAAACAGTCCGCCAGAATCCGAGTAGGAAATGGCTGAGCGTAGCTGTCAGTCAAACACAAGTTACCCAATGGGAATGCGTTCCTGGACAGCCCACCCACATGTGAAGTTTGTGCCAAAACCGCAAGCAAAAAGTCAGGGAGCGCAAACGAGAAAGCTGGAATCGCAACCAAAATAAATTACGTCAAACAAAACTGAGAAAGACGCGGAACAAAAATAAAAGGTTTCTGAAGAGTAATAGACTGATATTTTGCACGATTACACGAATAATTTGTTTGCCAGTCTAAAAAAATTGACTTATTTTTGTATTTTGATTTGTCGTTTTTGTTTGATATTTCAAAAGTATTGTATGAACATTTTGGCACAAAATTGATTCCATAGAATTTCACTGTGCTTGAATGTACATGTGACAAATAAAGGCTTCCTCTTCTAATTATGTCTGGACCCCATGTTGTTGTTGGTTTTTTTTTTCTTTACTCTTTTTTTCTTAAAAAAAATGCAGGTTATATTTTAAAAACCTAGAAAAATACAAAATATTTGTTTGAAAACCAAAATTAAGATTATACTTGGTTTTAGATGTACTAGTTATTATCTCCAGTATTGTTTGTTTGTTTGTTTGTTTGTTTGTTTGCTGGCCTAAAAACTAACATTGCACACTGCAAAAAATAAAAATTTTAGGAAGTTTATTTGTCTATTTTCAAGCCAAAACATCTAGCCACCCTTATTACAAGACATAATTGCCCAACAAGCAAAACCTCATTTAGCTAGAAAGGCTAGTTTTTAGACAGTCCATCTTGAAAATCTCGTATAAAATGTCTTGAAAAAGTCTTATTTGGAGCACCTTTGAAAATAAAACAAGTTTTTTTTTTTTTAAACAAGTAAGTACATTTTGGACATTTGTCAAATGCGGTTCATCGTGTTTCAAGAAAAAAAAAGTATGCTTGTTTTGGGAATAAATGAACTTTACTGAAATCTTTGAATCTTTCATTACAATTCAACTCCACCTTACAGATCCTAAGTTTACTGCGACTGTTTTCTCAGTCATTCAGCGTGAGCTCCTTCTAGATGCTGTACAGACTCTAGACCAGACAAGTGCCTTCAAAAAGGCTGTGAGTGAGTGGAGGGCGTTTTAGTGACGTCTTTTTGGAATGCTGTGAGTTAAGTTCAGTGTTTTTTTTGTTTGTTTGTTTGTTTGTTTGTTTGTCTGTCTGTTTGTTTGTTTGTGCCTGATCTTGTAAACCCCTCGTACACATGAATAGTCAGTGCCCCCAAAACGCACTGTTGCTTTGGCGTTGTGTAAGCACTGTAAGTCAAAATGCGTAGACTTTTTTTTATTATTATTATTATTTTTTTTTTTTTTTTTGGTGCCTGAGGTCCTGGGGAAGTGGAATCTTAAGAGATGTTTGAATGTTGAAATGGGAAAAAAAAATAAACTTGTTGCAATGCTACACGTGTCGTCAACTTGATTCAAGATAGTCTCTGGTCTCATATCTAGAGTATTTTACTAATTACAGGTCACAAAAGGAGAATCTTTTAAGCTAGCAATGCTTAGTTGTAGAATTTAACAATCCTAATATTAGTATATTTATCTTAAATTCAGTTTTTACTGCTAAGACTTTGTCATGAATTTAAGTGAAATACCCTTAAAATGAAAGGGCGTTGGGGGCGTTGTGGCTCAGGTGGATAAGGCGCCATGCCATAAATCCGAGGTCCCGGGTTCGATTCCAACCCGAGGTCATTTCCCGATCCCTCCTAATCTCTCTCTCCCACTCATTTCCTGTCGCTGCACTGTCCTATCCAATAAAGGTGAAAAAAGCCCAAAAAAAAACTTAAAAAAAAAAAAGGAACTATTTTGATTATTGTGAGTTAATCAGATCTCGCATAATAAGTTCCCCAATCTTATTTTGGAATTATTTCATCTAAAAACAGGTTAGATTTTTCATCTTACTTTAAGAAATCTTACCAAGTCAAATTTGACTAGTTCCATTGGCAGATTTTTTTCACCTGATTCAAGCAAATATGTTTTGTTTTAATCTTTTATTTCTTATTTTTGAAAGGCCATTTTTTGCAGTGCAGCTTATTGCTGTTCTTTAACATTTAATCTCATCGCAGTTAACGAAAGAAAATCGGTTCTTTTTGCAGTACTCTGCAGAACTCTGAGTTCCTACTGTGTGTTTATGTACTTTGTCAGTTTATGGAGCTTAAATGTTTACACACCGGCAGGAAAACATGATTTTGATATGAAGATGGTAATTACTGCAAATGTATTTAAAGCCGTATTAAAACTAAAAGACGCAAATTATCTATTTAACGCAAAACTATTTCTTCCTGTAAGGTGAGGCTCATGGTTGGTTGTGTACTTCTGTTTAGTTACAGGAATGCAAGCGTGAATGGAAACGCCATCGGTAATGAAACCCTGATTTACATTTAACACAATGAAAAGGAGCTCATCGGATGAAGTGCGTGCAGTTAGTGGGCGTGTTTGTGATTGACAAAGAATAATTGTGCAAGAGATGTTAGGTCAGATGAGGAAATAATAAGCGGTGTGTGTGTGTGTGTGTGTGTGTTCTCCATGGCAGCGATGAATTCAGATCTCAAAGAGAATCCCAGAAGAGTAAGATTAAAACTTGTGACACATAATCACTCATCATGTGTATTACTAATTAAAGGTAGTGAGACATCTTGAAAAACTGTCCAGAATACAACAGGAATGCAAATTGAAAGACAGGAATGTACACTCAGTTTATAAAACATCTAAACGCTGTCAGCGTCAGAGGTGTGAGCATGCAGCAGATATCTCATGTACAACTTCCACCACAGTCATATTAAATCTTTTTTTTTTTTGAGAAATAATAGTCATTCCAAGAAATCGAGCCGTAACGAGCTGATAGCTGACGAGACACGTAGCACCGAGCCGTGTACGACAAGATTGAGTGGAATAACTGTTTTATTCTATCCACATTCACTGGATTTTGAGAAACAGATCCTTTTTTTAAATTTATTTATTTATTTATTACAAATTCAATAAATAAAAATGTTATACAAAACGTCCAACAAAATGTAAACAAACCGGAGAAATGACAGTAGCAGTTTGAGAAAAATGCGATAATAATAACTCTTTGGGGGGGAGGGGGGAATATACGTTCTTACCATCAAATATTTTCTTTCCATATTCTCATCTCATCTCATTATCTGTAGCCGCTTTATCCTGTTCTACAGGGTCGCGGACAAGCTGGAGCCTATCCCAGCTGACTACGGGCGAAAGGCGGGGTACACCCTGGACAAGTAGCCAGGTCATCACAGGGCTGACACATAGACACAGACAACCATTCACACTCACATTCACACCTACGCTCAATTTAGAGTCACCAGTTAACCTAACCTGCATGTCTTTGGACTGTGGGGGAAACCGGAGCACCCGGAGGAAACCCACACGGACACGGGGAGAACATGCAAACTCCGCACAGAAAGGCCCTCACCGGCCCCGGGGCTCGAACCCGGACCTTCTTGCTGTGAGGCGACAGCGCTAACCACTACACCACCGTGCCGCCCTCTTTCCATATTTTGTTGCTTTTTTTATTTTTGGGGGGTTTCTTCTTCTTTAGGATTTTTTTTGTTGGCGGTTGGCAAACCAACTTAAAGGTGCATTACCGCCAACGACTGGGCTGGCGTGTGGAACAGGAGATATTGGGGAGAAAAAAAATATTATATTCTTTTAGCTATTTCTGTTTCTTTTAAATGCTTGATAACAGTTTTTTGGGGTTTTGTTTTCGAGTAGAGTTTTTATTTCATCCTCAGTTGGTTCAGCAACACGCGCCACCATTTTGTGTTTTTTTTTTCACTTTTTTATCACTGGAATACTCTCAGAATCCTCTTGAGCTACATTGTTTATATTTATTTACAATTTTTTTAAAATTGTTTTGTTAAGAGTTTACTCGTGGATATCCAGTTTCTCACAAAAAGCAGTCCGAAAACAATTTCAAAGTTTGATATTTCTAGCCTACACACACTCAGGGTTAATCATTCCTGAAGATAATTAACAGTTATTCCATGAAATCGAGTCGTACATGAGCTCATAGCTGATGAGGCGCATAGCACCGAGTTGTCTGTAAGCCATGTACGGCGAGATTGAGTGGAATAACTGTTTAATTCTATCCACATTCACTGGATTTTGAGAAACGGGGCATTTTTATTTGTATTTTTTGCAAATTTGATCAATAAAAATAATTTAAAAAGATAGGTTCTTCCCATCAAATACTTTCATTCCAGGTTTTTATTTATGTATTTATTTTTGTATTTTTGGGGGTTTTGTTTTCGAGTAGAGTTTTTATTTTGTCCTCGGTTGGTTCAGCAACACGCTTCACTATTTTTGTTTTTCTCTACTCGTGACATATGAGCTGATATCCTAGTAGTAGAGTAGCCAATCAGAGCACATGATTGCTCATATCCAGTGAATGTGGATAGAATTAAAACAAAATATTGTTTTGTTTTAAATTTTTTAAGGGTTGAAATAGACATCTCCCTGAATAGACTTAATGCCTGCCCTTCAGGTTGTATCACAGTTCCTGAAGCGCCTTTTAGGGCTTTGTAAATTGTTCCGTAGGTGTGACGTGAATGGATTTGCACTGACATCATTCTATATTTTATACTTTTAAACTAGAAACTGTGCAAGTTGGATGTTTACGAAGACAAACCTGTAAAACGTGCGTTTTTTGCACATTTGAAAGACGTCCATAGACTGGATAAAATCAAGATCAATGATTTCTCAACAGCATTATTTAACACGATTCAGTTGATGGCAGAACGGAAGGAGGCGGTTCTTCTGGGGAATGTACGCACCCATGGCCTTACCTAGAACTCATGTTTCAGTTTTCTGAAAGGATTAAAGATTCTTTTTGTTTTAAATGTTTGCTTTGTTTGCCAAAAACGAACCACGTCACGGCCTACAAACACTCGCCGTCCGACCTGCGGGAGCGTACTGAGGGATATAAACGTTTTATTCTAAGAGAAAGCTTGCAATGAAGTTGTCTGTGCTTTTAGAGCTAGCGATAACGTTGCAATAGCTATGCAGTCTGGTTAGTCAAATGACTTTCTATGGATTTGCCCGCCAAGTTGCCATCGCCTTGTCCACGGCTAACGTTTATACATAGCTAGTTAACTTGAATACTGTTAGTTAGCATGTAAACATGGAGTTGCGCTAACATGAATAACGTTAACTTATCTGAAGTCCTTTCAGAAATATGTTTTAGCATAATCTTACCATATAAACAATGTAGAAATCTTTCTTTTCTAGTAGCGTTAGCTACCCAATATGATTTTGAGTTTGAAAAGCGTTTGCTAGCATGTCAGGTGGAGTTTCACTGACTAGCTAGCTTAACGTTAAACCACCATGATGGCACAGCATGCGTTCATTTTGTGAATTCACATTTCTGTCTTTGGTAACGGCATTAGGTTTTGTAAGCGTTGTGGCAATAATACAACGATGCGTTGACAGAAAATGTACTTTTAATACTTAAGCATTTTTAAAAGCAAGTACTTCCGTACTTTAACTTAAGTAAAAATTTGACTGGATAACTTTCACTTGTATCGGAGTCACATTTGATCAGTGGGATCTGAACTTTGACTTACGTGATGCAGTTGGGTACTTTGTCCACCTCTGGGGTTTACTGGGGAGTTGTTGTGTATACATATGAACGAGCACAACATCATTCTTTCAATCGTGTGTAATTTAGTCACCATACCAGAGAGCTGCTCTTAAATTGTAGATGACAGCCAGCTGTTCCAACACATCTTTAGACAGCAAACACACACACACACACACACACACACACACACACACACACACACACACACATTCCCTTGCTGCATTTTATGCAAAGTTATTCGAAGCAAATGCAGTCAGTTCCAGCATGTCGAGTATCCACGTAAATCAGTCTCTGTGTGATGAGATCAAAGCTGCATGCTGAAGCTCGCCTTCACACCTGGCCAGGTGTTGGTCAGTGTAAGTGCAGGTGTGTTTTCTGCAAATGATTGCAGCAAGCACATTCCCGGGGCATCACTCCGAAACCTTCACACCCTCTTTCGCTCTTCACACGCTTCATTGTTTGCAGGTGTTTTTACTCAATGTCATAAATAAAAGAAAACGTGCATTTTGTTTGTGCAGCTTAAAAAGGGCTGGGACTCGTTTGAAAGCTTACGTTCTTACACCCTTGCACACACACAGTGATTAGCATAATTGCAGCGGCATGATTGCTTTTTTGTTTTTGTACACGCATTGAATCCTCCATGACTAACGCTACGTTCACACTGCAAGGCTTAATGCTCAATTCCGATTTTTTTGTGAAATCCGATTTTTTTGTGAGGTCGTTCACATTAACAAATATATGCGACTTGTATGTGATCCTCAGTATGAACGAAAAGCGACCTAAAAGTGTTCCGCATGCGCACTGCAGGATACGACGACGTCACACGCAGTGAGCATGGCCAGTGTTTACGGAAGTAAAACCGCCCGGTTGCGGTATGACCCATCCAATCTAGCTTGAATAGCTGCATCCCCCCAAATGGAAATCAGCTCCCTAACCTCTGCGTCCTTCCATTGAGAAGATTCAGAACCTTCACAGCCCGAAGCGTCCCTCGCATTGATGTCATGCGCAGGGGCGCAGATACGTTTTTTGAACTGGGGGGGACAAAAAACTGGGGGGGACAAAGCTGCCAGCAAACCAACCCTAACCCCGATATGCCTGTCAAACTTGTTGTTAGTAACCATAGCAACCAAGCTCGAGCTCGCAACCTGTGCAGTCTGCGCAGCTCAACCAACCGAATATCAGTCTTTGTTTTGTTTTATGTGAGTTATTGCAACTATGTATACACTGCCGTGCACCTCAATAAACCGAATGGTAATTAGTCTTTTGATTTTTCCGTGAGGTTTGCCTTATGCAAAGAAAGACAGCATAGATGTTTTTTCCTCCCTATAAGTGGGGGGGACCGAACGAGGTGAATTTAAATATGACTCGTCCCACCCTCTATCTGCGCCCGTGATTATGCGCCATGTTGTTGTAACTTTTTTTGAGAGACCCGCCGCCTACTTCAGCGCAGAATAGTGACGTTTGTGGCTTGTTGATGATGTGTAAGTCGGATGAATGCGACCTGGCGGTTCAGACTGAAGTCGCATATGAAAAGAGCGGATAGGAATCGGAATTAGGACCACATATCCAAACGGCCTGGGTCGGATTTGAAAAAATCGGATCTGTGTCGTTCATATTGTCAATAAAAGATCGGATACAGGTCACATATGGGCGAAAAGATCGGATTTGAGTCACTTCAGCCTGCAGTGTGAACGTAGCCTAAATGTTCTCTCACCTGTGAAGAGCGAACAGTCTCACCGCCAAAAGATGCAACCTGGACAAATCCAGAACGCAAAAAAATCAATCCAGGAAGTTCCCAGGACTCTTCGTAATTCTGTGATCTGACACAAGAAGGCCAAAAAGTTTATTTCGTTTTAAAAATGAAAGCGAGCTATCAGTGATCATTAATTAATTAATCAATGATGTGGCGGTGTGATGTATTGGAGGTACTGTTACAATTATTTCCTGGATTATTATTATTATTATTATTATTATTAATAAACAATTTTTATTTACTTTGCAAAAATATAATATTCGAGAACATTCATGCAAAATCTGAAAGGACGCATGCAGCTTGACGCTGGAACCGGGTTTCCATTGCGGTTTTGCGTAAAATAGAAGCAATTTTTATTTTCAAAATTTCAACAAAACCCAATTTCCATTGCGTGATTTTTTTTAGATTAAAGCTGTGTTTTCACCTCGTGCAAATATCTGTCCATTTAAATCAAATCCTGAAGAATTTTCGTCGTCTTAATTTGTTCGTAGTTCTATTTATGTCTGAGAAACGAGTGAGTTCCTGTTTTCACTTACGCTATAATCGCTATAAATATTTGCTGGGCTTTTTTTCCTCTCTTGAATGTTGTAAAGTGTTGACACTGGAGAGCTCTTTCCAGAAACTTCACTATATCAATGACTATTTAAAAAAAAAAAGAAAAGCTGTTTATTTTGCGTCTCTGCCACACAAGTCTTATGTACAGTACCGGTCAAAAGTTTGTACACCCCGACTCATTCATAGGTTTTTCTGTATTGTGACTGTTTTCTACACTGAAGACATCAAAACTATGAAATAACATCTGGAACATAGACGGTATTATGTGGTAAACAAAAATGTGTTTAAAAAACAAAACAGGTTTGATATTTTAGATTCTTCAAAGTTGCCACTATTTACCTTGATGATGCTTTGCACACTATTGGACACTATTATCTTCACCAGCTTCATGAGGTAGTCACCTGGAATGCTTTTCAATTAACAGGTGTGCCTCATCAAGAGGTAATTAGTGAACGAGCTTCTTGCCTTCTTAATGAGTTTGAGGTCAAACAGGAAATAGTCTCATCTCATTATCTCAAGCTGGAGCCTATCCCAGCTGACTACGGGCGAAAGGCGGGGTACACCCTGGACAAGTCGCCAGGTCATCACAGGGCTGACACATAGACACAGACAACCATTCACACTCACATTCACACCTACGCTCAATTTAGAGTCACCAGTTAACCTAACCTGCATGTCTTTGGACTGTGGGGGAAACCGGAGCACCCGGAGGAAACCCACGCGGACACGGGGAGAACATGCAAACTCCACACAGAAAGGCCCTCGCCAGCCCCGGGGCTCGAACCCGGACCTTCTTGCTGTGAGGCGACAGTGCTAACCACTACACCACCGTATCGCCCCACAGGAAATAGTGCATAATAAAAATGCTAAATACAGTAAATAGTCCTATTGCACAACTGTAGTAACCCATATTATGTCAAGGACTGCTCAACTAATTAAAGAGAAACAACATCCTTATACAACCCCGATTCCAAAAAAGTTGGGACAAAGTGCAAATTGTAAATAAAAACGGAATGCAATAATTTACAAATCTCAAAAACTGATATTGTATTCACAATAGAACATAGACAACATATCAAATGTCGAAAGTGAGACATTTTGAAATTTCGTGCCAAATATTGGCTCATTTGAAATTTCATGACAGCAACACATCTCAAAAAAGTTGGGACGGGGGCAATAAGAGGCTGGAAAAGTTAAAGGTACAAAAAAGGAACAGCTGGAGGACCAAATTGCAACTCATTAGGTCAATTGGCAATAGGTCATTAACATGACTGGGTATAAAAAGAGCATCTTGGAGTGGCAGCGGCTCTCAGAAGTAAAGATGGGAAGAGGATCACCAATCCCCCTAATTCTGCACCGACAAATAGTGGAGCAATATCAGAAAGGAGTTCGACAGTGTAAAATTGCAAAGAGTTTGAACATATCATCATCTACAGTGCATAATATCATCAAAAGATTCAGAGAATCTGGAAGAATCTCTGTGCATAAGGGTCAAGGCCGGAAAACCATACTGGGTGCCCGTGATCTTCGGGCCCTTAGACGGCACTGCATCACATACAGGCATGCTTCTGTATTGGAAATCACAAAATGGGCTCAGGAATATTTCCAGAGAACATTATCTGTGAACACAATTCACCGTGCCATCCGCCGTTGCCAGCTAAAACTCTATAGTTCAAAGAAGAAGCCGTATCTAAACATGATCCAGAAGCGCAGACGTCTTCTCTGGGCCAAGGCTCATTTAAAATGGACTGTGGCAAAGTGGAAAACTGTTCTGTGGTCAGACGAATCAAAATTTGAAGTTCTTTATGGAAATCAGGGACGCCGTGTCATTCGGACTAAAGAGGAGAAGGACGACCCAAATTGTTATCAGTGCTCAGTTCAGAAGCCTGCATCTCTGATGGTATGGGGTTGCATTAGTGCGTGTGGCATGGGCAGCTTACACATCTGGAAAGACACCATCAATGCTGAAAGGTATATCCAGGTTCTAGAGCAACATATGCTCCCATCAAGACGACGTCTCTTTCAGGGAAGACCTTGCATTTTCCAACATGACAATGCCAAACCACATACTGCATCAATTACAGCATCATGGCTGCGTAGAAGAAGGGTCCGGGTACTGAACTGGCCAGCCTGCAGTCCAGATCTTTCACCCATAGAAAACATTTGGCGCATCATAAAACGGAAGATATGACAAAAAAGACCTAAGACAGTTGAGCAACTAGAATCCTACATTAGACAAGAATGGGTTAACATTCCTATCCCTAAACTTGAGCAACTTGTCTCCTCAGTCCCCAGACGTTTACAGACTGTTGTAAAGAGAAAAGGGGATGTCTCACAGTGGTAAACATGGCCTTGTCCCAACTTTTTTGAGATGTGTTGTTGTTATGAAATTTAAAATCACCTAATTTTTCTCTTTAAATGATACATTTTCTCAGTTTAAACATTTGATATGCCATCTATGTTCTATTCTGAATAAAATATGGAATTTTGAAACTTCCACATCATTGCATTCCGTTTTTATTTACAATTTGTACTTTGTCCCAACTTTTTTGGAATTGGGGTTGTATATATATTTTTTTAAATGGCCAGGTTCCTGCCCAAACTGATAATCACATCATCAATTTTTCTTTGTCTAATCAGACACAAGATATGCCACCACACTTGCCAGAGCAATTGGGGGTTAGGCACCTTGCTCAAGCCAGTCCTGCTGGTCCAGGGAATCAAGCCAGCAACCTTCTGCTCTCCAAGCTATTTCTCTAACCATTAGGCCATCCCCCAACAGCATCCGGCATTACTGTAAGACATGAGGTGTGTTTTAATGAATAAAACTAAAGAAAAAACATTGAATTTGAAGGTGTGTTCAAATATTAGACTGGTTAGACTGGTACTGTCAGTTATTCCAATGGAAATGACAACATATTAGACACTAGCTAAGAGCTAACTTGCGCATTAATATACGGTAAATCTAGCACTAACTAACTCCAAAGTGACACCAAAGAGCATTCAACACCAAAATGATGTCATTTTCGCAGTGCATGTGGTCCGGTCCAGCTCATCCTTTTTGCACATGACAGAAGAAATAAATTAGTAGTGGCTTCAGCTGGATTGTACCAAACGCAAGTTGCCCAAGATGTTTCTGTTTAATGCTGTAAAAGCCAAGCAACTGGTAATTCAGCATGCTACTGTGCTTATTTAGCACAGGCATCAATATTTTCAGGCATTTCAACTGAACACAGAGCGCTGACGCTGCCATCTTTGCATGGACGCAGTACAATATCACACTAATCAGTGTAGCTTTTTAATCTAGGCAACAAAAAAAACTTGAATAAAACCTTATTTTCAGTGCTTGGTATAAAACAAGTCCCTAAAAGGACTACGGATAAAATATTACACCGAAGTACCACTGTATATATTTTTGTTTTTTGTCTTTTTTTTTCTGAAAAATAAAACTGCTCCACGTTGCCATTCCAAATATTCCATGTTGTCTTTCTGACTTTCTGTTCTATTTCTGTTGATAAATTGTTTTTCTTTGTCACGGAGATGTCACCATCAATCATGTTTATAACCCGACACACCCACACCCACTGATCAGATGAAACTTTCTGTACAGTTTTGACAAGGCGGATGTTTGTGTCACACTTAGCAATAATTAAACTGTAATTAATAAAATTTAGGCGGCACGGTGGTGTAGTGGTTAGCGCTGTCGCCTCACAGCAAGAAGGTCCGGGTTCGAGCCCCGTGGCCGGCGAGGGCCTTTCTGTGCGGAGTTTGCATGTTCTCCGCGTGGGTTTCCTCCGGGTGCTCCGGTTTCCCCCACAGTCCAAAGACATGCAGGTTAGGTTAACTGGTGACTCTAAATTGAGCGTAGGTGTGAATGGTTGTCTGTGTCTATGTGTCAGCCCTGTGATGACCTGGCGACTTGTCCAGGGTGTACCCCGCCTTTCGCCTGTAGTCAGCTGGGATAGGCTCCAGCTTGCCTGCGACCCTGTAGAACAGGATAAAGCGGCTACAGATAATGAGATGAGATGAGATAATAAAATTGACACTACCCCTCATAACTCCCAAATAATCTTTAGGGTTTGGAAACATTTTGACATGCTGCATAACAACCTGCACCCTGCGTAATGAAGTGTACAAAAAGAAAAAAAAAACCAAGCAAACAAACCTTGCTTCCTTTCTGCTGGTTACTGTGTGTTTCTTATACTTAAACAGGCAAGTAGTTACGCCCATAAACACACAGTTGCTGAGAATAACATCCATTTGATTGAATCCTCGTCACACCTGGGGCAAATTGTTACTCTCACTCAGGATCTTTATTATTATTATTATTATTATTATTATCCTAAGATTTTTTAGGATGCTATTTCTCCCTCAGTTTTCAACCAATCATCACCAAATTTCACATGAAGAATCCCTCTGGGCTGAATTACGTTGCTATGACTTTTGGTGCCGATCTGGATCACTGATCCGGAATGATCCATGAAAAATTGAATTTTTTCCTCACTAAGCATCATTCTCTTTCTCTTTCTCTTACCATTCCGGATCTACAGGGTACGGTGACCAGACGTCCCGGTTTGTAAGAGCTAGCGCAAATTACTCTGACTTTAGTCACAGTATCTGTCTAGTTCTTTTTCTTATTATTCTTCTAACATTTTTTAGGATGCTATTTCTCCCTCAGTTTTCAACCAATCATTATCAGATTTCACATGAAGAATACCTCTGGGCTGAATTACGTTGGTATGACTTTTGGTGGTGATCTGGATCACTGATCTGGAATGATCTGTGAAAAACGGGCTTTTTTTCCAATCATTTATAACTCTGTCATTTTTCGTAATTTTTTCAGTGAGAATTATTTATTTATTATTATTTTTTTAATTTTGTTCAGGGCGGCAGGGCGCAACTTTTCCTCACTAAGCGTCATTCTCTATCTCTTACCGTTCCGGATCTATAGGGTACGGTGACCAGACATGCAAGTTTGTAACAGCTAGCGCAAATCACTCTGACTTTAATCACAGTCTTTATCTCATTTTTATTATTATTATTATTATTATTATTATTATAACATTTTATGACGCTATTTGTCCCTTAGTTTTCAACCAATCATCATCAATTTTACATGAAGAATACGTCTGGGCTGAATTAAGTTGCTATGGCTTTTGGTGCTGATCCGGATCACTGATCTGGAATGATCCATGAAAAACGGGATTTTTTTCAATCACTTATAACTCTGTCAATTTTCCTAATTTTTTCAATCTTTTTTTTTTCATTTTGTTCTGCAAAATGACCTTCACCTTGACCTTCAGTTGGCAAAGGTCAGCTAGTGCAAATTACTGTGACTTTAGTCATTGTCTCCATCTAGTTTTTAATATTGTTATCACGTTTTGGTCTTTACTAGAACGTTCGTATGATAAATTGACAGTTTATGAAACAACACCTTGTTTGTAGATTGTAACCCGAGTGTTAATTGGGTTTCTGTGTGCCTGTAGATGCCAGTCGAGCCTGGCGCAGACTCTACCCCCTGAGGAAGCACCTGTCGACCGACCGTATTGGACCAGCGACGATCCCGACATGCCGCTGCCTTTCGATCTCTCTGACATCATCAGCCGGGTGGAGTCACTCCTCTGGAGGTAGAGTTTGGAGTATATCACTCTTCAGCTTAATCAACTAACTAGTCTTGTGTGATGTTGATGTTTTAACACATGATTTACTATTTAAAAGACAAAAACCAAAATAATTAAATCGTAAAGAACCAAAATTATCACCTGTGCAGTCAGGCGCTGCTTGCTGGCAGTGGCAATAAAGAAAACTCAGCTTGATTGTGTTGGGGTTTTTTTACATTAAAATAACCAACAGCAGTATTTTTGATATAATAATTTTACAAATTGATTGTCTCATGTCCACATGGCTGCCATTTTGTGTCTTAGTAACTAGTTCACTACTGTATATGCTAATATTAGCAAAATCGATCATTTCATCATATTGTTCGATTTCGTTTCATGCTCAGGAGCTCAACACGTTTTCCTTGACAAAACGCAAAGGCACTTGAAAGACACATGAGGAGAAGGGGCGGGGCTGCCGTATGGTGTCAGTTAATATCTAAGGGTTCTAAGTAGATCGTTTCAGATTAATATCTCTATTTTCTTACCCTCCGTTTTTATTCGGGGGACAAAAAAAAGCGTGGTTTTGAGTGATACTGTACGCCAGTGTTAAATTGCGAAGCTTCCTGGACAACAAAGTTTGACAGGTGAGATAACATCCACTGACCGGCCACTTTAATAGGAACTTGTTCTTGGTTCTAAGATTCCTGTGGTCTTCTGTTTTCTGTTGCACGCTGAGATGCTTTTCTGCTCATCACGGTTGTAAAGAGTGACTATATGAGTTGCTGTATCCTTCCTGGCAAAAACTCTCGAACCAATCTGTCGATTTTCCTCTGACCTCTCTTATCAACGAGGCATTTGTTTCCACTCACAGAACTGTCCCTCACTCAACTCAGTGTTTTTTTTTTTGCTTTTCGCACCATTCTGTCTGTGTGTCAACTCTAGAGACTGTTGCAGGTGGATGGGTGTTCCTAATAAAGTGGCCGGTGAGTGTAATAATATAATATAATATAGTTCAATACAATAGCACCAGAGTAAATGTTACTGAATTGCGTGGAAGTAAAATAGTGTAGAAACGATGAAATTGTTATATCGCACAAGCCTAGAATTCACCGAACAGCTTGCATCATTCGGTTTGTGTAAAACCAGTTGCGTGTTATCAAGTTTTTAAATCATAGTCATGTTTGGAGAGAACACTAAGATAAATATCAAACTAATCCAACAATAACAACAACAAACCACACCCGAATACCAATCCAGCCTCAGTGCTTGTTAATGCAGTATGGACTACGTTCAGACTGCACCCTGAAACGACCCATATCCGATTTTTTTGCCCATATGCGACCTGTATCCGATTTGTTATTGACAATCTGAACGACACAGATCTGATTTTTTCACATGCGACCCAGGCCGCTTGGATATGTGGTCCTAAATCCGATGCATATCTGATATTTTCACATGCGACTGCAGTCTGACCGGACAGGTCGCATTCATGCGAACCTACACGTCATCAACAAGAGACAAACGTCACTATTCTGTTGGCTAATCCCACCTCTTTGGTGGAAAACAACAACATTTGTACAGTTTTCAGAATTTAAATAGACTTTTATAGAATTGATCAAGCTAATGGTGGATTTGGTAGGGACCTGGATGTTGATCTGTTAGCCTGATTAAATAAAACAGTTTCTATAACTGATTTATAACTTAAACCATCCTGTACCACATCGCCAGGTCTCGCCTCATCTCCATAGCAAACTGCACTGGTGTTTCTGCACCTTGAGCCAGCGCTGAGAGAAGTTGCAGAATTCAGCTGGCTATAAACAATCTAAATAAATATTTATAAAAATGTAGAAAAAGTTTATTAATATGACGAAATAAATATGGGCAAATTAAGTTTGGTAATACAGCGGCCGTATCCCAAATGACTGCCTACTGAAGCTCGAGTGCACTATATAGAGTTTAAAAATCCATTACTTCCTAGTAACATGTAGTGCACTTATATAGAAATTAGAGAGACATTTAGGAGTCAACCCTCGTTACCAGGCTACACGTTTTCATTTCAGTTCAGAAACAAAAACACACACGAGACCTCACACTTTAACACTAACCAGATAATTAAACAAACAAACAAAAAAGAAATCATTAAACTTGAAGAGTGCGCTTTTTTTTTTGTTTACGTATTACGTAGATGTGCTTATTACGTGTCAATTTGCGCATGCGGGACACTTTTGGGTCGTTTTCCGTTCATATTGGAGATCGCATACAAGTCTCATATAATTGGTAATGTGAACGGCCTAACAAAAAAATCGGATTTCACAACAAATCGGATATGGGTCGTTTCAGGTTGCAGTCTGAACGTAGTGTTAGTTCTCAGTGGCCTTCGTTTCCTTTTAATTCAGCTACAGTACTTTCACTTTCGTATTCTCCTCCCAGCTTGAAAAGTGCATATTTATGGAATGATATTTGTTCCATTTCAGTTGTTTAAAGCTTATTTATCTTAATTGCCGTGCTTTATTTGACTAACAGTTAATGATGTACACTACCGTTCAAAAGTTTGGGGTCACCCAGACAATTTTGTGTTTTCCATGAAAAGTCACACTTTTATTTACCACCATAAGTTGTAAAATGAATAGAAAATATAGTCAAGACATTTTTCTGGCCATTTTGAGCATTTAATCGACCCCACAAATGTGATGCTCCAGAAACTCAATCTGCTCAAAGGAAGGCCAGTTTTATAGCTTCTCTAAAGAGCTCAACTGTTTTCAGCTGTGCTAACATGATTGTACAAGGGTTTTCTAATCATCCATTAGCCTTCTGAGGCAATGAGCAAACACAGTGTACCATTAGAACACTGGAGTGAGAGTTGCTGGAAATGGGCCTCTATACACCTATGGAGATATTGCACCAAAAACCAGACATTTGCAGCTAGAATAGTCATTTACCACATTAGCAATGTATAGAGTGGATTTCTGATTAGTTTAAAGTGATCTTCATTGAAAAGAACAGTGCTTTTCTTTCAAAAATAAGGACATTTCAAAGTGACCCCAAACTTTTGAACGGTAGAGTACATAATTTGAATTGGTATCGAAGGTTTTCAAGCTGAATTACACTATTTAACCAAAAGTTCTGCCAACGTTGTCAAAAGACGCGCGCGTCCTCTTTCGAATGCTGACGTAATCAAGCCGGAAGTTTTCCCTGTGTCCGAAATCGCTCCCTACTTACTCTATAGGGCACTATATAGTGAGGACGCCATTTTATAGTGCTGTCCGAAATGATAGTGAGGATTATTTGCACCCTATGTAGTGCACTCAAAGTATCCCAGAATGCATCACGAAAAGTAGTGTACAACCGATGGTCACTAACCAAAGCAATATATCCCATCATGCATTGCGGTCACGCTGAAAGAAATCAAATTAAAAGTCTCAAATTTGATTTAATAAAAGGCAGCAGCCCTGTGATGACCTGGCGACTTGTCCAGGGTGTACCCCGCCTTTCGCCCGTAGTCAGCTGGGATAGGCTCCAGCTTGCCTGCGACCCTGTAGAACAGGATAAAGCGGCTAGAGATAATGAGATGAGATGAGATGAGATGAGATGAGATGAGATGAGATGAGATGAGAAAAGGCAGCAGCAAAGAAGAAAGTATTCAGCCTTGATTTAAAAGAACTGAAAGCTGCAGGTACTTTGTATTGATTAATGTGGGAAATGTGCTCAGTATAATATGGATTTATCACAAAAATACATGCTTGTATTTATTATTTTGAAAACCCACCAGCCGACTGATCCGGCACGTTTTAATTGTGCGACAGTAATGACGTAAATACCAGCGCGACGGAGTAGTGTCCGAAAGTGGGGTTTTTTTTTTCATTTTACCAGTGGTTCAAAGTCGTATGGAATAATCTCCATCATTGATGAAGCTGTGAAATCTTGAAATTAATCTAAATTGGAATGATATGGCGATCTGGCCGCTGTGTAAACAGTTTTCAAAATGGCAGCACTGACACTTCACGTTTCGAAGTCTCGCACAAGTCTCGTGAAGATCGTATAGACAAGCGACGCCTGCCGTGGACCAAACGAACTAAACTCAACACGGCTAAAAACCGAATAGGCCGATAAGTATAATATTTAATTGCAATTAGTTGCCAATACGAGTCACGATATAAGGTTACTAAAACCGAAAACGTAATTGAATAACACGTTAATTAAGAAATAAAGCAAGTTTAAAAATGACTTCAGTTCCCCTTTAAGTGACTAGCGCAGTTGTGCCTTTTGACGTTTTGGGATTTCTGCTATTTTTATTTTTTCCGTATTTCAATGGCAACCAATTCAACTTAGGAAAATTTGGAGTGGGGTTTCGTGTGGGATCCGGTGGGGCGGGGGAATCTGTGATCTCCTGATGACTCTTGCTTAAATATGTCACTCAGATCCGTGATGTATTTCGTATGAAAATGTGAGTTTTTCAACATGAGAAGATAAACTTCATATCTTCAAGCCAACATGTGACTTTCTTTTTATTATATCGACACATTCACAAATAAAAAGTACCCAAATTTATCAAAACAACTCACTCTTCGATTTCCTCACGACTGACATATACACTACGTTCAGACTGCAACCTGAAACGACCCATATCCGATTTGTTGTGAAATCCGATTTTTTTGTTAGGCCGTTCACATTACCAATTATATAAGACTTGTATGCGATCTCCAATATGAACGGAAAACGACCCAAAAGTGTCCCGCATGCGCAAATTGACGCGTAATAAGCACATCTACGTAATACGTAAACAAAAAAAAAGCGCACTCTTCAAGTTTAATGATTTCTTTTTTGTTTGTGTGTTTAATTATCTGGTTAGTGTTAAAGTGTGAGGTCTCGTGTGTGTTTTTGTTTCTGAACTGAAATGAAAACGTGTAGCCTGGTAACGAGGGTTGACTCCTAAATGTCTCTCTAATTTCTATATAAGTGCGCTACATGTTACTAGGAAGTAATGAATTTTTAAACTCTATATAGTGCACTCGAGCTTCAGTAGGCAGTCATTTGGGATACGGCCGCTGTATTACCAAACTTAATTTGCACATATTTATTTCATCATATTAATAAACTTTTTCTACATTTTTATAAATATTTATTTAGATTGTTTATAGCCAGCTGAATTCTGCAACTTCTCTCAGCGCTGGCTCAAGGTGCAGAAACACCAGTGCAGTTTGCGATGGAGATGAGGCAAGACCTGGCGATGTGGTTTTTGTGGCGGTGGCGGAACTCACATAATAATCTGATTAATGTGGGCAGCAGACTAATGAGACCGAAGGTGTCAAATTACTGGAAATTTCCAGAACAATCTTATAATCTTATAATATAGGATGGTTTAAGTTATAAATCAGTTATAGAAACTGTTTTATTTAATCAGGCTAACAGATCAACATCCAGGTCCCTACCAAATCCACCATTAGCTTGATCAATTCTATAAAAGTCTATTTAAATTCTGAAAACTGTATAAATGTTGTTGTTTTCCACCAAAGAGGCGGGATTAGCCAATGCAGAATCGTGACGTTTGTCTCTTGTTGATGACGTGTAGATCGCATGAATGCGACCCGTCCGGTCAGACTGCAGTCGCATGTGAAAACGGATATGCATCGGATTTAGGACCACATATCCAAGCGGCCTGGGTCGCATGTGAAAAAATCGGATCTGTGTCGTTCAGATTGTCAATAACAAATCGGATACAGGTCGCATATGGGCAAAAAAATCGGATATGGGTCGTTTCAGGGTGCAGTCTGAACATAGTCATAGAGATTTATGTTACGGTTTTGGTTCTCCATGTCCCGGATGGAGCTCGTATGAAAAATACGAGTGGAGCATTTCCCAGTAAAACACTTGTGTCCATGTAATATACTCCCAAAAAATCTCAATCTTTTTTTTTTCAGGATGTAAAGATTTTGTCAGACAGTGAAGGAGGCAGATGAAAGACAGAAAGAGATCGAGGTACCATGAAGGAGTGGGTACAGGTGATCCAAGAATTGCACTTACCTGGAGATGAGCACTCACACACACACACACACACACACTCACACACACACACATATATACGCACACACCAACCAGGAGACTCCACCACCGGATCGATGGACAGATGGAAACGAAGAACAGAACTGGGACAAGACTTGGAGTTCTTTTTTTTATCTTTCTCATATCTTCCTTCATGGCCGTTTAATGTGTAGTGTTACAATGAGAACGCATTTAAACATTTCAGCAGTAGCTTTCAGAAACCTAGTCATCCAGCTGTGTACAATTTTATTCATATTCACCTAGTGTCTTTTAACGAGTCGTGTCTGTCCTGCATCACATATACAGTATACACAATGCGCTTCTCAATGCACTTATTGCTCGTTATCTGAAGATACACAGAGGGTCCCAGCCACCCGGATGGGAGGGAGGTCATGTGACTGAAGTCTGGTGATGTCATTAAGTGTCATGGCATGCTTTAGTTTTCAGTCTTGCGTGTCAGTATTGTCGATGATTGATTGTGTGTTTGCTTTCGTCTGCAAGTGTGTGTGTGAAGTTGTGGACACAGAAGTGGATGAGTTTAGATGTGTGTGTGCGCACAAGCGTGCATTTGAAAGTGGCAGTGAGGATGCGTGCCTTTTAGTTTATATGTTCCTGTGTGTGTGGCAGTGAGTATGCCTGCGCTTTGTACTTTTTTTTTTTACTTTTAGTATTGATTTCATCTCAGTGTGTGTGTGAGATGACCGTAAAATGATGGCGTCTTTTTTCCTAAAGCTATGTCCACATAGTTTAAAAAAAAAAAGAGTTGGATGCCACACCCCCTTCACTATGACTGACAAGCCCAGGCCACACCTCTTTTATTGGGACCAACATGGTACGGAAACAGTGTGTGATCTTTTGTGCACTTTTCTGGCCACTAGCTTCAGGATCTTGAAGCTTGCAACCTGATTGGCTCTGCACATCACCATGTGACGCTTTCAGTGAGAAAACGCTGCAACATCGATAACATTTCAGAGCAGGATCCAGTCCCTGGACTCCAAAACGTATGAGAAATCCTGTCTTTAAAAAGTTATCAATCAAGCTGTCGTGTGAAGTAGGTAGGCCCTGTCTCCATGCCTCCAGAGATTATTATTTTTTTTTTTGAAAGCATAGATTTTACTCCGCCTCCATTTTTATATAAACAAACAACATTTCTGGAAATATCTCCATCGACACAAAAACAATTTGAAAACGCTTCCATGAGTACGCCAGCCCAGTGAGAGGACCTCATAAACTTGTGTCCAACTCCTCAAGAATAAAGTTGAGTATATTGAGTGTTAGAGGAAAAAATAAAACATGAAAGACACTAAAACACCAAAAGTTTTGCGATTTAATCGAATTTGTGATTCAATTCCAGATCACTGATTTAAATCAGCGAATCTTTACACCAGTTTGGTTCTCGATCTCAGAAGATACAAGGTTCATGAGATGTTTCATCTTAAACCATGTGGATATAGCTTAATGAGTTTGTGTATGAGTGTGTGTGTGTGTGTGTGTGTCCTCCCAGGCTGATTAGTGTTGATAGGCAGCTCGGACTGAATCCTTCACTTCCTGCTTTGCGTAACTCGAACAGCCTTTCCACTCGCTTCCTCTCTCTCTCTCTCTCTCTCTCTCTCTCTCTCTCTCTCTCTCTCTGCTGCCGGCTGAGAAAGGAACACAATCATCTCCACGCAACTGAAATCCAGAGACGCTTTGCACTAAACCACGGTGAAACGAATGAAGGATGGAGGGAGAGTCGTGGATATCCTGTAGAGGAGGGAAGCACAGGAATAAAAAAGCACGAGAACATCGAAACAATCCGAGAATAAAAGGAAGAGGATGACTGGAGAAGCCAAGCAGCCCTTTTTTTCTTTTGTTTTATTATTAAAGCTTTTTATTCTGTCATCAGTGTTACACTAGCTCACCTGTATTATGATCTTTGATTCGAAGGCTTAAAAAGTGTTTTATACTTCCGAGGTTTTAGAGATGTTGCCAAATATTGTGTTGCTGCGATAATGCTGTATTGATTGTATGTAATTTTTTAAGTGTTTATTTTATTTTTTTCCTCGTTTTTCTTTGCTTTCTGTGTTGTACCAAATTCTTTCTTTAGTGATCAAAGCCTCCTGCATTTCTGAAAGCCTTGTGTGTGCAAAGCACTAGTGATAATTGAAAATAATAATAAAAAAAGATGCTGTTTTAATCATTTGGATGGTGACGATTTCTTCACTACTTAGCAATGGATATCCCAAGACTTTTTATTAACTTTATATCACTACAGTTCCAAGTAGCATTCTAAAAACCGCATTATATCTTATATATACAGTGGGGCAAAAAAGTATTTAGTCAGCCAGCAATTGTGCAAGTTCTCCCACTTAAAAAGATGAGAGAGGCCTGTAATTTTCATCATAGGTATACCTCAACTATGAGAGACAGAATGAGAAAAAAAAATCCAGAAAATCACATTGTAGGATTTTTAATGAATTAATTGGTAAATTCCTTGGTAAAACAAGTATTTGGTCACCTACAAACAAGCAAGATTTCTGGCTCTCGCAGACCTGTAACTTCTTTAAGAGGCTCCTCTGTCCTCCACTCGTTACCTGTATTAATGGCACCTGTTTGAACTTGTTATCAGAATAAAAGACACCTGTCCACAACCTCAAACAGTCACACTCCAAACTCCACTATGGCCAAGACCAAAGAGCTGTCAAAGGACACCAGAAACAAAATTGTAGACCTGCACCAGGCTGGGAAGACTGAATCTGCAATAGGTAAGCAGCTTGGTGTGAAGAAATCAACTGTGGGAGCAATTATTAGAAAATGGAAGACATACAAGACCACTGATAATCTCCCTCGATCTGGGGCTCCATGCAAGATCTCACCCCGTGGGGTCAAAATGATCACAAGAACGGTGAGCAAAAATCCCAGAACCACACAGGGGACCTAGTGAATGACCTGCAGAGAGCTGGGACCAAAGTAACAAAGGCTACCATCAGTAACACACTACGCCGCCAGGGACTCAAATCCTGCAGTGCCAGACGTGTCCCCCTGCTTAAGCCAGTACATGTCCAGGCCCATCTGAAGTTTGCTAGAGAGCATCTGGATGATCCAGAAGAGGATTGGGAGAATGTCAGATGAAACCAAAATAGAACTTTTTGGTAAAAACTCAACTTGTCATGTTTGGAGGAGAAAGAATGCCAAGTTGCATCCAAAGAACACCATACCTACTGTGAAGCATGGGGGTGGAAACATCATGCTTTGGGGCTGTTTTTCTGCAAAGGGACCAGGACGACTGATCCGTGTAAAGGAAAGAATGAATGGGGCCATGTATCGTGAGATTTTGAGTGAAAACCTCCTTCCATCAGCAAGGGCATTGAAGATGAATCATGGCTGGGTCTTTCAGCATGACGATGATCCCAAACACACCACCCGGTCAACGAAGGAGTGGCTTCGTAAGAAGCATTTCAAGGTCCTGGAGTGGCCTAGCCAGTCTCCAGATCTCAACCCCATAGAAAATCTTCGGAGGGAGTTGAAAGTCCATGATGCCCAGCGACAACCCCAAAACATCACTGCTCTAGAGGAGATCTGCATGGAGGAATGGGCCAAAATACCAGCAACAGTGTGTGAAAACCTTGTGAAGACTTGCAGAAAACATTTGACCTCTGTCATTGCCAACAAAGGGTATATAACAAAGTATTGAGATGAACTTTTGTCATTGACCAAATACTCATTTTCCACCATAATTTGCAAATAAATTATTTAAAAATCAGACAATGTGATTTTCTGGATTTTTTTTTCTCATTTTGTCTCTCATAGTTGAGGTATACCTATGATGACAATTACAGGCCTCTCTCATCTTTTTAAGTAGGAGAACTTGCACAATTGGTGACTGACTAAATACTTTTTTGCCCCACTCTAGTTGGTATAAATATGCAGGTGATCATAGGAAATGGTGCATTCTGACTGGTTGAAAGATTTGGACTATTTCTCGATAATCACCTCGAGCGACTCGTCAAAATGGCGGCCGATCGCTTTGTTGCTGTAAGTGAGGAAGAATTACAAATGAATTACAAAAGAAAATGCTATTCCTAAAAGCACTAAAAATGCGACGAAGTTTGGTCTAAAACTATTTAAAGGTAAAGTGGAATTATGATTTATTTTATTGATTTCAAAACGAAGTATTTTATGTGACTTGGAGTAGATAAGTGACACAAGTCTGCGCCGCGCCGTTATTACATTTGCATGTCGTTTTTGAAGTTTGAAATAAATAATTTTTATACAATTTTTAAAAAATAATCTCCTGTGTATTTTTACTAAAATATTTATCCACCATCGGTGAATAATAGTTAATTAGTTATATAAGTAATGTTTATGGAGATAGACAAAATTAATTTGTGCTAGTGACACTGGCGCAAATTGTTACTCCCACTCAGGATCTTTCTACTTTATTATTATTATTATTATTATTATTATTATTATTATCCTAAAGTTTTTTAGGATGCTATTTCTCCCTCAGTTTTCAACCAATCATCACCAAATTTCACGTGAAGAATACCTCTGGGCTGAATTACATTGCTATGACTTTTGGTGCTGATCTGGATCACTGATCCAGAATGATCCATGAAAAACGGAATTTTTTTCACTTATAATGCTGTCGAGTTTCATGACTTTTTTTCAATCAGTTTTTATTTATTTATTTATTTATTTTGTTCAGGGCAACAGGATGCAACTTTTCCTCACTAAGCATCATTCTCTATCTCTTACCATTCCGTATCTATAAGGTACGGTGACCAGATGTCCCGGTTTGTAACAGCTAGCGCAAATTACTGATTTTAATCACAGTCTCTATCTAGTTACAATTACCATTACATAAAAAACCAAGCCAATAACGAAAGAAATAATATGAGGAAAAAATATATGAACAGAGATCTGATCACGCAGTGTGTCACCAAAAATGAGTCCAGTTAATTACCTTTAAAATCAGGAGTGATTTGTTAAATTTAGTGGAACCAATCCAGAGAAATCAGTGAAAATGTTTAAGGCATCATCATCATCACAGAAAATCAAGTTTGGAGAAAACCAGCTGTAAACTTTGTGATGTTTAAATTGAAATTAATGCATAGCACACACACCGATATTTGGCCTGCAACATCATATTTATATGTTGTTTTACAGTAAAATATTTTGGTTTTGGATACATCATCGATTAAGGAATGTATTTACGCCAAACTTCGAAAAACGGTCTGTGGGTCATTTTTTGATTTTCTCATTTCAAATCAGTGTCTCAGAATCAAATTTTGTTACACTGCACTCATTTTCTGGTGACACGCCCCAAATGATGGTGCAACCATGGTAACAAATCCATGACTTCACAATTTTTACTGTGGCAAGGGCCTGAGGAGGAGGCGGGGCCGGGTTGAGGTAAACGCTTGTGAATGAATCTTCATTAGTATACAGTATATTTAAAAATGAGCGCGGTTTCACCGACTGCCACTCAAGTTGACATTACCAAGTACCAAAGGGTCGACTCGACATTAGCATCGGCCTTGCGAGGTTCAGGATAATTTTAACCAGTAGATGCTGTTTTGAGTCATTTCCAACCCATAAAAATGGCAGTTCTGTCATTATCACAGTACAGTCATATCATTTAGTTTACAGCTCAAAAAAACACATTTAAGTGTGCAGTACCTCTTTAATACCTGACAGAACCAGGAACCTGGTTAAAAAAGTAAGCGTCAGTGGGTAATATGGGTTACATTAACATTCTAGCATTGATGTGTGCACACTTTTTCCAAGTTTGACAGTGTGGCAATCATGCATGAAACCTCAGAAGTTAATATATGTAAAATGTGTTCAGAAAGTTCACTGTTTTTCATGAAAGTGCGCCTGGGTATGTTTTTATATCCCGGTGAAGACCAAGTGACCCGACGAGAGGAATATCTGACAGGTTTGATCTTGTGGGGACATTTGGCTAATCCCCACAAAGAAAGAAAGGAAGGAAGAGAAAGAAAGAAAAAGAAAGGAAGGAAGAAGGAGGAAGAAAGAAAGGGAGGAAGAAAGGAAGCAAGGGAAAGAAAGGAAGTAAGAGAAGGAAAGAAGGAAATGAAGAAAGAAAGGAAGGGAGGAATGAATGAGGAAAAGAGGAAGGAAGGAAGAAAGGGAAAGAAAGGAAGAAAGGGAGGGAGGAAGAAAGAAAGGAAGCAAGGGAAAGGAAGAAGGAAGGGACAGAAAGAACGGAAAGAAGAGAAAGAAAGGAAGCAAGGGAAAGGAAAGAAAGAAAGAAAGGAAGGAAGCAAGAAAGAGAAAGGAAGGAAGAGGGCCAAAAGTTTTTTTTTTTTGAGGTTAGGGTTTAGCATTCTGTTTAAACAGACCTTTAATTACCTGCGTAAATAATTATTTCAGTAGTTGGTCCTCACAAGGATTGTAAGACTGTGTGTGTGTGTGTGTGTTTTCTTCCCCCTTTACCTGTCCTGTCTCCAGGTCTCTTGTACAGACTGATGAGTTGGTTATTCTGTGTGACAGCAGGTCCCTTGAGCGTGTGTGTGTGTGTGTGTGTGCACACTCGCTCATAATAAACACATCGAGCAGTTCATTTTGTTAACTGCCTGTGAGTGGACCTGTCAGACCCAAGAGCCTCCTGGTTAACAGGCTGCCATGGCAACGCCGCTCAGTATCCTCGAGGGTTAAATGGCTACTCAGGTGTGTCACGACTGCCTCTAACACACTCAGACTGAACCGTTAACACGGCAACGAGCCGCTTCTGTCCCTTCTGTTCATCACAGTGACATTTCTGTCCCTTTAGTCTCCATGTTGATGATTTCACCTTGAAACCACATTCAGTTAAGGCTGACGGGTCAAAATGAGACACCAGAGTCAGAAATATTATGCAGGAACACACAACACTTACGACAGTATGCATCGTATATCATATGTCGCCTATGAGTCAAAAGTTTTAGCACAGTAGTTTGAACATATGCTGTATATTTCATTATCTTAAAGGTATTTTTGATAAACGGTTACAGTTGAAAAAAATAAAAATAAAAAAAAAAAAATATATATATATATATATATATATATATATACACACTAGTGCATCTCAAAAAATTAGAATACCATGAAAAAGCTCCTTTTTTCATAATTTAATTCAAAAAGGTAAACTTTCATATATTCTATATTCATTACATGTAAAGTGAAATATTTAAAGCCTTTTTGTTTTAATTTTGATGATTATGGCTTATAGCTCATGAAAATCAGAAATCCAGTATCTCAAATTATTAGAATATTCCCTAAGATCAATCAAAATAGGATTTACAATACAGAAATGTCCAACTTCTGAAAAGTATATTCATTTATACACTCAATACTTGGTTGGGGCTCCTTTACCATGAATTACTGTATCAATGTGGTGTGGCATGGAGGTGATCAGTCTGTGGCACTGCTGAGGTGTTATTCAAGCCCAAGTTGCTTTGATAATGGCCTTCAGCGTATCTGTATTTTTGGGTCGGGTGTTTCTCATCTTCCTCTTGACAATACCCCATAGATTCTCTATGGGGTTCAGGTCAGGCAAGTTGGCTGGCCAATCAAACACAGTAATATCATGGTCAGCAAACCATTTGGTAGTAGTTTTGGCACTGTGGGTAGGTGCTACAGTAAGTCCTGCTGGAAAAGGAAATCAGCATCTCCAAAAAGCTCGTCAGCAGATGGAAGCATGAAGTGCTCTAAAATCTCCTGGTAGATGGCTGTGTTGACTTTGGACTTGATAAAATACAGTGGACCAACACCAGCAGATGACATGGCACCCCAAATCATCACAGACTGTGGAAACTTCACACTGGGCTTCAAACGCCTTGGATTCTGTGCCTCTCCACTCTTCCTCCAGACTCTAGAACCGTGATTTCCAAATTAAATGCAAAATGTACTTTCATCTGAAAAGAGGACTTTGGACCACTGAGCAACAGTCCATTTCTTTCTCTCCTTAGCCCAGATAAGACACTTCTGACATTGTCTCTGGCTCAGGAGTAGCTTGATATTAGGAATGCGAAAGTCGTATCCCTTTTCTTGAAGATGTCTGTTCGTGATGGGTCTTGATACACTGACACCAGCCTCAGTCCACTCCTTGTGAAGCTCTCCCAAGTTCTTGAATCAACTTTTCTTGACAGTCCTCTCAAGACTGTGGCCATCCCTGTTGCTTGTGCACCTTTTCCAGCCACCCTTTTCAGCAATGACCTTTTGTGGCTTACCCTCCTTGTGGAGGGCATCAGTGATCATCTTCTGGACAACAGTCAAGTCAGCAGTCTTCCCCATGATTGTGGTTGTGTGTACTGAACTAAACCGAGAGATGCACTGTGTTCATACTGTTTTACTCAAACTCGAAATGAAATATTCTTATATTTTGAGATGTTTTTTTTATGTTTTTGTACTGTATGCCATACTGATTAAAATTAAAATAGAAAAATGCTTGAAAC
This sequence comes from Neoarius graeffei, assembly GCF_027579695.1. Lineage (NCBI taxonomy): Eukaryota > Metazoa > Chordata > Actinopteri > Siluriformes > Ariidae > Neoarius > Neoarius graeffei. The sequence continues at coordinate 46,160,832 of NC_083595.1, read as the reverse complement.
ATTTTAGTTTATGTGTAATGAGTCTATAATATATAACATTTTCACTTTCTTAAATAACATGGAAAATATTGAACTTTTTCACAATATTCTAATTTTCTGAGATGCACTAGTGTGTGTATATATATATATATATATATATATATATATATATATATATAGAGAGAGAGAGAGAGAGAGAGAGAGGCACTGTCGCCTCACAGCAAGAAGGTAGAAGGTCCTGGGTTTGAGCCCCATGGCCGGCGAGGGCCTTTCTGTGTGGAGTTTGCATGTTCTCCCCATGTCCATGTGGGTTTCCTCCGGGTGCTCCGGTTTCCTCGACAGTCCAAAGACATGCAGGTTAGGTTAACTGGTGACTCTAAATTGACCGTAGGTGTGAATGGTGGTTTGTCTCTGTGATGATCTGGCGACTTGTCCAGGGTGTACCCCGCCTTTCACCCATAATCAGCTGGGATAGGCTCCAGCTTGCCTGTGACCCTGTAGGACAGGATACACGGCTACAGATAATGGATGGATATATATATATATATATATATATATATATATATATATATATATATATATATATGTGTGTGTGTGTGTATGCAGGTATATATATAGTACCAGTCAAAAGTTTGGAAACACCTTCAAATTCGATGTTTTTATTTTATTTTTTTTTCCTACATTGTAAATTAATACAGAAGTCATCCAGACTATGCAGCAACACATAAGGAATCATTTAGTAAACTTTAAAATGTTAATCAAACCAAAATATGTTTTAGATTTTAGATTCTTCAAAGTAGGCACCCTTTGCTTTGATTACAGCTTTGCACACTCTTGACATTCTCTCAATCAGCTTCATGAGGTCATCACTCGAAATGGTTTTCCAACAGTCTTGAAGGAGTTCCCAGAGGTGCTGAGCACTCGATGGCTGCTTTGCTTTCACTCTGCAGTCCAACTCATCCCAAACTTTTCGGACTGACTGACCTTCATTTCTTAAAGTAGTGATGGACTGTCGTTTTTCTTTACTTAGTTGAGTAGTTCTTGGCATAATATGGATTAGAACAGTACTCAAATAGGGCCATTCACTGTATACCAACTCTACCTCTTCACAACACAACTGATGGTCTCAAACACATTAAGAGGTCAAGAAATTCAAGAAATTAACTCTTGACAAGGCACAGCTGTAAACTGAAAGCCGTTCCAGGTGACTACCTCGTAAAGCTGACTGAGAAAATGCCAAGATGTGCAAAGCTGTCATCTAAGCAAAAGGTGCCTACTTTGAAGAATCTAAAATATAAAACATATTCTGGTTTGATTAACACTTTTTTGTTTACCAAATAATTCCATATATATTTCTTCATAATGTCGATGACTTTAGTATTAATCTACAATTCAGAAAATCTTAAAATAATGAAAAACCACTGAATTAGAGGCGTTTCCAAACTTTTGCCTGGTACTGTATATACAGTATATATGCACACAGACAGTACTGTACAAAAGTCTCAGGCACATGTAAAGAAATGCTGTTGACCAAAAACGGCTTAAAGAATAATGAAATGAAATGTTTCAACATTAAAAAATACTATTAACAGTAATCAGTAAGCCATAATAAATGAAACAAAGTCAATATTTGGTGTGAGAGGACTCTTTGCTTTAAAAAAAAATAGTAGTCTGAGGTCCAATGAGTGCAGTTTTATGCGGAAATGATCTGTAGGTTTTACTGAGCATCTTCCAGAACCAGCCCCAGTTCTTCTGGACACTTTGACTGTCACACTCGCGTCTTCATTTTGCACCAAAACCCAGCAGCCTTCATTATGATTTCTTTTTTCATCTGAAAAGTGCTCTCTTATGGAATACGCTGCTCAGATACAAACTTTTTTTTTCTGTAACATTTAATTTTGTGCTGGAAAACGAACATATGTTTGGACTCTAAAATGTTTTCGTACTGACTCAATAATGTAGAAGTCATAAAATAGAAATCTGTAAAAAAGTTTGTATGAAAAAAAACAGGGGGCCTAAAACTTTTGCACTGAGTAAACCATGTGTTTTCTCAAAGCAGAAACTTATTTGGGAATAAAATTGTATATATAAATTAAACTTATAAAACTTCATCTTGAGTACTGTTAAGAATTTAATTTAGATTTTTATTTATTTATTTAGGGTGACACGGTGGTGTAGCGGTTAGCGCTGTCGCCTCACAGCAAGAAGGTCCTGGGTTCGAGCCCCGTGGCCGGCGAGGGCCTTTCTGTGTGGAGTTTGCATGTTCTCCCCGTGTCCGCGTGGGTTTCCTCCGGGTGCTCCGGTTTCCCCCACAGTCCAAAGACATGCAGGTTAGGTTAACTGGTGACTCTAAATTGAGCGTAGGTGTGAATGTGAGTGTGAATGGTTGTCTGTGTCTATGTGTCAGCCCTGTGATGACCTGGCGACTTGTCCAGGGTGTACCCCGCCTTTCGCCCGTAGTCAGCTGGGATAGGCTCCAGCTTGCCTGCGACCCTGTAGAACAGGATAAAGCGGCTCGAGATAATGAGATTTATTTATTTATTTATTTTGTTCAGTCACTATATATACAGTCATCAGTTTTGTGTTATTTTTAATTTCTTCATCATCTAAAATAGTAGAAAATACAAAAAACGAAGATCATACAGGTTCAAACTTTTGTCTATTCCAAAGACAAATTCAGTGTTGTAGTGTTCCTGGATGGGTGTAAAGCATCTTGGATTCCCAATGGTTACTGAAAGAAACCATGTGGTCTTTTCCCATGTCTTAATTTGCATAAGGGTTTGAAGTAGAAATCCATAAATGCCTTGCAGTAAAAAAGAAAAAAAAAGACACTTGGTGGTGGGGGAGCACAAAAAAAAAGTATAAAATTAGATGTTCTCAGACTTGAGTGTGTTTGTGTATGAACCAAACCAATATCGTTTGTATATATAAAGTTATACTGTATGTTACTGGCTCACTGCCCTGCTGTCCCTTAAAATAGGCTTCATCTCGCTCAAAATGTGACATCCTGCATTCTTACCAGCAAATACCAATCAAATAAAAAATTATTCAAGTTTTCCTGTTTACTCTTCTGCATTGATGTTTGCATGATGATCTTTAAACTCTCAATGATTTAACTTGCTGATCTCTTGAAGCCGTCTAACCCATCATAAGCATTTCACTCCTCTGAGACAGGCCTACAGGATTACTCTCAGCTCACCTGGCGGACGATCTTCATTTATATTGTCGGTAAACTTTGAAATAAGATTCCAGAGATCATTTAGAACACTCTGTCCATTATCCGTAACCACTTATCCTGTGCAGGGTTGTGGGCAAGGTGGAGCCTATCCCATCAGGGGTACACCCTGGACAAGTTGCCAGATCATCACAGGGCTGACACATAGACACAAACAATCATTCGCACTCACAGTCACACCTACGGTCAATTTAGAGCCACCAATTAGCCTAACCTGTATGTCTTTGGACTGTGGGGGAAACCGGAGCACCCGGAGGAAGCCCACACAGACACGGGGAGAACATGCAAACTCCGCACAGAAAGGCCCCTTCTTGCTGTGAGGCGACAGTGCTAACCACTACACCATATAGTTGCTATATTACATCGTGCTTTTATACACATTATTTACACAATTTGGGGTGGGTCAGTTTCCTGGAAATAAAAACTATTCAGACAGTTTTAGGCTGTAGAACTTATTAGTAGTCAAGGTGTGTGTGTGTTATTGTAGCTCTATGAAATGGAGACGAGAACTTACAGTGGGGCAAAAAAGTATTTAGTCAGTCACCAATTGTGCAAGTTCTCCCACTTAAAAAGATGAGAGAGGCCTGTAATTTTCATCATAGGTATACCTCAACTATGAGAGACAGAATGAGAAAAAAAATCCAGAAAATCACATTGTCTGATTTTTAAAGAATTTATTTGCAAATTATGGTGGGAAATAAGTATTTGGTCAATAACAAAAGTTCATCTCAATACTTTGTTATATACCCTTTGTTGGCAATGACAGAGGTCAAACGTTTTCTGGAAGTCTTCACAAGGTTTTTACACACTGTTGCTGGTATTTTGGCCCATTCCTCCATGCAGATCTCCTCTAGAGCAGTGATGTTTTGGGGCTGTCGCTGGGCAACACGGACTTTCAACTCCCTCCAAAGATTTTCTATGGGGTTGAGATCTGGAGACTGGCTAGGCCACTCCAGGACCTTGAAATGCTTCTTACGAAGCCACTCCTTCGTTGCCCGGGCGGTGTGTTTGGGATCATTTTCATGCTGAAAGACCCAGCCACGTTTCATCTTCAATGCCCTTGCTGATGGAAGGAGGTTTTCACTCAAAATCTCACGATACATGGCCCCATTCATTCTTTCCTTTACACGGATCAGTCGTCCTGGTCCCTTTGCAGAAAAACAGCCCCAAAGCATGATGTTTCCACCCCCATGCTTCACAGTAGGTATGGTGTTCTTTGGATGCAACTCAGCATTCTTTCTCCTCCAAACATGACAAGTTGAGTTTTTACCAAAAAGTTCTATTTTGGTTTAATCTGACCATATGACATTCTTCCAATCCTCTTCTGGATCATCCAAATGCTCTCTAGCAAACTTCAGATGGGCGTGGACATGTACTGGCTTAAGCAGGGGGACACGTCTGGCACTGCAGGATTTGAGTCCCTGGCGGCGTAGTGTGTTACTGATGGTAGCCTTTGTTACTTTGGTCCCAGCTCTCTGCAGGTCATTCACTAGGTCCCCCCGTGTGGTTCTGGGATTTTTGCTCACCGTTCTTGTGATCATTTTGACCCCACGGGGTGAGATCTTGCGTGGAGCCCCAGATCGAGGGAGATTATCAGTGGTCTTGTATGTCTTCTATTTTCTAATAATTGCTCCCACAGTTGATTTCTTCACACCAAGCTGCTTACCTATTGCAGATTCAGTCTTCCCAGCCTGGTGCAGGTCTACAGTTTTGTTTCTGGTGTCCTTTGACAGCTCTTTGGTCTTGGCCATAGTGGAGTTTGGAGTGTGACTGTTTGAGGTTGTGGACAGGTGTCTTTTATTCTGATAACGAGTTCAAACAGGTGCCATTAATACAGGTAACGAGTGGAAGATTAGAGGAGCCTCTTAAAGAAGAAGTTACAGGTCTGCGAGAGCCAGAAATCTTGCTTGTTTGTAGGTGACCAAATACTTATTTTACCGAGGAATTTACCAATTAATTCATTAAAAATCCTACAATGTGATTTCCTGGATTCTTTCCCCCCATTCTGTCTCTCATAGTTGAAGTGTACCTATGATGAAAATTACAGGCCTCGCTCATCTTTTTAAGTGGGAGAACTTGCACAATTGGTGGCTGACTAAATACTTTTTTGCCCCACTGTACGTAAAAAGACAAGTTTTCAGGCACTGAAGCTAATGTGTAAATTGTGCAGTGTATATTGGTAACCGTGTGTTTGTGTTTGCACACACTCATGACAGTCCCTTGTAAACCCCCCTGTGACCCGGTTCTTGATGTTTTTGGCCCTCTGCTCATGTGTGCATGTGTCTGAACACTTGTGTTTGTGCATGTTTTCTGAAGTCTGTCCACTGGCACTGGTCACCTCTCTCTGTGTCCCCTCTGAGACACTCAGTTACACTCTGATGTGATCGAGTGACGGCCTGACCCAATTTCTGTCCCTGTCTCAAACTGCGGGCTGTCAGTGGCCCCAGAAACCTCAAACACATGACGAACCCCAAATGAGTGCTTCGGTCAGGATAACACACACACACACACACACACACACACACACACACACACACACACACACACACACACACACACACACACACACTCTCATGTGTGTGGGCTGAGTTCAGATTTGAGTTCAGTGTGTATAGGGAGAATTTAATAAAAACTTGTGCATATCGTTACCTAGAACTTAGACATAACTGAACTGATTTTACACATTTTCAGACAATCAGAGTGGAGTTTGTGTGCTGTCCTGATTTTGGAGTAAAGCATTTTTTGTCTTCTTGCTCGATATCAGCTCAAGCGAGGAACAGTGTTAAGTCCAGCATCACTGTCTGACCATTTGAGTTTTAACCAATGTATGTCACACAATTTGGGCTGTAAGGCTCCGGTCCCACAACACCGATAACTCTATCTATAACTCCAACTCTGACGGTCCTTCTGCCTGAATTTAGTTCCAGTCTGAAGCAGAAATACCACAACTATAATCCCCACTATAATATCGCTTGGTCCTGACACTCAGGGAAATAAATGCATGCAACTTAGGAAGTTTTTTCCAAGTAGTAGCACATTATTCCAGGTCATACTGTACAGCTTGGACTCCAAAACAACCCATGCACACACTCCAGTGGTTGATAAAATACGGATAGGTCACGGATGACAGAAAAATAATAAAAAAGGATACAAAATTTTAATACGGATGCATCACGAATGCTAATAATTTACAGATCGGTCATGGACATTTCAGTATATTACAGATTGGTTACTGATTTCATACAGATGATGCATCACGGATAAAAAATTAAGTCGTCTAAAACAATTAAATGTTTGGACTGCTAAAGTTCATAATTAAAATATCTGAACTGCATTTCTAGGTTTACTTTATTAATTTACTATTGATATTTCACAGAAAATATCATATATCCGTGAATAAAAGATCTGTGTTTTGGTATTTGTGGCAGTGGGGGCGTGGTCAAGCGTCGGTCTGTGACCGGAGGGCGGAGTCAGGGAAGGTAAGTGGCAGAATCACTGCACCTGAGGTTAATTAATGTGTTTGTGTGTCTTCCCCAGTGACCGCGCCCTATTTAAGGAGAGAGAGAGCAGAGGGAGCTCTCTCCCCAACCAGACGACTGATGTGTGTGTGTGTGTGTGTGTCTGGGAGAGTGTAATGCTGAAAAGTGTAACAATAAAAAGAGTTTTGTGAACTCAGTGCTGGCCTGCCGTCCTTCTGTGCTCATTCCCGGGTTTCGGCACCACCGTGACAGTTCGTATGGGTGGGTGGAGCACAGAAGGACGGCAGGCCAGCACTAAGTTCACAAAACTCTTTTTATTGTTACACTTTTCAGCGTTACACTCTCCCAGACACTCAGACACACGCACACACATCAGTCATCTGGTTGGGGAGAGAGCTCCCTCTGCTCTCGCTCTCTCTCCTTAAATAGAGCACGGTCACTGGGGAAGACACACAAACACATTAATTAACCTCAGGTGCAGTGATTCTGCCACTTACCTTCCCTGACTCCGCCCTCCGGTCACAGACCGATGCTTGACCACGCCCCCACTGCCACAGTATTCTATTTTTTATTTTCCATGAATCCGTATTCCGTGACTTCATGATGCAACAAGGATGTACAAAGATACCCGGGTTTGATCATTCAGACATGTTCAGACAACGTCACATGAAAACAATGACCTGATTGGTCAGATGTTTTATCGGATCAGGTCCAGGCCTGGAAAAATGGCTCCAGAAGCAATCTTACTGATACGGATAAACCCAGGCCTCGGCTATTGAAGTATTTCACCTGACGTCACACGGTCACGTGACGCCCCGGTGTCCGCCATTTTGAACGTCAAGCTACATACTAACGCTGCAGACAGAGAGGGAGAACCAGCTTGAAAAAAAGTGTTACAGACACCTAGAATAGATTAATTTGTCAGTAAGCACTCTATAAATAACCATGGTGTTTGCTTGTTGTGCTGTGGGCTGCCACAACAGACAGGGACAGCGTGCAGGACGCTCCTTTTACCGGTTTCTAGTGATGGGAATTTCGGCTCTTTTTCGGGAGCCGGCACTTTTGGCTCTTCTTACTATAAGGAGCCGGCTCTTTCGGCTCCCAAACGGCTTCTGAGATTTTATTTTTGATTTAATTGCTGCAATTAACTAGTTAATTAATTACATTATTATTTATATTTTATCAATAGGATGTTTTCCATTTTATTTTTTAGTTTTTGTAGCCATTGTAAAGCTTTGTAAAGTATAGCAGTGTAACAGTGTTCTAGCTATAGAAATAAAACTTACTTACCAATTAATAAATTATTTTCTCACAAACATAATGCAAAACTGTTATATTACCAATATAAAATACACAGCTGATTTTCCCCTCCTCAGGTGCCTCACAGACTTTTTTTCCTTTGAATGGTAATAGACAACACAAAGACGCAATCGGACAGCAACTTTTTTTGTGAAAGTCTCTCTCTCTGAGGCACCTAAAGACAAAAAACTAATTCGGCTCCCCAACTCGGCTCCCACCGAAGAGCCGGCTCCCGTCGTTCACTTCAAAGAGCCGGCTCTTTGAACCGGATCGTTCGCGACCGACACATCACTACCGGTTTCCTACTGACCCAGACAAGAGGGCCAAATGGATTGCAGCTGTGAAGAGACCGGATTGGGAGCCAACAGAGTACTCCAGACTTTGCAGTGATCATTTCATTTCAGGTTAGTTTATCAGTTAACGCAATTTTGATAAAATATACAGCAAAAAGTAAATGGGTCAGTGTTTGTTAACCCATCTGAGCAGTGAAACAAGGCAGTGTTAATTTGTCTAGGGTTGCATGTAGCAGACATCAGACATAAAACGCAATAACAGAGGCTAGAAAGAAACGGGACACAGAAATAAATAAACAGGGCTCCATACCAAGGCTGGGTACAGTGTTTGTGATAAAAGACAGATCCAATTTAACACGAATCACAGCTTACTTTCTTGTTAAAATGTGCAAAGGTCTCCACCATCTCATACTGCCTTGCACTGAAGGACTTAAGCGTGACGTCCAAAATGGCTGCGTCACGTGACTTGGTCACATGGGTGAAATACCTCAATAGGGATCATTATCAGTCTGGTGTGAGCACCGACCACATAAACTGCAGGGGACTGATTTATTTATAGTTATAGTTATCTGTATTGTGAGACCAGGCCTTAAAGCCTCTCAAAAAACATGGAATGGCATTCAAGGCTAATTTTAAACACATAAATATGACAGTATTGAGTAATTAATATTATCTTCCCTTCAAAGTGTTATCAACAAATGCTCGGTATTTTATAAAATGCCAAATAATAACAGTGGAAGCCATGACGTTCATTTGAATACAATTTGCACCAAAGTAATTACAGCATAGCAGTACGGTGGTGTAATGGTTAGCACTGTTGCCTCACAGCAAGAAGGTTCTGGGTTCGAGCCCAGTAACCGACGGGGGCCTTTGTGTGTGGAGTTTGCATGTTCTCCCCATGTCCGCATGGGTTTCCTCCGGGTGCTCCGGTTTCCCCCACAGTCCAAAGACATGCAGGTTAGGTTAACTGGTGACTCTAAATTGACCGTAGGTGTGAATGTGAGTGTGAATGGTTGTTTGTCTCTATGTGTCAGCCCAGTGATGACCTGGCGACTTGTCCAGGGTGTACCCCGCCTTTCGCCCGTAGTCAGCTGGGATAGGCTCCAGCTTGCCTGCAACCCTGCACAGGATAAGCGGTTATGGATAATGGATGGATGGTATATGGACCTCAACATGGACTATTTATCATCTTGGCTGGTATTCGATGTTTATTTCAATGCTTGCCATCTTTTCATGTATGTACCATCTGATTAGTCTTTATTTTAAATGTTTAATGGTCTCTTCCTTTTTATGTTCCAGCGTATTACATGTGACAGCAAAGGAATCAAAGTTATGTCCTTCGTCCGTCTGCATTTTCTATTCCTGTCGTTTTTGGCAGCAGAATAAATGCTTTGAAAAAGAAAGAAAGAAAGAAAAAAAAGTCTGAAAAAATAGATCTGCTCAAGAGAAATCTGGTGACCTCAGAGGACTGAACGAATGACATGCAGCTGATTTGCATACTCCAAATGGTATACCCTGAAGATCAACTAAGCAGCTGTACAACCTGACTTTCCCTGCATAAATATTAACTTAACTTTTGGACTTAAGTTGCCGACTCTGGGAAAAAAAAAAGCCACAATGTGTGAACTAATCCGCAATGTTTGCTGTGTACTCATGGAATTAAAATAAGTGCCTCGTTGAGCTTTTATCTGCCGACACTTCGAGTTGGCGTGGCCTTAATAAACCCATCTGCGTCCAATCAATATGGATGAAAGGTCTGTTTAATATCACTGGCTTGTTTGGGTGTGTGTGTTGAATACAGTATGAGTTCCTTTTCCAGAACAGTCTCTTTCTTCCCCTCCTTCTCTTATCTGTTCTTATCATGTTTAATACCTTTTCTGGACACAAGCTGGATGAAAGCCATCTATTAGAGGAGCATTAAGATGTCTTGATAGGCAGAACGAGAGAGAAAGAGAAAGAGAGATGTAATCACCATAAGAGGTATTCACCTTATCTACTCCAACCTTGAAGGGTCCCTACGTCTAAGGACTTCTCCACACACACACACATATACACAGAAAGCTCGGCTCTTTGATTGACAGGTGCTGAAATGAGGCTGTGAATAGCTGTGGGCTCTGGCCTTCCAAATAACTCGTCCGTCAAATTACACCCCGCCCTCGCCTCGCTCCCCTGGTGGCCTGGGAGATCTATTTATTTGTCTGTTTATTTGCTTGGTTTAAATATTTGGTGGGGAAAATATAGAATTTTTGTCCCCTGGTCAGAGTGCTCATATTTAGTTAATAACGAGAGTAGAGGAGATTGTTTGTTCTGAGAGTCGAGAAGGAGAGGGCAGGGAAGGAGAGGGCAACTTGATTTAAGGAAGTCCTTGGAGAAAGGAGGCGACCTTCTCTTGTGCTGTGTAAACCAGTGTCTTTTCTGTCGGGTTTACCTTTTTTTTTTTTTTTGTATAGCTGCCAGCTGAATATATCACTTTTGACCAATTGTTAAAAATAACATTCAAATAATAAGCTGTTTTATTTAGTTTAATGACCATCACTGAAAATAGCAGGGTCTGTGATGAAATGCAAACAAGAAACATCTAGCTGTTCCAAAGACTACATATAACTAATATGGCTAATTAACAGTTATTCCATGAAATCAAGTCGTACATGAGCTGATAGCCGACGAGGCGCATCGCACGGAGTTGGCTATAAACCATGTATGACGAGATCGAGTGGAATAACTGTTTTATTCTATCCACATTCACTGGATTTTGAGAAACAGAGCATTTTTATTTTTTTGCAAATTCGATAAATAAAAACTTTATACAAAACGTCCGACAAATCATTTCGGCTTAGAATGTAAACAAACCGGTGAAATGACAGGAGCGATTTGTGAAAAATGCGATAATAATAATTCTTCAACAATAAAAAAGATACCTTCTTACCATCAAATCCTTTTATTCCATATTTTGTTGATTTTTTTCATTTTCTATTTTCGGAGTTTTGTTTTCGAGTAGAGTTTTTATTTCATCCATGTTTGGTTCAGCAACACGCTCCGCCATTTTGTTTCTCTCTACTCATGGTATATGAGCTGATAGCCTAGTAGTAGAGTAGCCAATCAGAGCGCATGATTGCTCATATCCAGTGAACGTGGATAGAATAACATTAGTTAAGTTTGCTAGCTGATTAACATCGGCGCAAGTGTCATTTCAAATTTTATTCCAATATCTCATCTCATCTCATTATCTCTAGCCGCTTTATCCTGTTCTACAGGGTTGCAGGCAAGCTGGAGCCTATCCCAGCTGACTACGGGCGAAAGGCGGGGTACACCCTGGACAAGTCATCAGGTCATCACAGGGCTATTCCAATATTCCAAACAATTTATTTGAAAGAAGTCAAAATATACCATCAGGCTGAATATTTTGTTCAACATAAATGTTAACTGTCTTAGCTCGCTGATTAGTAGTAAACCAGCTTGCAACAAAAGCTATAAAAAGCCAGCTATACAAAACTTAGTGCAAATGGCGTACAACCCCCCCCCCCCAAAAAAAAACCAAAACATCATGAACAATCCAAATTAATCCCATGTTAATTTGCGAAGCCATATTCATAATAAAATCTTTATTTAGAATGAAATTCAGATGAATAAATACTTGATGAAACTTGATAAACTTTGTTTAATCCTAGTTAGGTTGTTCAAAAAATGCAAACAAATAAAAAAATCACTCTTACAGGGCGTCCCATATTCTGGATGTGAACCATTAAAAAAAATTGAACTCTTGAAAATATACCCGCAGAACTGATCAATGTATGAACATGACAAGCCGTAGCTCAGTGTCTCTACTTCCATCCATCCGTCCATTATCTCTAGCCTCTTTATCCTGTCCTATAGGGTCGCAGACAAGCTGGAGCCTATCCCAGCTGACTACGGGCGAAAGGTGGGGTACACCCTGGACAAGTCGCCAGGTCATCACAGGGCTGACACATAGACACAGACAACCATTCACACTCACATTCACACCTACGGTCAATTTAGAGTCACCAGTTAACCTAACCTGCATGTCTTTGGACTGTGGGGGAAACCGGAGCACCCGGAGGAAACCCACGCGGACACGGGGAGAACATGCAAACTCCACACAGAAAGGCCCTCGCCGGCCGCGAACCCAGGACCTTCTTGCTGTGAGGCAACAGTGCTAACCACTACACCACCGTGCCACCCACGACTCTACTTTTTATTTTTAAACATGAACTGTCGCTACGTCTGTAGCCGAACATCTGTTAATAAAAGGAACCTTTTCAATCTGATGTGTCTTGCTTATAGCTCATTAAATATTTAAGTATTAAAGGATAATTGTTGGCAATTCAGTCATTTTACTTGCCATCTGGACATTTCTGTAGCTGGAACCTCACAAATTTTAGCTTAAGAGAGAGAGGGAGAGAGATTTATCTCTCTTTTACTTAAGTAATCTACTGTCATGTCTAACCGTGTCCTCCAGCCCTGATGATGTCTCGGTGTGTACTGCTGGTGTTAACACGAGCCTGCAGCTCATCAATACAGTCGATTAGCAAATGCCACCGCTCTCAAATGCACTGTCATCAGGAACAGGAACACAACCACCGTATTTCCTCCATCGTTGTAATTTGCTCTTTCAAAGCATTAAAAAAGAGAGAGAGAGAGAGAGAGAGAGAGAGAAAGCGTGTGCTAAGCCCCTGCCTTGTGAGATCAGTGATTTCATATCCCTCTATCAGTAAGTTAATATGTATGTCAGTGTGTTCCGCCCAGCGCATTGATTCCTGTTTAAAAGGCTCGGCTTAGTCAATACTCGCCCATCTGTCTCTCTTAGCTCATAAATGAAGTGGCCAGCATTGACCAGCCAGGGCTGTCTATAAAATCCAACACACTAATGAAGACTTACACACAAACCCACATGCACTTTATGCATAAATGCTAATCACACACACACACTGACTCCAATCATGATAATTGCAGACTGGACCCTTGTCAATGGAAAGGCAGCCATTCTGGTTTTATAGATTTTTTTTTTTTCCTTCTGACACCAACGGCCCCCCCGTCTCTGTGTCTCTCTCTCGTCTCCCCTGCTGCTGCTGTGTAGGTCAGCTTTAAAGGTTGTGTCTGCTCATTTGTCAGACATTGTTAGCCCAAAGCACGCAGGCATCCACTGTTTGTCATCTTGATCAATTATGGATCATACGTGCCCACTCGTTTGCTTCGGACTGCCCAGTGCACTTATTCATAACGCTCACTCGATATTTCAGCCCTCGCACACTTATCAATAGCAGCAAATTAATGGTGCCATTAACTTACTGTAGATAAAGGTGATAAATACGGGTTATATTTTTAATGAAATAAAGTAAATGCAGGACTCGGACTGCTGTAGGATGTAATGTTAAAGATTACGGATTTACCAGAAACTGAAAAACAGCAACTAAGGAATAAATTAGCAACCGGAATAAAGCATGATTTCTGGAAAGTCTCTAAACACACCATCATCATCATCACTTGACACAAACGTTTTCAACAGAAGGTCATATCGATTTAACACATCCTAACTTTCCTTTCTCTTTCACTTGCTAATGAATTTTTCTCCCCTCATCTCATCTCATCTCATCTCATTATCTCTAGCCACTTTATCCTGTTCTACAGGGTCGCGGGCAAGCTGGAGCCTATCCCAGCTGACTACGGGTGAAAGGCGGGGTACACCCTGGACAAGTCGCCAGGTCATCACAGGGCTGACACATAGACACAGACAACCATTCACACTCACATTCACACCTACGGTCAATTTAGAGTCACCAGTTAACCTAACCTGCATGTCTTTGGACTGTGGGGGAAACCGGAGCACCCGGAGGAAACCCATGCGGACACGGGGAGAACATGTAAACTCCGCACAGAAAGGCCCTCGCCGGCCCCGGGGCTCGAACCCAGGACCTTCTTGCTGTGAGGCGACAGCGCTAACCACTACACCACCGTGCCGCCTTTTTCTCCCCTATTGTTTCTATTTTTATTAAATATGTTTATAAATATACATGAATATTCAGTTCGGAAATGTCACCTGCCAACAATAACAACCTAATATCACGAACATTTTGTTAAACTAACTGGCTAGCTAATCGCTAATAAACTAGCTGACATTTATCACAGGTGGTCATGATACATTTCAGTATCTTTAATATATACTGTACTCAAATATACATGGTTTACTTTGCACCATTTATTTATTAGCAACCAAATCTATTAAAGTGCACCCATAACACAGCAACTCACTTCACTGCTAATCTAAGCTAAGTTTGCTAGCTGGCTAGTTATCAGATAGTAAACTAGCTCACATTTGTCACAGCTAGGCACAAATATTTGCGTATCTGAGTCTTTATTCTCACAGCAGCAAAACCTGTCAAAATGTACCATAAAACCGCACGTGTTTATTAATAATATTAGCTGAGTTAGCTAGCTAGCAAAGTAGCTTGCATGGATGATGAGTGGGAGTTCAGAATCTTTGTCTTGATTACATTGTCATTTTCCTGGAGGATTATTTCAGTCAGTCCTGTCAGAATAGATGATAATAATCAAACTATTTTGTTATTAGCTGCACTATGTTCGTTAGTTAGTGAGCTAGCAAACAAGCTAGCTTAGTAGAAGATTCGGTAGCTAAAAATTCCACATTATCCAATAATTGTCATATCTGTTCCAAGCTGTGGTGTATATTTAGTGACATTATGATAAGATTATAGTTTGTCTTGAGAAATCTTTGTTTTAATTGGAAATTAATTGAACACTGAATGTTAAAAATTTCTGTATAATCAGAATTAGCCATTTACAGCCATTAGCATAGCTAACCATGGGTGTTTTTTGTTGTTGTTCAGATTGAATTACTTTACAAAAAAACTCCACACTTTGCATAACTGGCTTTTGTGTCCTTGAATAATTTATTTCCTCTCAGGCCGGGAAGTGGAAATGAGCATACGTATTTTCAGGTCAGTGTGTGTTTTTCAGTTAAACAGAGAAAAGGCAGAGTCATCTTTGTCCTTTGACCTTTGATCTTGGACACACATCTTGAGCATCCGCCTTTGCAAACGAGGTCTGAGGCCAGAGGGGGAAAGTTCGGTGCGAGGAAACATTTCATCTGAGCTGAGGAGAGAGAGAGAGAGAGAGAGAGAATGAATTTGTGTTATATTTGAGAAAAATGATATTTCTAAACTTTAGCTAGACTCTGAGCGTCATGTGGCGATATTGTGAAGAGTGCACGATCTCTTTTGAGTTCGTGAGGTGTGTGTGTGTGTACATATCGATAAAAAGAGCCGCCGGAGAGTGGACGGTAACTCTGTCTTCCTCTCCCCAGTTTCCGGATCAATCCATCTCCCAGCATGCACCACACGCCTGACCTCAAAGCTAAACACAAGGCCTGCACTATAAAGCAGCACACACCGGGGTGTTCGGCCTTGAAGTTGCACTCAGCATCAAATAACAGGATTATTGTATTACAGTGTGTGAAGGTGTGTGTGTGTGTGTGTGTGTGTGTGGGTGCATGTTGGAGAGGGAGTACATTGTTGTTGAGCATGCGTATCTTTAGTAGTCTCACTGTGTATTTACCTGTAGGCTTTTTCTCGGGGATGAGAAGAGAGAGACAGCTCGAGAAAGACAACTCAGCCTGCCGTCCTTCCTCTTTGTTCAGCCCTCGTCTTTCTCTCTGCCTCTCCCTCCATCTTCTTCTCTTCTCTTGTTCTTTTGCCCTCTTGCTCCGTCCAGGGAGTCATTATTGCTTTGGTGAATATTTCATGGCGCTCAATACATCTGAACACAGACACCTGCCAACCTCTCTTATGTACACACACACACACACACACACACACACACACACACACACACACACACACACACACACACAACAGATCATAGATCAAAATAGCACTCTCCTGCAGCTGTGCCTGGCGTTCTCTCTCTCTCTCTGCCTTTCTCAATCTATCTATCTATCTATCTATCTATCTATCTATCTATCTATCTATCTATCTATCTATCTATCTATCTATCTATCTATCTATCTAATTTCTCTCTGTCTGTCTGTCTTTCTCTTTCTTTCTCATTTTTCTTCCTCTATCTCTCCTTCTCTTTATCATTTTTTCTCTATCTATCTATCTATCTATCTATCTATCTATCTATCTATCTATCTATCTATCTATCTATCTATCTATCTATCTATCTATCTATTTCTCATTTTTCTTCCTCTCTCTCCTCTTTCTTTATCATTTTTTCTCTATCTATCTATCTATCTATCTATCTATCTATCTATCTATCTATCTATCTATCTATCTATCTATCTATCTATCTATCTATCTATCTATCTATCTATCTATGTCTGTCTTTCTCTTTCTCATTTTTCTTCCTCTCTTCTCTTTCTTTATCATTTTTCTCTATCTATCTATCTATCTATCTATCTATCTATCTATCTATCTATCTATCTATCTATCTATCTATCTATCTATCTATGTCTTTCTCATTTCTCTCTCTGTCTTTCTCTCTGTGTCTTTCTCTCTCCCTCTCTATTTGTCTTTTTCTTTCTTATTTTTTCTATCTATCTATCTATCTATCTATCTATCTATCTATCTATCTATCTATCTATCTATCTATCTATCTATCTATCTATCTCATTTTTTCCTCTCTCTCTCTCTCTCTCTCTCTCTCTCTCTCTCTCATATACACACACCTATATGGCACTTGACAGATGTCTTTTTATGAACTGATGGAGATCTTTCCTCTGTTGTTCTCTCTGTGGCCACTTCCTTTTGCTTTGCTCGGATCTTTTCCGACTGACTCCGTAGATGAAAAGGAAGCTTCACAGGCTGCCAGGGTTCTTGTGAGTGCGAGTGTGCGTTAGTGTGAGATAGACACCGAGTGTGAATACAAACCTGCTCCACTTCTGACCTTGAAAACACCTCTGTTCTCTCTCTCTCTCTCTCTCTCGTACTCATACTTGTGTGTTGTGTTAGTTGTGTAGTATTTTTCTCTCCTTCTTCTTTCTGTTCCATATTTGTTTCTTTTTTGCTGAAAGGACTCAAAAGGATCGAGTTTGCAATGAAATATTCATTTGCAATTTAAGCACATTGCACCTCCTGCATGAGAGTGTGTGTGTGTGTGTGTGTGTGTGTGTGTGTGTGTGTGTGTGTGTGTGTGCACAAGAGTGTGCATGAGTTCTCATCCATAAGTCAGCACACTCTGGTCATCTCCAGGTCTGGTTGTCAACTCAGCTGATGTTTTCTGTGTCTATTTGAAGTGCATTTTTTAAAAAAACCTCTCCTCCTTCATCGGTGTGCATTCAGAGCTTCAGAGCCATGAAAAGCTTTCTTCTTCTTCATGCTTCACAGATACAAACACTCACAGTAGTGCATACCTACTTTCAACCCTTAGAGGATCATGAACACAATTTAAAACCTGGAGAATACATATACGCTTTCCAGTGACAGCTTTCCTTTTGCGTATACAGCAGGATCAATCAATGATCCAGGTTTGAAAGTATATAAATGTTCACGAGCATCTGCTCTGTGTGAAGTCTGTGAACTTATACATTATCTCAGCTGCAATTGAGTAAAAGAACAAAATAAAGTTTTTCTTTTTCTTTTTTTTGCCTTCAGTGTTCCAGCGCTTCCTACTTCCTGTCTCAGCCATTTCTGAATCAATGGTGATATGTAGAGGTTTGTTAAAAAGCAAAATAATTTTATCGCTGAAATACTCTCATAATCCTCTTGAGCTGCATTATTTATATTTATTTACAGATTATTTTTGGATTGTTTTGTCAAGAGCTTAGTCATGGATATCCAGTTTCTCACAAAAAGCAGTCGGAAAACAAATTCAAAGTTTGATATTTCTAGCGTGCACACACTCAGGGTTAATCATTCCAAAGATATTTAAGTTATTCCATGAAATCGAGTCGTACATGAGCTGATAGCTGACGAGGCACATAGCACCGAGTTGTCTATAAGCCATGTATGGTACGACAAGATTGAAGAGACTGTTTTATTCTATCCATATTCACTGGATTTTGAGAAACAGAGCATCCATCCATCCATCCATCCATCCATTATCTGTAGCCACTTATCCTGTTCTACAGGGTCACAGGCAAGCTGGAGCCTATCCCAGCTGACTACGGGCGAAAGGCGGGGTACACCCTGGACAAGTCGCCAGGTCATCGCAGGGCTGACACATAGACACAGACAACCATTCACACTCACATTCACACCTACGCTCAATTTAGAGTCACCAGTTAACCTAACCTGCATGTCTTTGGACTGTGGGGGAAACCGGAGCACCCGGAGGAAACCCACGCGGACACGGGGAGAACATGCAAACTCCACACAGAAAGGCCCTCGCCAGCCACTGGGCTCGAACCCAGAACCTTCTTGCTGTGAGGTGACAGTGCTAACCACTACACCACCGTGCCACCCCCGAAACAGAGCATTTTTATTGTTATTTTTTGCAAATTCAATAAATAAAAAATAATTTAAAAAAGATACGTTCTTGCCATCAAATACTTTCATTCCATATTTAGTTTTTTTTCTTTGTATTTTTTGGGGTTTTGTTTTTGAGTTGAGTTTTTATTTCGTCCTTGGTTGATTCACCAATGAGCGTCGCCATTTTGTTTTTCTCTACTCACGGTATATGAGCTGATATCCTAGTAGTAGAGTAGCCAATCAGAGCACGCGATTCACTCATATCCAGTGAATGTGGAGAGAATAATTATACTTATATTTAACAATTATTAACAAAGGTGAGGTGAATATCATTGAATAATAACTGAGATGAAGTCGAGGTTATTATTCATTGATATTCACTGAGCGTGAGGCAGATAATTGTTTTAGTATAAATACACAAGTGATTATGAAAAAAAATCATATTAATAATAATAATAATAATAATAATAATAATAATTTGTTTCAAACTTAAAAAGCGGCATGCAAATGTAATAACTTTGCGGTGCAGACTTGTGTCGCTTATCTACGCCGAGTCACATAAAATACTTTGTTTTTAAATCTATAAAATAAATCCCAATTCCACCTTACCTTTGAATAGTTTCAGACCAAACTTCGTAGCATCTTTAGTGTTTTTAGGAACAGCATTTTCTTTCATCATTTGTAATTCTTCCTCACTTATGGTGACAAAGCGATCGGCCGCCATTTTGCCGAGTTGCTTGAGATGATTATCGAGAAATAGTCTGAATTTCTCAACCAATCAGCACACACGATTTCCTATAATCACCTCTGTATTTATACTAAAAAGTACTGTATTTGTGTTTTTAAGAAGTGTTGAAACTACTATAGTGTCTCAAAACTATAGTAAGCCCAAAATCTGACTAACAGCACGTGTTATTCATTTCTGCTCATTTTCACAAAGGGTGCCAATAATTCCAGGAGTTACTGTATATAATATCCATGATAAAAATTCCACACCCATACTATACAGTGTACATCCATAGAAACAAGATGAAAAACTGGAACGAATGTTTTGACCCAGGTTTGGAAAAGCGCCCTGACTGAACCAGGAGTGTGTTTTCGTTCCCAGTGACCCGCTGGGAGTGTGATCGCTCTGCTACTGACTGACAGAGCGACAGAGGAGAAGCGGAAAGATGTAAAGTAATATGTTTTATTCCATTCTGCGGCTTCTGGCGATTACGGGAATGAAAGTCAGTCCTGTTTAGTATGAGCGAGCCGGAGAGAGGTGTTGATGGAAAGGGAAGAGGAGAGAGAGAGAACAAGAGAGAGAGAGGAAATAGAGTGAACGAGTTTGGATTAAGGTGGCTAAGGCGGTAATCTGGATTGAACAGATTACAGAGCCGAGGGAAAGGGAAGAGTGTGTTAGTCTTTGGGCAGAGGGAGTTACAGGAGGTCATGGGTATCTTTTAGACTTGTGTGTGTGTGTGTGTGTGTGTGTGAGAGAGATAGAGCAAGCGAACAAACTCCTTTAGGTTGGTGAACATTCATCAAAAGGAAGTGAGATTATATCAGGAGTGATGTGAGACGGAGGATTGTCTGCTCTCTGTGTGGGTGTGAGTGTGTGATCCGTGGATAACGGCAGTTGAACCGAACACCTTGCCCTTCTCAGAGGTCAGCTCTACTCTCGGTGCGCCGTTGCCTTCCTGCATTTCTTCATTTCAACCTGCTGTTTTCCCTCAGCTGTGAGAGAAGCGCATTCTGATATGTGTGTGTGTGTGTGAGAGAGAGAGAGGGAGGGAGTAAATCTCTGAGTAATAACTTTATTGATTTGAATTCCACTTTATCCGTTCAGCTGTGCTTTCATGCTGACAGACAGGGCCTAAGTGAATAAACCTGCTTATACAACTCGAGTCTGAGAAAGATCACACCATCTGAGTCTTCTATTGCAGCCCCGTAGTTTCCTCAGCAGCCAACATGTAGGTGTTTTGGACTTATAACTGAGTGAGTGGACAAACAAACTATCTTTACTTTTTATCTGTCAGACTTGAACTACGTCCTAATGGTTGGATTTAAACAGAATGAGTCTTAAGTGCTAAATACATTCAAGAGGCTAAGTATGCCAAACAAAGAAAGCTAATAAAGCTAGCAGCTTACTGATTTAGCTGGCTATGAATTATTTTGAACATATCAGAAATGTACAGGTAGAATAACTGAAAACGAGATCGAATTGCCAGGAATATTAGCACTTCCCTCTGATGTGTTTGTAAACCAGTGTGGGTGAAATTACACCTTTAGCATCAGCTGCTAACCAAACTTGAGCAGTCTCGGCCATGTTGCATAATCATCATCATCATCATGAACTTAGGGTGCTTTCCATTTGAACTGAGAAAGAATTTCTGAGGTCCCATATGGAAATTTCAACTGGAATACGCCCTGAGATCAGAAAGTGGGAAGAACCTCACCAATCCTGACCTCAGAATCCAAGATGGCTGCTTCATGCATCAGCAGTAGTGAAAGCTGGAGTAATACATGTACTGTAGTAGCACTTCTGTTTCATTAAATCGTACACACAGTACTGTCCAGTATTTGTCAGTGGACATGTTGCTACAGTGTTTGTATGTGCAAAATACTGTGTAATGTGTTATCAACTGCTATTGCTAACAATGGCTAACAACACAACAAAAGTTTTCCTGGAGACATCCATTTTGGTTTTCCAACTTCTTGGACTGGAACTCAGTTGCGACATCAGTCCCAGCTCCGACTTCCAAGGTAAACAGAATGCAAAATTAGCGCTATTGGAAATTTCAATCTTCATTTCATGTCATCTCTTAAGGCGCATTAATGAAAAATAAATATATATATATATATATGGCACGGTGGTGTAGTGGTTAGCGCTGTCGCCTCACAGCAAGAAGGTCCTGGGTTTGAGCCCCGGGGCCGGCGAGGGCCTTTCTGTGTGGAGTTTGCATGTTCTCCCCGTGTCCGCGTGGGTTTCCTCCGGGTGCTCCGGTTTCCCCCACAGTCCAAAGACATGCAGGTTAGGTTAACTGGTGACTCTAAATTGACCGTAGGTGTGAATGGTTGTCTGTGTCTATGTGTCAGCCCTGTGATGACCTGGCGACTTGTCCAGGGTGTACCCCGCCTTTCGCTTGTAGTCAGCTGGGATAGGCTCCAGCTTGCCTGCGACCCTGTAGAAGGATAAAGCGGCTAGAGATAATGAGATGAGATGAGATTTACCAGCTGGGAGGTCTGTATCGTGAAATACCGTGACCGAGGTCTTGAAAGTACAGTATTCAAGGCCGAGGTCACGGTATTTCACCATACGGACCGACCTTAAGCTGGTAAATAATATATTTATTTTTTATTTACCAAATTCTAACAGAAAACGAGAGCGCCCGAAAGGGAGAGCCGAGGCGCAATTTTGAATCCTCAATCAAGGCTGTAATGCAAATGGCTTCCTCCTCGATATACAAGTGCACTTCCATGGCAGGAAAAAAACTACATTTTGCTGCCTATGTAGTCCCCTATTTATACAAATAGGAGTCATTCAGGATTCAGCCATGCTTTTGCTCGGCATTAGCAACAGTTACAGATTTTTAGCTTTCTCCTGAAATGTTTTCTTTTATTTCTTCTTCCTCAGGGTAGTAAAACTCGCTTTCGCTGTGAACACTGTTACTAATACAGGTTTTAACTAAATACAGGTTTTAACAGGTAACTAATACAGGTTTTAACAGGTTACTAATACAGGTTTTAACTAAATACAGGTAACTAATACAGGTTTTAACTAAATACAGGTTTCAACAGGTTACTAATACAGGTTTTAACTAAATACAGGTAACTAATACAGGTTTTAACTAAATACAGGTTTTAACAGGTTACTAATACAGGTTTTAACTAAATACAGGTTACTAATACAGGTTTCAACAGGTTACTAATACAGGTTTTAACTAAATACAGGTTTTAACAGGTTACTAATACAGGTTTTAACTAAATACAGGTTACTAATACAGGTTTTAACAGGTTACTAATACAGGTTTTAACTAAATACAGGTTACTAATACAGGTTTTAACAGGTTACTAATACAGGTTTTAACTAAATACAGGTTACTAATACAGGGTTTAACAGGTTACTAATACAGGTTTTAACTAAATACAGGTAACTAATAGAGGTTTTAACTAAATACAGGTTTTAACAGGTTACTAATACAGGTTTCAACTAAATACAGGTTACTAATACAGGTTTTAACTAAATACAGGTTACTAATACAGGGTTTAACAGGTTACTAATACAGGTTTTAACTAAATACAGGTAACTAATAGAGGTTTTAACTAAATACAGGTTTTAACAGGTTACTAATACAGGTTTTAACTAAATACAGGTAACTAATAGAGGTTTTAACTAAATACAGGTTTTAACAGGTTACTAATACAGGTTTTAACTAAATACAGGTTACTAATACAGGTTTTAACAGGTTACTAATACAGGTTTTAACTACATACAGGTTACTAATACAGGTTTTAACAGGTTACTAATACAGGTTTTAACTAAATACAGGTTACTAATACAGGTTTTAACAGGTTACTAATACAGGTTTTAACTAAATACAGGTTTTAACAGGTTACTAATACAGGTTTTAACTAAATACAGGTAACTAATACAGGTTTTAACAGGTTACTAATACAGGTTTTAACTAAAGAGGTTGTATCTAAGATTAATTTTGAGAGAAAATTTTCCATCAGAATGATTCCCTAAAAAAAAGAGTATCAAAATAAACTGACAGTATATATATATATTTTTAAACAAAAGCTATTATATGACTCAGCAAAATGATTTACCTAGCTGGTGCCTTTGATTTAGCTAGCATGTTTTATATTTAAAATGTAAACCTGGAATGACTGAAAGCATATTAAAATGGACAGGAATAGCAATATTTACCTCAGATGTCTTTGTAAATCTTTTAAAAAGGTCTGTCTGAATAAATTAAGACTAAAAGTCCTCTTAATGCTAACCTTCACCAGGCTCTGCTGTTTGGAAAATGCAACAGCATTCAGAAATGTTTGACTCTTGTCTCATTTTTGTCTCTGAAAGAACATTAATGAAATGCTAATTTTTTTTCTTGCTAGCTAGTTGATGAATGTTAGCATTAGTCAACATTATATGGTTATTATTTGTGAAAGTCTAGACCTAAAATACCTTTTTTAAAATTATTATTATTATTATTATTATTATTATTATTATACTGCTAATGAGTGTAGGGGAGAGCGGGGACACTTGGGACGAGTTTTCAGCTTTTGTCGACTGCATTCTTTGTAGACTGCATTCTTTGTAGACTGCGTTCTTTGTAGACTGCATTCTTTGCAGGTAGCGTCGCATTCATATTACATTAGAGAGGATTTACTATACTCTCTTACCACAACATTAGTTTCTCAGCTTGTCACATATCCTGGCCTTCAGGCTTCACTTTTTCTGTCATTATTTTTTTGTGGAGAGACATAGGACATCATGTTGGGTGACTTTGGATATAGTGATGAGACATGGAACACAAATAAAATACCTAGCTTAATCCTACATGTTTAATTTTGATTCATTATCAAAACTTGTACCATATGAACACACAATGCTGGTACAGCGATAGAAAAATGTCAGTTTACCCAAAACCCGACTCGACAAAACAGTTCCATTCTCAAGAAGGAATGAAATAAGTTTAATCCTCATGCAGGGACACGCCCATATTTTTAACAAACATTTTTAAACAATTCTATATTTGTAAACCACAAGAAAAATCCTGTAACACGATGAACTGTCCCAACTCTCCCCATCTGGCCATTTTGAAAAAAAAATCCTTAAATATTTTCCTCAGAATTTAAGTTTAATAAATAATACTATATCTGCTAACTCTACATGACATACTTTCATTCCTAACAAATCCCCAATTCACCAGCATACATTACACCATAGAATGGAGGTGGAGGCGAAGTAGAAAATACAAGTTTTAGTTTTAAAAAAAATTAAAAAATCAAACTGCACAAACCTTACTGCAGTGCCCAGCTTCGTAGCTCCAAAGTAAGTCGGTTACTCTAAGAGCTGACATCTAACTTCTGATGCAATTTCAAACCTGATTGGATGAAATTAATTTATGGGAATACAAACTGTCCCAAGTCTCCCTGTTCCAAGTCTTCACGCTCTCCCCTACTGTATTAATCATTGGGTTCTGGCATAAAACCATTAAATTCAGACTTTAATACTGTATACCGATGTTTGGTGAATTGATGTATTTAATATACAAGTAGCCTACAACTTGGTCATGAATTTACTTTAGTAAATGTAGCATGCTGCTCGCCATCTCTGCATGTGATATCTGGAGTATTACATGCAGAAAGCCTCTGGTTTGCGTGCGAGTGAGTGTGTGGTTACCCTTGTCAAAAAGAAGTATACTTCAAATTAATTGTATTAAATAAAGTTAAAGTATATTTCCTTAAGTATACTTTTGTGTACCAAGTATACTGATATCAATGCACTTACAGTATACTTGTAAGTAAACTAATCTAATACTCATTGGGACTAATTCGGCCCACTTTTAGTTTATAAAAAGTATATTTTAAGTCTAAGAGAAGTAAACTTTGAGTATACAACTAGTATTTTTTTATTTTGTACTGCAAGTATACCACAAGTAAACTTATATACTAATAGTTCACTAGTTCTATACTTGTAGTCAACTCTTTAGTTTACAAAAGCATACTTCATAGTATACTGGAAATATACTATGAGCTTACTTGTATTATTTGTCTGCTTTATCTGTCTCTTTGACGGTTACAAACACAATGTACATAAAAGATAAGTTTAAGTTCCAACACTGTTGACTCTTAAGCTATTCCACCCCAGAGCTGACCACAAACTTATGGTCCATGTACTGTAGGTTTAAAAGATGGGATTGAAAACACATCATGAAGAAGCCGATATGTGTGAAAAAGAAGTATTTTATAGGCTACTATCAAAAGGATAAGCACAACTACAGGGCAAGTACACTTAAAGATAAGGCACAAATATTTTAATACTTTATTACACTTTTGTTAAGTATATCTTGATCAAAAGTTTAAGTATAAGCTTTATATACTTTTCAGTATAAGCCAAATATACTTACATATAACTTTATTAAGTATATCTCTGATAGGTAAATAAAAAGTAAACAAAGCATACGCTCTTATTTTTAGTTTAAAAGAAGTATACGAGGGGGTGGCACGGTGGTGTAGTGGTTAGCGCTGTCGCCTCACAGCAAGAAGGTCCGGGTTCGAGCCCTGTGGCCGGCGAGGGCCTTTCTGTGCGGAGTTTGCATGTTCTCCCCGTGTCCGCGTGGGTTTCCTCCGGGTGCTCCGGTTTCCCCCACAGTCCAAAGACATGCAGGTTAGGTTAACTGGTGACTCTAAATTGACCGTAGGTGTGAATGTGAGTGTGAATGGTTGTCTGTGTCTATGTGTCAGCCCTGTGATGACCTGGCGACTTGTCCAGGGTGTATCAAATCAAATCAAATCAAGTTTATTTGTACAGCGCTTTTAACAATAAACATTGTCGCAAAGCAGCTTTACAGAATTTGAACGACTTAAAACATGAGCTAATTTTATCCCTAATCTATCCCCAATGAGCAAGCCTGTGGCGACGGTGGCAAGGAAAAACTCCCTCAGACGACATGAGGAAGAAACCTTGAGAGGAACCAGACTCAAAAGGGAACCCATCCTCATTTGGGCAACAACAGACAGCCTGACTATAATATTAACAGTTTTAACAGGTATAACCCTCAACTGTCCTCATGGGGCCGTCCTTCACAGGAGTGGGGCGATAAAACTCCGACCAGACACAGGGCACCAGGATGGATCAAGCAGGTCCGAGGGGCAGAAGAGGCCAGCATCTCAATCCCAGGACCAACATGCAACCCAGAGGGACAGATGGGGGGGGAGAGAAAGAAAACACGTTGTTAGGTATGCCCTAAAAATGACAAGTATTAAATCTGTGTGGTAGGCTCGCAGAGACGAGAGTCTTTACATCAGGCATGACGCACAATGGCATGTTAATATGGTAAAAAATATATCATGACCTGCTCTGGCTGGATGCTTGATTGGGTGATGGGAGCACACTCCTCAGCAATGATGAGATGCAGATGGGACCCTTAGGCCTGGCCAAGACAATTCAGTTACATTTCACCGGGTCTGGGACATGCGACAGAACGTCTGACGGCCGATTCCCTGCAGGCTACGATAGCCAGTCGAGGTCCCCACCGTCTCCACCAAAAGATTTCCTGTTGACTCCATGTAACTCAGAGGGACAGATTTGGGGTGGGGGGGGGGGGAAGAGAAAGAAAACACAGGTGGTTAGGTATGCCCAATGTCACCTGAATAAGTAGGAACAGTATACATATTGCACCGAGTACAAGCAGGGACTCCGGCAACTAACTATGACAGCATAACTAAAAGGAGAGAGCCAGAAGGTAACACAGGCATGAGGGAGCCCCGGGACATAAAGCAGCCAGCCACTGCACCGTCAACAAACTCGAGTGAGCAAGCGAGTGGGGACTGACAGCATCCATACATCCCAGTTTACCAAAACACTCTATGTCTGAGGACCCTCCAGATCTACTCCTTTACCTCATAAACACCATTAACAAAAGGCTTGACTAAACAGATATGTTTTCAGCCTAGACTTAAATGCTGAGACTGTGTCTGATTCCCGAACATTACTTGGAAGGCTGTTCCATAACAGTGGGGCTTTGTAAGAAAAGGCTCTGCCCCCTGATGTAGCCTTCACTATACGAGGTACCAGCAGACAGCCTGCACCTTTTGATCTAAGTAGGCGTGGCGGGTCATAAAAGAGCAGAAGTTCACTCAGGTACTGTGGTGCGAGACCATTTAGTGCTTTAAAGGTCAATAGTAGTATTTTATAATCAATACGAAATTTGATTGGGAGCCAATGCAGTGTGGATAAGACAGGCGTGATGTGGTCATATTTTCTAGTTCTAGTAAGGACTCTTGCTGCGGCATTTTGAACTAACTGGAGCTTGTTTATGCACTTATTGGAACATCCAGACAGTAAGGCATTACAATAATCCAACCTGGAGGTAACGAAAGCATGGACTAGTTTTTCTGCATCATGCAATGACATTAAATTTCTTATCTTTGCAATATTTCTGAGATGAAAGAAAGCTATCCGGGTGATGTTATCAATGTGAGTTTCGAATGAAAGACTGGGGTCAATAATCACTCCGAGGTCTTTTACTGCTGCACGTGAAGAAACAGAAAGGCCATCCAGAGTTACTGTGTAATCAGAAAACTTACTTCTAGCTTTATGTGGTCCTAGCACAAGTACTTCAGTCTTGTCAGAGTTAAGCAGAAGGAAATTTATAAGCATCCAGTGTCTAATGTCCTTAACACATTCCTCAATTTTATTAAGCTGGTGTCTCTCATCAGGTTTTGCAGAGACATACAACTGTGTGTCATCAGCATAACAGTGGAAACTAATACAATGTTTACGAATAATATCGCCCAAAGGTAACATATATAGAGAAAAAAGCAGTGGACCCAAGACAGAACCTTGTGGAACACCAAACTTTACCTCGGTACGTCTAGAAATATCACCATTTATATCGACATACTGATAACGATCAGTTAGATAAGACCTGAGCCAGGAGAGGGCCATTCCCTTAACTCCCACAACATTTTCTAGTCTATCCAGAAGAATGGAATGATCAATGGTATCAAATGCTGCACTAAGGTCAAGCAACACAAGTAGCGAGACACAGCCCTGATCAGACGCCAACAGTAGGTCGTTTACTACTTTAACCAGTGCTGTCTCTGTGCTATGATGAGGTCTAAATCCTGACTGATACATTTCATGGATGTTATTCCTATGTAAATATGAGCATAACTGCTGTGCCACAGCTTTTTCAAGGATCTTGGAGATAAAGGGGAGGTTTGATATTGGCCGATAATTGGACAGCTGACAGGGATCAAGGTCAGGTTTTTTAATCAGGGGTTTGATAACTGCTAGTTTAAAGGATTTGGGTACATAGCCAATCATAAGAGAAGAATTTATTATTTTTAGAAGCGGTTCAATTACTCCAGGCATTATCTGTTTGAATAGATGTGTCGGTAAGGGATCTAGTACGCAAGTTGAGGCTTTTGATGTAGAGATTAATGAGAGTAATTCAGTTTCTTTTAGGGGAGTAAAACATTCTAACTGATGATCTGATACAGTTATATTGTTATAAGGTGTACCCCGCCTTTCTCCCATAGTCAGCTGGGATAGGCTCCAGCTTGCCTGCGACCCTGTAGAACAGGATAAAGCGGCTAGAGATAATGAGATGAGATGAGAAGTATACGAGAAGCACACTTGAATAAACTTCTTTTTTGTAAGGGTATTTCCTGTACACCTGTCTCTTTCCAGACAGAAGGAGCAAGGGATGAAGGAGAGACTTAAGTCGGAGAGAAGAAAGCATTTCTGCGAGCAATCACTTGGGATTGTGGTACAGCTACACAAAGGCTAAATGTGTAAAGAACAGTGTGGCTATATCAGGTATATAATATTCAGAGACACTAGTTCTCTCTCTCTCTCTCTCTCTCTCTCTCTCTGCATCATCTTGTCAGTCCAAAACAGCAGAAAATTAGACTTTGTGAGATTCCTTTTCTTCCCTTTTATGGATCGGTCTGGCTAAGTAATATTGTTTGTATATTGATTTTGATGAATATACTCTGCTTTCAAGGAGAAGGATGCTCTGGTTTGTTTCAGGAGCTAATGTTACAGGTTGAAGCCTCCTTTTTTAAAATAAATAAACAAACAAATAAATAAATAAAAACATAATCATCCCTCCGTTTTTAATAACGACCAAGAATGGGTGAAGATTGTTGGTGAAAGAATAAGACATGCCTATAACATATGGGGAAGTTTTCCAAACAAATTGTCCTCATTTGTGGACATTTTTCACGAGCTGAGATGAATCTAACACGATGTCGTACTTTTTTGTCATCCTGATTTTTACCTGTCTCTCTGTCAGGGACTGATACTGATACAGGAGGGAAACTAAATGGAAAACATGAGACTGAAGGTGTAAACAGCAAATGAAACACGAGATGAATGAGAGAAATAAACTTGCCCATATTACCTACAGACAGTAATATTGTCTGTATTTAGAATTGCCTACATAAAGGCATAAAGATGGAGAAAGGAGAAAGTACCGGATTGGTATAAATGTGATTGGAAAGAGGAGAAGAGTGATGGAGGGATGAAAATGTAAACCGGAGCAGGGGGAAAAAGGGTGTCTGCTTCTGTCTGGGAATGAAAATTCCTCTTATAACGATTCCATATTGTCCTGAATACGTCTCTCCTCTGCTCTTCTTCTCCTCGTCCTTACATTTCCTCCAGGTTTTAGTAGCTGTGGTTATGTGTAGCATAAGTAAGGCATAAAATACAATAGTCCATGCTGTTATAGGAAAATAATCAAGGATAGGGTGGTGCAATGTGGCCTGAAGCGTAGCAGAGTCACTGTTATCACCAGGAAGGTGATTATTTTCCTATTACAACGTGTCCAGAAGTGTGTTATTCCTTTTATACTATAGAAATTTAGAAACGGTAACATATTTAATTAAAAAAGAATGAAGTAAAAGTGTAAGCATTTGTATTTGTAGAAGTGACAACAGGAACTAACTTATTCCACAACATTAAATGTAGCTATAAACGGATAAATAGTACGATATGACTTTGTTCAGTTAATGAAAAATGTAGTTGTGGGAAAAGTGGAATAAACACTTCAGGACATGCTGTTATGGGGAAATAATCAAGCTTTCTTTCTCTCTGTCTGTCTGTCTGTCTGTCTCTCTTTCTCTCTCTGTCTGTCCTTTTCTCTCTGTTTCTTGCTCTCTCTCTCTGCCTCTTGCTCTTTGTCTGTCTCTTGCTCTTTCTCTCTGTCTGTCTCTCTCTCTCGCTCTGTCTCGCTCTCTGTCTGTCTGTCTGTCTGTCTGTCTGTCTCTCTCTCTCTGCTTCTTGCTCTTTGTCTGTCTCTTGCTCTCTCTCTGTCTGTCTCTCTCTCTCTCGCTCTGTCTCACTCTGTCTGTCTGTCTCTCTCTGTCTGTCTCTTGCTCTCTTTCTCTCTGTCTGTCTGTCTGTCTCGCTCTCTGTCTGTCTGTCTCTCACGCTCTCTGTCTCTCTCATGCTCTCTCTCTGTCTCGCTCTTGCTCTGTCTGTCTGTCTATCTTTCTCTCTCTGTCTGTCTGTCCTTTTTCTCTCTGTCTGTCTCTTGCTCTCTCTCTACCTCTTGCTTTTTGTCTGTCTCTTGCTCTCTGTCTGTCTCTCTCTCTCTGTCTCTCTCTCGCTCTCTGTCTGTCTCTCTCTGTCTCTTGCTCTCTCTCTCTCTGTGTCTGTCTGTCTCGCTCTCTGTCTGTCTGTCTCTCACGCTCTCTGTCTCTCTCATGCTCTCTCTCTGTCTCGCTCTCGCTCTGTCGGTCTGTCTATCTTTCTCTCTCTGTCTGTCTGTCCTTTTTCTCTCTGTCTGTCTCTTGCTCTCTCTCTCTCTGCCTCTTGCTCTTTGTCTGTCTCTTGCTCTCTCTCTGTCTGTCTCTCTCTTGCTCTCTGTCTTGCTCTCTGTCTGTCTCTCTCCCTGTCTGTCTCTTGCTCTCTCTCTCTCTCTCTCTGTCTGTCTCTCTCACGCTTTCTGTCTCTCACGCTCTCTGTCTCTCTCATGCTCTTTCTCTGTCTCGCTCTCGTTCTCTCTGTCTGTCTATCTTGCTCTCGCTCACTCTCTGTCTGTCTGTCTGTCTCTCTCGTTCGCTCTCTGTTTCTCTGTCTGTCTCTCTCACTCTCTCTGTCTGTCTGTCTGTCTGTCTCTCTCCCTGTCTGTCTGTCTCACTCTCTGTCTCTCTCTCGCTCTGTCTTTCTCTTGCTCTCTCTCTGTATCTTTCTTTGGCCAGCTGTTTCTGGCAGATGTTAGCAGGCCCTGAATACAGTGAAACACACTCTGACACTTGTATATTGTGTTAGTGTTGGTCCAGCTGAGGCCTGATTAGTTCACAGACAGCATTAATATGAATGTTGTAGCATGGTGCCTCAGTGAATGCCATGTTGCATATGGTGTGCCAATCCAGGAAGCGCACACATCTGCATATGCGCACACACAAGGCGTTTTGTTCCGCCGGTGTTCTAAAACTACAAATCTGAATCCCATCTCTCTGCATGTTCATGTCAGCGTGACTAACCTCATTTTTCTCGCCCATACACAGAGCACTAAAGGTGTGTAAATTTCATTTCTTTATTTTGAATTTCACCTCAAGCGATTCAATAAATCGTGGCATGAAACTGGAATAAAAGGAAGGGGAGGATTTAAAAAAAAAGAAAAGAAAGAAAGTGAACGCTCGATGAGATTTCAGATGAATCTGATAAATTACTCCCTGAGCCAATAGACTCTAACTGGCTCTCCTGTTGCTATGCTGCCGAGTTTTGAGCTTTTTATCGCGTTAGTCAGTTCTATCTCACTTCACACGAAGCCCTGGAGACCCTCGCTCTAAACCACCTTCTAGATTTCGCCAAAGCTTGCTGACTCGCTGTCACTGCGCATCCACATTAAGCCTGATGTTATATATATACTATTCAAAAAGTACAAAACCAGCCGCATTAACTTTCTATCCTCACTCAGATCTGTGTCTGGTGAGAAATGAATTACAAAGGCAGTTGGTTTTTGACTTTCATTCTTTCTTTCTTTCTTTCTTTTTTTTTCTTTTGCACCACAAGGGGTAGAAGAGAGAAGCGAGAGTCA
The DNA here is from genome assembly GCF_027579695.1 of Neoarius graeffei. Taxonomy (NCBI): domain Eukaryota; kingdom Metazoa; phylum Chordata; class Actinopteri; order Siluriformes; family Ariidae; genus Neoarius; species Neoarius graeffei. The sequence goes on along the minus strand of NC_083595.1, from coordinate 46,128,336 downwards.
TGTCTTATTGAGACTCAGCTTCTTAATTTGATCTTTGTAAAACTAAGTTGCTTCAGGTATGCAGTACGAGGCAGCGCAGATAGCCTGAGGGTGGAGAGAGACAGAGGAACCTGGGGAGAATTCCTCATTTCTCATGTCTCTCCCGTTCCCCCATCTGCACCTCCTCTGAAGTTGCCCTTGGTTCTACATGTGTAATGCTAATTATGAATGAGGGAGAGTTAGATCAGTACAAACCCATCAAACATTTTACAGCAGGCTGCTATTGTAATAAAGATCAATGAACACCATATCAGTACCCATCCTGAAAGGCTCGGGTGGAGTGCTGGGGATTGAGCAGACGCTTTTTCTTTTATTTCCCACGATCCATCGCTCTCTCTCTCTCTCTCTCATCATCACTACCAGAGAGGAACGGATCAGTTTTAATTGCCGTTTGCCGTCGCTGTGATGTGATGCGATGTGATGCGATGCGTCGGGTGAAAAGAAAGTCAGCCGTCCTACACGAGCCTACGACACGCTGACTGAAAGAAACATGGCCTGTGCATGTATGAATTTTTCAATGAACAGATAATGAACTCGCTTTTGCGGTCATACTGACCACGCCGCATTTTTCGAGTAAGTCAGATCAAACTCTCTCTCTCTCATCCCCACATCCCGTTTCATAAATATATAAATAAATATCTCTCTGACACTTTAAGATAAGGATTCAGGAGCGCTGCTGCACTACAAAGCTGTTGGTCACCTCCACACTTCTGGCTGTTCCTCCCTTCTTGAAGTTCACACCCTCCCCTTATCTGTCCTCTCATTTCCCTTCTTCTGTGGAGTGTGTAACTCCTACGGGAGTCTGTATTCTCCAACATCTGAACGCAGCCCACACCTGCTACTCTTACTGCCAGGATTAACCCCAAATTAACCCCAGGTGAACAGTGTTTTCCTATCCTCATTCACAGCTGAGGATTAACACAGATGATTAACCAAAAAGCAAACAAACAAACATTTAAAAAAATAAAATAAAATCGTTGGTTGTGTGATATTTGCTTGACCAAACACACAGCTTTCCCTTTAAAGAAAATATCTCGCAAATAAATAAACTGAGGGGCGGCACGGTGGTGTAGTGGTTAGCGCTGAGGCCTCACAGCAAGAAGGTCCGGGTTCGAGCCCCGTGGCCGGCGAGGGCCTTTCTGTGCGGAGTTTGCATGTTGCCCACGTGGGTTTCCTCCGGGTGCTCTGGTTTCCCCCACAGTCCAAAGACATGCAGGTTAGGTTAACTGGTGACTCTAAATTGACCGTAGGTGTGAATTAGCCTGGACTAAAATTCCTCCAAGCCGGTGTGCAGGACTGATCAACAGTTACCGCAAACGTTTAGTTGCAATTATTGCTGCACAAGGGAGTCACACCAGATACTGAAAGCAAAGGTTCACATACTTTTGCCACTCACAGATATGTAATATTGGATCATTTTCCTCAATAAATAAATGACCAAGTATAATATTTTTGTCTCATTTGTTTAACTGGGTTCTCTTTATCTACTTTTAGGACTTGTGTGAAAATCTGATGATGTTTTAGGTCATATTTATGCAGAAATATAGAAAATTCTAAAGGGTTCACAAACTTTCAAGCACCACTGTATATATATATATATATATATATATATATATATATATATATATATATATATATATATATGTTCCCTAGCAGTACATCAAGGGTACAAATAAGTACCTTCGAGGGTACTGCCCCAGTGACAAGCCATTGTACCCCAAAAGATACAATAATGTTCTTTATTTTCTGAGAGTGTAATGAAGGATTTCACTTTGAATTGTATGTTTTACAAGTACACCTTGTAAAATCGTCCATGCATTCAGATACTCATTTGGCTTTCAAATGTAGGCCAGCTTTAAAAATGTTTGCTGGTTCCTTGAACAAGTGCTGACTTTGGCACCTTGGATCCAACATGCCATGGCACAACTTCTTGTATTTTTGTATGTGCTATGTACACCAAGCTGAATTAGTAATTTGATTTGATCTTGTGGGCATGTGGGATTGGTCGGATTATCTTCAGGAGTAGGCAGGATTGATCAGAATTCCTTCAGATTTCCTTCAGGGGCAGCTGTGCCATTTGGAAAGATCAGGATAATTGGTCATCATTGTGCTGAAACATGTTGGGACATGAATAGACTTTGGAAAGCGTGTCTTTTCCAATTACCACCTTCGGAAGGAAACTAAGGTAGCAGTCTGTTATGCAGTCTGTATCTCCATACTTCTCACACTTATGGTTGTGAAACACAGACAACGTATTGGAAGCATATCAAGATCCTTGAGGCCTTTCACATCCTATGCCTTCAGATTTCAATGAGTGATTCCTCACACTGAAATCCTCAAACGAGCTTCCTCCATCAGCATTGAAGCAATGCTTCTTAGTTGTCTTCTCCACTGGACTGGTCATGTCGTCTACATGGATGGGTCCAGACTACAACAGATGGTCATATATGGAGAGCTTGCAGAATGTATGGAGAGCGTCCTTGGGGTGGGCCAAAAAAAGAGGTGGAAGGACCATCTAAAAACAGTCATGAAGGCCTACACCTTCCCACATGAGGAGCTTGAGAGCTTTGCAGCTGATCACACCAAATGGAGGCAAACTGTGTCCGCGGATATCTCCGACTTTGAATAGGAACGTATCCACCTCTGAGAGGAAAGAAGAGCAGCCTGTCACCTCCAGCATCTAAATCCACCTACTACCATTGGAGATTTTCCGTGCCCCCACTGTCATTGCGTATGGGTCATTCTAAAATTCGGGGTACATTTCGTGTCTCCGAGATAAACCTTTTGTTATTTTCCACAAAAGAAATCATTATTGAATCAGTTTTGAACGATAATGCAAATTATGACAAACTTTCACCAATAGCAATGCTTGATGTACATTTTTGACCCAATTTATCCATAAAACATGAACTAAATGACTCCCACCCCATCCCCCACATTACTGCCTGTCTTCGACTCCTGATTCATCCATTCAACTCGAATAAACATGAAGTGATCCAGCGTAACAATCTGTTTTTTTGGGGGCTTATTCTATTCACTGTTATAAAATCAATTGCACAGAAAGTTTATTTTCTGCATTATATGAAATTTCAGTAATAAAAATATATTTTTTACATTGGGATGGCAATGTTCTTGTCAACTCTGTTAACTCTCTGTTATAAAACCGCATAAAATCCACAAAGACTTTTAATAATACGCCATGACACCTGCACCGAGTGACGTCACTTCCTCTGGTGGGAAACTTCAGAAAGGCAGTGAGGTATGTTATGTTTCTTCACTCGTTAATTTGAGCAAAATGTTGAGGATTTTACACCAACAGTAGATTAATTATTTGTCAACTCTGTTATTGTGATATCGGAGTGAATCTCTCACTCATTTAAAAAATAAGATTAAAATCCATACAATTTTGGTTTTCATACATGTCATGTGGTGGCTAGTTTGAGGTTAGCATGTGGAGTTAAGACGCAAAATGATGGAAAAGTGTCAACTCCTGTTATCGTCAATTCTGTTCATGGGTTGCCCAGTTTAACGATAGCAGAGTTGACGACAATTAACAGAGTCAACAAGAGATTCAAGATTCAAGAGCTTCAAGATTCAAGATTTTTTTATTTGTCATATACACAATAACAGACACAGCGGTTATTATTGGGTAAAGAAATTCTTATTTTGCAACTGCCCGACCAAACTACGCTTACCAATATAAAAAGAAATATATATATAAAATATGAAATATAAAATATAAAGTGCATATGGAATGCAAAATATAAAGGTAGAGTGAAAAAAATGAAGATAACATTTAAAAAAAGGAGAGGCAAACAAAACAGTGTGCAAATATAGAGGTAGATATACTGTGCAATGTCTTTAAAAAAATGTACACTACAGTTGAAATGTACACTACCGTTCAAAAGTTTGGGGTCACTTTGAAATGTCCTTATTTTTGAAAGAAAAGCACTGTTCTTTTCAATGAAGATCACTTTAAACTAATCAGAAATACACTCTATACATTGCTAATGTGGTAAATGACTATTCTAGCTGCAAATGTCTGGTTTTTGGTGCAATATCTCCATAGGTGTATAGAGGCCCATTTCCAGCAACTCTCACTCCAGTGTTCTAATGGTACAATGTGTTTGCTCATTGCCTCAGAAGGCTAAAGGCCTCTGCATGCTCTTGCGACAAGGCTTTCGCAGATAGCTTTTCGCAGACAGTTGTAATTTATCGTTGAGTGGGGAGTAATAGGTGTGCGCGATGTTATTCACCGCCACAACGCAAGGGGGCGCGAAGTCGCGAAATCGCTAGGAGTAGTTGGTGGGTGTGGTTAGTGGAGTGTTTATCCTCCGGGTACTTATAATGACTAGAACCGGAGTCATATAGAGCTACGTACTTCCTCACTTCCTCGATCAACCGCTCTTCGTGCTGCTCCATCTTTGCTCGTGTTTTTAAAAATGGCGGTCGTGAAAACAAACCAAACCGGGAAAGTAGGGAAGCGGAAGTGCATGTACAGCGGATGTAGAGTGGACCAATCAGAGCCCTCTTGTCTGCGACGCTGTCTGCGAGGCTTCTGCGGTGGTCACAATTTTTGGGAGGTGCGTGCAGAGTGTCTGCGAAGGGGGGGCTACGCAGACACCGTCTGTGACGCCGTCTGCGAGGACTGGGTTGTCAGCATAAATTGGCCTTAATGGATGATTAGAAAACCCTTGTACAATCATGTTAGCACAGCTGAAAACAGTTGAGCTCTTTAGAGAAGCTATAAAACTGACCTTCCTTTGAGCAGATTGAGTTTCTGGAGCATCACATTTGTGGGGTCGATTAAATGCTCAAAATGGCCAGAAAAATGTCTTGACTATATTTTCTATTCATTTTATAACTTATGGTGGTAAATAAAAGTGTGACTTTTCATGGAAAACACAAAATTGTCTGGGTGACCCCAAACTTTTGAACGGTAGTGTACCTGCAATTACAGAATGGGCCATATGCAAGTCAAAGATTGGGTCCCTCTCCCATCAAGGAGTCCATCGGAGAAGAGAGAAAAGGGGAGGCAAATGATGGGACATATCATCATCGGCAACGATGGACGGTTAAAAAGAGAAGAACCGTGTTGTGTATCTCTGAAAGGCGGCTGCTTTTAATCCAGCATGAGCTCTTGTATGCTGTGAGTCTCGACATGAGCAGCCAAATGATGAATAATGTACTTCACAGTTGATTAAGTATAATTAACAATCCAACACAGTGAACTCTTAAGAACAACATTTGCGTAGCGCTGTGCTGCTGTTCTGCCTGATGTTTCTCATCACTGCTCAGCAGTTTATTCATTCAACTCACTTCACTATTATTAAGGCTTTAGATCTCACAGAGATTACGTGTGGTGTACGTAATCTAACACTCTTCATCTATTTGCCTGAAAAGTCATGATCTTCTCACGTTCTTATCAGGCGTCTAAACACCAGTGAGCAGGTGAGCATGTTTTGACTTAGCATAAAAAACGCGGGCCTTAATTTAATGCCGCAATCGAAGCATTTTGGCATTTCGACTTGAAAAGGCAGACGTAATCTGTGCAAGCTGCTTGTTAAAAGGTAAATCAAATCTAATTGAGGATAATCATGTTATCAGATGAGAGAGGATCCTGAACGGGCTTATCAGACCACAACTCCAACTCCTTCTATTAATCCTGCACTCTGTCAGCCAGCTTTTAATTGACTGACTATTTTTTTTTAAATGATAATTCTGTCGTGTTCAACTGATGTTAACACACAGAATACCTGCTGAATCTAAGATTCTGCTTTTATCGTTTTTTCCCCCTCTGTCCTTCAAAAGTACTTGAGAAAATGGAGCAGGCTCATTTTGCATTCCGTTATTATTATTATTATTATTATAGTGTAACATGTATGTACTTTAACCCAATTTATTACTGTCCCAGATCTCAGCAAGTTAGGGAGTAAATGTACTCCATAAACTCTATATGACTGCAGTTTTAGTTGCAGATAAATCTCACAGTGAAGACTGACATCCACTGCATCGCACTTTCTTGGCTAAAAATAGACCTGACCTCTTTTCCATGCTCGGCGGATGAATAAAACACATTGGGGTGGACTGTTACAGGAAAATAATCAGGGACAATGTGGTGTCATGCAGCTTGAGACAAAAAAGACTTACTATTCCAACCCTGGAGTTGATTATTTTCCAATATTGGCACATCCTGAAGTTTTATTTCTCTTATACCGTGGCAATTTGTTGTGGAAGGTCTGCAAAACAAGTTAGTTCCTGTTATAGAGGCTTTGCACCATCACGTGACCCCCATAGCAATGGTAACTACGCTACCATGACAGGGGGCACACTTGTAGTGCTTCGTTCAGATGAGTTAGTTGTAATTGATCAGTATGGGAAGGTTTTGCAACGCTTGAATCAACATCAAGTGTTTCTCACAATGACTGGGAAACACCGAAGGATCCCTGAATGTAAATGCACTTTAAGTCTCGGTGAAGATTACTGTAGGCTGTGCTGAGCCGCTGTGTTGCTCATGTTCACTTCAGTGGATAAGAATGAGCACCTTGCTGCAGTTGTGAAATTATCATTTATTTTTTGGAATTCTTACCTTTGTGGAAATGAAGTGCGTATACCATAGGGTTTTTGACCTCTCTGTTGGACACCAAGTCCTGCTGAATGTTTTTACCTTCTTCCTATTTTCCTTTCTACGATTAGAAATCTCTCGTTTTTTTCCTCCCGATGATGAAATTACTTTTCGTAAATTAAAAAATCTGATGTCTTTTGTTTCGTTCAAAATGATTTGCACATCCAAAAACACAGCAAAACCTTCCCATACCAATCAGTAACAACTAACTTGTCTGAATAAAGCACTACAAGTGTGCCCCCTGTCATGGTGGTGTAGTTACCGGTACCGTTGCGGGGTCACGTGACGGTGCCAAGCCTCTATTACTTGCATAGTTATAACTGTCATACTCTTACTGTACCAGCCTCTCTTTTATTCTCTCTCATGACGTTACAGTTTGTCATCCTACCAAAGATCCCCAAAGCCAAAACTTAGTTACATCTTTAAGCTCTGACTGTTGCAAATAGCTGATACTGGAGACTCCTTACATAAAAGCTAAATAAACATTTTCTCGGAGAAGGATTCAACCATACATGTATGCAGGTCCATACAAAAAGACCTCGGTCTGATATTTTCTCATAAAGACCGAACAAGCAAGGCTAATAAGGAGTTTGTTCTATGGCTTTTTTTATTTCTAAGATTAAAATAAATGGTCATTATAATGAAGCATGGTACTGCTTTCAGTGATGTCATATTTGTAATGTAGTTGAGTCACACATGCGGAATAAACAGCTAGCGGTTTCTAAACCGAATTTCTGTTAGCGGTTAGCAGTTTCTGAATGCTCTTCATTGCTCATTTCTTGAGTAACTCAGTGACTCTTATTTGTCTTTGGTGGTTCAGCCATTTTTGATAACATTTTGATTTCCAGTTAATCTTTTTTTGTCATTTTGTTGTTGCTTGCAACATTAAAAGCCAGCGCCTTGGAAAGAAAGTCTGTAATCTCCCACGGGCATTATGGGAAAATACTACCCACCAAGGAACCAATCAGAGCACACAATTTTACCGGGAGTAGCTTGTGGTATATAATAAAAAGGAAATAATCAACATGGTCTCACACAGCGTTAAAGGCTAATGCTAAATCCCATCACATCATCCTGGATCATTTTAATTTGCCATTATTATTATTATTATTATTATGATTATTATTATTATTTACATAATCCCACACTTGCGAACTTGTAATTTTCCATAACTAACACATCACCTATCTCAAAAAATCTGAAAGTTAAATTTAGGGTTTGTAGCCTTTCTCAAAAATTGGTTTGTTTGGAATAAAATTAAATCCAATTTTTTTTCTCTCATTTTCAAATTCATACAAATTTCACATGTGATCAGGTTTTGGAACATTTTCTTGTTCGAAATAATATCTTTATGCAGTGTTTCTGATGTCAAATTCCTAACATTGCCTGGTTCCAAAAGTCTTGGCAGCCTCCAGACTGGATCTCCTTGGAAGTGCACCAATCGTGAAATGTCAAAGCGAGTCAATGTGAGCTCGCTATTTCTGCATATCTTTACATAAATTTCAAACCCATTCTTGACGGGAAGTATGAGCAGTTTTGTTCGAATATAACTCAACACAGAATCTCATCATGGACAAGGTTTAGCTTTGATTTTGCCAAGGTTCTGTGCCTCCTTCGTGTTAGTTCATGATAAATTTCCTCCACTCGAATCACTTCGGACCAACTATTCATTTAATCAGATTCTAATATAATGGTATCAGAATAATCTTGTTTCACATTTAAAAACTACACAATGCACTGCACTTATGATTTCTACCCAACACTACGTCTCATTCTTCACCCATGGCCTGAAACCTCGAACATGCCCAGTGCTGGAGAATGATAAATGTCATCTACTGGCATCAGACAACAGCCAGCTCCATGATCCCAACCAGCCCTCTTGCTGTCGGGGTAAAGCTGTTTGGCCCTCACTTTAGGTCTGCAGAGGTCTCGGATGAGAGGTGTAGCTTTCCGATGACAAACACAGGCTGTTGTGGCATGACCCGAGAGATCGCTGGTAAACAGGAGACTGTGGAGACAGCTGGAGGAGTTTGGACTTGTGCTTCACATGCTGGCCTGTTGGACTCGGTGTTGGACTCAGGACTAAGTGAATTAGTGTTTGTGATGGAGAAAGCAGAACAGCAGAGCAGGAATGTAACGAGCACTGCATAGCTATGCTTCTATGTTCTTTCTTTCTCTCAATCTCTTACTCTCATTCTCCTCTCTTTAGGATATTGGATTCTTTTATATTTTAATATCACAGAAAGATTTTCTTGTTTTTTTTTTTATTTCTTGCTTGCTTTCACACCTATTGTCATCTTGTTCCTATAGAAAACGTGGTTTAAAAAAAAAAGCACAAAAGTTCCCTCAAGGTTTGTTTCGTTCTTGCTGAAAGACCACATTGACTTTTGTTCAGGTAGTATACCAAAAAAAATTTGTGTCTCCCAGAAACTTTTCCTAGTAAGATAAGATAGGACAAGACAAGACAATACTTTATTGATCTCCAAAAGAGAAGTTTGAATGTTGGAGCAGCAAACATAAAAGACAAATACCGGTACACATTAGAAGAAGGGGGGGGGGGGGGGGGAGTCCTTCCCATGTCAGGACCTGGTCTTCCCAGGTAGTTTTCCATCCCAGTACTAACCAGGCCCTTAAGGTGCACTGGGCAGCGCTGATCTCCATTTCTATAGCCCTCGGACTCTCACCTACTTTGCATTTAGGGTTACAGTGGGGTGGGGTGGGGTGGGAGTCCTCTGGTAACCACAAGAGTTTGACTCCTTACTCACATCTTTATTGCGGCACCTCACCAGATGGCAATAGGTACTCGCGATCTCCCCAGTCAAGAGGCGGACATGCTAACTGCTAGGCCAGCTCGCAGTTGTAAGAAATAAAGTTGGAATAAAATAAAGATTGAATGGTGGTGCAGTGGTTATCACTGTTGCCTCACAGCAAGAAGGTTCCAGGTTTGAAACTCACAGCCGACAGGGGCCTTTCAGTGTGGAGTTTGCATGTTCTCCTCATGTCTGCGTGATTTTCCTCCCACTGTTCAAAGATATATGCAGGTTAAGTGAAATACCCAGCCACTGGGGTTGCACAAGCCAGTGCATCCTTAAGGCCTCTGCATGCTCTTGCGACAAGGCTTTCGCAGATAGCTTTTCGCAGACAGTTGTAATTTATCGTTGAGCGGGGAGTATAGGCGTGCGCGATGTTATTCACCAGCACAACGCAAGGGGGCGTGAAGTCGCTAGGAGTAGTTGGTGGGTGTGGTTAGTGGAGTGTTTATCCTCCGGTTACTTATAATGACTAGAACTTTTTTTTTTATAATGACTAGAACTGGAGTCGTATAGATGTACGTACTTCCTCAATCAACCGCTCTTCATGCTGCTCCATCTTCGCTCGTGTTTTTAAAAATGCCGGTCGTGAAAACAAAACAAACCGGGGAAGTAGGGAAGCGGAAGTGCGTGTACAGCGGATGTAGAGTGGACCAATCAGAGCCCTCTTGTCTGCGACGCTGTCTGCGAGGCTTCTGTGGTGGTCACAATTTTTGGGAGGTGCGCGCAGAGCGTCTGCGAAGGGGGGGCTGCACAGATGCTATCTGCGACACCGTCTGCGAGGACTGGGTTGTCAGCATAAATTGGCCTTTAAAGAGTGTTATTCAATTTAAACGTGTTATTCAATTACGTTTTTGGTTTTAGTAACCTTATACCGTGACTCATATTGGCAGCTAATTGCAATTAAATATTATACTTATCGGCCTATTTGGTTTTTAGCCATGTTGAATTTAGTTTGTTTGGTCCACGGCGGGCATTGCTTATCTGCGCGATCTTCCACGAGACTTGTGCGAGACTTCGAAACGTGAAGTGTCAGCCAGGTGTCAGTGCTGCCATTTTGAAAACTGTTTTCCAAATTAAATATTGCACAAAAATGAGTTTAAATGACGATTACTGCCTACTTTTTAAAAAACTTTCCTGATTGCTATCAAAACAAACAAAACTTCTGGCTTGATTACATCAGCATTCGAAAGAGGGCGCGGACGTCTTTTGATAACGTTGGAAGATGTTGGTCACTTTGATTTCCGTTGTACGTTTTACTTCCGTCCTATGATGTCTCGCACAGGTCTCAGCGAATCTCGTTTGCTTTGATGGACTGATATACAGTATTATAGAGCATATTTCAAACACTCATAACTAGGGTGGCACGGTGGTATAGTGGTTAGCATGGTTGCCTCACAGCAAGAAGGTTCTGGGTTCGAACCCAGCAGCTGGCGAGGGCCTTTCTGTGTGGAGTTTGCGTGTTCTCCCCGTGTCTGCATGGGTTTCCTCTGGGTGCTCCGGTTTCCCCCACAGTTTAAAGACATGCGGTGCGGTGCGGTTAGGTTAATATGGGACGGCCTTGGGCTGAGGTGCCCTTGAGCGAGGCACCTAATTCCCAACTGCTCCCCGGGCGCTGTTAGCATGGCTGCCCACTGCTCTGGGTGTGTGTGTGTGTGCTCATTGCTCACGTGTGTGTGTTCACTGCTTCAGATGGGTTAAATGCAGAGAGGAAATTTCACAAAGTGTGTGATGAATAAAGTTGTGCTTTCTTTCTTTCTAACTTGCTATAGCAGTGACAAAATAGCTATCAAAAATGCATTCCTATATTTAATAAAATGAGATAGATAGAATTTTGGTAATAAAAAATTTGCCTTCCGTTCTCCTTTAATTAACATGCTCATTTACGTTAGCTATGTACATGTACCAGATTTAGCCATATAGACTAATTTCAATCTGTAGTCCCTGACAGGTTGATGTTTAAAAGAAGAGGAAACAATAATGACACACAGATCAGTATGAAAAGCATAAAAGCAAGGACATAGACATTTAACACAGACAGTTCGTACATAATTAACATATTGACTTTGAAAACATGGGCAAATGCACATAGCACATAAATGATGGACAGCACAGTGGTGTAGTGGTCAGCTGTCACCTCACAGCAAGAAGGTTCTGGGTTCGAGCCCAGCAGTTGATGGAGGCCTTTCTTTGTGGAGTTTGCATGTTCTCCCCGTGTCTGCGTGGGTTTCCTCCGGGTGCTTCGGTTTCCCTGACAGTCCAAAGACATGCGGGTTAGGTTAACATGGGGCGGCCATGGCCTGAAGGTTGGTCTGAAGTGCCCTTGAATGAAGCTCAATTGCCCCCTATAGATAGTTTTCACTGATGTCATGGCATTCCGGGGAACGCCCCCCAGCTGCCATCTTGGGGGGCAAACAAAACGGACCATCACCACTACTGGCTATGTTATCTCGGACGAATTTATGAAGTATATAGTCAGTTTTCTAAAATAAAGATCAATGTCGGCAAAATCAAGCAAACAGAAGTATATAGATACATTGGACGACATCTCACGACAACGGTATGCAGCCAAACTGGCCTTGATTGGGGGAATTGACCCCTACGAAGTGGACAAAGATGCATTTTCAAGTGACTATGCAGGGCTGCCAAAGCCTGAAACTGCCAAAGCCTGAAACTGACTTCATCAAACTTTAAAGGCTGTCTGATATATACAACTTTATATATTCACAGCGCACGTTTTGGCGGATACCGCCTGAATCGCACAGATCCGGTTTTTTTTTTTGGGGGGGGGGGGGCGTTGGAGTGTCTGATTATAATTTCAAAGTAAATTCTGTATTAAAATTACTAAATAAGCAAATCCGTTACAGTCCATGAAACAGGAAGTATAAGGATGAGAAAAAAACAGTTTAAATCGGAAAGCTGCGCACATTTGCGCAGTCCTGCACACCGCTCGGGCTGTGCAAATGTGCGCAGCTTTCCGATTTAAACTGTTTAAACTGTTTTTTTCTCTAATGGATTTGCTTATTTAGTAATTTTAATACAGAATTTACTTTGAAATTATAATCAGACACTCCAACGCCCCCCTTAAAAAAAACCCCGGATCTGCGCGATTCAGGCGGCATCCGCCAAAAGGTGCGCTGTTTGCATCCCAAACACAAATCAAATCATACAGAATAGACCTAAAATGTTTTTCAAAAATGACCCTTGCGTGAGTGAAGTGACAAGTTTCAAATAGAAACGTGACAAACGAGCGATATTAAGTGTACATTACAGTGTAAACGTACACTCAGCGGTTCCAGTTAGGCATTCTCCAGAGACTGTTTCCAAAAACAAACTTAAACACAATTGATTGTTTATTTAAACAACTTACCACTTATAAAATGATCGGAGCAGACTTTGCTGTGTTTGGAAGGCTGATAATCCTTGCGGTTGATTCTCGCAAGCCATAGATTTCTCCTTTGTATGCTGAGTTTCTTTGTTTGCTCGCCTTCGTGCTCCTGTACAGTGGGAATTCCATAAACGCTCCGCTTGACTTCATCATTTGACCTATTACGACAGCCGTGAATACAACAGATGTGCACCATTGCTAGCTTTAAATAGCCTGCTTGGGTTCTTTTGAAGACTTTGTACTCGCGCGTTACAATGTGTGCTCAGTGACCCGTACAGTAAGCTGGACCCCCAAGATGGCCGCCACTAGGGAATCCCCGACTCTGTGACGTCATGTGAAAACTATCTATTGCTCTGGGTATTTGTGTGTGCTCATTGCTCACTTGTGTGTGCATGTGTGTGTTCACTGCTTCAGATGGGTTAAATTTCACTGTGTGTTTAAATCTGTGCTTGAGTGTACGTGTGACAAATAAAGGCTTCTTGGCTTTGGCTTCTTCTTGATACAAAATATAGATTAACCTCCTAGGGCTTAGCGGTCACATGCGTGGACAGCACTTTATGGAAATTCGGAACAAGAATCCACATATGTGGACATACTTTTTCTCTAAAAGTACATCTTATCAAAAGATGATGCTTAGTTTTTATTCTAATCAGGTTCTAATAAGCCCAAATAGCAAAGAGAAATAAAAAATGCATGTAAAAAAAAACAGCTTGGGCCTTAGGAGGTTAAGACAACAAGGACATAACCCTATGACAGAGTAGTACTGTAGCATGAGCGTACCTGACAAAGACCTACTGGTATAGACGCTAGACGAAAACACTCGTACACAAAAATTGGTAAAATTAAATGGAGAAAAAACAAAACAGACAGTTAGTAAAACAATGACACAACCATTACTCCAGATGATATGTTTGAGTGTCCAACAACCGTTATTTTAAAGATTTGGAGAAGGATCTAATAGTTTTGATATTCCTTAGTGCTATTGGTATGGTGTTCCCAGTACGTGCTGCTTGATAAGAGAAGACTGACTGCACAAACGTAGTTTTTCTGTATGGCACTTTGCAGTCCCCTCTAGCAGTAGCTCTTGCGGCTGTATTTTGGTTTTGTTTAATGAACTCTTTGAGCGGGGGGCTAAGCCATGAAAGATTTTATATCCAAGCAAAATATCAGCAAACTAGATGTTTGTAGGCATTTGTGTACCTGATGTCAGAGCGCAGGCACTTATGGATGCAATTGCAGGGGAGAGCAGGTATGGCCCAAACTGCAAATGGAGCCAAATCGTAGTCAGGAAACAGGTGGAGGTCGGTCGATCAGCAAACAGAGTAATACAGAGCAGATGCAAAGATGAGGTCTTAAACAGGAAGTCAGTCAGAAATCAAACAGGGATGGCTTTCCCAAGAGCATCTTAACTAGGAGAGTGTGTTCATTGTGATGCTCGCTCTACCATTTAACGATGCTTTTGGGAAACCCACCGCAGTGTGGTAAAGTCAGGTACAGGACACCGAACAATACTTCGCACTGGGTGATTGATTGAGCAGGGTTTAAGTAGACGGGGTGATCAGTAGGTGAATTGGTGACAGGTGATGTAATTAGTATTCTGGTGATGAGGGGCGCTGTGGTTCTTGGGAAGTGTAGTCCAGAGTGGCCGTGTTTGCCGGCTGCCCCAGACTCAGGCTTTCAATGTTGTTACTGACACCTGAAAGTGGGCAAAATCTCAGCTTCTTCTTTGACACCTTACAAATTGTGCATGACTTCAGATTTGACCGGTTAGTTACTTTGAGATTTTTTTTAATGTTTTAAAGAATGATGTGAAGTTTATCCATTTATATTTACATTTAATGTAGAACGTCCCTGAAAAAACTTAGCAGCTCTAAATAGACATGTTCTTCCACACCTCTATAATAATAATAATAATAATAATAATTTGCTACGGGCGGCACGGTGGTGTAGTGGTTAGCGCTGTCGCCTCACAGCAAGAAGGTCCTGGGTTCGAACCCCGGGTCCGGCGAGGGCCTTTCTGTGTGGAGTTTGCATGTTCTCCCCGTGTCCGCGTGGGTTTCCTCCAGGTGCTCCGGTTTCCCCCACAGTCCAAAGACATGCAGGTTAGGTTAACTGGTGACTCTAAATTGAGCGTAGGTGTGAATGTGAGTGTGAATGGTTGTCTGTGTCTATGTGTCAGCCCTGTGATGACCTGGCGACTTGTCCAGGGTGTACCCCGCCTTTCGCCCGTAGTCAGCTGGGATAGGCTCCAGCTTGCCTGCGACCCTGTAGAAGGATAAAGCGGCTAGAGATAATGAGATGAGATGAGATAATTTGCTACCTTGGTCCTCCAGCTTGACAGCAACGAGCCACCATCTTCTTCCATTTCTTTTTCTCTTTGGCCAAGGTAGGAGCTTGATACCAGTTTGTACCACACTATCATAGTTCTTCCATTACAGTTGCTCTCCAGGTCTTTTTCAGTCTCTCGCACTCTTTTCCCTCCAGCAGGTATCCAGTGAATTGCAGCTTTTGCTGGGCTGTTATCAGGCATTCGTAGGATGTGGCCAGTCAGCTGCAGTCTTCGGCTTTTGATGATGATGTTAAGCCTGGTGGTACTGGCTCTTTTTAGAATCTCATCGTTGGTTACTCTGTCCTGCCATTTGACACCAAGTATCTTTCGTAAGCACCTTTGTTGAAATGTGTCTAGTTGTTTGTCGATGTAGATGTTAGAAGTGCTCTTCCATGTGTCCGATGCATATGTTGTGGTAGGGATTACGATGGACTGGAAGAGTCTCAGCTTTGTCTTGATATCAAATCCCTTTGATTGCCAGATGGTCTGCAATTTGTTGAATACTGAAGCACCTTTCCCAATCCTATATTTCACATCAGTCTCGGCATCCCCATCTCTCGTCAGCACACGTAAAGTTTTTTGATGACTTCAAAAGTTCCAAGATACGTAAGGTTTTTGATGACTTCGTTTTTTTTTCCGTTGATGTAAATCCCATCAGTCTTGTTGCAGGCAATTTTCTGAATTTCAGTCTTTCTGCAGCTATTGTAAGTCTATTGGTCATCATTTACATGTCTGCACATAGGCTTGCCAAAAGTGCTAGATCATCTGCGAAGTCAAGGTCGGACCAATTCTTATCTCCCCACACAATTCCAAGTCCCATGGAATCCAATGTTTTTTTTCAAAACATAATCAAGTAGTATCAGGAAATAATAATAATGGTGGTGGTGGCGATGATGATGATCTCATCTCATTATCTCTAGCCACTTTATCCTTCTACAGGGTCGCAGGCAAGCTGGAGCCTATCCCAGCTGACTACGGGCAAAAGGTGGGGTACACCCTGGACAAGTCGCCAGGTCATCACATAGACACAGACAACCATTCACACCTACGGTCAATTTAGAGTCACCAGTTAACCTAACCTGCATGTCTTTGGACTGTGGGGGAAACCGGAGCACCCGGAGGAAACCCACGCGGACACGGGGAGAACATGCAAACTCCGCACAGAAAGGCCCTCGCCGGCCACGGGGCTCGAACCCGGACCTTCTTGCTGTGAGGCGACAGCGCTAACCACTACACCACCGATGATGATGATTTTAATGTGTATAGCACCTTTCTCACACCCAAGGTCGCTTTACAATTAAAGAGAAAAAAAAGTCCGCTAAAAGAAGGCTAGGATGTAGTTCCAGTGGTGTAGCTGCCCACAGTCCCAACTCTGTTTTTGTCTCTCTCTCACTTGTTTTGAATAAGCAAAAAAAGAAAAAAAATCAGCTTGTGATCTTGGAAAGAAACATATTTTGTAGAATAACAGTCTGATCTCAGCGATTTGGTCAGATTTTGTTCACAAGGAAAAAATGATATGCGTATTAAGAGAACACACATAAGGACAATTGCTACGAATTTGGAAATCTAAGACCAAGTTGTTAATAAAAATGTGTGTTTGTGTGTGTGTGTAAAGGTATATCTGAGCTCAATAACTCCATTCCCATAGTGACTTGACCAGGCCATAGTCATAACACCACAACCGCTAGGCTGCATGGTCCTAAAGCTCCCATTAATCATGATCTAATTTAATCCCAACAAACACATAAAACTGCTGTGGATTTATTTCATTTTACAAACAGATGTCTCTGGCGATCCGTGTAAAGTGATACACAGCAGTCGTCTGGGACGGTCCCTATTTCTCGGGCTGGAGCTCCAAAAACAGAAACACATGTTGTCCCCAGTTTGACTGCCATCGTTGGCCTGAACTCGGGTACACAGCTTTATGCCTGGACTGATCCGTAACTGTTTTTGCATCTTGGATTCATTCCTTCTCTGATTATTTATGATCTTTGAACAGTATCTTGACAGAGCTGAGAGTGTTTCGAAGGAAGTGACTTATGAAATAATAAACAAAACAAAATCCTTTGAAGTTTTGAAACTCAAATCGATATTTAATAGACATCTGTACTCGATATGGACCTGATTAGACTTCTGTGAGCAAGAACTGTCCAACTGCAGTCTCTTTCTAAATTTTGTGACCCAGAAAGAAAACGAGTGAGCGAGACAGAAAAAGGGCGACGGATGCCTGCGGTATGCCAGTCACCACTGATTATCCGTGGAGAGGAGCGAAATGTTTTGTGTGTGAAGAGAGTATGGGGCAACAGAGCATCAAATCAAAGCTCTGCTCTGTTATTAGAACCAATCTGCCATTGAGGAATGAAAACCCTACTGTGAGCTTAAAAGGAGTTGTCTCATTTGATCATTTATTACACATTTTAAGTGCTTTTGAAATGGCTGAGGCCAATGTGGTCGGCATCCCTAATTGGAGCGCTTTTTCTCCCATTAATGCATCCAGACTTGCGATTCCTCCCAAGGACCACAAACGCTCGTTACAAAACGCTTGTCAACAGCTAACAGTTGTCACCGTTACCATACTTAGATCCGATTTTGTGTGTTCCTTTAACGAACAGCTGCCGCCAACTATATCCTGTCGCCTGCTATCCAAACGTCCCGACCGAAGAGATTAGCGATGCTTGTTTATCTGACGATTTCGCACGGACCTCATGATGGACTCGTTTAAGGCAGGAAGCCACACATGACAAAGACGCTGAGCTTTTATTAAACTCATCCAGACCTCGGACTCTGTACTTGGATTATTTATATCTGCCTACTGCCTGCTATCCCATTAAGAATTCCGATATTTATAATGCTGCTTAACAGCTTTGGAAAAACTAGCGCCTGTGTTTAATACAGTACTGCTCTGGGGCCGCTGTTATTTTTAATGCTGTTTCTGTGTGTCTGGATGGAATTGGGGGGGGGGGGGGGGGGGTGTTTCGATATACAGTATTTACAGGCGGTAGTCAACTCCTCAGCCATGCTTTTGCTTATTCATTCAGAACCACCGCCCTCTCCCACATCACTTGCGTCCAATTCCCTCGCATCCAATACGGCCAATAATTCAGCAGTGTTGTCTCTCGCTTTGACGTACACCTAGTAAACATGTAAAACATTCCTGCGGGATTCACTGAAATTTTAATAACTCCGGTTTTTCGAGCCACAGCTAGCCAGGCCACATATCAGTTACTGCTCCTTAAAAGCTCTGGCACGAGCTGCTCTGTGCTAACTCTTGCATAGGAACACCAGAGTAGGTCCTTGTCCAAAAACAACAGGCAGCAATAGTGGTACATTTTGGAAATGCGGTTTCCAGTTTCTGCGGCGTGTTTTTCCAGCGGCTGTGATGAAATCGACGTCTAGAGCTGTTTTACCTGTGTGTGTCAGGTGATAGCCTGGCTAATAACTCTGGAAGCCAAACAGAGAGGCTTTCTGCCTGAGGTTTCACACAGACCCCTCCTTCCTCCTCGCTACACTTTTAAAAGTGTCCCTCTGCCGGTAAAATGTGATCTTCTCATTAATGAAGGACACGCTTCGTTTCACTTACTCGTTACTCGCCCTCTAGGGGGAGCAGCAGCTGGATGGGATGCGATGTTTTTCTTTCCTTGTGAACAGTTATGGGCCACTGTGAGCGCTTAAAGCAGCCTTTGTGGAGCACCACTGATTCATTGCTCATTTGTGTATGTGTGTGTATGGCTGTACATGTCAGCATGGTCGTATGCGCTTCGTATTTTGAATATTGAGTCAAAGAAAAAATGCATTTAACAATTATAAACAATGGACTAACCCATCAAGGTTTAATGATCTTAAGGACAGTCGAATGATTTGCATAAAATTTTTATTCATAATTTACTTTCAATCTCGGCACGTCATGAACACATGCTTGTTCGTGCAGTTATCCAATCAGCCAATCACATGAAAGCAGAACAATGCTGATACATGTTCAGTTAAAACAAGAAAAAAAAAAGAGATTTTTTTTTTTTGTAATCTCTCTGATTTGGCACAGCGCTGCATGGTTGTTGGTGCCAGACGGCCTGGTTTGAGTATTTCAGAAACTGTTGGGATTCTCCTGGGGAGTTTCACACACAACCAGGTGTCTATAGAGTATCTATATCTATTTAACAGTTATTCCACGAAACTGAGTCGTACATGAGCTGATAGCCGATGAGGCGCATAGCACTGAGTTGGCTATAAGCCATGTATGACGAGACTGAGTGGAATAACGGTTTTATTCTATCCACAGTCACTGGATTTTGAGAAACGGAGCATTTCTGTTTTTTTCAAATTCGATAAATAAAAACTTGATACAAAATGTCCAACAAAATAATTTCTGCTTAGAATGCAAACAAACTGGCGAAATGACAGGAGCAATTTTTGGAAAAAAAATGCTATAATAATCTCATCTCATTATCTCTAGCCGCTTTATCCTGTTCTACAGGGTCGCAGGCAAGCTGGAGCCTATCCCAGCTGACTACGGGCGAAAGGCGGGGTACACCCTGGACAAGTTGCCAGGTCATCACAGGGCTGATACATAGACACAGACAACCATTCACACTCACACCTACGGTCAATTTAGAGTCACCAGTTAACCTAACCTGCATGTCTTTGGACTGTGGGGGAAACCGGAGCACCCGGAGGAAACCCACGCAGACACGGGGAGAACATGCAAACTCCGCACAGAAAGGCCCTCGCCGGCCACGGGGCTCGAACCCGGACCTTCTTGCTGTGAGGCGACGGCGCTAACCACTACACCACCGTGCTGCCCTGCTATAATAATAATTCTTGAAAAATAAAAAAAAGATATCTTCTTACCATCCATATTTTGTTGCTTTTTTTTTTTTTGAGGTTTTGTTTTTGAGTAGAGTTTTTATTTCGTCCTTGCTTGGTTCAGCAACACGTTCCCCCATTTTGTTTTTCTCTACTCATGGTATATGAGGTGATATCCTAGTAGTAGAGTAGCCAAAATAGTCAGAGTGCATGATTGCTCATATCCAGTGAATGTGGATTGAATAAAAGTGTCTATACAAGCCTGATACAGTCCATAGACAGGAAAGGGCTAAGGTAACTCAAATAACCACTCTTTACAACCGTGATGAACAGAAAAGCATCTCAGAATGCACAATGTATCAAAATGACGCAGATGCACTACTGTACAAGAGCATCTGGTTCCACTCCTGTCAGACAAGAACAGGAATCTGAGGTTACAACAGATGTTCACTGAAACTGGACAGATTACAGGATTACATTATGGGATTGTACTGGGCAATTCGATTCGAGCTTTGGTGAACAGTAAATACAGTATATTCCTTGATATTTAATACGCTGAACCTAGTGTTAAGGCAGGTGACACAGTCGGTGCACCATACATCAGCCTCACCTTGTCTCCTCCTCCTCACTCCTCCTCTTTTGAGCTGTCACTGGAATATATGTTTCACGGGCCATAGAGGGCCAGTAAAAGCCTCAAGTCGTCGTGTTGTTGTAGCTGCACTAACAGGGCTCCCTCTGTAAGCAATACTTCTCTCTAAAAGTGGACTTCATGTGTTTTTTTTTGTGCTTAGTGTGCTGCTTTCCACTATTAAGAAGCCCAGTGAAGTCCAATAGAACCAGAAGTAAGATGGTGTAAGGTTTTTTTTTTTTAAACATGGCTGTCGGAGTGCTTAGTGCTTCGTTTAATTTTATCACTTATTTATTATTTTTTTTAGCATGATGTGAGTCTGGTACAAGTCATGCTGGCTGTAACCTGAGAATTAAGCAAAACCGTGAGCGCAAGTGTAATAAATATATAATAAAGTATTATTGCAATGTAATAAATCTAATAAATTGTAACTACTACAGGTTGTTATACACTACCAGGAAGTCTGCATAAATTAAATAAAGGTGATTGTACACATGACAGGAATAGGTAGGTCAGGGTGTTCAAACTTGTTTTGCTTAAACACACAGGATGCATTTCATATGATCTTCATCGCTCGGTGTCATAACCAGAGAATGATGCACAAAACAGCTTTTTTTCCCATACACTGAAAAAAATTAAACATTGGCTCAAATTTAAAAAATTGAGGTAATCGATCACACCTAATATTGTAGTGTTATACAATATAAATAATTCATTTGATTTGACCTGAAATATTTAACTTCATGTAAACCAATTTCTGATGGTTGAACCAAAGCAATTATTTCAGATTTTCCTAAAATAAAATAAATACATTTTTTTTTAAAAGATTTTTTTTGGGCTTTTTTCACCTTTATTTGATAGGACAATGTAGAGACAGGAAATGAGCTGGAGAGAGATCAGGAAATGACCTCAGGTCAGAATCGAACCCAGGTCCCCGGATTTATGGCATGGCGCCTTAGTCGACTGAGTCACAGCACCTCCAAATACATTGGTTTTATTACTTAATGTACACTGAAAAAAGTGAAACAACGCTGTTGTTCATTTAATGTATTTGTTTTCATTCCAGTGAATAAAAAAAAAATAGTTTGCTCCCATATTCAAAAGTTGTTTAAATGAATTTAAAATATTCAGGTTTAACAAAGATTATTTAGAAATAATCTTTGTTAAACCTGAATATTTTAAATTCATAAATATATATTATCATATAATATATAATAATATATATATAATATATATATAATTAATAATTAATTAATAATAAATAATAATAAATCATTAATTTATTATTAAATTATTTATTAATTATAAATTATTAATAAATTATTAATAAATAATAATTAATAATAAATATAATGATAATTAATAAATTTTATAAATAATATATATATATAATATAATATATATATTCATATATTAAAATATGCAGGTTTAACAAAGATTATTTATAAATAATCTTTGTTAAACCTGAATATTTTAAATTCATTTAAACAACTTTTGAATATGGGAGCAAACTATTTTTTTTTATTCACTGGAATGAAAACAAATACATTAAATGAACAACAGCTTTGTTTCACTTTTTTCAGTGTATCTAATCTTTCCGAGCTTCTTTCCTTGGGCTTAGATGCCTTTTCATTTTGTTTTCTTCTCATGACCAGTGTTTTCACCTCTCAAGTGGTGTTGGTCAAAGCCAGATCCCTGCTGTTTCCAGATCAGTTTACCTCATGTCCCCCCGCCCATCCTATCCAGCTCAAGGCGAGGGTGTAACAATGCTGCTGTTAGTCAAAACCAGAGTCCTGCTGTTTCCAGATCAGTTTGCACGTTTTTTTTTCTTTTTTTCTGGTGGCGGCAAGTTTGTAATTGTGCTTGTTTTTGTGAGTTATAGTCAAGTGCTGATTGATAAATAAACTCTAATAGCACTAATAATGCAGCTGTAGTAAGGGGAAAGCATATTCAAGAGCTTTGTGTACACGTGTGTGTGTGTGAGAGAGAGAGAGAGAGAGAGAGAGAGAGAGAGTCTGATTCCCAGCCAGGCAAAATACAGGCTGATTTATTGCTACTCAGAAATCATTTGATTGAGTTTGCGCAAACATGGGTGTGGCATATATGACACATGAGGTAAAGGAAAGTTAGTGTGTGTACTTTACTGTGCGAGAGAGACATATGTGCATGCATTTGCGAGTGTGTAATGTTCTAGTGTATATATTATCCACAGTAGCCACACGTCTCAAAACTCTAAAGCACTCTGACAGTTCCTTAATGCACTGGCACCAGACGCGGCCATTTCCAGATCGCTTTATCGTGTCTCGTTCCAACTCTTGTCTAAGCAACAACTCGTTTGTGCTTCCTCTCCTTACAGCGCTCCTCTGCACTGTAATCCCTCTCTCCTCTTTCTCTGACTGACTCTGACAGCGGTGTAATGCCTCATGTGGGCAGGGAATCATTTTTAAGCTGGATGAATTCTTTTCCATGCCAAAGGTAAGTGTTTGGGCTGCCGCTCGAGGTTTTCACTCAGACTCAAACTTTACTTCTCTTCTCTTCATTACTCCATGACTTTTTTTTTTGTCCTTAGTTTAGACCTCCTCCTTTCCACCACCATCTCAATCCCAGTCTCTCACCTTCAACGGATGATTTAGCTCAAACGTTCGATGATTAACGTGAACAATGTTTCCACCCTGAGAGCTGCCTACACACACACACACGTACACACGTACACACAGATTCCCTGGAGAGCATGTCTGGCTGGGGAAAGTACGTGTAAGTGCGCTACTGTGAAGTGTATATATATTTAGGCCTGTTACAAGCTCCATTAAAAAGTGAGTGAGATGAGGGAGGTTGCATCAGTCATACAACGTTAAGGCAGGGTTTCCCGTCTTGCCTTCTCTGACGTTTTACATTCCGCACACGTCTTCAGTGCTTCATTGGCTCAGGGTTCAGGCAAAAATAAACAGACGATGTGTTAGAAAATCCAAAAGTCCTTCATGACCCAAAGGGATGGGAAGGGGGAAAAACATTGTCCAATTGAGTACCACAATAAAATGATAAAAAAATAAGCGAATGGTTGGATCGGTCAGTCAGTTGGTCGGTCGGTCGGTCGGTCGGTCGGTCAGTCAGTCATTGGTGACAACAAGAAAAATGTACTTTAACCACTTAGCTAACTCATCTCACCAGACATTTAATGTGATAGTTTAATTAATGCAACAAAACACAAATAAATCTATTATCCCAGATCAAGATTACACCCATCAGCCATAACATTAAAACAAATGTCAGGTGAAGTGAATAACATTGATTACACTGGGGAACACAATTTTTGTTGAGTTGGGTCTGACAGCTGTTTTTAACTCATTTTTGGGTGCGGAATCCAAAACTGATCTCAGTTTTTCTCTATCATGTCAAGATTTTGAACTATAGGATCCCCATTTTCTTAAAAAAAATATGAAAAATACTGTACCTAACAGATATGTGTTTGTTTTATAAAAATTTACAAATATTGACATACAATGAAATATGAAAGAAACAGTCATGACTGCAATGTTTATTTAACACTATTATGTTTTTACAAAGGATATGGCTACTGTAATTATATTTGTGTGCAAGAAGAAGAAACCTTTATTCATCACATGCACACTTCAAGCACAGTGAAATTCATCCTCTGCATTTAACCCATCTGAAGCAGTGAACACACGCACACACCAGCGCGCCCGGGGAGCAGTCAGTACCTTGCTCAAGGGCACTTCAGCCCAAGGCCACCCCATGTTAAACCTTTGGATTGTGGGGGAAACCAGAGCACCCGGAGGAAACCCACACAGACACGGGGAGAACATGCAAACTCCACACAGAAAGGCCCTCACCGACCGCTGGGTTCGAACCCGGAACCTTCTTACTGTGAGGCGACAGCACTAACCACTACACCACCGTGCTAACTTGACGACTATCACATTTGATGCACCAACAATAGTCAGCCATAATATGTACATCCCATCTACCGTGATAACGGTCTTCCATAACCTTCAAATAGTCTTACTACAGTGGAATTTTGCTTATCTGGAGGGTAAGCTGTGGAGAAAAAAACTTGACGTGCTAGAAAAAAACTGACTGCAATTTTGGAATCAGCTAGCCAATTTTAGTTTTAATCAGCATAAAAATCTAACTCAACAGAAAAATTTTTTCAAATTGTTCCCCGGTGTTATCTCATTACAATGGCACCTGTCAAGGGGTAGAATATCTTAGGCAGGAAGAGAACTGTCATGCTCCGCCCCGGACTTCCACTCTGGAGATTTATTATCTCCCAGTTCAGTGCTAATCCGGATCCAGGACGGGACTTTCATCTTGCCGGCATTCACTTCCTGGTTTGCTCTGCTGTGTATAAAAAGACCGTTCTCAGAAGGGGACTTTACCAGAGCATCTCGTTGTTTTTTTCACGTCGTCTCTGCGCCCTTATTGCTTCTTGGATTTTTGCTCTCTGTTTTGCCTGTTCCTTGTCACAGTTTTTTGCACTACGTTTTTTGTCTTTTTTCATGTTTGTTGTGCTACGTTTTTGTCTCAAGTTTTTTGTCTGGACTATTTTTTATGCTAGCATTTTTTTTGTCCTTGCCTGCCTCGTTTTTTTGTCCTTATTTTTTTCTGGATTATTTTTGGTTTATTTTTACTCCTTTTAAATCTTTTTCTATTATTGGATTTACTGGTCTGTGTTCTGCTTTTGGATCCAAACTCATCACATCTCGCCACCCATAACAGTACGTTCTGGCCAACATGGATCCAGCAGAACTGAACCATCTGAGAACGGCTATGCAGCAGCAAGGAGCCCTCCTTGGGACCCACCAAAGGAACTCAAGCAGATCACCCAGAACCTGGCCACCCTGTCCAACTCACTCAACCTTCTTGCCACACAACTCCAGCACTCCCAAGCCATGCCTACCCCTGCCCAGCCATCTCTTTCTTCACCTCCTGCCACTGCTGCTCACCACGAACCGAGACTTCCTTCACCTCAGCCCTACAGCAGGGAACCAGGTACCTGCAGATCTTTTCTGTCTCAGTGTTCACTGATCTTGGAGCTACAACCTATGGCTGTTAGGACTTGGACTGTTTTGGCCTCTAGAGGCCACTGTTATTTCCTTTTCGTGTCATGTTTATTTTGGCCTCTAGAGGCCGCCACTGTTCCTGTGTTTTGTGTTTTTGTTAATTGCCTGTTTGTCCTGATTATCTTCACCTGTGTCCTTAATTAGTTTGTGTATTTATACCCCTGAGTTCAGTCCTCTTGTCACGGAGTCTTTGTGCTGTTATGTTTATCTCCAGTTTCCTTTGTACTGTGTTTTGCGGATCTTCTGAGCTTTTGCATTTTTGCCTTTTTCTTTTTGAATTATACTCTTTGTTTTTGTTTTTTTTGTTTTGCCCTGGATTGTATATAGTGTACATAGTATAAATAAACCTTTTGTTACTTTTTCTACTTCTGCCTCACGCCTCTGCATTTGAGTCATTCCCCTGGTGGCCTAGTGGGGGTTTGTTGGATCATCACACCAATGAACCAGGTTCGAATCCCAGCAAAACCCTAACAATGGCTTTCCCCACAGAATGCTCCCGGGTAGGGTAGGCTGCCCTGCTGTATCACTCCTCGGAGAAAACGGCGCAGGAAGAGGGGAACCCGTGGCGGTGCCCAGGTATGGGTCAGGAAAAGGGCGAGTGTCGCTCCTGCGCTAAAGTCCTGTCTGCTATCCATCGACCGTACAGGACGGAGTGACCTATACCTTGCCCGGCAATCGCAGGATCCGAGCTACTCCTTTCACATATCCATCGCTCCACACCGGAGCCAGACGCTCTCTGCCCGGCCGAGGCTGCGCGTCCGAAGCGGCAGAGTGAACCTCCTTAACATTCGTCAGCTGGAATACACTGGTTGTCGCTGAGAGTCAGCTAATTCTTCGGCAAAAGTGGCTCTGGTAAACTGCTGGTCGGTGTCAAACAAGACTTTCATTTTAAATTACCTCTTCACTGATCGTGACTTGGACTTTCTGTTTTTAACTGAGACATGGATTGGAGCTGGCGCTGGTGAGTTATCTGCCTTTGGAGAACTTTGTCCTACACACTGCTCCTTTATTAGCACCCCGAGGCCTGCTGGCAGGGGTGGTGGTGTGGCTTTAGTTTTTAAAAAACGTTTTAAAGTGCTTAGACTCTCTGTAGAAAGTTATTCCACCTTCAAACTGCAGTGCATAAAAATAGATTCTGCTACGGCACCATTGGTTTGCGCACTGATCTACAGACCTCCTCCTAAACCTAACAAAGACTTTATAGCGGAGTTCTCGGACTTTCTGTCTCAGTCAATAACATTATATGACCATCTGTTAATACTGGGTGACTTTAATATCCACATCTGTTGTCTGGGTGAATTCTGCCATGTTTTGGACTCTTTTGGACTTCTTCAACACATTAACACTGCCACTCATATTCATGGACATACTCTTGATCTGGTTTTATCATATGGACTTTCTGTTCACAATGTAAAAATTGAAAATGCGACCTTCTCTGACCATATGCCTATTGTGTTTGACGTCACCCTCTCAAAGTCTCTGCTTGGCGCTAAATCCCCAGGCCACTATTCTCGTTATATGAATTCTCATACTGCTAATGTGTTTTCTGAATGTTTTCAATGTAATGCTGTCTCAACTGCCATTTCTACTGCTGGCACTCTTCTTTCAAGCTCTCATGATTTACTATGCCTCTTCAACTCCTCTTGTTTGGCGATACTAGACTCTATAGCCCCCCTTAAATATAAACGCCCCAAACTAAAATCTCAACAGTGGCTGGATGACTCCACCCACTCTCTCAGGCAGGCCAAATATTTTTCTGATCTCATTAGTAAACATTCTCATAGACCTAAAATCCTTTTTAGCACCATTAACTCAATGATAAACCCACCGATTTCTACAGATGTTGAAGCATCTACAGACATCTGTGAGAATTTTCTTAACTTTTTTAATGATAAAATTGAAAAGATCAGATCTCAGTTCACCTCCTCTCCACTCCATACTCTTCTGGACCGGCCAGGTGCCACAGCTGTTTTTAACCAATTCCAACAGGTTTCCTTCTCCGAGCTAAAGGATATATGGTAGTAATGCATATGAAACC
Organism: Neoarius graeffei; assembly: GCF_027579695.1. Lineage (NCBI taxonomy): Eukaryota > Metazoa > Chordata > Actinopteri > Siluriformes > Ariidae > Neoarius > Neoarius graeffei. The sequence continues at coordinate 46,100,598 of NC_083595.1, read as the reverse complement.
TACATCCTCACCCCAGGATGTTGTTCCCTCTCATATCATTAAAGATACTTTTGATATAGTTGGCCCTAGCATCCAAGTTATCATAAATTCATGCCTAACCACCGGCACTGTCCCAGCATGTTTTAAGCATGCAGTTGTCCAGCCCATGCTTAAGAAACATAACCTTGATGCCAGGTGTCCAAAAAATTACTGTCCCATATCAAAGCTATCTTTTATCTCAAAAGTGCTAGAAAAAGCTGTTCTGTCACAGCTGTTACCTTTCCTAAGTTCAAATGAGTTACTGGAACCCTTTCAGTCAGGTTTCAGACCTCTCCATAGCACTGAAACTGCTCTGTTAAAGGTGACAAATGATCTCTTACTCACTTTAGATGCTGGTGAAAATGCTATTCTGATTTTATTGGACCTTAGTGCAGCTTTTGACACAGTCGACCACAACATCCTACTGTCCTGCCTTGAACATTGGGTGGGCATTACTGGTACAGCGTTAGACTGGTTCATCTCTTACATCACCCAGAGGACTTTTTCCATTTCTTTAGAAAATTTATTTTCCTCCTCTGCCCCTGTCTTCTATGGGGTCCCTCAGGAGTCCATACTGGGGCCAATTTTGTTCTGCCTGTATATGCTACTTCTAGGCAACATCATTAGGAAGCACAACATCTCTTTCCACCTTTATGCTGATGACTCCCAGCTGTATCTCCCTTTTAAAACTAATGCTTCCATCCAATCTCTCATTAACTGCCTCCATGACATTAAGTCTTGGATGTCAAATCATTTTCTTCAACTAAACAGCGATAAAACTGAAGTTATAATTTTTGGCCCTCATAAATCTCTAAACCACTTCTCTAATAGCTTAGATTATCTCTCCCCATATGTCAAGTCCCACGCCAGGAACTTGGGTGTCATCCTTGACTCTGAGCTCCGCCTTGATAAACAAATCAGCTCTGTTGTCAAAAACAGTCACTATCAGTTAAGAATCATTGCCAAACTCAAATCCTTTCTGTCCTATCATGATTTGGAGAAAGTCATTCATGCCTTCATCACATCACGCTTGGACTACTGCAATTCCTTATACCTTGGCCTCCCTCAGTCTTTTCTATCACGTCTTCAGTTAGTCCAAAATGCAGGTGCAAGACTGTTGACAGGCACTAGGAAGCGGGAGCATATTACTCCAACTCTTGCCTCCTTGCATTGGCTCCCCATTCAATTCAGGGTAAAATTTAAGGTTTTACTGCTTGTTTTTAAGGCTTTACATGGCCAGGCTCCATCCTATATCAGTAGCCTCATCCACACACAATCCACATCCAGATCCCTTAGATCTGCAAATAAAGACTTATTAATTGTGCCCAGAACACGCATGAAAACGAAAGGTGACAGGGCTTTCTCTGTTGCCGCTCCATGTCTATGGAACCAATTACCTTCTAATGTTAAAAGTGCCTCTTCCATTTTAATTTTCAAATCCCGTCTTAAAACTTACCTTTATACTCTGGCTTTTCCTTCGTCTTAACCCCCTTTTCCTGCTCTATTTCTCAAAACTCCTGTGTACTTATATTTGTGGTTTTGTTTATAATTGCGTGTGTTATCCCTTTTCTGTGATTATTTATTCCTTCTTGTTTTATTAATCTCTGTACAGCACTTTGGTCAGTTTAAAACTGTGTTTTTAAATGTGCTTTATAAATAAATATTACTTACTTATGTCATCATGCTCCTCACTGGCAAGGCCAGGGAATGGGGAACAGTGGTCTGGCATGCCGGCAAGCCCTTTTGTTCCAGCTTCAAGGAGTTCTCTGAGGAAATGAGGTGAACATTCGACCGCTCTCTGTCCGGTCGGAAAGCGGCTAGGGAGCTCATGGAGCTGCGGCAGGGGCCCCGATCTACCTCGGACTATGCCATCGAGTTCCGGACATTGGCAGCGTCATGCGACTGGAACGAGAGTGCCCAGGTCGGACAAGCCATGTAGGAATGCATCGACGTCATCAAGGATGAAATGGTATCTCAGGAACTGCCATCGGACCTCACCACTCTCATGGACCTCTCCAATCGTATCGACTCTCGGGTCCTACAATTGAGGAGAGAGAAGAGCTGACTCAGCTTCAACTTCTCTCCATCTCTCACCTCGTCCGTCGAACCCATGCAGGTAGATCGGTTACGAGTGTCAGCCGAGGAATGACTGCGCTGGTGGAACACGGGGGCCTGCTTCTACTGCGGTCAGCAAGGACACATCTGCTGAGCCTGCCTGCTAAAAAGGACGAGCCCACCAGTTAATCAAGGGGCCCTGGTGGGCAATGCTTGGAACTAGTCCATTGCTGACCAACTGTTGTTCCCCGTTATCATCATGCACAACAACCGGCATCACCATCTTCAGGCACTTGTCGACTCGGGGGCGGACAGGAACCTGATCTGCTCCGCCACCACCAAGGATCTCGGAATCCCGTTACTCGCCCTCGAGGTCCCTCTCACTGTCCTGACACTCAATGGCACTGGCTTGACCACCATCACTCACCTCACCACCCCGCTCACCCTAAGGATTTCAGGCAATCACTCCAAAACGATACAACTTTACGTCATGAACAACCCTCATGTTTCCGTTATTCTTAGACTACCCTGGTTGATGCAGCACAACCCCCACTTAAACTGGACTGATCACACCATCTTAGGCTGGAGTCCTTCCTGCCTGGCCTCCTGCCTGAACTCTGCTCTGCCTCCCGCCAAACCACCACAGCCCTCAGCCAGTGAGTTTCCCGACCTCTCTCATGTGCCTCCAGAATATCTGGACCTCAAGCCAGTTTTTAGTAAAACCTGAGCAGTGTCCCTCCTTCCTCACAGGCCTTATGATTGCGGGATCGACCTCCTGCCCGGGACAGCGCCACCCAAGGGATGTCTCTACTCTCTCTCACCCGCCGAACGACAGGCCATGGAGAAATACATCACGGAGTCACTGGCAGCTGGGATCATCCGCCCTTCCTCCTCTCCAGCAGGGGCGGGGTTCTTCATCAAAAAGAAGGACAAGTCACTCCGTCCCTGCATTGACTATTGAGGTCTCAACGCCATCATGGTCAAGAACCGCTACTCACTACCGCTCATGACCACAGCCTTCAAACTACTCCAGGGAGCTAAGGTGTTTACTAAACTGGACTTATGCAATGCCTATCACCTAGTTAGGATCAGGGAAGGGGACAAGTGGAAGACGGCCTTCAACACCACCACAGGCCACTATGAGTACCTTGTAGTCCCTTTCGGTCTGACTAATGCGCCCACGGTATTCCAGGTGTTAGTTAATGACGTCTTGAGAGACTTTCTTAACACCTTTTGTCTTCATTTACCTGGACTACATATTGATTTTCTCTCACTCCCTGGAGGAACATTGGGGTCACGTCTGGCAGGTTCTTCAACGCCTGCTAGAGAACAAGCTGTTCATTAAGGCGGAAAAGAGTGAGTTCCACCAAGGCTCTGTCTTGTTCCTGGGGTTCATCATCTCTCCAGCAAAGATCCAGATGGAACACCTCAAGCTGGAGGCAGTTGCTGACTGGCCCACCCCATCTTCGAGACGAGAGCTCCAGCGCTTCCTGGTGTTTGCCAACTTCTACAGGTGCTTCATCCATGACTTCAGTATGGTGGCCAGACCTCTCTCAGCCCTGACCTCGACCAAGACCAAGTTCAAGTGGGGGGATGAAGCAGATAAAGCCTTTTCCAGGCTCAAGCACAGGTTTACCACAGCACCCATTCTCACCATACTCGATCCAACCAAGCAGTTTATTGTCGGTCAATGCTTCTGAGTCAGGGGTTGGAGCTATACTATCCCAGAGGGCCAGTGACGACAAGGTCCACCCATGCTCCTTCTTCTCCCACCGGCTATCCCCAGCCAAATGAAATTACGACATCGGCGACCGAGAACTACTGGCTGTTTAAACTAGCCTTGGAGGAGTGGAGGCACTGGCTCGAGGGGTCGGAGCTCCCCTTCCTAGTCTGGACTGACCATAAGAATCTGGAGTACCTCAAGTCCGCCAAACGCCTTAATTCCCGTCAAGCCCGTTGGTCTCTCTTCTCCCAGTTCAACTTCATGCTCTCCTACCACCCAGGCTCCAAGAACGGCAAACCCAACGCCCTGTCCAGGATGTTCTCTTCCCACCAAGAGGAGTCCAAGCCGCCTGAGACCGTCCTTCCTCCATGCTGCCTGGTGGGAGCCACCATTCTAGAGGTTGAGACGCTCATGCAGAAGGCCCTGGAGCAGGACCCCAGTGAAAGTAACCCCAACAACACTCCTCCTAACCATCTGTTTGTTCCCTGTCCTGTGCGAACCCAGGTGCTGCAGTGGGGTCATGGCTCCAAGCTGGCTTGTCATCCGGGAGCTGCCCAAACCCTGGCACTCATCCAGCAGCACTTTTGGTGGCCATCCATCAAGGAGGACGTCCAGGAGTTCATGGCAGCCTGCGATACAAGCTCCCGGAACAAGAAAGCCAATCGACCCCCTGCCGGCTTGTTAAGGCCCCTCCTGACTCCACATCGACCTTGGTCTCACATCACCCTGGACTTCGCCACAGGACTCCCCAACTCAGGTGGCAACACATGCATCCTCACTGTTATTGACTGTTTTTCAAAGACAATCCATTTCATTCCTCTGCCCAAGCTCCCCTCAGCCAAAGAGACCGCAGAACTACTTGTCCACCATGTTTTCCACCTACATGGTCTGCCTACTGACATTGTTTCTGACCCGGGTCCTCAGTTCACTGCACAGTTCTGGAGAGCCTTCTGCAAACTCATCGGGGCCACCTGTAGTCTCTCCTCAGGCTTCCATCCACAGACCAATGGCCAGGCAGAACGGGCAAACCAGGCTTTGGAGGTTGCACTCAGGTGCATGGCATCCAGGGATGCCAGTTCTTGAAACAAGTACCTACCCTGGATCAAATATGCCCATAACACTCTCCTTTCCTCTGCCACAGGTCTCGCTCTGTTCCAGTGCTCACTAGGTTACCAACCACCACTGTTCCTCAGCCAAGAGGAGGAGGTCGCCGTACCCTCAGCCCAGCTTTTTATATGCCGCTGCAGGAGGACGTGGGCATTGGCCCGGAGAAGACTCATTCGCTCCGCACTCGCATCCAAGAGGCAGGCCAACAAATGTCACTCCAAGGCACCCACCTACTGAGTAGGTCAACGAGTTATGCTCTCCACGCGCCACCTGCCACTTAGGACCATCTCTCGCAAGCTAGCACCCAGGTTCCTTGAACCCTTCCTCATCAAGAAGGTAATCAACCCATGTTCCGTTAGACTGGCATTACCACTCACCATGCCATGTGTTCACCCTACCTTTCATGTATCTCAGCTTAAACCTCTGGTCTCCAGTCCTTTGGACCCAACACTTATCACTGAGTTCCACCGGCAACACCCTGACGCTCTTCCTAAAGCACCTGAAGGCGCTCGTTGAAGGGGGGGGGGGGGGTACTGTCATGCTCCGCCCCGGACTTCCACTCCAGAGGTTTATTATCTCCCAGTTCAGCGCTAATCCGGATCCAGGACGGGACTTTCATCTTGCCAGCATTCACTTCCTGGTTTGCTCTGCTGTGTATAAAAAGACCGTTCTCAGAAGGGGACTTTGCCAGAACGTCTTGTTGGTTTTTTCATGTCGTCTCTGCGCCCTTATTGCTTCTTGGATTTTTGCTCTCTGTTTTGCCTGTTGCTTGTCACAGTTTTTTGCACTACGTTTTTTTTCTCTTCATGTTTGTCATGCTACGTTTTTGTCTCAAGTTTTTTTTTTTGTCTGGACTATTTTTTTTTTTTTATGCTAGCATTTTGTCCTTGCCTGCCTCATTTTTTGTCCCTATTTTTTTCTGGATTATTTTTGGTTTATTTTTACTCCTATTAAATCTTTTTTATTATTGGATTTACTGGTATGTGTTCTGCTTTTGGATCCAAACTCACCACGTCTCACCACCCATAACAAGAACAGTCAGTTCTCGAAGCAGGGAAAATGGGCAAGTGTAATTAGTGACTTTGACAAAGACCAAATTGTGATGGCTAGATGACTGGGTCTGAGCATCTCCAAAATGGCACATCCTGTAGCACAAACAACTGAATGTTAATGCTGGCTAAAACAGAAAGGGAAAAAAATGTCCAAAGTGCTGTATGTAAATTTAGAACAAAAGGGGGTCTAAAACAAGACCTTGTGGGACACCATATTTTACTTCTGTAGACCTTCTCTAGAATCCTCATTGATTGCCAAGTAAGAGATTTGATTTTAGGCCTGATTTTGCTATTTTTGATTAAAATCTCAACAGAAAGGAATTATTTGGTTGCGAGTTGAGATTGGTGGTCTTAACTCTTTACCTCTTCAAGCAGTTGCTACAGCCACCCTTGTATATGTGTATATACTGTTCACCCTTAGAACATATTTACAAGAAAAAAAGTCTAAAGACAAGGTTTTGAGAAGGTTTTAGACAAGGTGTCATATGTCGTCGTTATGGGATATACTGTACATGGGGTTGTCATATGTCGTCATTAAGGGGTAAAAAGTTAAAACGTGAAAAGTTCATGCTGACACCTTTCTGTTTTAGCCAGCATTAACTTTTTCAGCAGTTTGTGCTATAGTAGCTCTTTTGTGGGATTGGACCATATGGGTTAACCTTCGTGCCCATACGAATCAGTGAGCCTTTGACACCCATGACCCTGTCACCAGTTGTCCTTTCTTGCATTGGCTCATGTCCCATCACCAATCAATATACACTTGCATCATTCATGGTTCCTCTTGTCCTGGTACCTACTCTGAAATAGGAGCTAAAAAAATCCCTCAAAATAGCATTCTAAGATCTATAATTGTTCTCAGTTCCTGCAGTGTGGACACACAAAGTTCTAAGAACTATGAAAAGGTTTCTCTGGTCCAAAAGCACCTCTGGTAAGCTATAATTCTACACTACACTACCTTATATACAGGATATTTTATAACTACAAATGAAATATATACTGTATTGTTAAGATTTTTACCTGTGGTATGAAAAAATACGCTTATAATGTTACAAAGTGCTTAGATCAACTTGCTTTGAGATCATCACACTATTGTGGCCTGGTCTTTTTTCCAATCTTCAGCTGACCACATTGAGTGAACCCTGTGTCAATGGTCATCGTCATCAATATTGGAGCGTCCTCAGATGAACATCATGAACTACTTGTCTCCAGAATCTCCTCTCCTCCATTGCTTTTGGCAGGTCATTCTTCATTATTTCAGAGTCTTCAACCAGTTGGTCAACAAACGTTCTTGCAGGACACCCTCTTGGTCGTTTTCCATGTGTTGGTTTGCAGAGCAACATTTGGCTAACCACTTCATCCTTGCTATGATAGCAATGCCCACAGAATTGCAGTCTTCTTTTCCTTATAGTGGTGGTAACACTAGGAAGATTGCCATATAACACCTGGTTTGTTGTGTGGGACTGCCATTTGATATTAAGTGCTGCTCTTAGAAGCCTTGTGTAAGTCCCATCTAATTTTCTTTCCATGGTGTCCATGGTAGTGTCAGATTTTTCTTCTTGATTGACAGACATGGAACATGTTAAGATCTTCTGTACATTCTGAGATGCTTTGCTGCTCAACACAGTTGTAAAGAGTGGTTACTTGAGTTAGCATAACCTTCCTGTTAGCTCAAAACAGTCTGGACGTCCTCCTGGGAACATCTGTAGAACTGCAGTTTGCTGGATTTTTTTTTTTTTCACTCCAGTTTCTGAAATACTCCAAACTTGTTCTAGGATCAGCAACCATACCACAATCAAAGTCATTCAGCTTATGTTTTTTCCCCTCCCTGGATTCTGATGAACATGAACATCTTGACCTTCATAATTTTATGTATTGCACTGCTGCCCCATGATTGGCTGATCCGATAATTATATTACAGTGTTAGACCTACAAATCTTAGCGTTAACCTTCATCGCTTTCTCCTGAGACCATCTTGCTGTGAGAAATGTCTCTCATGGCGTCGCACAAGGTTCACATTTCTTCTCCATGCTTTAAGTGAACTTGCCAAGCCTGATCCAGTCCATCAGCACCATTATGCATAATTCCTTACTTTTTAATCAGCAGTAGTGACAAAATATGCAGCGCTTTCCTCTTCTCTTTAATGTCCATGACTAAATGTCTTCTTTTCTCTGACTTTCTCTCCTTTCTACATCACACAAATAGTGTCAGAGCTGTCAGTCAGCTGTCTAAACCTCTAATGATCTCTTATTACTGAAGTGCAAAGGACCGGTACAGATGATGTGAAGAATAACAATCTGATCCCTGTAGAGGAACTTTGCATGAAAGAGTTCTTAGTGAAACATTATTAGAAATATAATCTCTAAGGAACCGTATGGTACAGATTTAATAGTCAGTTAATGTACCTTTTAAAGAACGAGTCTGCAGTAGGGTTCATAAAATGTTCAATTTTTGTCCAAGGACATTTCATTGGCTTGGAAACTGAAAAAATGGTCATGAGTTTTTTTTTTTTTTCTTTTTCTAAACTTCCATACTTATTTTATTACTAACTAAAAAAAGGCTGCTAAAATTATTTTCGAAAATACCCAAGAGAGACAGAAGTGTGGTGTTTTTCTTCTTTTTTTGCTTCTTTTTATCTCTTCTGGAAGAGACAGAGCTCCGTGTAGACACATTTAATTATGTGTGTTATTTTTACTCATTGTCGTACCGCTTGGTTAATAACAGCCTCCATAAATCACACTGCTATACATTTGACTTTGGGGTATTGGCATCGGAGCATTCTCTTCTTCCCTTTTCACACCTCAGCCTAACACACACACACACACGAAGCTTCCATAACAACATAGTCTGTATTTTTTTTAACCCCATATGCTGAATAACAGAAGCAAAACAACAAAGTTGCTTATATCCAATAAGAAACATACAAACAGGTGATAAATTAAAAGAAAAACACACCATAAAAAGTGTGTTCAAAAGGGGTTGGACTACTGCAAGCCACTAGAACAGCTTCAGTGCACCTTGGTATCAACCTATACACCTCTGGAACTGTTCTGGAGCAATAAACATTTCTTCCAAAAGATATTCAAGTGCAAAGTCAAATGCAATCTCCCATAGATACTGTGTTCAATTCTGGTCGAGGTCTGTTGAATGTGAAGGCCATACTGGTTAGAGAAGCAGCCTTGGGATCAAAAGGTTGGCTGTTTGATTCCCTGAATCAGCAGGAATGGCTGAAGTGCCCTTGAGTGAGGCACCTAACCCCCAACTGCTCCCCAGGCTGCTCTGGGTATATTGTACGTCGCTCTGGATAAGAGTGTCTGCTAAATGGCATTAATGTAATGTAATCTCAAATGATTGACATCATTTTCATCCTCATCAAACAATTCAATGAGCACTTGTGCCCTGTGGATGGAGGTGGAGTCATCCTGGAAGAGACCACACCCACAAGATAGAAATGTGTCATCAGAGGATAAAGATGATCTGTCTGAAGAACTTTACTTTTTTTTTCTTTGCAGTGATGCTTCATTCGAAGTGGAATCAAAACCATGTCGGCAAAACCATATCACAGCATAACAGAGCTGCCAATTTGTTTCCTTCACTAATTCATAATGACAGAATAAGCAATGAATTCGAGTCATTTTGATCCAGTTTTATTTGTATAGTGCTTTTAATAATGGACATTGTCACAAAGCAACTTTATAGAAAAAATATCAATTCTGGATATAGATGGATTCATCCCTAATGAGCAAGCTTGAGGCGACAGTGGAAAGGAAAAACTCCCTGAGATGACATGATCAATTACAATCCAAAGCCATCTTCATGGCTTCTAAGTGCATCTGTCATGGAACCATCCTCACTCAGTAGGAATTAGGTGATGAGGACTTCAATCAGAAGTTGGGCATCAGGATGGATCAGGCAGGTCCGGAGAGCAAGACACATTACTGGTATCTCAGGAAGCGATGGGAACTTCATCAAGAAGTAGGGCATCAGGATGAATCAGGCAGGTCTGGAGAGCAAGAGGCATCACTGGTATCTCACGAGGTGATGGGAACTTCAACCAGAAGTAGGGCATCAGGATGGATCAGGCAGGTCCGGAGAGCAAGACACATTACTGGTATCTCAGGAAGTGATGGGAACTTCATCAAGAAGTAGGGCATCAGGATGAATCAGGCAGGTCCAGAGAGCAGGAGGGGTCACTGGTATCTCACAAGGTGATGGGAACTTCAACCAGAAGTAGGGCATCAGGATGGATCAGGCAGGTCTGGAGAGCAGGAGGGGTCACTGGTATCTCATGAGGTGATGGGAACTTCAACCAGAAGTAGGGCATCAGGATGGATCAGGCAGCTCCAGAGAGCAGAAGGGGTCACTGGTATATCAGGAGGTGATGAGAACTTCAACCAGAAGTTGGGCATCAGGATGGATCAGGCAGGTCTGGAGAGCAAGAGGCATCACTGTTATCTCACGAGGTGATGGGAACTTCAACCATAAGTAGGGCATCAGGATGGATCAGGCAGGTCCGGAGAGCAGGAGGGGTCACTGGTATCTCACGAGGTGATGGGAACTTCAACCAGAAGTAGAGAATCAGGGTAGATGGATCAGACAGGTCCAGTGAGCAGAAGACATCCCTGGTATCTCAGGAGGTGACAAGAACTCCAACCAGAAGTAAGGAATCAGGGTAGATGGATCAGGCAGATCCAGAGAGCAGAAGGCATCACTGGTATCTCGGAAGGTGATGAGAACTCCAACCAGAAGTAGGGAATCAAGGTAGATGGATCAGGCAGATCCAGAGAGCAGAAGGCATCACTGGTATCTCAGGAGGTGATGAGAACTCCAACCAGAAGTAGGGCATCAGGATGGATCATGTAGGTATGCTCATTGTCATGTAATGGTTAAGAACAGTGTACATTGTGTGCTAAGTGCAAGCTGGGACTCCGGTAAGACTAGCCATGGCAGCTATCAGTTTTGGTCTGAACTTGTGGTTGAGCTACAGAAGAAGCGACTATTTAGCCCTTTAGAAGACTAATAAAAATTTGCAGCCATTTTTTCACCATGTCCTCTCAGCATACTGAGACTCTCAAACATTCAACCCATGGTGATAAACTCGACGTAGCTTCATTGTGCAACAAGAACAGCAAGTAATGCAGGGTTGGATATTTAATATTATTTCCAAATGCACTTCTTGTGCATGATCTCATGATCTTATCATTGAATAAAAGTATTTTTTTCTTTGTTAATGCTCATTTTGAACAAGAATATCATGAATTATCATTATCCTTAATTGTTGAAGTTTTTTTCTTTTCAAATATCCAGAAAATGTATTGTTCACGACAGTGTTTCCTGTTCAGCTATAATGTACAGGCGTGAGTCAAATTAAAACTTTTACTGTATATAAAACAGTTATTCTATGAAGTTGAGTCGTACATGAGCCGAAAGCTGACGAGGCATGTGGAGGATTCTTATTTTTATTTTTTTGCAAATTCGATAAATAAAAACTTTGTACAAAACGTCCAACAAAATCTTTTCCGCTTACAATGTAAACAAACCGGCGAAATGACAGGGGCAATTTGTGAAAAATGTGATGATAATTCTTAAAAAAATAAAAAAGAGATGTTCTTACCATCAAATACTTTCATTCCATATTTTGTTGCTTTTTTTGTATTTTTTTGGGTTTTGTTTATGAGTCGAGTTTTTATTTCGTCCTCGGTTGGTTCAGCAACACGCGCCACCATTTTCTTCTTTTTCTTCTTCTTCTTTAGGGTTTTTTGGCGGTTGGCAAATCAACTTAAAGGTGCATTACTGCCACCGACTGGGCTGGAGTGTTGAACAGAAGATACTTGGGGGGGGGACTATGTTCTTTTAGCTATTTCTGTTTCTTTTAAAGGGCTGATGACACGTTTTTGACATCTTTGGCGATGTTTTATAACATAAAAAGTAATTCCCGATGATCCATATATTAATTCACGAAGGCGCCTATTTTACAAGTTATGATAAAAAACGCGGCTATTTGGGCAAATTTGACGGGGCTGCAGCACCCAGGAGACGAAAGAGGAGGAGGGGCTATATGACGTCAGCGAAAGAATCTTCCTCCTCACTTACCAGTTTGTTGTAGATGCGAGAAGTGTTCAGTTTATCATTATTAGTATTATTATTATACATTATTATACATTATAATATATATATATATATATATATATATATATATATATATATATATATATATATATATATATTTATTATGCCTTCGCGTTGTGTTGCCGGCTTTTGCTCCAAAACCTACAAGGATGGGGTAAGTTTATTCAAGTTTCCCAGAGATCCCGAGCTGCATGCGAAGTGGGTGAAGCAAGTCAGGCGCACTCGTGACAAGTGGGAGCCCTCACCAACATCCGTCCTGTGCTCTGAACACTTCGATTTGGATTGTTTTGACACCCTTCCCAGCTTAAAAGAATCTCTTGGGTGTTCAGTTCAGCACAAACGTGTGCTGCTACCATCAGCAGTGCCTACAGTATTCCGGAGGGGGTCTACTAGTAGCTATGCCGGATCCAGCAGTCGCCTGGGACAAGACGACTCCTCCAAAGACAGTCCTCCTGTCAGAACATGTGTTGTGAAACGACATAAGATAAAGGTACGTAGAGCTATAGAGTGCTCCGACATGATGCTAGAAATAGTAATCATGCGGTCTGCGCGGCCATCTTGGAAGTGACTCGCTCCAGAGTGCTCATAGAGTACACATCATAGAGTACACATTCATGATAATCATAAATGTAATCATAAAGTCGGCGTGATAGTCATGTATTTGCTTGTGAAAGCTTGCACTGTCTTTGATGGTGTTGGATGGTTTGTTTACGTCTTCTTAGCACTAATACAAAAAAAACTGATCTATGGGTATGGGCATCATATCGCCTAGTCTTCCTCCTCACTTGCTGGTTTGTTGATGTGACAGATTTGTAGTAGCACTTGTAGTATTTTGCCTTTGCATTGTAGTCTCTTATTGCCAAGTTGAAAGAATTTGTTTCTCAAAGCAAACACTGAGGGAAAGCTAACTTAGCCAGACAAGTAGGCTACAGATTGTCATTTGCTTACGCTGATGTAGGTTATCAAATATTTTGCTTCATTCAAGGATAAAACTAAGAAGCCATAAACTAGAAGACGTGCCTGCCAATATTATCCTAAATGTATCACGGATCAGGCATAGTCGTAAGCTTATTATGTTAGCCGTTTGCATGCTCCATTAGGAACTATGTATTCAGTGTAGCATACGGCTTACATGATATAAGCAGTGTTTACACATGCAAGACAACAATACACAATATTGATTCCGTAACATTTTGAACAAATACGGGTTGACCTACCAATCCTTGTTATCCAACCTTGTGGTGTTCAATGCTGGGCTGTCTGCCTGTCCGCTGTCCATCTCGGGGTCGGAGTCGCTCTCAGATTGCACAGTAACAGGTTCAAACCTGTACGGTTGGATGCACCCGTGTTCGTCATCACTTGATTCTTCCGATCTATCCCACTCACAACACAATTCTAGACTCCCAGAAGAGGAAGAGCTAGAGAGTTCACCGGCGTTTTCATGCGCCATTTCCATTGAGTAGACAGCCAGTGAACCGCAGCGTGTTCTTCCGCTGACGTCACAACATGGCCACGAGCCACGGACCCAGTTTTCTTGCGCTGTGCAATTAAAAGTTGGATATTCGTGTAACAACAGCTTCTTTTCACGTAATTATAACATAAATCTAACATGTTTGCCATGTTGTATAGTTTATTTAATAAATTGCATAGAGTCATGTTCGTGTCATCAGCCCTTTAAATACTTGATCACAAAGTGATATATCTGACTTGATGCATTCTGTCATTGTTTTTCTCTACTCACAGTACATGAGCTGATGGCCTAGTCGTAGAGTAGCCAATCAGAGCACGCAATTGCTCATATCCAGTGATGGATATACAGTATATTCCATTGTTTATTGCAAATAGGTAAGATAAGTGTGTCTATATATAAAATGTAATGCATTTTATTTCCTAAAATGTCTTAAATAAGTCATAAAAACTGTTGACATGTCAAAGTAGCTTACGATGTCCTGAAGAAATTTTTTTTTTTTTGCCTTTTTTAAATTGCCTTTTTCTGCTATAAATTGAGACACACAGAAATAAACTTGGTTTAAAAAATAAAAGAAAGGAAAGAAATCGGTTCAGCGTCTCAAGGTTTAAATGTTAAGTGAAAAGTGAAAGGAGGGTGAAAGTGTCCATGTGCATTAAAAATACATGTACATAATCTGTTCAATTCTGAAAAGTGATTGAGTCATTATAGAAGAACAGCTTTCTTTGGGATGAAATGGTTTGAAACTTGAGAGTTAGGTGTGACTGTAATCAAATGTAATAGATGAATAATAAAGAATTACTGCTCTGTAATAACTGGAATAGATTGTTATTGCAACTGGCCGTTATAGGAATTCAGAAAGGACGACCACATCCTGTATTTAACCATATACATAAATGTACACATGAAGGAACGTTTTTTTTCCATACAGACATAATAATGTGTAGATGAAAGTGTAGACTAGATTCCTGTGGCTTTGGCTACTTCAAAAGACAATGTTCTCGGTCACTAAAGCCACAACGCCTGGTTTTGTTTTGTTTTATTTTATGACTTCTTTCCAACGTACCTGTTTCTGTTTGATATTTAACATTAACATTACTTATTGTCTTTTCTCAAAGATGGTCGATACCTGGTGGCAAACGGGGCTTATTTTCTTGTTCAGTTCAACCCTCGTCTCGAGCTGACCTGCCAGTGCTTTCTTTCCTCTTTCTTCTTCGTTGGTTATGAATCTTGTGTTGAAAATAAAATGATGAAATAAAACGAGCATTAATTAAACCTTCAAGCCATCAAATGTTCATTCATTGCAGCTCACCAAAAAAAAAGAAAAAAAAGGAGGCATGAAAAAGGAAAGAAAACAAATCTGTGTTTACTGTGCACTCTTTTCATTTCTCTAACCGATGCCACAGAACAAATGCTGGTTAAGCATATGCGTTTGAGCGCTCGTATTTATTTTGTCATTTTAAATGCTTCAAAGATGTTAGCGAAATGGGAGAGATGATAATGGTCTCCAGCTTGCTGCTTTATTTAATTTGTAGCTCCGCATGCAGCCATTGAGTTTAAAATTATACACGCGCCGTAAACCCCCGGAGCCGAAAAGCAGGCAGTGGGGGAAGACAAGCGAGGCCTCCTCCATCTGGATTTGTTTTACTGACCCAAACACAGCAACTCTTATCGCTTTCTTTGTGTTTTCAGTGCATGTTTGTGTATGATGGACAAGGAAAGTTATGTTATAAGAGCATAATTCTTTACATGTCATTTCTATTTTAAAGTTGGTGATTTGCATGAATGAATGAAACGAGGCTGACAGCATTTGAACGTGTTAATCTGTCATGTTTACACAGGCGTCTGCATGCAAACCGTACACTGACAGTTATGACTATTGCACTGATGTTAAACAGATTAAACAACACGGAGACCCACTATGTTAATGTTATCGTTAACGTTAGACACCATGAGGTGAATAATGAAAAAGATTTATTTTCAAAATATCCTTTATTATTCTATTCAAATTGACTGGATATGAGCAATCGTGTGCTCTGGTTGGCTACTCTGCTACTAGGATATCAGCTCATATACCGTGAGTAGAGCAAAACAAAATGGTGGCGCGTGTTGCTGAATCAACTGAGGATGAAATAAAAACTACTTGAAAACAAAACCCCAAAAAATACAAAAAAAAGCAACAAAATATGGAATGAAATGCTAAGAACATCTCATCTCATTATCTCTAGCCGCTTTATCCTGTTCTACAGGGTCGCAGGCAAGCTGGAGCCTATCCCAGCTGACTACGGGCGAAAGGCGGGGTACACCCTGGACAAGTTGCCAGGTCATCACAGGGCTGACACATAGACACAGACAACCATTCACACTCACATTCACACCTACGCTCAATTTAGAGTCACCAGTTAACCTAACCTGCATGTCTTTGGACTGTGGGGGAAACCGGAGCACCCCGAGGAAACCCACGCGGACACGGGGAGAACATGCAAACTCCACACAGAAAGGCCCTCGCCGGCCACGGGGCTCGAACCCGGACCTTCTTGCTGTGAGGCAACAGCGCTAACCACCACACCACTGTGCCGCCCCTGGTAAGAACATACCTTTTTAAAATTACTTTTCAAGAATTATTATTATCGCATTTTTCACAAATTGCTACTGTCATTTCACTGGTTTGGTTACATTCTAAGCGGAAATGATTTTGTTGGACGTTTTGTGTAAAGTTTTTTTTTTTTTAAATCAAATTTGCTAAAAATAAAAATAAAAAATGCTCCCAAAATCCAGTGAATGTGGATACAATAAAACAATTATTCCACTCAATCTCGTCATACATGGCTTATAGCCAACTCGATGCTACGCACCTCATCAGCTATCAGCTCATGTACGACTTGATTTCATGGAATAACTGTTAAATAGCTGTGTTTTACCCTGTTTGAGACTTGAGTTTCATCATCAGTGCATGAAGTTAAGTTGTTAAGTGAGATACTGTGACAGTTGATGTTACCTGTTGAAGTGACAGGAGACACGTATACTTCTCCCACGTGCACAGGCTCTTGAATGATGATCAAACACTCGGCCACCTGCAGAAAAGTACCGCAAGTGCCAGATTTCACGAGCCTGAGTTTGGACAGATTTGCGGAAATGTGAGAATTACTGAATTTCATTGAGGCGTCCTCCTCCATCTCTTCACTGTGCTAAATGTTTGTTTCTAAAAAGGAGCCACAAAGGAAAATACAATGCCAAATACAACTATGATAATGCCATCCATCCATTATCCGTAACCGCTTATCCTGTACAGGGTCGCAGGCAAGCTGGAGCCTATCCCAGCTGACTACGGGCGAAAGGCAGGGTACACCCTGGACAAGTCGCCAGGTCATCACAGGGCTGACACATAGACACAGACAACCATTCACACTCACATTCACACCTACGGTCAATTTAGAGTCACTAGTTAACCTAACCTGCATGTCTTTGGACTGTGGGGGAAACCGGAGCACCTGGAGGAAACCCATGCGGACACGGGGAGAACATGCAAACTCCGCACAGAAAGGCCCT
The DNA here is from genome assembly GCF_027579695.1 of Neoarius graeffei. Lineage (NCBI taxonomy): Eukaryota > Metazoa > Chordata > Actinopteri > Siluriformes > Ariidae > Neoarius > Neoarius graeffei. The sequence continues at coordinate 46,083,500 of NC_083595.1, read as the reverse complement.
CGCCGGCCACGGGGCCCGAACCCAGAACCTTCTTGTTGTGAGGCAACAGTGCTAACCACTACACCACGTGCCGCCCACACTATGATGATAATGATTCATTCATATATATATATATATATATATATATATATATATATATATATATATATATATATATATATATATCTTCTTTTGTTCAGTGTTATAAGAGCAAATATTGAATATTAGGCATAAGAGTAACCAACAAAGTTTTCACTGAAATCTGACAGACAGGAAGTTCATTCCTTTGTTCCTTTCGATAGATATGTTTAGTAGTGATGTGTCATTTGTGAATGAGTTGACTCTTCAAATAAACTCTTTCAGGTGAATAATGAGAGTCAATTCGTACACGCTCACTGGCCACTTTAATAGGAACTTGTTCTTGATTCTTAGATTCCTGTTCTTGGCTGCAGGAGTGGAACCCAATGTGTTCTTCTGTTTTCTGCTGCATGCTGAGATGCTTTTCTGCTCACCACGGTTGTAAAGAGTTGCTATGGGTTACTATATCCTTCCTGGCAGCTCAAAACACCTCGAATCTGTCAGTGTTAACAGTGTGAATATTAACTGAAGCTCTTGATTTGTATCTGCGTGATTTTATGCACCATGCTGCTGATTAGATAACGGCATAGAACAGCAGGTGGATGGGTGTTCCTAATAAAGTGGCCAGCGACTGTATCTGAAGAGCTGTATATCCCTTTTCTGAAAATTCAATAATATTCTGAATTCATAATTCTCATACACACAGTGATAGAAATGCATGAGGTAAATTTAAACATCTGGACCGAGTTTCCCAAAAGCATCGCAGCACAAAGATCATCGTTAAATGGTCGTGCGAGCAGCACAGTGAACGATCTCTTTCCTAGTTAAGAAGAGCTTAACTTTACGATGTTTTGGGAAACTCAAGACTGAAGAGTAATCTTCTAATTTAATGAAAGATTATTGCACAAAGGAACATTGTGCAATCGTAATATCTATGTTTATCAAGGTTTTTAGTGATTCTGGTGCGAATTAACAATTTGATATTGCGCTGCATTTTCGATGTTCCTGTGAGGCGTTAGTGGTCATGCGCCATGCCAATGTCACCGGGGCAATATTGCTGGAGCAGTTACAATAGTGATTACTGGGAGGGAAAAAAACGATTTCAGACGAAAACTAAAAACTCAGAATTTCATTACTGAATCGTGAGTCTTGAAATGATTAAACCCTGGACACCATTGAAGATCATGTGTTAATTATAAAGTTTATTATGCAAATCTCCGGAAAGAATAACATTTTAAGTAGGTAAAGACCAACAATTAAGGGCTGTTTCTGAAAGAACAAAACTGTCAGGGAATCATTGGGAGTCAGAAGAGTTGGGTTTTCTAGCTGAGCTCATCTGATTACTCCGATTCACTGAAAAGTTCACTAGTACATCGTAACATCATTCCCATGTGTGCGCCAATTTCATTCAAAGAAATAAGGATCACATCTCCACCAGTTATTTGCAATATACAGCACCCATATCTCAACAGGTTCACTGCAAAAAATTATATCTTAGCAAGTGAAAATATCTTGAAAATAGTTGAAATGATCTTGCATTTCCTATTAGAAGAATACAAGACAGCAATTCTGAGATTTTAGTTCTAGATTGCAACCAACTTATTCTAAGATGTCTTATCAAGTAAAAATATGTCCATGCAGTAAGATAATTTCACTAGTATTAAATAATTTTCTCCTCAAATTCAGTTTTCAATTTTTTGCAGTGTTGAGTTTTGATAATGTTGACTTTCCTGTTTAGATTTTTTTTTGGCACTCTGAATGGAAAAATCAAGACTATGAATTAATTTATAAAGCCTGGATTAATTAACTCTGATAGCAATACAATACCATACAATTATTATTTGGCACAAGCTGCTTCTGGTAAAATCGTGTGCTCTGATTGGTTCCTTGGTGGGCAGAATTTTCCCATAATGCCCATGGGCGATTACAGACTTTCTTTCAAAGGTGCTGGCTTTCGTCTCATCTCATCTCATCTCATCTCATCTCATCTCATCTCATCTCATCTCATCTCATTATCTCTAGCCGCTTTATCCTTCTACAGGGTCGCAGGCAAACTGGAGCCTATCCCAGCTGACTACGGGCGAAAGGCGGGGTACACCCTGGACAAGTCGCCAGGTCATCACAGGGCTGACACATAGACACAGACAACCATTCACACTCACATTCACACCTACGGTCAATTTAGAATCACCAGTTAACCTAACCTGCATGTCTTTGGACTGTGGGGGAAACCGGAGCACCCGGAGGAAACCCACGCGGACACGGGGAGAACATGCAAACTCCACACAGAAAGGCCCTCGCCGGCCACGGGGCTCGAACCCGGACCTTCTTGCTGTGAGGCGACAGCGCTAACCACTACACCACCGTGCCGCCCGCTGGCTTTCAATGTTGCAAAAAAACAAACAAAACAACAAAAAAAGATTAACTGAAAATCAAAATGGAATCAAAAATGGCTGAAAGACAAACGAGAGAAATAAATAAATTCAGTTTTGAAACCGCTAGCCATTTATTCTGCATGTGTGACACAATAGCATTACAAATACGACGTGACTGAAAACAGCGTCATGCCTCATTATAATGACCGTCTATTTTAATCTTAGAAGTAAGAAAAAAAGCGCCATATAATAAACTCCTTATTAATCTCGCTTGCTTGGTCTTTACGGGAAAATATCAGCCCAAGGTCTTGACAGTACGGACCGAGCCGCAAGACCTTAGTCTGATATTTTCCCACAAAGACCTCACACTCAGTTAATAAGTAGTTAATATTAGCTAGCTTTGATAATCGATTATTCAACAGCCTTATGAGCAAGATCATTTGCTAAGCATTCTTGTGCATTATTTTTATGCACAAATTCCATTGCATTTTTTATTTTGGTTATTCATGACCAATGTTCTAACTTTTTAATTTTCCAGTGCTTGACTATTTAGGATTTTTTTTTTGTCCACTTTCTTTCTGCAATTTGGATTTCATTATTATTTTTTTAACCCATGTTATAGACAGTTAAGGGTTCTTTGGCTAGTTCCTTGAGGAGCCCTTAAAGAAAATATCTCGCAAATAAACAAATTGAGCTAAAAGTCGGTCTTTATGTCTGTCCTTTATTAAAAAAAAGCTGCATGTTGAATTTGTTCTTAACGATATAACCACTAAAGTGTTGAAAATAGACGGGACTATTTTTTTGTCAGTGATGCTGCCATCACTCCATCGTGCGTGATGTCATTTTCTGCAAGCACAGCAGAGGTGCACAAGTGCATGCTGTACGAGACTATAGTATAATATTATGGTCTAGCATGACTTCTCGGTCAAATTTTTTTTGCATTTCTCCATAAAAATTATGGCAATGCAGTATTAGAAAAGGAATCAAAATAAAATGGCTAGTTTATTGCCTGTTTATTTTAAAAAAAAAACATTTACCTGCTTATCTTCCATCCGTTTGATGCGTGACACAGTACGCTGTCATGCTGTCGGCGTTTTGTGGCGAAACAAAGTTGGGATTGCATCTGGCTTCAGTTGTTGTTTCTGCCTCATGTCTCGCTTCTTCCCAGTGATTTTTTTCATCCAAGTCCTCCACAAAACAATCTTCTGTAAAATTCTCACTGCACAATTTGCTGCTTTTTCCAGGAGTAAAGTTTTCTCGCTTTACTTGAAGCCACTCGGCCAAACATCTTGAATCCAGGATGGAATGAAGAAGATATGTGGAATCCTACATCACGCAGCACCACCCTCGTTTTCATCTCCTAATACATCCATGTATTTGGCTAATCCAGTATGGCCACACCCGGGGAAATGGCTCAAAGGATTGATGTTACAACTTTAACGTTTTTTAAGCTAAAGTCTGCTTAATTTTTTCATCTAGAGCATCTTGTATTAATGTATAATGAAGACATTTCATAACCCTGTAATTTCAAAATTTCCTGGTTAATCGCTTTAAATCTTCTATGAAGAACCAACACAGTGTTTCCCTGTCAGTGAAAGCTCCTAGTAGAATCCTTTATGTTCTGTGAAGAACTTCCTTAACTGTAATTGCCCTTGTTTGTTCTAAAAATGTATGAATTACATGTTGCATGCCCTCAAATTCAAGTTCAAACCCAACTTCTTCATCATCAAGCCAGAAGAGAGCAAGATGTTCATAATCACACTCGAACCAGGGCCTCGCCTCATGGGCGGTACATTCTAGCCCTGAAATGCAGCCAATACTTTTGCAGTAGGCCATTCCATCTCGATCACTGCCCCACCTCTGACCTCAAATATAATTTGTATGAATTTGAATACTCTTAGGTAATACAGTAACATAATTCTGTAGCTATTTATACTTTGCCATGAATAAATCAGATATTTATTCATGCAAATGCAGCTTAAGTGATCCTATTCTTAGAACACCATATCCATATGGGTTTTCCTCTTGGTTATTTGGTTTTGTCCCACATCTCAAAAACATGCTGGTAGGTGGATTCATTGTGCATGGTGCCCTATGATGGATTGGTGTGTTCCTGATCCACTAGGATTGTTAGCATGACTGAAGATGAATAATGTTTTTGCTTCCATATGCCTACATTTCTACCCTATGACTAAAACCTGACACCATCTTGCACCAACTTGTGATTGCTGGTATAAGGAATCCCTCCCAAAACAATGGGAATCATCCAGGAACTGTCATCCAGGTCCAGTTGGTTAGCTCTATATGATTGTCTGCTTGATTATTTGACTGTAGTCCAATAGTACTAATAAAACAAGCTTCCTATAACAATGTGATTGGAAAATTTACACTAAAGATTGATGATGTGATGGTGGTGCCAGATCTTGACAAACTTGACCTCTTGCTGTGTTTCCTTTCACTGTTCATACCTTCCTGATTGGTCCCCTATTTCAACTTGGAGCTTTCTACACTTGTGATTGACTTTCCACTTTGAAGACAGTCCCTTAATGACTTGCCTTTCCCAGTAATAGTTTAGTCTGACTCTCGCTTCAGTGTATGATCTCCCCAGGATGTTGATTTGTCCCTATGTACTGCTGCTGTAATCATAAAGACTGTCCTGTGCTCCTCTTAGGACTCTTACACAAATTTTGCTCATACTAAACATCCTTTCCATATGTGTTCCATATGTGCTACATGTTCGATATGTACAAGGCCTATCGAGGAGATGACAGGGACAACCTCGATCTTCAATCGTCATTTGGCAAGACTCCACCCAGAGAAGTAAGTGACATGCTATGTTCATTGCTCTGTTGATAGCGGGGCTTGCTTGCTGAGCAATGAACTAGCTAGTGTTAACCCTCTCTCATGTTATTTGCCCTGTTGATAGTGGGGCTTGTGTCGGACTCAACTTGGATCAATAGTGGACTCGACTCGGACTTGACTCAAAATTTTCTTTAATGACTTGGACTTGAGGGCAGCACGGTGGTGTAGTGGTTAGCGCTGTCACCTCACAGCAAGAAGGTCCGGGTTCGAGCCCCATGGCCGGCGAGAGCCTTTCTGTGCAGAGTTTGCATGTTCTCCCCGTGTCTGCATGGGTTTCCTCCGGGTGCTCCGGTTTCCCCCACAGCCCAAAGACATGCAGGTTAGGTTAACTGGTGACTCTAAATTGACCGTAGGTGTGAATGTGAGTGTGAATGGTTGTCTGTGTCTATGTGTCAGCCCTGTGATGACCTGGCGACTTGTCCAGGGTGTACCCCGCCTCTCGCCCGTAGTCAGCTGGGATAGGCTCCAGCTTGCCTGCGACCCTGTAGAACAGGATAAAGCGGCTAGAGATAATGAGATGAGACTTGGACTTGAACACTGGGGACTTGAGACTGGACTCAGACTCGAGGTTTAGTGACTCGACTACAACATTGGAACAGCCATGACATCACTTTATCAACCAAGATAGCTGTCTGCCAAGCTGTAGTCTTAAACACCTTACTTTATGGCTCAGAAAGCTGAACCACATACACTCGTCATCTCAAACAGCAAGAGTCCTTTCACTAACGTTGCTTATGCATGACCTGGCAAGACAAGAAAACAAACCTAGACACCCTCTCCAAATCAGGCTGCCCCTTGGTGGAGGGTATTGTCAAGAAACAGCAGATACGGCAGGCGGGCCACTTGGTAAAAATGGAAAATGACAGGTTACCCAAAAACCTGTTCTATGGCGAGCTTGTAGAAGGTCAGCAAAGGATAGGAAGACCGAGAAAGCGCTTCAAAGAACTTCACTCAGAGATTGCAGTATCGACCCGGAAATCTGGGAATCTATAGTTTATTTCAAGTTTATTTATTTGTATAGCGCTTTTAACAATAGACATTGTTGCAAAGCAGCTTTACAGAATTTGAATGACTTAAAACATAAGCTAATTTTATCCCTAATCTATCCCCAATGAGCAAGCCTGTGGCGACGGTGGCAAGGAAAAACTCCCTCAGACGACATGAGGAAGAAACCTCGAGAGGAACCAGACTCAAAAGGGAACCCATCCTCATTTGGGTGATAACAGACAACATGATTATAACATTTTTAACAGTTTTAACATGAAGTCTGTTTTGTTGATGTTATAACTCTTCATTGATGGAAGCTTGAGTGTAAAACTGTTCATGACAACTGCAGTCCTAAAGTTAGCAAGTCAACTGTAGTCCTCAGCCACAAAAGCATTACTGTAAGAGTCCAGAGCATCTTCCAAGTGGGACTTTCAACTGTCCATATGGGGCCGTCCTCCACAGGAGACTCCAGCCAGACATAGGGCATCAGGATGGATCAGGAATCTATAGCACATGATCATCTTCTATGGTGTCGGAGTATCCGTGGTGGCATCGAACACTTTGAAGCGGAATGTTCTGAACGCATCACTCCGAGCAGACTCTGCAGGAAAAACCCTTTAAACGCAGTTCCAACAGGTTTGGTGTGTCATCTTAGTGCCAGACCCTGTGCAAATAAGGCTGGGCTTGTCACTCACCTCTGTCTCTGCCATCCGGGCTACACAAACCACCAACCGTCTTCGTCGCAAGCAATATGACTTCCATACAAAATTAGTTATTGTAGTGTATAAGAATCATACTGTAAGAATTGAAAGATTTTTCATGCCTCCAAAAATTTTATTGGGCTGGAGAGGGTTAAGCCTGGGTCGTGTTAAGGTTTCTTTTTCATGTTGTCTCACAGTCCCCCCCCCCCCCCCCCCCCCACACACACACACACCTACCTCTGTCTCAGTCATTAGGGATTTAAATCAACATCCAGATTTCTGTAAAGCTGCTTCGTGACAGGGTCTATTGTTAAAAGTGCTATAAAAAAAATAGCACACACTCTGATCTGAGATCTGCACTTGTGAAATACTTTCCCAACGCAGACTTGTGATAACCCAGCTGTCGTCTCTTGCGTGTTTTCAGAGACGCACATGTTAAGCTGGTGTGTGTTAGAGAGAGAGGATAAAAATGCCAGGAGATCAAGGGGCATTTTTAGAAAAAGTACATGATGATGGATCCAGTGTTGGATGTTACCCATCTATGCTGTCCCTCCATCTTGACACTACTTCCTGTAATGGTTTTTTAAACTGTTATAAATTACATATCTGCCATCCTACTGCCTGTGTGTGTATGTGTGTGCGAGTGTATACATGGTGGTATGTGACCAGCTGCATACCAGCTGTCAGCCAACTGAATAATGGGCAGTATTGAGGGATAACCATTAAGAAAAAAACACACACATGACTGCACAAGATGTGTCCTACAAGTTTTGCTGCTATTGTTACCATGATACTGCACTGTATAATCCTTAAAGACTATAATATCCACAATCATGGCTTAGTTTAAAAGAAATTAGGCTGAAAGTGTGTGAAAGGACTGTTTAGTGTCAGTGACAATTAGAGCAGCATAATGTGTCCCCATGTTTTTGAAATTTAGCCACTAATCCAGCTAGCGGTCCGAGGCGAGGGCTGAATTTACAGCCTGCTAAGTTAAAGCAGAAATGCTACAAGGCCACGATGCCAAAGCCACGGCGGCGCTGCATGTGTTTGTAATTGGTTTCTTCAATGTTTATGTCTCCATTCACAGGCTTTGTTTAGGTTTGTGTAACTCATATCATGATGGCAAACTGAGAAATTGCAAACTTCTGTGATGGCCACCAGATGAACCCGGAGAGCTGTTTGAATGGTGTTGGGCAGAGAGTGTGTGTATTAATCTCTTTTGGGGAATGAAATGTCACCATTACCCACCTTAAAGTTTTAGCATGTTGTCCAGTTCTTCAACAGTAGGCCTGAATTGTCAGGTCTCTATAAACAGGTCATGAGTTTTGTATTAGGCATGAAATTATAACCTTTTTTTTCCTCCCAAGACCAAGTATAAGTATGACTACAAGGTCATTTGTTACTGTTATTGGTACTGAACTAAGTAACCTACTGAGTATTAATCAAGCAGGGATGGGAGCTAAAAACTTTAATTAGTCGTGTTTATGCTCCCCCTGTTTGAACTGTGCCTCTAAAAAGAACATGTTACTGATAAAGTTATCTAGTTAGCTCATCCAGTCGATCGGTGGGGAGTTTATGCCATCATGTGTTGTCCGCCATCCATTCGTTGTCGTCCACATTTCATGAAAATCGCTTCTTCTCTGTCAATCCTTCACCGATTTGCATTCTTTTTGGCAGGAAGGTAGGTCTGCCTGGGGTGCATATAGCTTCTAATCAAATTTACATAATTGCAATTACTAATGAAGATATGGAGTAATTAAGCCCTAACGAGCAGTTTCCACACAAATCGCTTCTTCTCCCTCAATTCTTCACTGATTTTGATTCTTTCTGGTGTGAAGGTAGGGGTACCTAGGGTGCATATAACTTCTACCCAGATTTGCTTAATTACAATTAATAATAAAGTTATGGACTAGTTAAGCTTTAATGAGCAGTTAAACAAAAATTGCTTCTTCTTGGTCAATTCCGCGCCATTTTGGATTCTTTCTGGCAAATAGTTCAGTATTCCTAGGGTGTATGTAGCTTCTATGTATAGCTTGTCTCATCTCATCTCATTATCTGTAGCCGCTTTATCCTGTTCTACAGGGTCGCAGGCAAGCTGGAGCCTATCCCAGCTGACTACGGGCGAAAGGCGGGGTACACCCTGGACAAGTCGCCAGGTCATCACAGGGCTGACACATAGACACAGACAACCATTCACACTCACATTCACACCTACGGTCAATTTAGAGTCACCAGTTAACCTAACCTGCATGTCTTTGGACTGTGGGGGAAACCGGAGCACCCGGAGGAAACCCACGCGGACACGGGGAGAACATGCAAACTCCACACAGAAAGGCCCTCGCCGGCCTCGGGGCTCGAACCCGGACCTTCTTGCTGTGAGGCGACAGCGCTAACCACTACACCACCGTGCCGCCCCTGTATAGCTTGTATATAGTGTATATAGCTTGCAATATTTATTGTGCAAGGTGGCCCACTTTAGATTGTTCCTCCTGGACTAGACTGGGCCAGAGTGAGCCGCGCCGTCATTGACGGTCTCGTTTAATTTGAATACTGGTTTACCTCCGTCCGTCCAAAACACCCTTTTTCTCAGCAATCACAAATCATAGCCACTTGGTACCAAACTTCAGCTTGGGGTTCAATACCATGTATACCGTTTTCAGGCCTGTCACGCATTGACTGCCTGTTTACCGACTGAATGCATTTATGAAACATGTAGCGTAGATTTACAAAATTTACATAACACTTTTCTCAGCAACTACAAATCACAACTGCTTGATATTTGGTACCAAGCTTCAGCTTGAGGTTCTATACCGTGTATACCGTTTTTAGGTCTGTCACTCATTGACTTCCTGTTTACTGACTGAATGTATTTATGAAACATGTAGCGTAGATTTACAAAATTTACATAACACTTTTCTCAGCAACTACAAATCACAACTGCTTGATATTTGGTACCGAGCTTCAGCTTGGGGTTCTATACCATGTATACTGTTTTCGGGTCTGTCGCGCATCGACTTCCTGTTTACCGACTGAATGTATTTACGAAACATATAGGGTGGATTTTGATGCTATTTCAAGAAGGAAAATGCTATTTCAAAATGACAGTTTACCAGGATGCTATTTGAAATCCCTGGGGAGAGACACTGCTCTTTACTTACTTGTTTCAGGGTTCATTATTTGTTGAAGTCAACATTCATAATAAGCGTCCTATTCCTTCGATTGTTTGCATTCTGATATAAGCGAGAGCGGGGGGATACATAAGTGAGCCGTAGCTCACAGATGATCTTTTTTTTTTTAAAGCAAAGGGTCGTCTCACACCAAATATTGAATTTGTTTCTTGTATTATGGCTTACTGTTTATAGTACTTTTTTAATATTGAAACATTTCATTTCATTATTTTTAAGCCATTTTTGGTCAACAGCATTTCTTTACGTGTCTAAGACTTTTGCACAGTACTGTATATCTAGCATTAGAATTGCAATATTTAGTAACAGTATTACCCAAGTCAGCAAAAAGACAGTAATACAAGCTGATGTGCTTAGAAACAAAGAAATTTAGTGTAGAGTTGGTGGGAAGGAAATGGATGACAGTTACACGCCTTTCAGCCTATTAATTGTCATCTCAGCTGTTGTTTTAACTCCGTGGCCCTGCTGCTCTGTCTTTCTCTCCTGCACTGCTCGCCTTATCGTTTACGGAAAAGAGGCTCATCTGTGTACGTAAAAGAGCCTGACGACCTTCAGCCCTAGACTGGAGGTCAGAGGTCACCCATTGTATATTTCATCTGCAAACAGCATGGTTTCAGAGAAGAAGCTGTATAAAAAGGGGATGCTAAAGCTCTGGGGATTTTACCGTGCCATATGTCCTATTAACACTAATTATTTTGCAATCTCCTGCTTGTCTACCTGTGAAATGAAGTTTGACATGCCTGTATTCATGATTGCGAAGCTTATGGTTGTGAAGGTGTCAGTCTTCACAAATAAGAGTCCTACCTGAGCTCCTAATATGCTCTAATACTATTGTCTGAGGTATAAGTATTGTATATTCAGTTATTTAAGAATAGTTAAGAATATCTTGTATAATTGTCATGAATTGGCTGGAGAGATCTGGTCATAATGCTCCAATCTTGATCGTTATCACAGATGCTGAGAATAAGGTAGCTAACGATTTAGCTAGCACATACCCATTATGTGTTTTAAACAAACGATGTAAAGAAAGAATGAACATGAGAATGAGACAAAACCATTAAGAATATCAACATTTTCCTCAGATGTGTTGGTAAATCACTAGGAAAAGGCTCTGGATGATAAAAATTACACTTAGCTAACTAAACTTCGATGGGCTCCATCGAGAAACGCCAATACTGATCACAACTTGTGAAATCAGAGCTGTTAGAATGTTTCCAAATACCACATGAATGAGCTGTTCTTGTAAAATCATCTCATCTCATTATCTCTAGCCACTTTATCCTTCTACAGGGTCGCAGGCAAGCTGGAGCCTATCCCAGCTGACTACGGGCGAAAGGCGGGGTACACCCTGGACAAGTCGCCAGGTCATCACAGGGCTGACACATAGACACAGACAACCATTCACATTCACACCTACGGTCAATTTATGCTGCTTTTCCACTACAAACACAGCTGAGTCGGGCTGAGCCGTGCCGTGCTGAGTCGGGCTGAGCGGGGCTGTTGGAGTTGCATTTCGACTACAACCGCGCTGAACCATGCTGGCTGGAAGTGGGTGGACACATTGGGTGGAGTTAGCGAAAGTGGGTGGGCGTCATGTGATGTCGTTAAGCAGCGCAAACAGTGACATTAGTGATCTTTTAAGCGGTAGTCTCATGACCCGAATAGTAAACAATAAACATGGAGGACATGGAGTCGTTAGTGTTGCTGGTCTTGGTGCTGTGGCTTGTTGTCACCGACAACGCCAACAGATATTGGCAAGAGCGTATAGATGAGGCGAGGCGCATAAGGCTTCAGAAATTCTCGTAATTCGTAATTCTTCTCCTTCCGGGTTTGCGGTGTTTACAGATCCCAGCGCGCTCGCGGGGCGTGTGTGGGCATGTGAGGACACTCCTCCTCACCAATCAGTGCACAGGGGAGTGTCTGCTCACGCCCCCAACCTCACTCGGCTCGCTTTGGCTCGCTTCAGCCCCACTCCAAAACGGTGCGAGTTTTAGGGGCTAAGCAGGGCTGAAGCGAGCTGAGTCGTGCTGGTTTTTGGTAGTCGAAACACGAGCCGTGTCGGGCTGAAGTGAGCTGAAAAAGGGTAGTGGAAAAGGGCCATTAGAGTCACCAGTTAACCTAACCTGCATGTCTTTGGACTGTGGGGGAAACCGGAGCACCCGGAGGAAACCCACGCAGACACGGGGAGAACATGCAAACTCCGTACAGAAAGGCCCTCGCCGGCCACGGGGCTCGAACCTGGACCTTCTTGCTGTGAGGTGACAGCGCTAACCACTACACCACCGTGCCACCCCTTGTAAAATCATCTCATATATATTCTTAACATGACTCTGTTTGAATGCAGCATGTGTAAGGACAAAAACATAAACATTTAGGCTAGCCCTGTAGTCATGCTTCACTATCTCCACCAGTATTGTGCCACTAAAGAAGAAGAAGAAAGAAACCCTAAAAGATAGAGCATTTAATATCAGTTTTAGAGCACAAAGTATTGAGGAATGAGAGGCCAGTGGTTCTCAAAGTGGGGTCTGGGATGCATAGCCCAGGGGTCCATTTTTTTTCTTTCTTCTTGAATAATTCTTTTTGAATTTTGTTCCAGTTCTGAAAACCTCAATCCAACAAATAAATGGTGTGTGTGTGTGTGTGTGTGTGTGTGTGTGTGTGTGTGTGTGTGTGTGTAATATACTTAATTCCTGCTATCAGCTTCATTAACTAATCATTTGAATTGAATGGGTTTAATACAAATCTCAGTAGAATTATAATAATAAAAAAGCCTAAAACTAATGCCAACTTGAGTCTACTGACAATTTTAATAAAATGTGTTCTGTTGATGAAAAGTTCAGGAATAAAAAAGGTCTCCTTTATTATTATTATTATTATTATTATTATTATTATTGTCATCTTTTATTTATTTTGACAGTTAAATGTGTCTTTTATGTAAGTACATTTGTTAGCCTTTCAGGTGAGTGACTAGACAATCATTATTGAAAATAAGTTTACTTTTTTTTTCCACCCATGGTCAAAGTGGGCAAAACCTACAAACCCACCATTTCTAAATGCTAGTAAAGGGTTATGATATAAGCCATTTTAAAGTATCCTGATATCAGATTTAGAATTGGCTTTGCAGAATGATGTTCTTCATCTTGGCCACATCTTTCATTTTCTGGTATCGGGACACTTCACTGGGTGACCTGGCGTGGATTAAATTCAATCGGTGTGGATTAAGTTAAAAGCAACATTTAAACATTCTCAAGTACTTAAGAGTAAAAATAAATATTGCGTAACTTATCAAAAAAGTTACATTCTAGAGCTTCTTTCTTTCTTTCATTCGTTCTTTCTTTCTTTTTCTTACTTACTCACTTAGCTTGCATACATTATGTACTTTGCTTACTTACTTTCTTACTGTGCTGACTCATGTACATACTTTACTTACTTACTGACTTACTTTGCTGACTTTGCTTACTTTTTTACTAACTTATTTTCTTTGCTTACTTTTTACTTACTTTTCTTTCTTTCTTTCTTTCTTTCTTTCTTTCTTTCTTTCTTTCTTTCTTTCTTTCTTTCTTTCTTTCTTTCTTTACTTTGCTTACTTTCTTACTGTGCTTACTTACATGCATACTTTTTCTTTTTTTTCTTTCTTTCTTTGATTACTTACTTTCTGACTGACACCTTTCTTTCTTTCTTTCTTTCTTTCTTTCTTTCTTTCTTTGCTTACTTTATTTACTTTGCTTACTTACTTTCTTACTGTGCTTACTTACATGCATACTTTTTCTTTCTTTGATTACTTACTTTCTGACTGATTGACACCTTTCTTTCTTTCTTTCTTTCTTTCTTTCTTTCTTTCTTTCTTTCGTTGCTTACTTTATTTACTTTGCTTATTTACTTTCTTACTGTGCTTATGTACATGCATACTTTTTCTTTCTTTCTTTGCTTACTTACTTTCTTACTGTGCTTACTTACATGCATACTTTACTTACTCACTCTTTCTTTCTTTCTTTCTTTCTTTCTTTCTTTCTTTCTTTCTTTCTTTCTTTCTTTCTTTCTTTGCTTTGTTTACTTATTTTCTTACTGACTTACTGTGCTTACTTACATGCATACTTTTCCTTCTTTCTTTCTTTCTTTCTTTCTTTCTTTCTTTCTTTCTTTCTTTCTTTCTTTCTTTCTTTCTTTCATTCATTGCTTTCTTTCTTTGCTTACTTACTTTCTTACTGTGCTTACTTACATGCATACATTTTCTTTCTTTCTTTGATTACTTATTTCTGACTGACACCTTTCTTTCTTTCTTTCTTTCTTTCTTTCTTTCTTTCTTTCTTTCTTTCTTTCTTTCTTTCTTTGCTTACTTTATTTACTTTGCTTACTTACTTTCTTACTGTGCTTATGTACATGCATACTTTTTCTTTCTTTCTTTGCTTACTTACTTTCTTACTGTGCTTACTTACATGCATACTTTACTTACTCACTCTTTCTTTCTTTCTTTCTTTCTTTCTTTCTTTCTTTCTTTCTTTCTTTCTTTCTTTCTTTCTTTCTTTCTTTCTTTCTTTCTTTCTTTCTTTTGCTTACTGACTTACTTACTTACTTGAAGTTTAGTTTCGGCCATGTGGACATACAGTGGTGCTTGAAAGTTTGTGAACCCTTTAGAATTTTCTATATTTCTGCATAAATATGACCTAAAACATCATCAGATTTTCACACAAGTCCTAAAAGTAGATAAAGAGAACCCAGTTAAACAAATGAGACAAAAATATTATACTTGGTCATTTATTTATTGAGGAAAATGATACAATATTACATATCTGTGAGTGGCAAAAGTATGTGAGCCTCTAGGATTAGCAGTTCATTTGAAGGTGAAATTAGAGTCAGGTGTTTTCAATCAGTGGGATGACAATCAGGTGTGAGTGAGCACCCTGTTTTATTTAAAGAACAGGGATCTATCAAAGTCTGATCTTCACAACACATGTTTGTGGAAGTGTATCATGGCATGAACAAAGGAGATTTCTGAGGACCTCAGAAAAAGCGTTGTTGATGCTCATCAGGCTGGAAAAGGTTACAAAACCATCTCTAAAGAGTTTGGACTCCACCAATCCACAGTCAGACAGATTGTGTACAAATAGAGGAAATTCAAGACCATTGTTACCCTCCCCAGGAGTGGTCGACCAACAAAGATCACTCCAAGAGCAAGGCTATAGTCAGTGAGGTCACAAAGGACCCCAGGGTAACTTCTAAGCAACTGAAGGCCTCTCTCACATTGGCTAATGTTAATGTTCATGAGTCCACCATCAGGAGAACACTGAACAACAATGGTGTGCATGGTGGGGTTGCAAGGAGAAAGCCACTGCTCTCCAAAAAGAACATTGCTGCTCATCTGCAGTTTGCTAAACATCACGTGGACAAGCCAGAAGGCTATTGGAAAAATGTTTTGTGGATGGATGAGACCAAAATAGAACTTTTTGGTTTAAATGAGAAGCGTTATGTATGGAGAAAGGAAAACACTGCATTCCAGCATAAGAACCTTATCCCATCTGTGAAACATGGTGGTGGTAGTATCATGGTTTGGGCTTGTTTTGCTGCATCTGGGCCAGGATGGCTTGCCATCATTGATGGAACAATGAATTCTGAATTATACCAGCGAATTCTAAAGGAAAATGTCAGGACATCTGTCCATGAACTGAATCTCAAGAGAAGGTGGGTCATGCAGCAAGACAACGACCCTAAGCACACAAGTCGTTCTACCAAAGAATGGTTAAAGAAGAATAAAGTTAATGTTTTGGAATGGCCAAGTCAAAGTCCTGACCTTAATCCAATCGAAATGTTGTGGAAGGACCTGAAACGAGCAGTTCATGTGAGGAAACCCACCAACATCCCAGAGTTGAAGCTGTTCTGTATGCAGAAATGGGCTAAAATTCCTCCAAGCGGGTGTGCAGGACTGATCAACAGTTACCGCAAACGTTTAGTTGCAGTTATTGCGGCACAAGGGGGTCACACCAGATACTGAAAGCAAAGGTTCACATACTTTTGCCACTCACAGATATGTACTGTAATATTGGATCATTTTCTTCAATAAATAAATGGCCAAGTATAATATTTTTGTCTCATTTGTGTAACTGGGTTCTCTTTATCTACTTTTAGGACTTGTGTGAATATCTGATGATGTTTTGGGTCATATTTATGCAGAAATATAGGAAATTCTAAAGGGTTCACAAACTTTCAAGCACCACTGTAGATGTGATGAAACTCATTTTACCCTGTGCTTATGTACTTGCTTTTTTTGTTTGAAAAGGGTGCATTGATTGATTGGAAGTCTTTTAAAATAGTGAAAACAGCTGCTGGACATATCAGATGGACAAGAGAAAAACAACAGTAATCTCATCGCATTTCTGATGTTCCACGAGTACTTTGAAGGTGAAAATGAAAATGCAAGGAGTAAAATGTTTGTCATTGTTTCTCCCATAAATGCACGTGAATAAGTGTGATTAAAGTGTATTCAATTTCCATAGCACTTGTATAAAATACAAATCTTCCAAAATTTGCACTGTAATGTACCGTACTTCAGTATAGGGTCGAGTAATGAAGTGGAACATACTCGAGTATATTCCAGCCCTGTCTGTGACACAGTCGAGAATGTTTTGTTGTACTGAACTACACCACTGAGTGGATTTTTCCAGACCTTTTTTCAAGCTTTTCCCCAGTTTTCCTTTTTCATTCATGCTCTCTGGTCAAGCGCCACTGCCTCTCGGCTGGTCATCCCACACAGTGTGAGTCTGTAGCTCGGCTCATTCAGAGGTACACAAGCTCTTTGTGACTCAGGAAGCACGGACGTTGGAGGGGGAAATTGTAAGTGTTTGTGTTAAGAGTATTTGGACCATGTATGAGAAGAGACCTTACAGTTCCAGAGAGTGACACTGGTTTAGCATGACAAGAGAGGGGGCGGTAACACTTGAGGCACACTTTGACAAAAAACACACACATACACACAGTTGGGGATGACAAGGTGTGTGTTTGGGCTGTCTAGTTCGATCGGCCATGCACTACTGTCTGAGAAGCCCCCTGCGTTCTACTTCCTGTCTGCCTAGGAAAGAGAGGAGGGAGAGAATTCTATCCCCCCCCCCCCCCCCCCCCCACACACACACACAAGCGCATTCCCCATTTTATTGTGCCCAGTGGAGGAAAGGGCCGGTTTTGTATCGGGCTCAATCGGGCAGCTGTGTCTTCCTTCTTTCAGCTACATCTCACACACACACAAGCTTATTTGCATGGCAATGGCATTATCAAGGAGAAGGGTGTCATGGTGGAGAGGCTGACAATGCTCCTGCCAACAAGTTTATCTAAGCTCAAAGAGCTTTTTCAATCTCTACTGGCTAATCTCTTTCTTACTGGCTACATTTAACTTTCCCTTTCTTTCCCTTGGGATGACACCTCCTCGACCAGGAGTGTCAAACTCAAATTCTGCCCAAGCCACATTCTTGGCCGTTGAAGGTCCATAATCTAAGTCCATTCATTTTCTTTACACACACACACACACACACACACACATGTGTATATATATATATATATATATATATATATATATATATATATATATATATATATAAAATGGCATGCCGTTCAGGAAATTAATCTTTGAATATATGGAATGAAACCCTGAATATATTGAATGAAACTTTGAATATATGGGATGAAACTTTGAATATATGGAATGAAACTTTGAATATATTGAACAAAACTTTGAATATATGGAATGAAACTTTGAATATATGGAATGAAACACTAAATATATGGAATGAAACTTTGAATATATGGAATGAAACCCTGAATATATGGAATGAAACCCTGAATATATTGAACAAAACTTTGAATATATGGAATGAAACTTTGAATATATGGAATGAAACACTAAATATATGGAATGAAACTTTGAATATATGGAATGAAACCCTGAATATATGGAATGAAACTTTGAATACTTTATACTGCTTATTTCATGTTTCATGTTTACCTGCTATACCTCAAGTGCCCTTGACTGTTTGGTTATTTGAACCAATTTATGTGTGTGTGTGTGTGTGTGTGTGTGTGTGTGTGTACGTATATATGAGTGTTTAGTCTACGTCTAGTTCATATCTAGAGTGCTTACACTGTTTATATTGTCTGTTTGAGTGTTTAGTCTGTGTGTAGTTCTTATCTAGTGTTTACACTGTTTATATTGTCTGAGTGTTTAGTCTATGTCTTGTTTTATCTAGTGTTTATACTGTTTATTTATACTGTTTATATTGTTTGTCTGAGTGTTTAGTCTATGTCTAGTTCCTATCTAGAGTGTTTATACTGTTTATATTGTTTTTTGTTTTTTGCAATTATTCCATTTTTATTTATTGCATTGCCTGTTTGCACCATGGGTCAGAGAGGACTGAAATTTCATCTGTGCTGTATGTCGAACATGTATAGCATATTTGACAATAAAGTTGACTTGACTTGACTTGACTTGAATATATGGAATGAAACTTTGAATACATGGAATGAATCCCCGAATATATTGAATGAAACTGAATATATGGAATGAAACTTGGCTAACTTCATGAAGGCACTGCCACCTTCATGACTCAGTCGGCTTGGGATTTGGTTGCGGCTACTTTAAACAATAAAGACATTGTTAACACTCTGGCGGATGCTTGTGGTTTTATTAGTGTTTACTTCTTTTATGTGCAACGAAGCTACGGTGACAAAGTCATTTCCCTCGTGGATCATTAAAGTCTGTCTAAATCTAAATCTATGCTTGTGCATTCGCCGATCACGGTGAATGTTAGCATTAGCATATACATTAATTTTGCCATTAACATTAGCCGGAAGCTAATGCATATTTGTATAACGGTATTTTCTATATGTAAAACTAATTTGTAAATTTTGTTTGTCGAGTTTTACAGCGTTTCTCAATATACTCTAATACTCTCCTCTGAGTCAGAGTTTTTCTTGGGACCTGTTGTCTATCTGCCGAGCTGTGGGAGCGGGGGCAGAATACAAAGTTTCATTCCATATATTCAAAGTTTCATTCAGTATATTCAGGTTTTCATTCCAGATATTCAAAGTTTCATTCAATATATTCAAAGATTAATTTCCTGAACGGCATGCCATAATATATGGCGGCACGGTGGTGTAGTGGTTAGCACTGTCGCCTCACAGCAAGCAGGTCCGGGTTCAAGCCTCGTGGCTGGCAAGGGCCTTTCTGTGTGGAGTTTGCATGTTCTCCCCGTGTCCGCGTGGGTTTCCTCCGGGTGCTCCGGTTTCCCCCACAGTCCAAAGACATGCAGGTTAGGTTAACTGGTGACTCTAAATTGACCGTAGGTGTGAATGTGAGTGTGAATGGTTGTCTGTGTCTATGTGTCAGCCCTGTGATGACCTGGCGACTTGTCCAGGGTGTACCCCGCCTTTCGCCCGTAGTCAGCTGGGATAGGCTCCAGCTTGCCTGCGACCTTGTAGAACAGGATAAAGCGGCTAGAGATAATGAGATGAGATGAGACTATAAACAGTAATCACTAAGCCATAATAAATGAAATGAAGTCAATATTTGGTGTGAGAGGACTCTTTGCTTTAAAAAAAAAATAGTAGTCTGAGGTCCAGTGAGTGCAGTTTTATGTGGAAATGATCTGTAGGTTTTCCTGAGCATCTTCCAGAACCAGCCCCAGTTCTTCTGGACACTTTGACTGTCACACTCACTTCTTCATTTTGCACCAAAACCCAGCAGCCTTCATTATGTTTTCTTTTTTCATCTGAAAAGTGCTCTCTTATGTCATATGCTGCTCAGACATATTACAAACATATTTTTTTTCCCCTGTAACATTTAATTTTGTGCTGGAAACCCCCCCTGAATGTTTGGAACTCTAAAATGTTTTTGTAATGTTTTGACTCAAAAATGTAGAAGTCATAAATTAAACATCTATAACAAAATTTGTATGAAAAAAAAAACAACTATAGGCTGCCTAAGACTTTTGCACAGTACAGTATATCTGTTTTGTTTTTTTAATATCACAATATGATATTAAATATGAGAGTTTAAAAGACCTCCCATAGAAAGATTTTATTTTTGTGAAATATATATGCATACATGTCCTTTGTCTTCTATCTCTCTCTTAGCTTTGTGCTACCTTTTGGGATTTGGATTCAATCGCTGAATAGTACTCAAAAACACCTTATGTTTATGGATCAAACACACTATATATTAGTAGGCATCCATTTTAACCAGCATTTCAAGATGCGAGCATGTATGTGATTGTAAGATAACAAGAACTGTACATACAGTAATGCGTTACATTACAGGCATTTAGCAGACACTCTTATCCAGAGCAATGTACAACAGACCCAGAGCAGTTGGGGCTTAGGTGCCTTGCTCAAGGGCACTTCAGCCATTCCTGCTGCTCCAGGAATCGAACTGGCAACCTTTTGGTCCTAAAGCTGCTCCTCTAAAGCCTAGGTCACAACCGGACGTACGATTTTTTGGCCGTGCGATTTTTGGCGTTTCCCAAATCGCTGCGTTTTTTTTGTTCATGGAGAAAGACACACGTTGGCTGTAACTTTGTCTTGCAACCTGAAAAAAAAGTAAACGCCCGTAGAGTTTGTTTGACATGACAAAGAACCTCTGTGGCAGGTCTGTGGCTAGTCTACGGCTCAAAAATCAGCACGTCACACGCGCGTCCTACATGCGTTTCACGCGCGCCCTCCGTGCGTTTCTTGCGTTTTTTGCATGTAGACCGGCCGTAGGAGCACGTATGGCCGGTTGTGACCGAGGCATAACCTTTTGGTCATGGGTGTTGGTGCAGGTGATTGCTGTGCTACAGGTCTGCCGTGAATTCTAGATCCGGTGAAACTGTTGAGTAATCATGTACTACAGACTGTTTCAATATTATTATTTGCAAGTTGACACCGGACTGAAGGAAATGAGGCGGTGAGCCGGGTATGGGTGTCGGTTTTGAGTTTCACACCTGTGACCTCAGCTGACAGAGAAGCATCTCTGAATCTAAAACAAACAAACAAAAACCTTCTCTCTCATTTTAAATATTGTACGTGTACTGTACATAAGAGCATTTTTCACTGTTAGAATTTGTCGAAAACCCTTTACATAAGTAGTGTTTGATACAGAAAGTATCTTGTTGCCGCAATAGACAGGTGAATTATATAGGTGTCGTTTCGAACGACCTTTTACAACAGCATTGACGGTAACGTGTGACGTCAGCGTGCCGTGTAACTAAACCCAAGAGTTAGCTAGTTGTCTAACAGATACCTCACAAAGCATCGCATCTCATCTCATTATCTCTAGCCGCTTTATCCTGTTCTACAGGGTTGCAGGCAAGCTGGAGCCTATCCCAGCTGACTACGGGCGAAAGGCGGGGTACACCCTGGACAAGTCGCCAGGTCATCACAGGGCTGACACATACCGGTATGGCCCTTTTTCACTACCCTTTTTCAGCTCGCTTCAGCTCGCTTCAGCTCACTTCAGCCCGACACGGCTCGCGTTTCGACTACCTCAGAGCGGCGCGACTCAGCTCGCTTCAGCCCTACTTAGCACCCAAAACTCACACGGTTTTGGAGTGGGGCTGAAGCGAGCCAAACCGAGCCGAGTGGGGCTAGGGGCGTGAGGAGACACTCCCCTGTGCACTGATTGGTGAGGAGGAGTGTCCTCACCTGCCCACACACGCCCTGCGAGCACGCTGGGATCTGTAAACACCGTAAACCCGGAAGAAGAATAATTACGAATTACGAGAATTTCTGAAGCCTTATGCGCCTCGCCTCATCTATACGCTCTTGCCAGTATCTGTCCACGTTGTCGGTGACAACAAGCCACAGCACCAAGACCAGCAACACTAACGGCTCCATGTTTATTGTTTACTATCCGGGTCGTGAGACTAGCGCTTAAAAGATCACTGATGTCACTGTTTGCGCCACCTAATGACATCACGTGACGTCCACCCACTTTCGCTAACTCCACCCAATGTGTCCACCCACTTCCAACCAGCACGGTTCAGCATGGTTGTAGTCGAAATGCAGCTCCAACAGCCCCACTCAGCTCGACTCAGCCCAACTCAGCACCGCACGGCTCAGCCCAACTCAGCCGCGTTGGTAGTGGAAAAGCGGCATTAGACACAGACAACCATTCACACTCACATTCACACCAGTTAACCTAACCTGCATGTCTTTGGACTATAGGGGAAACCGGAGCACCCGGAGAAAACCCATGCGGACACGGGGAGAACATGCAAACTCCGCACAGAAAGGCCCTCGCCGGCCACGGGGCTCGAACCCAGAACCTTCTTGCTGTGAGGCAACAGCGCTAACCACTACACCACTGTGCCGCCTCACAAAGCATATCAAACAAATTTATTTGGTTACAGTGACAGGGTTATAAGAGAGTACAATGCAAAAAAAAAAACACCTCAAAATGTATATTTGTATACAAAAGCACTTTTCTATGAAGTTGACTCAACCATTTTTTTTCCATTGCTCGATAGAGCTGCTGCACAGATTTATGGGTAATAAACAGCATTTAGGATAACTGGGGCAGTTTGAAAGCATCTTAGAAGACTGGAAGCGAGCGTTGGATCAGGTTCAAGTGGTCCTTGATGCCTCGCTGTCTTTTTGACACCATCCTGAGGCAGTATTTTCCAAATCTGTACATTTACGTATATATAGTTCTGGAAACTTCATACTTTTCTGAAATTAATATCTTATGTGCACACTTCTTTATCACAATGATATAATAGCACTTAATAAAAATAAAAGATGCCCTACTTACATCTACATTTGTAACCTAACCTAAATGTCAGTCGCTGTTTGATCAACTGAGCTTAAAAAAAAAAAAAGTCAGTGTTTAAACACCACCCTTGGTGTCATCTGTTCACTCAACTGATCTCTGTTCATGCAAACATTGGTGGGGAAATAATTCCTGATTTAGTCCGTCAGTCAGTTCTGTTCAGTTGAGTATATTTCTTGTCATTAATGTCTCGTTATCAGGCCACTGAAACATTTTAAAGTGCTCTTCTCTGTTTTGATGATATGATAGTGCTGGAGCATTGCGGACATTTTGACAACTGATATCTGAATACAAAATGAATTAAATGTCCATTTAGCTCGTAAGGTTTCAGACCTTTTAGCAGGCAGTCTCCAAGGCAAGATCAGAAAGCAGCATAAATCAAACCATTACCTCATCGTTTTGGTAAAATATATATATTTATGCTTTAGTACAGATGTCAAAGTTTTCCACCACATTGCTGGTGGAAAAACAAAAATTTGGTCAGTTTTTCATTTTCTTCTCTATTTGGAAAGCCAAGTGTTGCCAGGCAAAACAAACCTCGCCTGGTAGCACTTATGATGAATATGAAGGAAGATATCATGAAAAAATAGGCACCCTATGGGTCCATGTGGCTACTGCTTATAAATAAAATTGTTTTCTGATCCCATGTCCATACAGTAAATATAGCATATATATTTACTCTATGGGGCGGCACGGTGGTGTAGTGGTTAGCGCTGTCGCCTCACAGCAAGAAGGTCCTGGGTTCGAGCCCTGTGGCCGGCGAGGGTCTTTCTGTGCGGAGTTTGCATGTTCTCCCCGTGTCCGCGTGGGTTTCCTCTGGGTGCTCCGGTTTCCCCCACAGTCCAAAGACATGCAGGTTAGGTTAACTGGTGACTCTAAATTGAGCGTAGGTGTGAATGTGAGTGTGAATGGTTGTCTGTGTCTATGTGTCAGCCCTGTGATGACCTGGCGACTTGTCCAGGGTGTACCCCGCCTTTCGCCCGTAGTCAGCTGGGATAGGCTCCAGCTTGCCTGTGACCCTGTAGAACAGGATAAAGCGGCTAGGGATAATGAGATGAGATGAGATTTACTCTATGAGGCAGTAGCCACAAAAATGAAACATAATACAAAAATGAACAATTTAAAAATCACAAAAGTAAAATATACCAAGTGTCTGTACTTTATATTATTCTACTCTTACCTCTTACAGCTTTTGAAACTGAAACCTCCGAACCGAGGCTGACATACACACGCTGTCGCCATGACCCAAACTCTTATTACCCAGAAATGGCCCGGCGCTAGAGCTCAGTGGAACGCACTTTCCCTCTGTAATAAACATAAACATGTCTGAAAGCGATTTCTTTAATCTAGTCCATTTATTTCAAATAGTGAACCGAATTGTAGACACCAGCCATTTTAATCAGAACACGTGTATGCACATGTGCAGTGCGCGCACTGCAAAAAGTAAAATCTAACCAAGATTAAATATCTTAAATCAAGACAAAATATGCTTGTTATTTGTCTGCCAAGAGAATTCTCCTTTCCAGGTAGGTTTTGTGTAAGAGTATTTCACTTACTTTAAGCATTTTTTCCCTCAATTATCTTAATAAGGTATTATAACTTGTTATTGAGATTTTATTACTGGTTATGAGTAAGTTTTGTCTTAAAATGAGAATTACCATAATTTCATCGGTGTTATATTAACCATGACAAGTTTGTCAAAGTCAGAATTTCTTATTTCAAGCATCTTATCCTTTCTTTTAATCTCTTAACACAAAACAGATAACTAAATTAAATGAATTGTTGTATTGTCAATCTGGCAACAAAAATAGGCTACAAAATGGATTGGTTTGTTGTTTTGATTTTGATTTATTTGGCGGTCTCAGTTGGTATAAACACTTACTTAAACAGAGCACACCAATACGCCCAGATGAAATAGTCAAACTGTTGGTTGGGGGACAAAGTATCTAGCATGTTAAAATGAGTAGTACAACTTTACTTGTTTTTAGTATAAATACACTAGTTTTAAGACATCTGTGGGGTTTCTAAAGCTAGATATATTTACTTGTTTTTAAAAATATTGCCAAGTCAAATTTTCTTGTTCTGTTGGCAGATAATTTTGCTTATTTTAATTAAAATATTCCTAATTTTTTTACTTTTTTTTCTTGTTTTTGTAAGCCGGGTTTTTGCAGTGTGATTGTTATACTCTTACATTCTTACAGCACGATGCCGTAGTGCCTAGCGCCTCTAGATGAAGCAGTAGCCACAACAAAAACAATTTTGACCTTTTTGGTGACCTTGACCAGATGACCCTCAAAATGTCGGAGGTTCTATTTGAGACCAATGCTCATCTATCCTGAAAATTTCATGAAAATTGATCCAGCCATTTTCCTGTAATATCATTTACAAAGAAACAAAAAAGAAACCCCACTGAAAACAATACCTCGCCCTGCTTACTTTTTTTTTTTTTGGGCGAAATCAGTATAAATATTCATCGCTTAGATCAGCATGTTGTACGAGGATCAGAACTTCTGTCTCTCTCACAGTCTGTGTCTTTAATGGCTCTTTGTGTGAAACACCCTCCAGATGTTTATATGGAATGGAGACGAGGCAGGCTGATGAGTGGTGTGTTCGTTTTATTGAGGAAGAGAAATCGATAGTGAAGTTTATATTTCTGACATGTGGAGGCCTCATCATTATTATAGAGCTCACACTTTCCGATTCCACACATGCCCTGCACCTGCCCACTGAAAGTTTCATCGTACATTCCCTAAATTCATGTGTGTATATATATATATAGTGTGTGTGTGTGTATGTATATGTACATCAAGATTGCCTAGGATGTGCCAACACCTTGAGTTTATCAGATTGTGAATGGACGCGCTGTGGTCTGTGTTGCAGAACGGACCGTTTAGATAAGCATGGCTCTTTCTGACTGCATGTTGAACCTGGGAAATACTGATACAGTTTTCAGTGGAAAGGAAGTACAAAAATTGGATCAAATGAAAAGGCAACGGAATCTGATTCTGAGAAGTGGAGAGCCTTATGAGAAATCCACAGATGCAAATTCTAGACAAACTTACAGATCATGTGACCGCATGGAGATATTTTGGTTAGTTTGGGATAAGCCAAATATCAATGCATAATTACTTACTGCACTGTTTAGGAATGTCACCATGGGGTGAAGCCATGGTCCAATGGTTAGAGAAGCAGCTTTGGGACTGGTTTAATTCCCTGGACCAACAGGAATGGCTGAAGTACCCTTGAGCAAGGCACCTAACCCCTAGCTGCTCCCCAGGCTGCTCTGGGTATGTTGTATGTCACTCTGGATAAGAGTGTCTGCTGAATGCCATTAATATAATGCAATGTTTAAGTTTGGTTTCTGGAGGGTTCCTTGGCTTCCAAAGGGATTCGTCTTGCAAAAAGCAAATAAACAACAAACCCCTCTGTATGAGGGTTCCAACACAATGACAAGTAAAGAACCTTCAAATTCCTAGATTTAATTTTTTTTTTTTAATAATACCATCCCAGGTTCAGTCTAGGGGTGGCATGGTGGTGTAGTGGTTAGCACTGTCGCGTCACAGCAAGAAGGTTCTGGGTTCGAGCCTAGTGGCCAAAGGGAGCTTTTCTGTGCAGAGTTTGCATGTTCTCCCCATGTCTGTGTGGGTTTCCTCCAGGTGCTCCGGTTTCCCTCACAGTCCAAAGACATGCGGTTAAGTTAACTCTAAATTGCCCGTGTGTGAAAGGTTGAGAGGAGAAAACCTCCATAATAATCCAGTAGAAGGCAACAGGAAACCATGACTTCTTCCCTAGTAACAAACCTACCATCAGGAAGAACACTAAAGAAGAAGAAGGTTCCATCTAGAGCTTTAAGTCTCTCTCAAGACAGCTTGAATGGTCCATGTAGAACTTTATAACTGTGCTTCTATACTAGATGTCTCAAGTTAGAACCTTTTTGAAACGAAGAAAAAAAACTATCATCAAAAAAAAAAAAGAATTTGAATAGTTTTTGCTTTTTTCGGTTTGTTCCTCTTGGGAACCCATAATTGGTTTATGTGGACTAAATCCACAACAGTGTTTCCCTAACAGAGAGTATTCCAGGTAGAACATTGTGGAAAGCAAAGATCCATTTACCATCCAAAAACCTCTCAATTAGGGTGTGATGTTATGTATGTTTTACATAGAACTTTGACAGGTTCCCCAAAAAGTGACAAATAGAAGATCTAGGTTTAATTTGGCTTTGAAGTGAACTTACGAGGAACTCTTTTTAAATTCAAGGGTTCCTTATGTTAAAGCACCAAAGATCAACCCTTTCTGATGGGAACACACTCAATTGAATGGTTCTACATCCCAAGAGGAACAGAAGAACCTTTCCTAGTTCTAGATTTAACTTTTGTAAGAGTGTAGTGATGAGAGCAAATATCCTCGTAATGCTTTTTCTATAGGCTCAAGTAACAGGCATGCAGACTGCTATAGTATATCATCCACATCCATTTCGTCTGTATCTCCCATTCCTCTCCTGAGCTACAGCCAGCATCATTATGGATACAGTCTTTTACCTCCAGAGCCCACCAGCCGAAGCTAATGTACTTGAGATCGACATCAAAGTGAAGCGGAGTGCGAGCCTTCGCCAATAAACTTTTTGGCCTCCCATTACATTAGCATTATTTAAAAGGAGAAGAGAGTCTTTAATAAACTCTATTAATCTTGGTGAGCAAGGGAGTTCATTGGTGCGCCCTCCTCCCTCCGCTCTCCCCAATCAATCAGCTCAGCCCTGTTAATGTATTCATGGGGAAAGGCAAAGGCAAGACTTGTTTGACAGAGTTCCAAGAAAAGAAGAATTTATTAAGTCTCCACCTCGGGTGCAGCCGAGCCAGAGAACCTTTCACCAGTCACACAATCAATAAAGAGCCCCTGAATATATGATCCATAATTATATGGGCAAAAATTGAACAATATATCTGATGTCATGACAAGGGGTGAATGGAGCAAGAGTGAGAGTGAAGCAGCCTGCTTTAATTGTTGGAGTGTGGAAGGCGATTCCAAATTTCGGAATGATCAAACCTGTTCGGCATGACTTGCATGTAGGTGGCCAGTGAGAATTTTTGAGTCATTTTTCAGCCAATCTCTGATTCAACATCAGCGAGATAAGGACACGTTGTCTTGTTCTCCAAAACTGCTCTCGTTTGATTGTTTGGGTTGAGGAATCTCTTCTACCTAATGGGAATGCAAATTAACTGCTTTATCATGGTCAGGGTTGTGGTGGATCTGGAGCCTATCTTGGGAACACTGGATGGAATGCAGTGCACAAACACACTCGCACACTCATTCCCACACACTGAGGGGAAATTTAGACTGACCAGCCAACCTAAGGGCATATTTTTGGCATGTAGGAAGAAGGAAGCTAGAGGAAACACACCTAGACATGAACCAGACAGAGCTCAGGATCTAACCAGGGACCTCAGAGCTGTTAGGTGGAAACACTACCCTATGAACTACCATGCCACCAACTGGCTGTCATGCAGAGGAGAAACTCTGATCTTTGTATCTATGGAAAATATTTAGTCTAATGTTGAAAAGACAAGAAGTTCCTCAAACAAGGGCAGAAGCTTTATCTTTATTCTTTTATGAACTGTTGTCCCATTCAGCCTCTCCTTCTGTGTATTTGTTCCTCTTTGGCCATGTTTCTTCATCTTCAAGTAATCTGAAGCATCAGGTTTCAATTTGCTTATCTACAAATGCATGCACTAATTTCCATGGCTTCGGTGCTGTTCTGTGTCGTCAAAGCGACGAGTCTGAATTGTATTAATCTCCACATGTTTGAAGCACTGCCAGGATCTCTTTGTAACCCTGCGTTCTGAGTATTCATCCCAACGCCACTGATCCTTCAGCCTCGCCATTCTTCTATTCAGTCCTTCTTACCAGACGGCCATTTTCACATTAAGCAAAAGGAAGGAAAACATATGGACGGTAAGACAGAATCATGTCAGAGAGCAGGGTGCAGAGAGAGGCCTGGAGACCTTGCCTGCTCTTGGGGGAGGAAAAAAAATAAAGACGGAGCGATCAGCTTCAAAGCGCCATTTCCATAATTGCCCTGTAAGTCGGCTGTGATGAGCCAAAGGGAGTGGGAAAAAAAAGAAAAAAGTGCACAATCTTTCAGTTGGATGAACGGCAAAAGCTCACCTCGTCTTCCTCCTTACACCTCCCCCAGCTCTCTTTTTCTCCCCAACAGCACTCCTCTTTCTGCCACTGCACCCTTATTTCTACCCCCACTTGTTGCCTTTCGAGGCCTGCAAAAGAATTCTTCTCTCAAAACTCGGTCAACAATAGGCATGAAATCAGCATCGCTCCTCCCCCTTGCTGAGAGAGTGGCACTCTTCCTGAGCTTTTTGTCAATGGGTCTGCTTGAACAACAAAAACACAGATCAGCTATTCACACAGCTATTGCTCTGCTAGTGGCCGATGAACGTTTTAAAACTGTTTATAAGGACTTATAGTCACTCTAGGATGCTGCGATTCAACTTGAAATGTCAGCATGAAAAACTTTTACGGCTAAAAGTAACCCGTGACTTTTTCAGCCCAAGTTATAATGGTTTTAAAGTATGATTTGTTGGTTGCCAGATGCAGATATCCGCCTTATCTGGAGGTGCAGGAGCGTTTGGACGTCCTGTAGCTTTACCGATACTGACAGCATGGAACATGTGTTCTGTAATCCAGACCTGGTTCTTGGCGTCCCCTCATAGGTCACCAAACATGCTTGTGAAAAAGAGCAACAAGAGTGTGTGCGCGCTTTTGTGTCTGTGTGTGTGGGTGTGTGACTAACAATCAGCAGCGCCTCATAAAAGGATTAGTGACCTCTGCAAAGAGCATAGGGCTCTTCAAAGCCTCAGCAGGGCCACAATAGCGCTGACATTTGTCCGTCTCAGAGTGGGGGAGACAACGAGGGGAGGACAGGAGGACAACGCAGGGACGAACCTCCCTACCTCCCTTTCACAAGCCGACTCCGGCCCATTCCAACACTGCTTATGTACTCCTCCGTCTTTCTCCATTCATCCGCCGGGCTTCTGATGGCTCCATTGGTTCAGCTCTGTCTCTCATGGGGTCACCCCTTGCTGTCCTCCTTCTCCACGTCAATGACGGGCCAGAAAGATAGATTAGATTTCACTTTAATCATTCTCTTGCTGCACTTTTTTTTATCCCATCCAAATTGGTATTTAACAATGCATTCTTCCTGCGACGTGGCGTAACTATGGACATCTGCCATTGATGCTGAGTGGTGCTCGGAGTTAAAAAACAAAACAAAACAAAAAAAAAGCTCCAGCTTGGTCTTATAGACTGAATTGCCATTTGCTTTCGAGAGCATCAATACAGTCTGGGGTTCCCACAGCTGCTCTTATGTTGAGTATTCAAAGTTTTATTTAAAACTACCCGTTCAGATTGATTGTTCTAAGGATATAATTGGCTTAAAATGGTTAGGTGTCAAATCTCTCTCTGAGTGTGTGTGTGTGTGTGTGTGTGTGTTAGCCATTCTCTCTTCATATCCATCCCCCCCTGTGAATTCTCCCGGGTGTATTGGAGAGAAAAAGCTGCTCTCTGCTGGAGTGTTTAGCATCGCTTGCAGCGCTGGACTAAAAAGAGGCGTCGCTGTTGATTATTGCTCGTTAACCACAAGGACATCCACTTAACTCAGGATAAACGAGCGCCCACCACCCACCGCCTCCGCCTATAGCTCTGAGCAAAATGTTCATTAATGCATGTCAATTGCTGAGTGGAGAGAAAAGAAAAAAAAAGGAACAAAATGGACGCATACATGACAACATTGTCGTCTGCGTTTATGTCATTTCCGGAGACGCATCTTAATCTTCAAGCTAATGCGGTTAGCTAAAGAGGCCGCCATGCTTGCGCTGTTTAGCTTGGTGCTAAGAATAAGATGCATGATGTTAACGCAGGCTGTAGTGCTTTTTGAAACATGAATGGTTCCTAATTTTAGTGAAAGAAACAAACCCACGCACTGGGAATCAATGTTCTCTAAAAAGTAAATAAATACCAAACCACACTGAACCAAAACAAACATTCTTTAGCACCAAATGTATTTAATATATTTAATTTTCTTTCCTGAAAAATAAAACAAAACTATCGATATCTTTGTCTTATCAATGTATATGTGAGTCTACTATTTTGCAAGGGCTGTAATTCATTATTACGTCACAACCCTCCAGGTTAAGTACGCATGCGGGTTACTGCCTTCCATGTCAAATTCTCGAAGCTAATTGGACAATTCTGCTCACTCGTGCACGTTCACGAAACACGCGTCCCAGCGTAAAGGAAAAATAATCACCAGCTGTGTCAGAAAAACTGTACGTCGTGAACATTCACGCAATCTGAGTTTACGTTAAAATAATCTCATTTAAAAAAAAAAAGAAAAAGAATATTAACCCAGATCACGTCTCAATCCCTTAGAACATAATTTTAATTCAACTTTTTGTTTGCCTGATTATTGATCAAATCTGCTGTGAAGACATGACATGATATTTATATTTATTTTTACGTTCCTACATGAATGAATGAATGGCTTATCTGACTTGTAGACCTTATTTCCAAATACAGGACAAATCTTAAAAATTAAAAAAAAAATCATTGGAAGTTTAACTTAGATCACTTTGGAGATCAGACTTGAGAATTAAATAATAAAGAAATGAAAAGCTTGCAACGAAAAAAAAGCAGTGAGAAACCTGAACTTATTTGTTATGAAAATAAAGCTATGCATATTTGTGGTTAATAGCGTGATACTAGAAAGCACATTGACTATGTATGTATGTATGTATG
The DNA here is from genome assembly GCF_027579695.1 of Neoarius graeffei. NCBI lineage: Eukaryota > Metazoa > Chordata > Actinopteri > Siluriformes > Ariidae > Neoarius > Neoarius graeffei. The sequence goes on along the minus strand of NC_083595.1, from coordinate 46,051,741 downwards.
TATGTATGTATGTATGTATGTATGTATGAAAAAATAAATAAAAACTATATATCAATTTAATAAATAATATTGTCGGAAAGTGTAGCCATGGCGACCTTTGATCTTTATCATTCTTTTAGTCCTACTTTTTTCTTTAATTATTTTTGTGATGTTATTGGGATACAGACATTATTATTATTATTATTATTATTATTATTATTATAAAGATTGCATTGTGTCGGAAATGTAAACTCCACTGCTATCATGTGTGAATTGATCACCTTTCACTAACGGGATGATATTTTAAAATAAACAAACAACAACAAAAAAACCCCAAACAAACAAATAAATAAACACACCGCAAAATACGGTATCACTTGCCCTGCGACTTTGTTTCTTTAAAGGTTAAATGGAAAAGAAGTTGACAGTGAGCCCCAGTTCCCCTGCGTCCCGCAAACATGGAAAAGGGTTAATTGTACTCGACTGTAGAGGGAGCTCCAAGTCCAACTTTCCCGAGCTTTCCCAGCCCTGGAACAAAGCTGCTTCCATGCAAATGGAGGGAATGGAGGTGAAGAGGGGGTGTAAACATAAATAAATTATTTCTCAGTGTATCTCAGGCATATGGCAAGCAGTGCGGCATCGGTGTCTGATTAGAATTCATTATGCATTAATAATAATAAAAAAAGAACAGAGAGAGAGAGAGAGAGAGGGAGAGAGAGAAGCCAAATGACATTTTTTATATGAGAATGGAGATTAAGCAAACGACCCGTAAAGGTATTTGAAGTGTTTGAGCTTCTTTAAAAGGATAAAATAATAATAAAAATAATAAAATAATTTTCAAAATTGTTGTGTAGGCGAAAAAAAAAAGAAAAGAAGAATCAATTCTCATTTCAACCAAATTGAGTCGTATGCGATTTCAGTCCAATATAAATGAAATAATTATTCATTTCATATTGGCTGTTACGCCTCGATGAGGATAATCCCCCAACCATTAATATCCAAATATGCGATTCAAGAAGGAGCTAATTACGGTCGAGTCCCTGAAATAGGAAAACGTTTCAAATCGACCAATTCGTGCTCAGCCAAGCCTCAGAAGCCCTGCTGAAGTTCCCTCAAGAGAAGTGCACATCCAAAACAGCCCAGCCAATCAGGATTTCTGCTCAGTGTGGCTGCTCCCAAACCCGACTCCAATTAAACACTCCACTGTGATCAGGTTTAAAAATAATACATCACACTTCTCTTTTAAACACAGACAGGAGTTTCACTTTTTTTTTTTTAAGTTTTGATCACACCCTAAACAGTATGCATTTTCAAATTTTGCAAATCAAAACATCGCATGTGTCTTGGTTAAGTTGCCGCAGTTCATTTATTAGCCAAAATATAGACTTTCTTGTACAATTTCGGATCACAATTATGTACATTTTCTTTCTTTACGTTATATATATACACATACAAAACATTGCAACATCGAATCCTCACAAAACAAAAGAAAAGGAAAAAAGAGGAAGGAAAAAAAAACCTCACAGACTACAATTTTTTTTTACAGCATTGCATTAGCAATTATACACAAGGACATGCTTACAAGGTAAGTACACAGGGTGTGTTATTCTTTTTTTCTTTACTTTTTTTAAACATTCCTTACGACAGGTTAAAATGAAGCTTTAGCTATAAAACAGTCTCTTATGAGGGAAATGAAGGGAAAGAAGGGAAGGGGGTTGGAGATAATAACATGGCAGCTTCAGGTTGGTCCTGAGGCCTGAGACACATGGGGGAAGTTCTCAAAGGTTTGGGAACAAGAGAGTGAAAGTTTAAATAGCAAATGAATTATGGTTGTTGAGAAGGATTTTTTTTTAGAATTATTATTATTATTATTATTATTATTATTATTATTATTATTATTATTATTATTATTATTAATTTCGTTTGAATTATTGCCAAACGACGCGTTTGGGATGTTTGAACCCTCCTTATGCACATTGGACATTCAGCTACACAAGAATAATAAAAAAAAAGCGCAAAATATAGAAATGAATATGGAATATGGATGAAACTTGTGTGGCTATCCAATACACAATTACATCAATCAAAAATAAAATTATTATAATAATTAATATTATTATAATTATTATTAACTTGAAAATGAAATTACCAAGCTTGTGTGTGTGTGTGTGTGTGTGTGTGTGTGTGTGTGTGTGTGTGTGTGTGTGTGTGTGTGTGAGACTGTGATAACGGGCTGTGTTGACTTTTTCTCTGCTCCCAAGGCACTAGATCTCTCTGAAATAACAGCAATGACAATAAAATAATCAATCAATCAATCTGAACACCTGATTGTAGGCAGACCATGAGTGAAGGTGTTACTCTGCTCAAGAGTGTGTGTGTGTGTGTGTGTGTGTGTGTGTGTGTGTGTGTGTGTGTGTGTGTGAGAGAGAGACAGAAAACAGCCTTGAAAATCCTAAAGAGTTTTTGATGCTTTTCTTCCCCTCTGTTAAATGCGCATGCTCCTTCTGTATACAAGTGTTCAGCCTATTAAATCTCTGATAGCACGGAGTTTTGTAGAACAATAACAACAACAAAAAAAAATATTGATATAGATCTGTCCTATTTATATTTATATATGCACTGGATAGGAAAAGGAAAACCGTGTTCGTGAGGAACATGTTCACGAGGAGTATTCAAATGCGGGCACAGGCTCAGTGGATCAGTGAGGGGGATGATGTGATGTACCTGTGTGCGCAGTCTCTGAGCTGCCACTGCGCTCTTCCGTGTGCCTGTTGCCGGTGTAGAGCGCAAGGCCGTTGGCTGAAGCCTGATTGGCCAGTCCTAAATAGTGGTTTGAGTTGAGGAGCGCAAGCTGGTGCGCAGAGAACGCACGGCTCGTCCAGTTCTGCAGTTTGCCCACCGGGCATGAAACGAGTCTATGAGGAGGCAGGACGGCCTGGGATGAGCTCCCGTTGACGAGTGGGGATTTCCGGGGATTGTCCGGGCTCGTGGCTGTCTCAGCCAAAGACCAGATCTTAGGTTTTTGCACCGGGGCTGCGTTGTTCTCAGCCGGAGGAGAGTTGGACACCGGGTTGAGTTTGATCTGCGCGCTGCTGGGAGGAGGCTGCGTTTTGAGGTCTAAAGAATGAGGAAGGTGATGGTGATGGTGGTGATGGAGGTGGTGATGGTGGTGGTGGAAGTGATCGGGACGCTCAGGGTCTGCATCCGCGCGCGCGTCTTTGCCCTCTTGGGCCACGGCTTTTAAAAGCTTCGGCTCGGGCCCGGGTAAATCCTCATAGCCGTCCGAGATTTCCGAGTCACAGCTGGCGTCCAGCTTGGAGTCCGAGTGGAGCTCGTCCTGCTCGTCCAGCTCGTCCTTGCTCTCGATGTGCTCCGTGTCGATGTTCTCCAAGTCGATCTCTTCCTCGTCCTCGCGCTTGTCGCCGTCCTCACCTTCGTGGTCGCTGCCGTACACGTTGCCTTCTTCGTCTGTGCGGTTGCGCGGCGTCCAGGTCATCTTGTTCTCCTTCTTCAGTCTCCTCCGGGCGTTGGCGAACCAAGTAGACACCTGGGTGAGGGTCATCTTGGTGATGATGGCCAGCATGATCTTCTCACCCTTGGTAGGATACGGGTTCTTGCGGTGCTCGCTGAGCCAGGCCTTCAGCGTGCTTGTGCTCTCCCTGGTGGCATTTTTGGGTCTGGACGGGTCTCCGAACTGGTACTGACCATAGGGGTAGAAAGCAGGGTGAGGATGAGCAAACGCTGGGTGCTGGACACCTGGACCGTCTTTTAGTTCATACTGAGCTCCCTGAAACACAAGCACAAGAATGTTAGGATGGGAAACAGGCATGAGGGAATGTGCGCTGGAAAACACAACAAATGAAAAAAACAAAAAACAAAACTTTATTTACTGTTAATTTTTTCCCCTAAGTTGCATTACTTTTTTTTTTAGCTCTACTGTAAACATAGAATTTAATTCTGTACTTAGTTTACATAAAGGAATGTAGAGTTAGGTATAAATTTAAAAATAACACATATTGACATATTGAACCACACACACACACACACACACACACACACACACACACACACACACAGAGAAAGAAAGAAAGAGATAGATAGATAGATAGATAGATAGATAGATAGATAGATAGATAGATAGATAGATAGAGATTTAACAGAATTATACATGGTAGCTTGGTATAAACGAGGCAACATATATTTGTATATTTGTTTGTTTGTGTTTGTTTCCTTTCTGATTAATAGCTAATGTTTTGACCACAGAATTCCTTTGAAGATCATTTGCCTACATTATTGCTTGGCAGTCAACACACAGGCCTGTTTCTGTGTAACAAAAACAAGTATTACTGGTTAATTTGTTACAACTAAAACTTTTTTTCTTGCTTCATTTCGTATTTGCCAAACGGTGTCAACAGCAAAGTTCACTACTGTCTTGCAAAACCATGCAACCATAACCTGCAGATTTTTTTTTTTTCCTTTTTGGTGTCGCAAACGCACAACACACAACAAGTAGCATTTAAAAGAGAAGACTTAATAAGAAACGAAGAAGTAGACAGAGAGAAGGAAAAAAATATTTACGTAATCTTTGCATGAGAGGATAACTCACCAACTGACTGAAAATGGACAAGTCGTTTGAATAAGGCAGAAACGCTCCGTAGGTGTGCGCGGCGGTGAAAGGTGATCCGTACATGGTGGAGAGAACATTGGAGAGCGTGCCGGACGGACTGAGCTCGCTCCCGCTGCGCGCGCTGCCGATCCCTTGCCGTTCTTGCGCATATATCGGTCGGATGTACTGGTATCCCAACTGTGGGAAAGACATTGTAGTTGGGGGACGAAGGGGGGAAAAAAAACACCCGACAGCAGTCTGCTGAAATCGCGCACACGCATACACTCTCACACACGCGTGCGCACACACGCGCGCACGCACACACACACACACACACACAACACACACAAATCGCTCTCTCGATGCGCGCTACGATATCCAGTGTACAGTGAGCACAAAAAGTGTAAGGGAAGTCTGTATTTCCTCCGAAAACGGGCCGCGCGTAAACGATCCGCCGGCCGCTTCCCTCCCTCGCTTCCCTATTGATCAGAATGGACTAAGGTCAGGTCCTTACAGATTGCTTTAGATTATTGGGACGCCTTTTGCTCTGATTGACATTTCTAGTCGCCCAGAAGCTCCTCCTATTTCTCAAGTCTCTCCCACACGTTCACTCCTCACTCCCTTCTCTCTCTCTCTCTCTCTCTCTCTCTCGCCCATATCCCCCTCACTTTTTCTTCTTCTTCTTCTTCTTCTTCTTCTTCTTCTTCTTTACCCTTTTCCCTCTCTTGCTGCTCTATTCCGTATGGATAAACGCTCTGACGTCGCGATCTCTTATTTGAAAGAGTTTCAAATCTCATTTTATGGCTCGCCAATCATTTCATTTGTCATTTCTTCGCCGCTTGAGTTCTTCTTCCCCAGTTTCTCGGGCTAATACTCTCTCTCTCTCTCTCTCTCTCTCTCTCTCTCTCTCTCTCTCTCTCTCTCTCTCTTTCATTCTTAGCTAATTCTAATTCATGTCGAGTTATTGTATATAACTTTTTTCAGTTTTTCTTTCTTTGCTTGTTTATTGAATTGTTGTTGTTACTGTCATTTACTTCAATCCTGATCCTCTGTAGGACTTTAGGTGTTTTTTTTTTTTTTTTAAAGATCATTGTGGGAGTCTTGTACGTACGCGGGCGCACGCGTAAAAGTCTAACTGTACAGCTTCAATATCGAGTTTTAATTAATTTCATTCAGACCAAACGTCGATCGAGCTGCTCGGTATCCGCTTTACGTCTTTAATTCAAACATCCACCAGCTGACAAGTTGTCGTTTGACTTCGTAGAGTAAGTTGACAGGAATGGAGAAGCCCGGCGATTAGCGCCTGCGCCCTGAGCGCGTCACAGCGGCAGCTTCACCAGCACACACTGGTGTGGACTGGAGAGCTGTACATTGTGCTGGCTCTACCAGCTGAGAAAACATATTATTATTATTATTATTATTATTATTATTATTATTATTATTATTATTATTACTTCTGCTGTTGATTTTGCACTAATATCATGCACCATATAGGCTACTGACTCTAAAGCTGCTTTGGTTTTCTGCATAATTACAACCTCTCTCATTATGCATGCCTGTGTTTTCTTTTCTTTTTTTCCTCTCCATTATTATTATTATTATTATTATTATTATTATTATTATTATCTTATTTGATCTTGATCATATAAGACCAAGGATTGCCCTACAAAACGATGGCTTTGATAGCCTCCCAAGCCTCCTGTAAATAATGCGGATTAAATCTAAAACAGCACGACGTGAATTGAAATTCCTTGAACCAAGAGATGAAAATATGTCAGGGACTCATCCGTGATTGTTTTACATCTGGACTTGGTATCATCATGTCATCATACCCTTGTGCTCTGTGCTAAGCCTCTGCAAAACAACGGCGCGTTTGAGTGGTCGAGGCTTCAGCTTATTTTACAGAAGAAGCCACAGAAGCTAAAACCTCAGCTATAATAATAATAATAATAATAATAATAATAATAATAATAATAATAATAATAATAATAATAGTGAGAATTAATTCAGGACATAGTGTGCTTAGATTCCCAGGAAAAGCCTTGTACTTCAGTAAAATGCCCTCAATCTGCTTTTAAACTGATGATTATGATTGTATTTATCACAGCAGCGTCTGTTGTGTAATGTGCAGCTCTATAATACCTTCATTCATACCGACTATTCAGTGCGTCCAGGTTTATTTATTTATTTATTTATTTATTTATCAATCATCTCTTCTTTTACCATGTCCGGGCATGTAGACAAAAACGATTCGGGATTTTAGAGGCTTAATACCTAAAACCAGCAGTATCTAATCATGTGCAGGAAACAATAATAATTCCAGACCCAAACCAAACCGGGTTCTTCTGAAACACCCGGCTGACCCACATCACCACTGGGACAAAATCCAGCAGCACTGTGTATCTCAATTTATAGCCGAATTCCTCTGTCAGAAATCTTAGTCCTTCTTTGCAAAACCTGTTCTCAGTGATCAAGTTGCTCTGACTCGGTAGTCACCCGAGTCTCCGGGTAGTCAGCGGTGCGTCCTGGCTGCTCTAGGCGCCCGACAGCACCTCAATCCCGGCAGCCACACGCATCTCCTCCGCGGGAGCCACCAGGGCCCCAAGCGTTGCTGCTGATGCGTTGCTGCTGATTTATTGCCCCAATTCAAACACGTGCACATGAGCTAACTTCACATGGTTCCCCCCCTTCACACCAAGTCGGGAAACTGGTGAGGCCATAAAAGCATTAAGTCGGCCTGCCTTCCCGGCGCCCTCCTACCGCTTAACACTGACTGTTTATTATGGAGTCGATAAAAGATCAATTCGTTAAAATAACGCGCGATGACGAGACAGATAATTTGCGTCACCGATGAAATGTTGTGGCGCGGGAATAATAATAATAATAATAATAATAATAATAATAATAATAATAATATCCAAAAGAAATATTTTGTTAAGGTGCTCTGGAATTAGCTTCAGCCTCTCAGCCAGTCCTAGCAGTAACCAGTTCGGGAAATGAATAGGGCATCAATCTCCGATGTGCTTCTTGAAGGAATAACTTCTCTGACGTCCTTACAGGCAATTATGCAGATGACACCATTTCACCATTCCTCCTTCTCCCAACAAACATCCAAATCAACAACAACAGCGACAACAAAAAGACCCTCAGCTCTCTTTGCGCAATACACACGACCCCGGCGCGCACGCTCGCAAAAAAAAAAAAAAAAAAAAAAAAAATTAAAGGCTTCATCCGGAGGCTCTGCAAATGACACTCCTAAGATCACCTCCACAAAGCCCAGGCGACAGAAAACAAGTAACACACACCTTATCACACATGGAAGTCGTTTATGCGTCTTATCCAAATCGGCTAATTGCAGTGACAAAGGATTTCAAACGAAAACACAATTAATGGGCCTTGATGTGTAAAAGGTTGTTTAGGGCAGGGGAGGAGGAGAAATGCGTGTGTGTGTGTGTGTGTGTGTGTGAGAGAGAGAGAGAGAGAGAGAGAGGCGCTGACTTTCTCAAATCTCATTTTCTTTAACTGCTTTGGCAAACAGACGTTTATTTGATTATCTCCAAAGGGAGACTGGAGTGAAAGGGGGGAGAAAAAAAAAAGCCAAAACAGCTTCGGGAGTTTGTAGAGTTTGTTTGGAATATTTTCAGCTAAGGTTTCATTAAGGGAGATATTAGGTTATAAACTTGACTAAGGTGATTTAGCACGACTTTTTACGCATTTATGGACCATCTGTCGCGCCTCCTGAAATTTAAATACTGTTTAAATATCATAAATATAAATGTCGGCCCAGGATTTTCTCCCTGTAGCCTACCTACCTACACACACACACACACACGCACACACACACACACACACACACACAGTGTAGCCTGTCACACAAATTAATCCGCATTCATTTGTCATGTTTACACAGTGTGAAGTTTCTGTTCAAGCCAACTAAAAGTTATCAGAGCTTATCCTGAAGAAGCCATTAAAGCAGCACATCTCATGCAAGGACAAAAGCAGGCTAATGAATCTATCGAAGTGTAAATACTACACGATACAGGATTAATGCAAACTTCATTGATGAAAACTTCAGAAATTATTTTGTACTCGAAGAATAATACTATTTTAATTACATTAGGCCAATCAGTGGCGCATATATATATATATATATATATATATATATATATATATATATATATATATATATATATATATATATAAACTTTACAAGAAAAGGAAAAATATAGTGCAGACTTTCTCCCAGCTCCCTGGACACGCAGCAAATTGCAAGCAGTCAATGAAGTGCGACTTATTAAAAGTGCTCCAACAAATTTCGTATCGGAAAGCAAGTTTGGTGAGGTGAGGTGAAGGAGCGGCTTCTGGTTTAAACACCGTGACCGTGTTTCAGATCCACAGGTGGCTTAGATTAGGCTTTGTCTCTGCAGGCCACAGCCATTTTCTTAACCTTCACGCCATAGCTGTGCCTCAGGGTTTGCATGATACACCGACTGACCCTGGTGCACAAGCCCAAATGAGCATTACGCACAGCCCCGAAAGGCGGTCAGTTGAAAGGGATGGAGAGTTTTGTGCACGTTGTAGAGATTAACTCTATTCAGGCTGTATCGTCACGTGCACGCATCAGAAACACACTCTGTGTGTGTGTATGTGTGTGTGTGTGTGTGCGGTGGGGGGTAAAAGGGTAATTGATTGCGGCGGTACGAGCGCGCGCGGTGTTGCCTTATTGCGCGTCCCCTTTTCCGGTGTGAATATTTGGATCATGCTTTTTTTTGGGGGGGGGGGTTGCAAAGTTGGGATACTTTAATTTATTTATTGCTTGGTGTTTACCAAGATCTGCACAAGTGCGATTTTTTCCCCTTTCCTGAACAAATCCGGTGAACTTGAACATTTCAAGATGGTGACTTTATTTTATTAATTTTATTATAATGTATAATAGTAAGTGATATTATATTATGGCCTAATAAATTTGGCTAAGACACGCAATAATAATAATAATAATAATAATAATAATAATAATGCAATTGTTTTATATATAAATCTTCTGCGTCAATACCATAAAGCTCTCCATCTGTTGAATAAATCATCATCATCATCATCATCATCATATGAGCGACTCTTAGACACATGCAAGTGTTGTAGCTACATATTAAGCACCCAGCTCTCACTCCTCTCTCCTCTCACTCCTTTCCTCTCTCTCTCTCTCTCTTTCTTTCTTGTCTTCTCTCCTCTCCTCGCTCCTGCCTTCACGAACAGACATTGATTTTACGGTAAAGTCCTTCTACGCAAGGCACTGAGTTCCTGTGGACGGAGATATCACTGTATTACACGGCTCTGGTCCAGGTAACAAGATGAACATTGATTCGGCATTACTGCTGATCGATGGTGAAATAAGCAACTTGTGCGCTGAATTAAAATGCAAGCTTATCTGAACTGCGTAGTGAAAAAAAAAAAAAACACCCAAGGGGCGGAGTTAAGACAGGTGCATACTGCGCATGCGCCACGTCCAGGAACTCCCTCAGGTCCACTTAGACTGACACACTGATTTAGGATAATCATGAGCGTGCATGTGTAAGGCAGATCTCCTCGCCTGAAGAAGTACCTTATGTTCTCAGTGCTAGTTTTAGGCTGAATGAAGACTTGCTAATTGCGTTGATGTTAAACATCATTTGCACACCAGAGCAAAGTGGCTTTTTTCCCCCCCTCTTCTTCCTCTCCACCTTCTGAAGGGATTTGAGCAGTGGCTATGATAGATCTTCATAGCCCGTGTTGAGGTATTGATTCAGACTAGACCTCCCGGCTATTTGTACACTCACTGATATTGAGATCCTGTCCTGGAGCAAGACTAAGCAACTGACACTTCTGACTTACACCGGATGAACTGATCGCCACAATCCAGTCCATACCTGATGTGGTTCAGTCAAGGCCCTGGCTATTTCTGTGCGTATACAAAAACATCTATGAGTTTGGTGGCGTCCTGAATGATACGGAATGAAAAGGGGACATCTGCTGCCATGCTATCTTGACCGTATATTGGTGCGACTCCATGACGAGACATGGTTTTTACCTTAAAGGGGGGAAAATACACTGAATGAGTTGCATATTAATATTTATAATTAATATGATCTTCAGTGGGCGGCACGGTGGTGTAGCGGTTAGTGCTATCGCCTCACAGCAAGAAGGCGAGGGCCTTTCTGTGCGGAGTTTGCATGTTCTCCCCGTGTCCGCGTGGGTTTCCTCCGGGTGCTCCGGTTTCCCCCACAGTCCAAAGACATGCAGGTTAGGTTAACTGGTGACTCTAAATTGAGCGTAGGTGTGAATGTGAGTGTGAATGGTTGTCTGTGTCTATGTGTCAGCCCTGTGATGACCTGGCGACTTGTCCAGGGTGTACCCCGCCTTTCGCCCGCAGTCAGCTGGGATAGGCTCCAGCTTGCCTGCACTGTAAAACCCGATAAGGTCACTGAGCTCAAAAATTTTATTGAAACCGATTACGTAAAAATTTTTGAGGTAAGTAACTTAAATTTTTTAAGGTAAGATTTCTTAAAAATTACAATTAAGTGTAACTATAGTGTAATTTTTAAGAAATCTTACCTTAAAAAATTTAAGTTACTTACCTCAAAAATTTTTACGTAATCGGCTTCAATAAAATTTTTGAGCTTAGTGACCTTATCGGGTTTTACAGTGTGCGACCCTGTAGAACAGGATAAAGCGGCTACAGATAATGAGATGAGATGATCTTCAGTGGAGTCCATGATTTGTTTGGCGATGAAATTCTGAGGTTTTTTTATATGCAAAGTAGTGGTGGCAGGAGCACTTACCTAAATTTTTCATCAAATATCTGCCTCAGGAAATTGATGCAGCAGCGCTTTAGTACTTTAGTCTGTCCAGCTCTCTCACTGACTCATCAGTACTCTGTGCAAAACCAAATCAGCATCCAACGCTTCAGTTTTCATGCTAATTCCACCATCAACACCATCACATTCGTCGTCTCACAGATCAATAACTATCTGAGCCAAGTCTCTGTTATAACTCAGTCCAAGTGCATCGTAATGCTGCATTGCATTCTGGAGCTTGGAGTCCAGTGTTAGCTCTCTCCACTATTTCTACACTGGATTGCTCATTAATCTGATGGTGGGCGAGGAAAGATGCTCTGCCTCATTTGTTTTTACAAGCTAAGAGCGAAACTTGTCCATTATTTCGACTTTTTGTGGAAAGAAGGCCATGAATTAGCAAAAGAATTGCGACACGTATCTCAAATATTTCAATATGAATGTATTTAATGTGTTTCAACACAGAGTTACTCAGTGAAATATACACAAATAATATAGATATTTCCCCTTTGATATGTGGAGAGCTCAATAAACACATGATGGGGGGTATAAAAGAAGAAGATAGTGTGATATCATCCTTTCTTTAACCAGCTCTCTGACACAGAGATCTTCAGATGCGCACAGAAGCTCTGACAACATTTAAAGAAATGATCAGTGTATAGACATAGAGTCTTGAATGTCTTGTATGTGAGTGATGATGTAAATTGAGTTTATCTCATCTCATCTCATTATCTCTAGCCGCTTTATCCTTCTACAGGGCCGCAGGCAAGCTGGAGCCTATCCCAGCTGACTACGGGCGAAAGGCGGGGTACACCCTGGACGAGTCGCCAGGTCATCACAGGGCTGACACATAGACACAGACAACCATTCACACTCACATTCACACCTATGGTCAATTTAGAGTCACCAGTTAACCTAACCTGCATGTCTTTGGACTGTGGGGGAAACCGGAGCACCCGGAGGAAACCCACGCGGACACGGGGAGAACATGCAAACTCCACACAGAAAGGCCCTCGCCGGCCCCGGGGCTCGAACCCAGGACCTTCTTGCTGTGAGGCGACAGCGCTAACCACTACACCACCGTGCCGCCCTAAATTGAGTTTATATTGAATATAAAATTTATGAACAACAGTGTCAATACTGGAAGTCTAACAAAAATAAAAATAATGTAAATGTATTATTATTATTATTATTATTATTATTATTATTTTTTCACAATTTCTGTTGTCCTCAGTAGCTTATAGACTTTATCGGTAAACGTTACCTTATTTATAATGATGCTGATATTATTATTTTTTATTAGGGTTACAGAAGCATAAAAAAACAAAGCTCATCCAATACACGAAGGTCTTTGCTTGAATATTACAAGACCAGTCTCCTTTGTTTGTCCCCCAACAGTAACTGTTTGTCGATTTCACTCTCACAGTTGACTCATGAAATGGAGCCAGTGTTAACCCTCTTTGTGTGTGTGTGTCAGTGTGTGAGCTCACGTGTGCCTGAGGGCATTTGTTTTCCACCCAGTGTGCACTGGAGCAGTGCTGGACTCAGCTGGTAGGTCACCCCTCTCCCACTTCATAATGATTAAACACAGGCGCTCCCCTAATTCCCCTTTCATAAACACCCATGATACACACACACGCGCACACAGAGAGAAAGAGAGAGAGAGAGAGAGAGAGAGAGAGAGAGAGAGATGGCTTGATCCGGAGAACAATAACAGGCTCATCATCGATGGTCACGCCCCACGTTTATCACCTGCCCCTCCTGAAACATCTTGTGCCCTCCTGCGTCTCTTCCCCTTCTGTTAATAGATGTGGATCCACTCAGTTTGGCCAAATCAGCATTGCCATGTGCTGCCTCGCCACATTCGATTGGTTCGTTCCTGTTTGGATGCTGTAGATTATGGACCGAGGGAGTCATTAGGGGCACACTGAGCACAAAATCAAAAGATTTGGAGGAGAAATGGGAAAGAGATATTATATAAAAAGCATGGAATTGATCAAAAATTTACATTGATGTCAGCCTCTGTGGGTATTTTTACCTTTATATCAAAATTGGAAATTTTATATGCCATGTTACACATGTATGTATTCAACACACACACACACACACACACACACACACACACACACACATATATATATATGTAATGTAATTAATTATTCATTGATGTATAATTTATGCATTAGTTGCTTTGTAATTATATTTACTGATACATAAATACATACAATTTATTATTATTATTATTATTATTATTATTATTATTATTATTATTATTATTATTATTATTATATTAAATAAAACATTTGTGCCCGAACAATGTGCAAAAATAAATGTGAGCAAAAAGCAAATAAAAAAGCAAGCAAGCAAGCAAACAAACAGACAACAACTCAAGGGCTATTTGAGGTGGAAACTTCTATCTATCTATCTATCTATCTATCTATCTATCTATCTATCTATCTATCTATCCGATCTTTCTCACCTCATATAGCACATTTTATTGTGCACATCATGAGGACAAAATAGATGTTTTATTTAACAGGACAAAATACTGTTCATGATAATAAATTGTATGCATTTATGTTTAAATAAATATGTACAAGATCTTTGTGAAGCAGTGTGCTTGCACCACTGATGAGGGACCATCAGAAGCCCAAAACATCCCGCTTCTATGGAAACCTGAATTACACCAAAGTACACCGCAGTTTCCTTCGGGATTCTTCACACTTTATTATTTTGCACTCATCCATACATATAAATCTTAACCTCAAGAATATTTCATGTACACTCTAAAAAGTCATTCAGAGGACCTTTAGCCAATACTTAAATAAATGTGTTGTTGTGAGAAAAAAAAAAATAAGTTCCATGATATTGTCAGACTTTTTGTTCCTAACTGTTATTTTATTGAGTCCTACTGACACAAAAAGTAGAACTGTTGCTTCAACACACTATCATGACTTAACTGAACTGAAAATCTATCATTCAACAATAACGGACAAAATTCAAGTCGCGGTAACTTAATTACATTTGTTTGCAACTTAATTTCTTTACACTTGGCTTGAATTTCTCCGAACACTTCACATGCCTGGACAAGTTCGAATGGCTGCAGACTGAGGAAAAAGCCAAGCAACACAAAGCACGTTTTTTCTCAAACAAGGTGAGCATTATATGGTTACAAACACATTTTCTTTGTGACTCCAATGATGTTATGTGGGTAGTTTTTGCTCTTGACGGTGATGTGATTAGCAACACACTGCCTGTTTTGTGACTGTGTTGAATGTCGGTAGACACATAAGTTAGACACCGTGTGCCAGTTAGCTTTTTGTAAACCTGCTATTGTCCAACAAACAAACAGGTGCTCTTAATCTAACATTCAGTGAAAGGGGGTAATTTTATGCTTAAAACAGTTCTGCAGTTCTGTTGTTTATTTGTAGTTCTGGCATGTGTACTTTGCAATGTTCCTCTAGCAAAATGGGAACAAGACATCTACTAACATCAAGCTAAATAACGTTAGCTAGGGAGCGGGGGGGGTGCGTGCCGCGATATACAATCTCCCGTTTTTTATTTTGTTGGGGGGTGCGCGCCGCGATATAGGTACAATCTCCCGTTTTTATTTTGTTGAATAATGTTACTGTTGGGCGGCACGGTGGTGTAGTGGTTAGCGCTGTCGCCTCACAGCAAGAAGGTCCTGGGTTCGAGCCCCGTGGCCGGCGAGGGCCTTTCTGTGTGGAGTTTGCATGTTCTCCCCGTGTCCGCGTGGGTTTCCTCCGGGTGCTCCGGTTTCCCCCACAGTCCAAAGACATGCAGGATAGGTTAACTGGTGACTCTAAATTGAGCGTAGGTGTGAATGTGAGTGTGAATGGTTGTCTGTGTCTATGTGTCAGCCCTGTGATGACCTGGCGACTTGTCCAGGGTGTACCCCGCCTTTCGCCCATAGTCAGCTGGGATAGGCTCCAGCTTGCCTGCGACCCTGTAGAAGGATAAAGCGGCTAGAGATAATGAGATGAGATGAGATGTTACTGTTTGGGGCATAGGCTGTACTAGTATTTTTGCTCTATGGATTGATACTGTATAGATAAATGTCCACTAGAGTTCTCTCAAATCATTTCTCTTTTGTGTTCCCCACAGATAAATGACGAATTCAAGAGGGTGACAACAGTTAGCCTTGAATCGACATTTATGGCCAGTCTTGACCAGTGCACCCCGAAGCTGATGACCTTAGTCCAGTCAAAGGGAGGAGCTGCAGGACTGAAGATCAGGCAGATTAAGGACAGGCTTCTTGAGGTATATTTGTGAACTAGACTTACTTTTTGAATTGCAGGTTATTAACAGTAATTTCTTCAGATAAATCTCTATCATTCAGGTATTTGTGGATCTGATTTTTATTGAACCCCTCATATAATTTTTTCATTAATCAGAACAACACAGTTGAGCGACGGAGAGAAGCTGCCATTCGCTGCCTTGTGGTATATCTTGGAGAGAAGGAGGAGGACCTTTTCAAAATGTACAGTGTAAGTATTTGGAAGCAGAATTCCATTCCTTCTTAAAATGTAAAGACTTGCTTTGCATTATACATTGTCATAGCTAACGCTTCTCCCTGCTGGACTGAAATGCAGTGAACCAACACTCCAACACTCTAATACCTGTTATTTCTTCTAAGGACATGGAGGAGCTTGAGGCAGACCTTGTGATGCAGGTGATGAAGATTGCCATCATCAGTGATGGGTGTGCAACCATTGTCATCGAGGGAACCAAAGTCCTGGAAGGGTTTGATGTGGCCAGATCCTGTGCTTTGCTGATGGGCATAATATATGCTCTGAACCTCAGCTATCCCAAGCAGTTGAAGTTCACCTTTGAGGTATTTCAGAAGCTATTCCTGGAACTCGATGGACAAAAAGCCAGCTCAAAAGTAATGAGTCTCAAGTACAGTATTTTCTGACTGTGCTCTAAAACCCCAGCACTCTCAACGAGTTGGAAGTTTTGACTGATTTGTCTGAGGTCTTCTGTACATTATGGACAGTGTTATCCGATAATATTGGTGTTACCATTACCGTTATCAAAGGTTGAGGTTTTATCTGGTTATGATATGGATATGTTGCACTTAGGAATTGGCTTTAAATGCCGTCTTGTATAATCATAAGCATACTCCATTCATTTAAAATTCCAGGCTGTTCTGAGCAATATCCAATTGTCTGAGTAGAAATCATCACTTAGTGCTCTTAGTAGTTTTTTGAAACTCTAGTGTGCAATATTTTATTTGTGCACAAATTACTGCAGTTCTTTGGAGAAATTTGAGAGTTAATATTTCATTGTCTTTGTAATATTTAGAGCTGCCTTCTCCTAGTCCACTAAGCTGTTGGTAAAGTTATAGCCAACTAGGAGTGTACACATTTTGTATGACTGTTTTATAGTGAATCAGCTGTTAATCATCCAGTCCTGTAATGATTCATGTTCTGTTAACATACTTGTATAGGTATATGTATTGTTGTTTAAGTTTTTTAACACTGTTATTCAAACAGAGTCATAATTTTGTAACGTCGAACAGTAGGCTAAATAGTTAATTTCTGAAGGCCACAGTCACTGTAGATATTTGTAGTAAATACTTGTTTATGCTGTGAGTGTAATGTGGTGATGTTTTGAAATCACAGTGCAAAATAAAGTTAGCCTAATTGTCTAATATTCGCTTTGTTTGACTTCATTCAGAAAGGTAGGCGTTAATGAGAAAAGAAAATAAACATGTTTGGATAAGAAAAGATTTTTAGTTGGAACAATACAATACTAGAAGTTGGCCAACATAAAAATTGTAATTAATCTAGAGAAATATTAAGTTACACGTATATTAATAATGCTTTCAAATATTGAAAAAAAAACAAATTTGGACAGCTTGATTTTTAGAAATACAGGCAACTTAAAAACTTGTGTTCATTTTGACAGATATTAAGTTCATGTTACTTAGAAATGCTTATGATAATGATAGGAAAGGTAATTCACCATACGTAAAATATTGTGTTGGATCAACGTAATTCCACCAGCAATTGGCATAACTCAAAAAACTGAATGCAAAACGTTGCCTTGATTTTTTTTGTTGGCCCAATGTTTTATTTTTTAGAGTGTACTTACACATACAGTATGGGATAGACAGTGTATAGCTGGGCTGTATTGGACGGAGAAATTTTATAATACGGAGTCATACTTTCTGTATACAGTATGTTTTATACCCTGGTATAAACCTATGGTATAAAACATACATAACTGCATTAAATTCAGATATATCCATTTTAAAGCACGTGCAGCTGCTTATTTCACATCCATATTGTTCCTCTGTGTTAACATCTGTTAAAGTTTCCTTTTCACAAGTCCAGTACACTCCAGTATACAAACCAGAACAGCTGGATTTTCTTTCACCAGGGCCATTGTGAAGGATTAAGATGTTAACCAGACAGCATCGAAATGCATGGAGCTCCCAGGACCAAGTCCCTCAGCTCTTTCTCTCACTCGAACGACTGCAGGTTCACTGGATTAGACAGTGAGAGAGAGGGAGTCAAGAGAGCGTATAAGCATGTATAAATACAAACATTATTATATATCGGAAAAGTGTCTCAGCTATTCCCCAGGACCCTCTAAGCGGCTGGAAGGCTCAGGCTGGCCAGGCATGGGGTGCGGCGTGGGGGAAAGGGAAATCACTAATGCTCTTAACATCAAACAATAAATCCTGCAGTTATTTGCCACCATGTTTAATTAAATATTTTGCAAAGAAAACCCGGCTGATTGATTCGCCCAAGCTATCGATCCTCCATCGATCGCCCTCCGCCGTGTGGCCCCTGCAGAGCTCCGTGCTAAATGGCCATAAGGAGCTCCTGAAATAAATTAAGAACTAGCGTGTGCTTTGAGAAAATCAACTTTGCAGGCTGCCTTTGTGAGACATCCACGAGACCTACTCGGTCTGCTTCTGTTCCAGCACAGTTTGGTGATTTATCCCTTGTATTGATATTCACATCGTTATTGATGAATGGGGAATTATTGAATTTTATATATATATATATATATTCTACACAGCAAAGGAAATGTAGTCTATGTAAGCACCTCTGACTCTGATCAAGTTCATTTATAATCACACAATGTTGAAAAACAGAGTGATCTTAATAATCAGAAAATAAAGGAAAAGGAAAAGATTCAAATGCCATTAGGTGTGATCTTAAAGGAGAACTGAAGTTATTTTTAAACTTGCTTTATTTCTTAATTAACGTGTTATTCAATTACGTTTTCGGTTTTAGTAACCTTATATCCAGAGGTGGACGGTAACGAAGTACATTTACTTGAGTACTGTACTTAAGTACACTTTTTGAGTATCTGTACTTTACTTGAGTCTTATTTTTTTGGAATCTTACGACTTTAATTTCACTACATTTGAAAGACAAATATTGTACTTTTCACTCCACTACATTTCTATCAAGGTCCTCATTACTCGTTACTATGAAGCAGCTTTTAAAGTTGATGTTTTTTCTTTTTTTTCTAAAACGTGATTGTTTTTTTTTGCATGTGATACTAAGACAGCTGATCAGTAATCACTAGGGTCACGTCACGTCCATAGACTATAAAATCAAGTTCAATGATTTCTCCGCAGCATTATTTAACACGATCAGTTGATGGCAGAATGGAAGGAGGCGGTTCTTCTGGGGAATGCACACACCCATGGCCATACCTAGAACTCATGTTTCAGTTTTCTGAAAGGATTAACGAGTCATTTCATTTTAAATGTTTGCTTTGTTTGCCGAAAACCAACCACATCACAGCCTACAAAAACTCGCCATCCAACCTGCGGAAGCATATTGAGGGATATAAACGTTTTATTCTAAGAGAAAGCTTGCAACGAAGTTGTCTGTGCTTTTAGAGCTAGCGATAACGTTGCAATAGCTATGCAGTCTGGTTAGTCAAATGACTTTCTATGGATTTGCCCACCAAGTTGCCATAGTCTTGTCCACGGCTAATGTTTACACATAGCTAGTTAACTTGGACACTGTTAGTTAGCATGTAAACACGGAGTTATGCTAACATGAATAATGGTAACTTATCTGAAGTCCTTTCAGAAATATGTTTTAGCATAATCTTGCCAAATAATGAAATGTAGATATCTTTCTTTTCTAGTAGCGTTAGCTACCCAATATGATTTCAAGTTTGAAAAGAGCTAGCATGCCAGGTGGAGTTTCACTGACTAGCTAGCTTAACGTTAAACCACCATGATGGCACAGCATGCGTTCATTTTGTGAATTCACATTTCCGTCTTTGGTAACGGCATTAGGTTTTGTAAGCGTTGTGGCAATAATACAACGATGCGTTGACAGAAAATGTACGTTTAATACTTAAGTATTTTTAAAAGCAAGTACTTCAGTACTTTAACTTAAGTAAAAATTTGACTGGACAACTTTCACTTGTATCGGAGTCACATTTGACTAGTGGGATCTGAACTTTGACTTAAGTAATGAAGTTGGGTACTTTGTCCACCTCTGCTTATATCGTGACTCGTATTGGCAACTAATTGCAATTAAATATTATACTTATCGGCCTATTCGGTTTTTAGTCATGTTGAATTTAGTTCGTTTGGTCCACGGCAGGCGTCGCTTATCCGCGCGATCTTCACGAGACTTGTGCGAGATTTCGAAACGTCAAGTGTCAGCCAGGTGTCAGTGCCGCCATTTTGAAAACTGTTTTCCAAACGAAATATTGCACAAAACGAGTTTAAATGACGATTACTGCCGACTTTTTTCAAACTTTCCTGATTGCGATCAAAACAAACAAAACTTCCGGCTTGATTACATCAGCATTCGAAAGAGGGTGCGCGCGTCATTTGACAACGTTGGCAGATGTTGGGCACTTTGATTTCCGCTGTACGTTTTACTTCCGTCCTACGATGTCTCGCACAGGTCTCAACGAATCTCGTTTACAGCCATTGCTTTGACATATGGACTGATATATTACAGAGCATATTTCAAACACTCATAACTTGCTATAGCAGCGACAAAATAGCGATCAAAAATGCATTTAATACATTGAGATAAATACAATTTTGATAATAAAAATTTGCCTTCAGTTCTCTTTTAAAATAACTATTTACAGATGTATATTTATTTTCAAGCCATGCTTTTCTGCATACGTGATGCTTTATTGTTAGCTCATCCAGCTGCAGGCCAGACCGGATGAGCTTATGCGATCACGTGTCGTCTGTCCGTCATCGTCGTCCGTCCACAATTTACAAAAATCGCTACTCCTCCTACAGGATTGATCAGATTTCGATCAAACTCACATACGATGTTCCCCAGGTGGGTGTGCATGAAAGTTGTCAAGATGGTGGCCTTACTTGTCATATTTACGATTTTATGGGCGTCTGAAATTTTTGGGTGACTCGTCACGTAAAACGTTACTCTTCATAAACTGCTGGGACGTTTTCACTGAAACTCAGCTCGGATTTGTTGCTCATCCAGATAAAAGCCAGATGAGCCATTGTGATAATCACAAATCATCTGTCATCATTGTCGTCCACAATTTATGAAAATTGTGACTCCTCCCACAAGATTGATCAGATTTCAAACTTGCACATAACAACAGTGGCTGGTAAGAGCTACATCCTCATTGAGGCTATTTTTTTTAATTATTATATCTTATTGGATAGCTACATACAATTATGTACCAGAATCAGCAGAAATGCTCATGCAAACTGTAGGTGTATCATTCAGTGTCGAAAGTGGAGCAATTTCTAATAACTACTGTGTTACATATTCAAAATACAAGCAAACAGTGCTGTTGCACTTTTAGGTTTGTTGATTTTTTTTCTTTTGCTAAACATCACCGTAACCCTGCCTCGCTCTGACCTCAGCATCACAAATATCTCATCTCATTATCTGTAGCCGCTTTATCCTGTTCTACAGGGTCACAGGCAAGCTGGAGCCTATCCCAGCTGACTACGGGTGAAAGGCGGGGTACACCCTGGACAAGTCGCCAGGTCATCACAGGGCTGACACATAGACAACCATTCACACTCACGGTCAATTTAGAGTCACCAGTTAGCCTAACCTGCATGTCTTTGGACTGTGGGGGAAACCGGAGCACCTGGAGGAAACCCACGCGAACACGGGGAGAACATGCAAACTCCGCACAGAAAGGCCCTCGCCGGCCACGGGGCTCGAACCCGGACCTTCTTGCTGTGAGGCGACAGCGCTAACCACTACACCACCGTGCCGCCTCACAAATATCTAAACATATTTAATCCATATTTAACGTTGGAGGTTTCCTTTAAGTTCCAGGAAATTTTTAATATACATAGCTTTAAACTATGGCTTTGTTTCTGATGTGTAATATTTTATTTTCAAATCGTTTCAAGACCTTCATATGCACTGTATGTACTGTACGTCATCAGCTTCTTATTGACGATGCAGAAGAAAAATGAAGGATAAATCGTAACACGTGCAATAAACAGACCAATGTTTAAAAATGACCAGTAAGCAATGTATGGTGAATGTTTTCTTGCTTTTGTAGATTTTTAACTGTTCTTCCATATAGGGAGTCTTCGAGAAAAAAACAAAACAAAAAGTACATTCCAACATCTCTGTCGCTAACACAAGGCCACAAAGCTACATCGCTCCAATCGTTTTGAGGAATTTTGTACTGATTATAACCAGTAATAAACTCTAATTTCCATGCATATCTTTCCTTTGCGTCTTTCTGACTTAGATTATCCAAGTAATCTGGTAATAGAGCTTTTTTAGCTGTAGTTTTCTTCAGGCAACAGCAACAGACATCGGATATCTTCAATATCGTTCGTCTTCAGTATGTAAACAAAGTTCACTTGTTCCCCAGGATAAGGGTAGTGATGGTTGCTAATGTAAATGTGACATCAGGGCAAGAAAAGGTTGTCTTAGTAGTTGTTATAATAATAATAATAATCAGTTAAATTTATATAGCGCCTTTCTCCTACCCAAGGTCGCTTTACAATTATAGGAAAGAAAAAAAAAGTCCACTAAAAGAAGGTCAGGATGTCATTCCGATTGTGTAGCAGCCACAGTCCCACCAAAAGGCGCACGAAAACAAGTCCCACACCGACTGCACAGCCTCTGCGACGACGCCGGGCAACATCGCACCGAACACCGTGCCATGGATCCACAAAGCGAGCACAGAAGCACCATCATGCAGAGCGCTGGTATGTTCCAAACCATCTGCACAGCCACTGTGACGCCACCAAGCAATATCGTTCGGAACACCGCGCCAAGCACAAAAGCACCGCTGCACAGAATGCTGGACAACCTCGATGTTAAAATGAGCAACGAGCTCACTGCAGTCCATAGTGAAGAGCACAGGCATCACCAATGGCACACCAAGGCCTGAAGGGAACCAATGCCCAAAACTGGGTCTGGAGCTACACCACAACCGGCGGACAAAACACTCAAACAAAAATAAAAAGCAAACATCAAACTACACAAAAAAGAAAAACAAGAGGAACAAGTGTTGCCAGGCAAAACAAACCTCGCCTGGTAGCACTTATGATGAATATGTTTTCACATGACGTCACAGAGTCGGGGATTCCCTAGTGGCGGCCATCTTGTGGGTCAAGTTTACCGTACGGGTCACTGAGCACACATTGTAACGCACAAGTACAAAGTCTTCAAAAGAACCCAAGCAGGCTATTTAAATCTAGCAATGGTGCACACCTGTTGTATTCATGGCTGTCGTAATAGGTCAAATGATGAAGTCAAGCGGAGCTTTTATGGAATTCCCACTGTACGGGAGCACGAAGGCAAGCAAACAAAGAAACTCAGCATACAAAGGAGAAATCTATGGCTTGCGAGAATCAACCGCAAGGATTATCAGCCTTCCAAACACAGCAAAGTCTGCTCCGATCATTTTATAAGTGGTAAGCTGTTTAAATAAACAATCAATTGTGTTTAAGTTTGTTTTTGGAAACCAAAACATCATGTGAACAATCTCTGGAGAATGCCTAACTGGAACCGCTGAGTGTACGTTTACATTGTAATGTACACTTAATATCACAAGGCTGCAAACATATGATTATTACTGGCCTATAAATTATTTATCATAACAAACACAAAATGAAATACATACCAGTTAATTATATTACAAAGTTTATACTGACATGGTACTGTAATACCACTAATGGATGTAAAATTTGTCTTAAATCAACTCGATATTATACACACACATATATGCAGTGTTGAGAGCTCTAAAATTCCAATGTTTACATACCTTGGCTGTAATTAGGACACGACTGTCACTTGTTTTTATATGGTGGACTTCACGGACCCAGCCACAGACAAAATAATTGTATGACTCCAGCGACTTGTATGCTTTGAGGTCGTCAAATGTGTAGGCACTTTTACTATTCACGAAATAGTTCACAATATCGGTACGATATGGATGGCAGCCCTGCATAGTCACTTGAAAATGCATCTTTGTCCACTTCGTAGGGGTCAATTCCCCCAATCAAGGCCAGTTTGGCTGCATACCGTTGTCGTGAGATGTCGTCTAATGTATCTATATACTTCTGTTTGCTTGATTTTGCCGACATTGATCTTTATTTTAGAAAACTGACTATATAACTTCATAAATTCGTCCGAGATAACGTAGCCGGTAATGGCGATGGTCTGTCTTGTTTGCCCCACAAGATGGCGGCTGGAGGGCGTTCCCCGGAATGCCATGACGTCAGTGAAAACTATCTATAAACACGGTTCTGATTCTGATTCTCTGCTGCTCTCAGCCAATCCGAACACACCATACTGCTCTCACACCGTACTGCGCGATTGTTACACTCTTACATTATTACAGCATGATGACATAGTGGCTACCATCTCTATATGAGCCACAAAAACCTTGACCTTGACCGGATGGCCCCCAAAATTTTGGAGGTTCTATTTGAGACCAGGGCGGCACGGTGGTGTAGTGGTTAGCGCTGTCACCTCACAGCAAGAAGGTCCGGGTTCGAGCCCCATGGCCGGCGAGGGCCTTTCTGTGCGGAGTTTGCATGTTCTCCCCGTGTCCGCATGGGTTTCCTCCGGGTGCTCCGGTTTCCCCCACAGTCCAAAGACATGCAGGTTAGGTTAACTGGCGACTCTAAATTGACCGTAGGTGTGAATGTGACCGTGAATGGTTGTCTGTGTCTATGTGTCAGCCCTGTGATGACCTGGCGACTTGTCCAGGGTGTACCCCGCCTTTCGCCCGTAGTCAGCTGGGATAGGCTCCAGCTTGCCTGCGACTCTGTAGAAGGATAAAGCGCCTAGAGATAATGAGATGAGATGAGATCATTAACAAAGAAAGAAAGATAGAAACAAAGAAACCCAACTGAAAACATTACCTCGCCCCCTGGTGGACTCCGTCCCAGGCGAGGTAAAAATAAAATAAAAAGCTCCGGTGAGAACCGGCAGCCAGAATGGGCACAGCGTACTTTCAACCGGAAATGGAAACCAAGTTATGGAACTCATATTCGTATATGTACACAGAAAAAAAAGTCTGAGAGAGGGGAGGAAGAAAAAAACCCCCTAAATTTCCACATGAGGTTCACTTTTGTACAGTGAAGAGAGAGAGAGAGAGAGAGAGAGAGAGTATGTGTCTCACTGCATGGCTGTGGGGATTCAGATGGCTATCAGGCTGTTATCAGTCTCATCTCAGAGCTGCATTGATCTTCACTGAGAATCTAATCCTGACTATGAAGTTCAATAACAACTCCATTACCTGGGCTGCTCTGATTGGAGCGTTGTAATGCCAAGATTAGTAGCTGGCTGCCTGACCTGCCAACGTTGATTTGTGCTGCAAAATCACTTGTTCCAGAAAAAAAGAGAGGGAAAGAGAGCGAGAGAGAGAGAGAGAAGAAAACATGTTGGCAAGGTAATTGAGCAATTTTTATTTTCTCTCCCATTTTCCCCCTCGAGCTTTCATTCACCTCCTGGCGTTAACTCGGCCTTTTCTCATTGATTAGGTGCCTGTTTATATCAGGTGTTAGCGAAGGCACTCTTTCTCTTCCTCATTTGTGTTTGTGTAGTTTGTTTCGCTAAGGTAGAAAAGCTTACTCTTGACTGTTCAGACTCAATCCAGGGCTCGTAGCAGAACCAGGGATCGATTGCTCTGTCTTTTGCGCTCTCTCTCTCTCTCTCTCTCTGTCTCTACTGGCAGGCCCAAATAGCCCCCTCTCAGCTCTGTGAATGAATGGCTTCACAGCCTGTTAGCCTTAAGTAATAGAAACATTGAGCCCATCCTGGCGGCAGAGACAGCTCATTTACCGCCCTTTTTCTCTCTTTTCCTCTCTTTTTTCCCCCTCACTATCGTTTTTTCTGCCTCCTTTCTTCGTAACAGGCCCAGATAACCTGGGTTAAATAAATGAAACAGACTGTTTTGCTCAGGCTGCGCAGTCAGGTGCTGAAATGGATGAACCCATTTCTCTTAATGCAGACATGAGCATTACACACACACACACACACACACATGGTCCAACACCTCCACCCCCCCAACAAACACACACTCTCTTCCCTCCCTCCCTCCCTCCCTCCCTCCTTCCCTCCTCCCAACACCCCGTCGCCGAGGTTACAGGTTAATGACATGCTCATTTCGTTCAGCCATTTGTTTTGTTTTCCTGCAAAGTTCTGATAAGTAGCTAACCAACGAACCTTGTAATTACAATCTTACAGAAACCGGCCCGATCTGTATATAAATCTCACCATCCAATTACAAGATGTAATAATTCTGCACTCAAGCTGGTAATGAGCTCTAATACTGGCGCATGTGATAATCCCCTCTGGATGCTGGCTTGATCAGATGTTGGCTTTGTAATTAGACTGGCAGAAAATCATTATTTCATGTTCAAATAGAAAATGAGGTTGGTGGGAAGTTAATTTCTCTACGCGCTGTGAAGCGTAGACAAGAATTTAATGATTTAATTACAGTTGTAAGCTCCTTGGATGAGACTTAAATTGAGCTGAGATTTCCACACACACACACACACACACATTTCCTTTCTTTTTTCTTTTTTTTTAGCACGCTGCCATTTCGAGAGCAAGGCACATCAAAGCCTCTGACAAGAGTTTAAAGCGATAAGGCAGACCGATGCATTTGATACAGCGGAATTCCTTTTCTTGTTATCCAGTCAATTCTGCTTAAGTGAATTCCTGATTACTGTATAATATAACTGAAAATCTTTCTGGGACTCAACTTCATTACGAAGCAAAACACTTTTTTCTTTTCTCTTCTTTTCCATTTTTAAATTTTTTTTTTTTTGTTTCTCTCTCCCACCCCCACTCTCACAAAGGAAAATGGCTGGAATTAATTTTCCGCCATGTTATGTCTGACACCATTGTGGCGCAGTCTGATGATCAAAAGGACAGTAATATTCTTATTTAGCATGCCTTTTGTGCCCCTGCTGTCTTTCACAGGCTACAGTGCTTGAACTCGTCTGATGACAATTTCAGGAAGACTTATTAATTCCTCCTGCAGTAATAGTTACGCTTATTGCGCCATGTGGATGAGGTATTAGATCACATTTAGATATTTTCACACTATTTAGCCACTTTCGGCCCAATTACCAAGCCAAGATATGACTGTTGAACTGTTTTTGTGTCATAATGATCCTCTACTAATATGAATATTCAAATCTAATTTGAATATTCAAGAAATAATCGTCAGGATTAAGACTCCATCCATTATGTTTCATCTAATAAAAGCTTGTTTCTTCTTCAGTCTATGGTGCAACATCTGCTAAATGTTCTGCAATCACCAGCCCACAGAAATCTCTCCTCTGCTGACGGCTTGATAAGAAAATCTCTGAGTGGATAAGACGCGTCGATCTGAGGAACGTCACTCAATATGACTGATTCTTCGCACCCCTCCCGTACTGCTGCTTTATTTAGCATTTCAAAATTCTTCCTTTTTGTCTCTCTTCCCCTCTCCGTAGTTCCGTAGAGACGAGCATCTGACGCTTTCTTTTTATAAAGCCTATCAGAGGCTGAGATGGATGTGTGTGCTTATTGGACGGTAAAAGGCCACTCTTCAGGTGACATGCTTATCCGGCCACACGTTCATGAATATTTAGGAGATGCTAATGAGGGAATTTTGCATTGTTGCATGAGAATGTCCGGGCTCCCTGGAGGAAGCCTGAGAGGAGTGTGTGGACAGGAGAGGCAACCAGGTGTGGCGAAAGTGTATATCAAGTGTGTGTCTGGTTTTAGGGGTGGAAATGGTATACATCCATAGCTGTAGCAACACACACAGGAGTGCATCGATACCGATATCAATTTGATGCCATTTTCATTTATTTGTACGCAAACACAGTGCACAGTGTTGCACTAATGAACAGATGATAAGATCTGGGTATATTTCAAGATTAATGATAGCAATCAAATCACAGAAGACTTCAGGATATTCTTATAATACAAGTAACCTGATGGTGGCGCGGTAGTCCAGTGGTTCACACTGATACCTCACAGCAAGAAGGTTCTGGGTTCGAACCTGCTGGTCGACTGGGGCCTTTCTGTATGGGGTTTGCACATTCTCTTCATGCCGGCATGAGTTTCCTTTGGGTGCTCTGGTTTCCTCCCACAGTCCAAAGATATGCAGATTAGGTCAACTGGCTACTCTATTTCCCAGTTGCCCATAGGTGTGAATGCCATGAGCGTCCGCCATGATGGTGGATATACAACCCCGATTCCAAAAAAGTTGGGACAAAGTACAAATTGTAAATGAAAACGGAATGCAATGATGTAGAAGTTTCAAAATTCCATATTTTATTCAGAATAGAACATAGATGACATATCAAATGTTTAAACTGAGAAAATGTATCATTTAAAGAGAAAAATTAGGTGATTTTAAATTTCATGACAACAACACCTCAAAAAAGTTGGGACAAGGCCATGTTTACCACTGTGAGACATCCCCTTTTCTCTTTACAACAGTCTGTAAACGTCTGGGGACTGAGGAGACAAGTTGCTCAAGTTTAGGGATAGGAATGTTAACCCATTCTTGTCTAATGTAGGATTCTAGTTGCTCAACTGTCTTAGGTCTTTTTTGTCATATCTTCCGTTTTATGATGCACCAAATGTTTTCTATGGGTGAAAGATCTGGACTGCAGGCTGGCCAGTTCAGTACCCGGACCCTTCTTCTATGCAGCCATTATGCTGTAATTGATGCAGGATGTGGTTTGGCATTGTCATGTTGGAAAATGCAAGGTCTTCCCTGAAAGAGACGTCATCTGGATGGGAGCATATGTTGCTCTAGAACCTGGATATACCTTTCAGCATTGATGGTGTCTTTCCAGATGTGTAAGCTGCCCATGCCACACGCACTAATGCAACCCCATACCATCAGAGATGCAGGCTTCTGAACTGAGCGCTGATAACAACTTGGGTCGTCCTTCTCCTCTTTAGTCCGAATGACACGGCGTCCCTGATTTCCATAAAGAACTTCAAATTTTGATTCGTCTGACCACAGAACAGTTTTCCACTTTGCCACAGTCCATTTTAAATGAGCCTTGGCCCAGAGAAGACGTCTGCGCTTCTGGATCATGTTTGGATACGGCTTCTTCTTTGAACTATAGAGTTTTAGCTGGCAACGGCGGATGGCACGGTGAATTGTGTTCACAGATAATGTTCTCTGGAAATATTCCTGAGCCCATTTTGTGATTTCCAATACAGAAGCATGCCTGTATGTAATGCAGTGCTGTCTAAGGGCCCGAAGATCACAGGCACCCAGTATGGTTTTCCGGCCTTGACCCTTACGCACAGAGATTCTTCCAGATTCTCTGAATCTTTTGATGATATTATGCACTGTAGATGATGATATGTTCAAACTCTTTGCAATTTTACACTGTCGAACTCCTTTCTGATATTGCTCCACTGTTTGTCGGCGCAGAATTAGGGGGATTGGTGATCCTCTTCCCATCTTTACTTCTGAGAGCCGCTGCCACTCCAAGATGCTCTTTTTATACCCAGTCATGTTAATGACCTATTGCCAATTGACCTAACGAGTTGCAATTTGGTCCTCCAGCTCTTCCTTTTTTGTACCTTTAACTTTTCCAGCCTCTTATTGCCCCTGTCCCAACTTTTTTGAGATGTGTTGCTGTCATGAAATTTCAAATGAGCCAATATTTGGCATGAAATTTCAAAATGTCTCACTTTCGACATTTGATATGTTGTCTATGTTCTATTGTGAATACAATATCAGTTTTTGAGATTTGTAAATTATTGCATTCCGTTTTTATTTACAATTTGTACTTTGTCCCAACTTTTTTGGAATCGGGGTTGCACAAAGCAACCAGGATGGCAGCAGCTGAAAGCGTGTCTGTAAACAATGCTGAATTTTCTCACTATTACCACAATTTGAATGGTCGAGCGAAGATTCAATACAAAGAGACGATAGATATGTGTAGTTTTGACCCATATTATTTAAAAAACTCAGACTTTTCTGAGGATAAGACACTTCTACCGACCATTGAGTACAATATCGTGTTTTATCTGGTTTGGCTGCCAAAGAATCAAGTCCGACCTTGGACGAAACACAGCCCATTTTCTGAGCGGGTGCCCTGTCTGGATTGTTTCTATCATATAATTTTGCTGGCACTCCTAGAAGCGAAATGGTAATACATGTGTTAAAATTATAACAACAACTGAGTGAACCACAACAAGAGAACCTTCATTTTATAGCAAAATTCTAGCAATACGAAATAAAATTCTTCCATGATATTATTGAGAAAGCTTTTGAATCTCACCTGAGATAAAATGATCACTGCAAACACGAGTTGTTTTGGTTTTAGCCTCTGTTTGATCAGCCCTGCCGATGTTGTTCAGCCGTGCTCGTCTCCTCTCCGTACTAAGCCTCAGAGTTTCCTCGCCTTCTTTCCGAGTCACGGACGGAATTCTAAAAAATCGGAAT
The DNA here is from genome assembly GCF_027579695.1 of Neoarius graeffei. Lineage (NCBI taxonomy): Eukaryota > Metazoa > Chordata > Actinopteri > Siluriformes > Ariidae > Neoarius > Neoarius graeffei. The sequence goes on along the minus strand of NC_083595.1, from coordinate 46,021,417 downwards.
GTGCCATGGTCACGAGTACTGTTGTGACCACAACCATATACAGCACAAAGACATGGCAGAGCTAAAAGAACGCTTAAAGCAGTGGAAAAACAAAGAGAATTGCGCACGCATGACTATGTTTTGTATGGAATGTCGCTTGACCCCGCATTTGTATCTCCACCAACATGGCCGACATCCAGGTTTCTATTTTGCTTTGACATCACTTGCAAGTCAAGGATAGATTGCTGACCTGTCCAGAGTGTACCCCACCTCTCACCCAAAGTAGGCTGTGATTGGCTCCAGCTCACCCTCAACCCTCAGTAAGATCAGAGGTATTCTTCGTGTGCAGCCATGTGACAAAACAGTGCGACATATGCATCCACCACCATGTTGGATGATATACAGATCCAGAATGCCATCTCATGTGAACAATAACTGTAACGCATCTCTGGCTTTCTCAAAATATTATGATTCTCTGGAGTCCTCTGCCAAGTCAAGATTTAGAGAAAAAGTTGAAATTTGTGGTTTTGACCCGTATATGTTAAAGCTGTCCGATTATACCAAGGATTTAGACTCATTACCGCCGATTTAATACCCTAATATTGTGAACTCTCTCGTTTTACACACCTTGTGGACAACCAATGCACAAATGAAAGCTTGTAAAACAAAAAGTGCATAAGTAAACTGAAGTCACTTGGTTCCTGGAACGGCATTTCTAATATCTCACCTGGCAAAGTTGACCCACATTGTTCTCCTTGTGTATCCAAACTCGCTAATGTTTGCGTTGCTTCTAATCTGGCTTTCTTGGCAGAGCTTTCATTTTTCCTGTTGATTCTTGAAACTGCGAGATGAGTTTTCGTCTTGATCTTATCATGTCCTGATTTGAGTCTTGGTGCCCAATCTGGATTTGTTTTATTGCGTACTGTAGGCTTGCCGGTGCTCCTGCAAGGTGAGAAGCAGTGTTCGCATTAAAGCTCAAAAGTTCAATTTAATCATCAGAAAACATAGCTTTAATTAGCAATGAACTCTTATTAGACATAAGGTGATGACCACACGTGGGCGTAATTAGCTTTTTTCCTCAGTTACGTCCTTATGGTGTATATTTTTGAAACACAGCCAGTGCACAGCATTCTTTGGACAATTCTTCATCTGTTTTGTCACCGTTTTTAATTATTTTGGGAATTCTGAAGAACCATTTCTCTTTGCCACGAGTAGCATTCATCTCATCTCATTATCTGTAGCCGCTTTATCCTGTTCTACAGGGTCGCAGGCAAGCTGGAGCCTATCCCAGCTGACTACGGGTGAAAGGTGGGGTACACCCTGGACAAGTCGCCAGGTCATCACAGGGCTGACACATAGACACAGACAACCATTCACACTCACATTCACACCTACGCTCAATTTAGAGTCACCAGTTAACCTAACCTGCATGTCTTTGGACTGTGGGGGAAACCGGAGCACCCGGAGGAAACCCACGCGGACACGGGGAGAACATGCAAACTCCACACAGAAAGGCCCTCGCTGGCCACGGGGCTCGAACCCGGACCTTCTTGCTGTGAGGCGACAGTGCTAACCACTACACCACCGTGCCGCCCACGAGTAGCATTATTACCGCAATTATATCCTGCACACAAAGTAGGCACTGTCTTTCTTCAAAGGCAAAGAAATCAAAAGAAGATCACCAAGCATTGCAGCAGCTCAGACATGACACACCACTATCTTGGTTGTTGTTATCATCCAACATGGCGGACTTCTGGTTTGGAAAATAAGCATGATGTCATGTGCACACAAAGAACAGATAATGGATAGATGGTTGGATGGATGGGTGGATGGATGGACAAGTAACCTGAGGAAACATCTTAAACTTAAAACTCAGAAGCACACTTCCTAGCAGCACACTGGGGCAACCAACGCCTCAGCAAATGCTAGCTCGGTTAATGAAATCAATATGTTGTTCTTGGCAATCAGCTGATACTTTACTTATGGATGTACAGAAGTGAAACAAAACTTGCTGAAAACTTATTCAATTCAAGGTAACTAATGTCTAATGGATAATGTACAATGACCCGGTCATTCTCGTGAATTATTATGCATACGGGACACTTTTTCCATGGAATAAAAACATGTATTCTATTCCCTTTTAGTGGGTTTATTGATGGTATGCAATATTATCATATAGCTTATCCTCCATATATTATGCCACTCTCCCCTATGGAGAATGAGTGTGCAATATTGTTATAATATTGCACGCTGTCAAGACAACACGACACCACACGTCAGAACTCATGCGAACAGCCAATGAGAAAACTTTTCTGCTGTGCATGCACACAGCCATTTCTTTGTCAGCTGGGTAAGAGAGAAGATGAGGCTAATCCAGTGCTAGATTTAAGCACTAAATAAATAAACTGGAAACTGAAGACGCGCTGAACATCCAGAGGCTACCAAAACTTAATTAGATATTCTTCACGCATATTTACAAGAGAAAAACATACCAACGGATGTTGAAAAACTGGAAAAGAGCCACATCGGAGATGTAAAACTTCCATGCTAGCGAGTGACTGTTTGTAAACAAACATGGCTGCGAGGTTTGCTTCGTTAAAAGCGGAAGATTTTGAGAGAATGTTGGCTGCCAGGTCGCTTCGTTGGGTGTGGTTGTCAATGTTGATTTTAAAAGTAACTAAGTGAATTACACAGGGAAAATAATAATATTTGGCTTGACTGCACTAGTATTAGCCTGTGCCAGCATTGGCCTGCGCTAACACTATGCCGGCTAGAAGGCAACTGGACTGCCGCTCTAACAGTACTGAGTTGCGGGTAAGCTTGCGTTGGCCTTCGCTAATACTACTGCTGAATACTATGCCGGCTAGAAGGGAACTGGACTGCCGCACTAACAGCACCAAGTTGCAGGTAAGCTCATGTTGGCCTTCGAGAATGCTGATATGAAGAGAGTGTGTATGTATAATAATAATAATAATAGGGGCGGCACGGTGGTGTAGTGGTTAGCGCTGTCGCCTCACAGCAAGAAGGTCCTGGGTTCGAGCCCCGGGGCCGGCGAGGGCCTTTCTGTGTGGAGTTTGCATGTTGTCCGCGTGGGTTTCCTCCGGGTGCTCCGGTTTCCCCCACAGTCCAAAGACATGCAGGTTAGGTTAACTGGTGACTCTAAATTGACCATAGGTGTGAATGTGAGTGTAAATGGTTGTCTGTGTCTATGTGTCAGCCCTGTGATGACCTGGCAACTTGTCCAGGGTGTACCCCGCCTTTCACCCATAGTCAGCTGGGATAGGCTCCAGCTTGCCTGCGACCCTGTAGAACAGGATAAAGCGGCTAGAGATAATGAGATGAGATAATAATAATAATAATATTGGCTGTCTTTTTTTCGTGGTATATCAGATATATTCCATTCAGCTACTCGTCTTCGACTCGTTCAATATCATGCTAGCTGAATGGAATATATCTGGTAGACCACTCAAAGCCGGCACGGTGGTGTAGTGGTTAGCGCTGTCGCCTCACAGCAAGAAGGTCCTGGGTTCGAGGGCCGGCGAGGGCCTTTCTTTGTGGAGTTTGCATGTTCTCCCCGTGTCCGCGTGGGTTTCCTCCGGGTGATCCGGTTTCCCCCACAGTCCAAAGACATGCAGGTTAGGTTAACTGGTGACTCTAAATTGACCGTAGGTGTGAATGTGAGTGTGAATGGTTGTCTGTGTCTATGTGTCAGCCCTGTGATGACCTGGCAACTTGTCCAGGGTGTACCCCACCTTTCACCCGTAGTCAGCTGGGATAGGCTCCAGCTTGCCTGCGACCCTGTAGAAGGATAAAGCGGCTAGAGATAATAAGATGAGATGAGACCACTCAAAGCCAGCCGATATTATTTAAATAAACTCCGATAGGGTGGTGTAGGACCCTGATGCGATAATGTCTGGCTCATTGTCCATTACATGGCTGCTTACAAAAGAAATCAATAATTTGACACAAAATATTGCTTTAAAAATGATTTTATTGCATCCTTTAATGACACGGTCTATAGCAACAGTCTATTATACATAACAATGGTCTGTTATAAAGAACTAACAGACCAGTAAATGCCGCAATTGATCAATCAGAATCGTATCCAAATGAGCCGTGTAATAAAGCTAGTTAAAGCACTCCATTTAAAATCGAGTATCTAAGAACGTTGTAGCACTTAAAATGTGCAAGGACTTTTATTTTGAGATGGGACTTAAGAACCAGGAAGTGCAGAAGAAGAATGGAATGTTGGAGTACAAAACCAACGTAGTGCTGACATTCTGGGTTGATTGGTAACCTCGAGTGGTGAGCAGCCCTTTAGAAATTGTTATATACTGTACTTTGAGGTAAAAATAAATTTCAAGAGTTCCAGATACAACGAAACTCCATGTTAGGTCATGTTTGATGCCCCCATAGAACTTAATATTACAATATAAAGAACGAGGCTGGTAGGCATGTGTGCCACTATTTAAATCTCATCTCATCTCATCTCATCTCATTATCTCTAGCCGCTTTATCCTGTTCTACAGGGTCGCAGGCAAGCTGGAGCCTATCCCAGCTGACTACGGGCGAAAGGCGGGGTACACCCTGGACAAGTCGCCAGGTCATCACAGGGCTGACACATAGACACAGACAACCATTCACACTCACATTCACACCTACGGTCAATTTAGAGTCACCAGTTAACCTAACCTGCATGTCTTTGGACTGTGGGGGAAACCGGAGCACCCGGAGGAAACCCACGCGGACACGGGGAGAACATGCAAACTCCGCACAGAAAGGCCCTTGCCGGCCACGGGGCTCGAACCTGGACCTTCTTGCTGTGAGGCGACAGAGCTAACCACTACACCACCGTACCGCCCCACTATTTAAATCAAGAAAATATAAACAGAATATGGCCCATGATGTCACTGATTGATTGATTGATTGATTGAGTAACACTAATTAGGTATTATTTATTTTACTATCAGTATTAGTATTGACAAGTACCAAAAAAAAAGTACTCATACTCTGTATTAATGCATCTCAATACACATAAACAGACACACTTTACTACCTGAGTGTCTCCAGATGAAGTGGAGCTCTTTGTGGCAAAGCTAAATCTACCAGTCCACCTTTATACGTAGCTGTCATTCCACCGAAAGTAACAATACATCACAGCATGGAGAAGACAGATGCAAAACAGTTAAGACACAGGGACTGAAATGATTTTGTACATTATTTATGGTCTTCTATCATACCATACTGGGTTTATTTAATGTTGCCATCATTCTCTCTTGATTGCTGCTTTTCATTGTTTGCTAACTTGATGAAAAAAACTTTCACTTTAGCATTTCAAAGGCCAAAGCGGCATCACAAGAGCCATTTCACATCAGCGTTAAAGGAAGACGCCATTATATTTCAAACTAATCTCTGTCTAACAGATAGAGAGTGGATGTGTGATGGCTACACATCTTGTCAACAACTGAGGCTACTCTTTCTGAAGGAAAGGTTTGCTGTTGTTCTTCCCACAATAGTCGAGCTCAAAGTAAAAATATCGAGGCAAAGTGCAACAGCTTTGACCTTTTTCAGAGGGGTGTGTTAATGATTTGTTGGGTTGCATGAATGCCAAAAAACTTTGGGAAATGTAAAGTTACCTAACTTGTTTTTTTACTATATTACTCCCATGATGGAAACTCCTAAATGCTTTGTTAGGACTTGTCATTCATGTCTTGCTCTTGCAAATACTTTTACTGCTGTAGGCTAGTTTATATATAGAGGATATGACACTGTTGCATGAAGTTATGAAGTTTATCTTCGAGTGGTGAACATATTCACGAGTGAATTATGCAAATGAGTGAAATATTTTTCAACACGAGAAGACAAACTTCATATATTCATGCAACTGTGTAATTTTTATATTATATGGACCCATCCGGGGCGGCACGGTGGTGTAGTGGTTAGCGCTGTCGCCTCACAGCAAGAAGGTCCTGGGTTCGAGCCCTGGGGCCGGCGAGGGCCTTTCTGTGCGGAGTTTGCATGTTCTCCCCGTGTCCGCGTGGGTTTCCTCCGGGTGCTCCGGTTTCCCCCACAGTCCAAAGACATGCAGGTTAGGTTAACTGGTGACTCTAAATTGACCGTAGGTGTGAATGTGAGTGTGAATGGTTGTCTGTGTCTATGTGTCAGCCCTGTGATGACCTGGCGACTTGTCCAGGGTGTACCCCGCCTTTCGCCCGTAGTCAGCTGGGATAGGCTCCAGCTTGCCTGCGACCCTGTAGAAGGATAAAGCGGCTAGAGATAATGAGATGAGATGAGATGGACCCATCCACAAAACAAACAAACAAACAAACAAAAACAAAACGCAAGTTAATCAGAAAAATTTTAATTCTGAACCAGTTTGCCATTTTGACAACACACATCCGGTCAGTGGGAAAACACTAGGAGTGACATCATCAGAGCGAAATATCGGGAATTATTATACATACAGTACAGGACACTGTTTCAATGGAACAAAAACACGTGTTCTATTCCCTTCTAGCGGGTCTCATTCATTTGGTTTGATAGCATGCAATATTGTTCGCATATCGCTTATCCTACGTGTATTACAGCACTCTACCCAATGGAGAATGAGCATTGAATATGGTTTACGATATTGCATGGTTGTCAAGACAACATGACATCACATGTCGGAGACGTAAAACTTCCGCATTCACGAGCGACTGTGACAATTTGTAAACAAACATGGCCACCAGATTTGCTTCATTAAATACAGAAGATTTTGAGAGAATTTTGAAAGGGAAAGATGAATTGAACACCCAAAAGGAATGTATAATAATAATAATAATAATAATAATAATAATAATAGGGCGGCACGGTGGTGTAGTGGTTAGCGCTGTTGCCTCACAGCAAGAAGGTCCTGGGTTCGAGCCCCGTGGCCGGTGAGGGACTTTCTGTGTGGAGTTTGCATGTTCTCCCCGTGTCCGCGTGGGTTTCCTCCGGGTGCTCCGGTTTCCCCTACAGTCCAAAGACATGCAGGTTAGGTTAACTGGTGACTCTAAATTGACCGTAGGTGTGAATGTGAGTGTGAATGGTTGTCTGTGTCTATGTGTCAGCCCTGTGATGACCTGGCGACTTGTCCAGGGTGTACCCCGCCTTTCACCCGTAGTCAGCTGGGATAGGCTCCAGCTTGCCCGCGACCCTGTAGAACAGGATAAAGCGGCTAGAGATAATGAGATGAGATGAGATGAGATATTGGCTGGCTTTTATTCGTGGTCTATCAGATATATTCCATTCAGCTACTTGTCTTCGACTCGTTCAGTATCATACTAGCTGAATGGAATATATCTAATATACCACTCAACGCCAACCAATATTATTTAAATATCACTCAGATCCGTGATGTATTTTGAATGAAAAATGCAAGGTTTTCAACACGAATAGATAAACTTCATATCTTCAAGCCAATGTGTGATTTTTCTTTTTATTATATCGACACATTCACATACAAAAAGTACCCAAATTTATCAAAACAATTAATCGATTTCCTCACGACTGACGTATAGAGATTAATGTCACGGTTTTGGTTCTCCATGTCCCGGATGGAGCTCGTATGAAAAATATGAGTGGTGGATTTCCCAGTAAAACACTCATGTACATATAATATACACAAGCATATTTAGAATTTTATACCACAGCACTGTTGAATTCTCAACTCTGATTGGTCAGAAGGCGTTGATTAATTTCTATCACAGTAGCTCTGACACTAGTGGCGACTAAAACCTGCAAATCCCAGATTTATATTAGCGCACCCCTTTAAGGACTGTATATTATCCTTTCCATAGTCCAGATAATGAATGATAAATGGTAATAATAATAATAATAATAAATAATAAATATATTAAATAATAAACAAACAAATAAATAATAAACAGCTTAAAACATGTTATTTAACAAGGAAAAGAGGTATGCTATACTGGTTGATTTGTTGAAATTTTCTGTAAGGATGTGTTTATTTCACATTTATGGAAGGAGTCTCTAGTGTCAGGGGGTGCAATTAAAGTTTTCGCACACTGGAGAGGACAATATGACAAGCTGTGTGTGTGTGTGTGTGTGTGTGTGTGTGTGTGTCTTGTTAATGTAAAGAGAGAAAAAAATTGCTGTTGAAGATGTGATTGTTTATAGCTGCTATAATTCGAGTGTTAATAAAAATTAGGTTGTCTCTCGGCTGTTTCACAGCGTGCATCGTAAAAATGTTAAAATGGATATAAAGCATGCTGGGTCACTGTTTCAATAAATAAAATATTTTTAGAGATGGTAACTTACTGTGGTATAAGAGGAATAAAATACTTCCTGGTTATGTTCTAGGAAAAGAATATACGTTTTAAGTTTTAAGGGAAATTTTCGTTCATGGTACTCAGACATACCGGTATGAAATGGCTGCAGCAGGTAGACATGACGGTACCGTATGTTTATGGAAAGCTGGGGTACAAGTGTGTGGAGTACAAGTCTATAGAGCTGAGTGAAAATTACATGAAATTGAAATGTATTATTATCTGGTCGAAGACTAAATGAAACAGCTTTCTGATGCAGGAACCAGTGTCGCTTATTCCACTCAGAGACAGAGTCCATGTGGCCAGACAGAGCTGTACATCACTGTGATTTGTGTGTCAGGCCCCCATATTAATAAAGGTAACCCCGACAGACAGTCTGAGGGCTGGTGGGACATCTGTTAGCCGAGTCTCAACCTGAGAGCTGTGCTCGGTTTTGGCAGCTCTGTCTTCTAACCCAGATGGAGATGTAGCGATCATGGTGGGCCACAGACTACCAGACTACCACAAGCGACAAGTCTGAGAGAGAGAGAGAGAGAGAGAGAGAGAGAGGTAGGTTTTAAATCAAGACACAATCCAAAGGCCTTCTATAAATCCTCTGAATGGGTTTGGTAGGGGGACAGAAAGCACACCTGCAAGAATTATGTAAGCCTTATTAACGCATAAATATCCGAGAGCAGCTTCGGCCACGGATCCTCATGATGGGAATAAATCTCCGAGTGCACCCGGTGAAGAGGGAGAGTGAGAGCAGGAGTGTGTATGGACATGTGAAAACGAAACACGAGTCAGAAAGTACCTTAGTGAGCCAAACTAATGAGTTATAAATGTACGACTGCACAGTATGACTTAAGGATCACGACGAAAACCTGAATTCTTCAGTTATTGTACTTTACAGACAGGGTTTGAAATATCGGCCCAGTTATGAGCTATAACACTTCTGCACTCAGTGAGAACTCGATGTAAAATTTGATTCAACCCACAGAGCCATACACTTAGCTTTTCTCGTTATGCCGTCTCCTACAGATTGAATTCAACTCAACGCTATATTATAGCAGCTTTCGCAGAAGACATTATGTCTAAGCAGCTTTACAGAAATCCAGGTCTTAATCTACAGTACCAGTCAAAAGTTTGGACACGCCGACTCATTCACTGGTTTTTCTGGACAGTATTTTGTATTTTCAACATTGTAGAACAAAACTGAAGACATCTAAAGTGTGAAATAACATGTATGGAATTAAGTGGTAAACAAAAAGAGTGTTCAAGAAAACGAAATATATTTGATATTTTTGATTCTTCAAAGTATCCAGCGTTTACCTTGATGATGCTTTGCACTATGACACTATTATCTTAACCAGCTTCACGAGGTCGTCACCTGGAATGCTTTTCAATTAACAGCTGTGCCTCGTCAAAAGGTAATTAGTCGATGATTTTCTTGCCTTCGTAATGTGTTTGAGATCAAACAGTAAATAATAAAAATACTAAATAAATAAATAAATAAATAGCCATATTCGACAACTGTAGTAATCCATACAGTATTACATCAAGAACCAAACAACTAAGAAAAGAGAAACAACATCCGTCATTACTTTAAGACATGAAGAAGTCACTTTTAATTAATAAAAATAAAGAAAAAACATTGAATTAGAAGGTGGGTCCAAACTTTTGATGAGTATTGTCTATCCAGAATGGGAAAGCCAGACTGACAGTGGCAGGAAAATAAATTAAAAAAGAAATAAATACAAACACTCACCAAGATGTCATGTAATGTCAGGCGAATCATTGGATTTGATCATGTGAATTAAAAACAAGGGTCTTTCTGTTTTGTTGTTCCCTTAAGTGGCCTCGGATGTGGATAGCACAGAAATACGGGTGGCTGGTTTGATAATAATTAACAGTTATTCCACAAAATCGGGTCGTACATGAGCTGATAGCCGACGAGGCACATAGCACTGAGTTGCCTATAAGCTGTGTACAATGAGATTGAGTGGAATAACTGTTTTATTCTATCCACATTCACTGGATTTCGAGAAATGGAGCATTTTCTCATGTCATCTCATTATCTCTAGCCGCTCTATCCTGTTCTACAGGGTTGCAGGCAAGCTGGAGCCTATCCCAGCTGACTACGGGCGAAAGGCGGGGTACACCCTGGACAAGTCGCCAGGTCATCACAGGGCTGACACATAGACACAGACAACCATTCACACTCACATTCACACCTACGGTCAATTTAGAGTCACCAGTTAACCTAACCTGCATGTCTTTGGACTGTGGGGGAAACCGGAGCACCCGGAGGAAACCCACGCGGACACGGGGAGAACATGCAAACTCCGCACAGAAAGGCCCTCGCCGGCTACGGGGCTCGGACCCGGACCTTCTTGCTGTGAGGCGACAGCACTAACCACCAGTGGCGTGCACAGATAGACATGAGGTGGTGCTCAAGCACCTGCCCCTCTGCCCTCTGTCCAAAAAAGTGCCCTTTTGAATTTTTTTTTTACAGTTTACTGAGGCCAATGTCGACATGATGTTTTAGAAGAGCCGCGGCATTAAAAGCGTGTGTGAAAATAATGTCCCGATGTGTGCCCCCTCCGCACACACACCGGACCTCTGTGTCTCTTGCTCTGTCACGTGAACAAGCGTGCAGTGCATTCAATGTGAGGTTGCAGCAGCATAGCGTCCTGGAAGCCACGGCCTTGTCGTAGCGCAGACAACACATCGGGCAGTCAGTCAGCTCTTCCCCTGCCCCACCAGCCAGGTAACACATGAATCGAGTGAAAATGTATTGTTTGCCCTCTAAGCCCAAGCTGTAATTATTTTGTCGTGAAGTAGCCCGTCGCATACAGAAACAACTGCACATAAGTATTATATTTTTTGCTAGACCATTTTCAGATTTAGGAAAACAAAAATTTCTTTTTCTATTTTGTTCAACTAGAGATTCCTGGCAAAGTCAAAAAGCCTTGATGTAATAAATTAACATTAAGTGGTTGTTTTACACCTTTAAAAACTAAAACGGGTCAGTGGCGACCCGAACACAAGAGGAGGGTTAAATCTCAGACTTTTATAATAAGGTGTTCCACATGCACAAAAAAGTGCCCTTTTTCCCCCCAGAGCACTTGCCCCCCAAAATGTCTGTGCACGCCACTGCTAACCACTACACCACCGTGCCGCCCCGGAGCATTTTTTATTTTTATTTTTTGCAAATTCAATTAATAAAAATTTCATACAAAACATCTGACAGAATCGTTTCTGCTTAGAATGTAAACAAACTGGTGAAATGACTTAAAGGTGCATTACCGCCACCAACTGGGCTGGAGTGTGGAACGGGAACTATTGGGGAGTAAAAGCAAAAAAAACCCCTAACAAACAAACAAACAAACAAACAAACAAACCCAGATAGAACACGATATCTAGGTGCTCGATGGTCAGTAGAAGCGTCTTATCCTCAGAAAAATCTGACTTTTTTTAAATAATATGGGTCAAAACCACACATATCTATCGTCTCTTTGTATCGAATCTTCGCTCAATCATTCAAATCATGGTAATACTGAAAAAAATTCAGCATTGTTTATGGACACGCTTTCAGCGGCTGCCATCGTAGTTGCTTTGTATATCCGCCATCATGGCGGACGCTCATGACTTAGCACATTTTGATCACGTCATCTATAGCAAGTCATCTATTCTTTTAGGTATTTCTGTTTCTTTTAAATACTTGATAGCAATTTTTGAGGTTTTGTTTTCGAGTAGTGTTTTTATTTCTTCCTTGGTTGGTTCAGCGACACGCTCCACCATTCTGTTTTTTTCTACTCACGGTATATGAGCTGATAGCCTAGTAGTAGAGTAGCCAATCAGAGTGCATGATTGCTCATATCCAGTGAATGTGGATAGAATAATCACTAATATCATAGATAATAATTGATTTATGATTGTTGCAGCATTGTACTAAGTTCAAGCACTCCTTTTAAACCAGACGTCGATCTGAATTCAGATAGTTACATCACTATTATAGTGAAAAGGCAACAACTATGGAATGCATTAGAAATCTAGAAATACTGTATACACTGTATACGCTGTATACTGTATGTCGGACAAGAGTCTATTCCAGATAGGAGTCTCAAGATGAACATAATGATTATTTGCAGCAGTTCTCTAGAATCTTCCAGAGACGTTATATATAAAATAGTAAGGAAAAAAAAACATGCTTGTTATCATGTCATACACAGCATCTTTTATTAGATGTGCTTTGTTTTCTGCCTGCATGATCCTATAAACTATCAAGATCCTGTTGGGACTTTCCATTAAATTAAAACCCATTTCAACTTTCCATTCAATTCTCATCCATTCTTATGACATCCAGACTCAGCACAAGCCCATCATATAAATGAACCCTACGAATCATCATTTTCCTCTTTATGGTCGTTCTCTCTCTCAGCTCCAGCGGCTCAATTATCCCCTAATGTGGGTTAAAAGTAAAAAGAATGGACAGCCGTCACCGACGTCCACACCTCATGATAGAGAGATCGTTCTTTTCTTGTGGTCCAAGCCACAGACTCGGATAATCACAGTTGTCCCAAACACCTGCGTTTCTATTGCCCCGACCTGCCTCTCAAATGAGCTCAATTAATGACAATCACCCAGCAGGTGTCAGAACACAGACAGTAATGGATAGGCCACTGTGGGCTGGACCGGCAGCGCTTGCCTCTGCAGTAAATATGTAATGATTATAGCAGGGGCGGCGAGGGCACAGACCACAGAGTAATCTATTTGTGTTTGGCCGAGCTCAATGCAGTTAAACAAGCTCTACAAACTAAAATGGATGGACTGGAATCTTATTCAGCACGGCCGAAGTGAGCTGGGAATGAGAGGAAAATAAAGAGACATAGTGATCTGAATAGAATTTAACATCCATATTAGATGCTATGTTCCAGCACAGTTATATCACGTTGGAGTAAATGCTTCAGGCATCATTTTCTCAGATAATCTATACATAATTAATGCTATTTATCACTAACTGTGAGGATGAAATAATGATATAAATATTCTATACAGTAATTACCAGTTATCCCATGAAATCGAGTCGTACTTGAGCTGATAGACGACGAGGTGCGTACCCATGTACGACGAGATTGAGTGGAATAACTGTTTTATTCTATCAACATTCTCTGGATTTTGAGAAGCAGAGCATTTTTATTTTTGTGTTTTGCAAATTCGAAAAATAAAAACTTTATACAAAACGTCTGACAAAATCATTTCTGCTTAGAATGTAAACAAACCGGTGAAATGACAGTCGCAATTTGTGAAAAATGCGATAATAATAATAATAATAATAATAATAATAATAATAATAATAATAATAATTCTTGAAAAAAATAGATACGTTCTTACCATCATATACTTTTATTCTATATTTTGTTGCTTTTGTTTGTATTTTTTGGGGTTTTGTTTTTGAGTAGAGTTTTTATTTCATCCTCGGTTGGTTCAGCAACACGTGCCGCCATTTTGTTTTTCTCTACTCACGGTATATGAGCTGATATCCTAGTAGTAGAGTAGCCAATCAGAGCATGTGATTGCTCATATCCAGTGAATTGGGATAGAATAATAAGTATTACTTATTAATAATAGTTCTACATTGTGTTGACAGCCCTACATATATTTGAGAAGATTTACCCCGCCAAAAAAAAAATGCTTAAAAGTAAAACAAACAAACAAACAAACAAACAAACAAACAAACAAAAAGAATAAGGCAAATTGTAAATTGACTTCATTGAAGAGTGAAATGTTTTGTTCAATAATTTAAAAAAATGCAAAATTCTCAGAAAGACAACATTTTAAAATGTAAAAAAGTACAAGAAGGCAAAGACAGTAAAGTTCAATGCAAAATATCTTAATACAGAAAATATCTTGAATGTAGTAATTTATCTTATCTTTCCTATTATAAAGTCACAATAAATCAAATATAAGATTATTCAACTTAGTTCTAATTTCAAGCTTGAATATATTTTTAAATAAACAAATGAATGAATGAATACATAAATTATTTATTTTCTAATATTATCCCCCCCCCCCATTTTAGCAAAATTGTTTGCAAGTACAACACGAAAATCTAAACCTTGAAATGTGTTAAAGCGTAATCTGAATAATCGTATTGGATAAAAAAATAAATTTACCCATATTAAAGATATTTCCACTGACTAAAACATGCCGATTGCAGTGTTTAAAACAACTGTTGGCTGTCTCGTTAACACTTAACGAATCTAACATTTACTTCGCTACTGATACATTCATACATGAAATAAACAAGACGGACACTTTAATAAAATATTTAGACTTGAAAAGCAGTGTACAAAATATTTTCATCTACTCTGTCAGTAAATGCACAGTACACAGACAGTACAGTTTATGAAGTCAAACTGTAAGTACATTGTGTAGACAGAATCTTGAGATTATTGGCAAAGTGGTCTTGCTAGTGAGAAACTTGGCAGTGTTTGCTAAATGACTTTGCGCCGTGTGATTAGACTGCACGGCAGCTCGGAAACGCAGAATCCCAGAAGGCCCAAAATGAGACAGATGGCATCTGGGTAGGCAGGCCTTTTTTCTCACCTTCGTTTTCTGTCGAAAGAATAAGAAGCATATAACATTACAATTTAGCCATTTTAAACCTTGATAGTATACACTTATATATCTCCACATACTGAAATATAGGCATCATGAAATGAAAAGTAATGTGTATAAATATAAGATATTTCGTCAAGCATTGGTGATATTTTCCTTTCTTTTACTCTAACTGCTAAACCTCAACCCTCCTCTCCTGTGGCTCCTTTGCATTAGCATAAAGGCATTAAAATGTGAATAGGAATTAATTTGGACTCCCTCCCATTGGAATTAATGGAAGTTTGCTCTTCCTTTCCTTTGCCCGACAGATCTCCCAGACTCTCCCTCTCTTTCTCTCTCTCTCTCTCTCTCTCTCTCAGTCCATAAATATTAATATTAATAACCACGAAGGGCCAGTGCTTCAGCGAAGCCATATACAGAATGATATTAGAGATCGTGAGACGCCTCTCGTGGGAAGCACACTTGACTGAGTCCCTTGCTTTGCTGGCATGCTCTTTAAGAATCCAATCTTCGTATGGCAAAAGAAGTTATTTTCGAGGGATCTCGGAGCGCGTTTGAGAATTGAGCCTGAACTGGTTTCCGCTCCAGATTGGACCCAGTTCAGTTCACACCAGTGTAACTCCATTATAAGAGGCAGGGGATAATCAGATAGATAAGCAGCTATGATCAGGATCAGTACCCAACTATTCTCTGTGTTTCATCAGGCGGGAAGATCGACAGCACTGTGAATAACAGCATCATTGCTGAGATCCCGCTCTGACACCAAGCTCTTTCTTGATAAGCCATCTCTCTATCTTTTCCTCGGCAAGGAAGTTTATGCTTTTGATCATATTTTGCAGAGAAGCACACAATGCCACATGCATGACTGTCTTTGTGAGAACCATCCATATTCATCACGTTACGTCTTGCGGACCCACTGTTCTGGCGAGTGCACACCTTTGACTCCACTCTTGTCAGAAGGTTGCATCATTTGTTTGCACTTCATAGTTTTGGAGTTGAAAGTTGCGATGGATGGATGGATCCATCCACAAAGAGAGAGAGAGCAAAAGAGAGAGATCAAGAGAGTGAATGGAAGACTATGGAAGTTTGGCGTGATGGTGGTTGCCTCTGCGTTTGCCCTAACCTGAGAATAATTCAGAGGTCATTCTGGTTAAGGTCGACACACTTGAACATCAAAGCTTTTCTGTGGTTTCAGCTTTGCAGGACACTTCACCTCTTTCAGTCAACACACACATGTTTAATCTTTAATCACTGGGCTGCAGTCTTTCCTCAGCCTCTGTTCAGTCAATATGCCCTTGCTTTGTAGTCTGATGGAAGGATGCGGAACTAAAAGTATATGATGCAAAGACAGGGAGATACACATTCATTTAGTCCAGACTCACTGTAGATTAAACCCGGATGTGTAAGAGACAGCTAGGGCTTGCCTGCACAGACACAACCGGCAAAACAATGCAATACCCATCTTTCTGTTTTTGTTGTGCTTGTAACAACAACAAGCGAGCATCGTAAAAAAGTTATCAGAATGGAATTAATTGCACTCATCAAAACAAAAAAGGAATAGATTATAAATAATGACTGTATACACCAATCAGCCATAATGGTATGACCATTGAGAGGTGACATGAATAACATTGATTATCTCACCAAGGGATGGGATATATTTGTATTAGACAGCAAGAGAACCATCAGTTCTTGAAGTTGATGTTTTGGAAGCAGGAAAAATGGGCAAGTGTAAGGATCTGAGTGACTTTGAGAAATTCTGATGGCTGGGTCTGAGCATCTCCAAAATGGCACATCTTGTGGGGTGTTCCCAGTATGCAGTGGTTAGTACCAACCAAAAGTCGTCCAAGGAAGGATAACCGATGAACCGGTGACAGGGTCATGGGTGTTGAAGGCTCATTGAGTTGCATGGGATACAAAGGCTAGCCCATATGGTCCAATCCAACAGAAGAGCTACTGTAGCACAAACTGCTGAAAAAGTTAATGCTGACACCTTTATGTCTTAGCCAGCGTTAACTTTTTCAGCAGTTTTAACAGAAATTCTAACTGTTCATGGTAGAGAACTAGTCACTAGATACCCCTTTTATGCTAAAGCAGTTTGAGGGAAGGTTCAGAGCTGGTGCCTAATCTTCTTCATGCTTTGCCAGCCAGAGAACTAGCTCTTGGCCAGGAAAATTGGTTCGATAGGAGCACCAACACTTTACTGGTCTAGAAGCAAGAACTGCTTACATCTGGGGTTGGGGGCAGGATTGTTGTGACCAATTAAAACTTTGGGACTATCAGTTTAAAAAAAATAGCATAGACAGAAATAGGTGTATCATTCATTTATTAGAGCTGGTTAACTGCAATGTGATTGATACCAGCGTAGCCGATGCTAGGTAGCTGGCTAAAGGTAAAGGCTAATGTTAACATCTTACGTTCAGTATTAATAAGAATCAAAATGTGTTCTTCTCGAACATAATATAGCAATCATAATATAGTCTATAGCAATCATGACAAGTAGCACACATGTGTTGGACCACTTGTGTTTGGAGGCTAATGTACAGTGGTGCTTGAAAGTTTGTGAACCCTTTAGAATTTTCTATATTTCTGCATAAATATGACCTAACACATCATCAGATTTTCACACAAGTCCTAAAAGTAGATAAAGAGAACCCAGCTAAACAAACGAGGCAAAAATATTATACTTGGTCATTTATTTATTGAGGAAAATGATCCAATATTATATATCTGTGAGTGGCAAAAGTATGTGAACCTCGAAGATTAGCAGTTCATTTGAAGGTGAAATTAGAGTCAGGTGTTTTCAATCAATGGGATGACAATCAGGTGTGAGTGGGCACCCTGTTTTATTTAAAGAACAGGGATCTATCAAAGTCTGATCTTCACAACACATGTTTGTGGAAGTGTATCATGGCACGAACAAAGGAGATTTCTGAGGACCTCAGAAAAAGCGCTGTTGATGCTCATCAGGCTGGAAAAGGTTACAAAACCATCTCTAAAGAGTTTGGACTCCACCAATCCACAGTCAGACAGACTGTGTACAAATGAAGGAAATTCAAGACCATTGTTACCCTCCCCAGGAGTGGTCGACCAACAAAGATCACTCTAAGAGCAAGGCGTGCAATAGTCAGCGAGGTCACAAAGGACCCCAGAGTAACTTCTAAGCAACTGAAGGCCTCTCTCACATTGGCGAATGTTAATGTTCATGAGTCCATCATCAGGAGAACACTGAACAACAATGGTGTGCATGGCAGGGTTGCAAGGAGAAAGCCACTGCTCTCCAAAAAGAACATTGCTGCTCATCTGCAGTTTGGTAAAGATCACGTGGACAAGCCAGAAGGCTATTGGAAAAATGTTTTGTGGATGGATGAGACCAAAATAGAACTTTTGCTTTAAATGAGAAGCGTTATGTTTGGAGAAAGGAAAACCCTGCATTCCAGCATAAGAACCTTATCCCATCTGTGAAACATGGTGGTGGTAGTATCATGGTTTGGGCCTGTTTTGCTGCATCTGGGCCAGGACGGCTTGCCATCATTGATGGAGCAATGAATTCTAAATTATACCAGCAAACTCTAAAGGAAAATGTCAGGACATCTGTCCATGAACTGAATCTCAAGAGAAGGTGGGTCATGCAGCAAGACAACGACCCTCAGCACACAAGTCATTCTACCAAAGAATGGTTAAAGAAGAATAAAGTTAATGTTTTGGAATGGCCAAGTCAAAGTCCTGACCTTAATCCAATCAAAATGTTGTGGAAGGACCTGAAGCGAGCAGTTCATGTGAAGAAACCCACCAACATCCCAGAGTTGAAGCTGTTCTGTACGGAGGAATGGGCTAAAATTCCTCCAAGCCGGTGTGCAGGACTGATCAACAGTTACCGGAAACGTTGAGTTGCAGTTATTGCTGCACAAGGGGGTCACACCAGATACTGAAAGCAAAGGTTCACATACTTTTGCCACTCTCAGATATGTAATATTGTATCATTTTCCTCAATAAATAAATGACCAAGTATAATATTTTTGTCTCATTTGTTTGACTGGGTTCACTTTATCTACTTTTAGGACTTGTGTGAAAATCTGATCATGTTTTAGGTCATATTTATGTAGAAATATAGAAAATTCTAAAGGGTTCACAAACTTTCAAGCACCACTGTAAGCATACAGGTCTTCAGATACACTTACTGGCCATTTTATCTGGAACACCCATCCATCCACCTGATGTTTGATGCAGTTATCTAATCAGCCGATCCCTTGACAGCAGCGCAGTGCATAAAATCATGCAGATACAAATCAAGAGTTTCAGTTAATGTTCACTTCAAAAATCAGAACGGGAAAAATTGTGATCTCAAATTGTGACTTTCTTTCACTGTGGCGTGGGTGTTGGTTTGAGCTAGATGGACTGGTTTGAGCATTTCAGAAGCTGCTGATCTCCTGGGCTTTTCACACACAACAGTCTCTAGAATTTACACAGAATGGTGCGAAAAACAAAAAAACATTGAGTTGAGTGAGCGGCAGTTCTGTGGGTGGAAGCAAACGCCTTGTTGATAAGAGAGGTCAGAGGAAAATAGACAGATTCGAGGTGTTCTGAGCTACCAGGATGGCTATAGTAACTCACAGCAACTCTTTACAACCGTGGTGAGCAGAAAAGCATCTCGGCATGCAACAGCAGAAGACCACATTGGGTTCCGCTCCTGCCAGAAAGAACAGGAATCTTAGAATCAAGAACAAGTTCCTATTAAAGTGGCCAGTGAGTGCATATTGTGATGTAATGATGTTGCTGTGTGGTGGTTCTCTCGCCTGTAGAAAAGCAAACCGGTTCTTAGAAGTTTTGCACCAGTGCTAGCACCAGCCCAGAACAAGCACCTAGTTCATACTGGTGGAAATGGGTTATGAATCATGGGAAGCGTTGCAGTGAAGTCAGTCCTATCCTGGGAACACTGGGCACAAGATGCCAGTCCATTGCAGATCATATTCCTACCGTAACATTCATAATCTTCACCGCTAAATCTGGCCAGCTAGCTAACATGAGCTGACCTGACAGGATTTCTGTCAGGAGTTATATTCAAACATATTATATCTTCTAATATTATATATTCTAACAGTGGCCTACAAACTAAAAAAACAACAACAAAAAAACCCCAAAACTTTTTTTAAGTGGATTCAAAGCTATACCTACACAGAAACATTTGAAGTTTGTTTCTTTGCCGCTAGCTTTACCTCAAAGTCTGGCCTGCAGTCTACAAGCAGATCCTTGTTGATCCTGGACCTTCTGGTTGACAGAAGTTCTATACGCTAAAGAAGATATCAAAATATTCCTCCAGGAAGTTTACTGTGTGTGGAATAACGTTCAACAAATAGTACACAAACATGGAAAACCATACAGGATTCTTTAGCTTTGAGGAACCCTTTTAATTTGAATAACTAGATGACAATCTGATACTTTAAAGGGTTAAATGCAGAACCTTACAGTACAACAGCATTTACATATTGGACACTCTTCCTGTCAGGAAGCTAAGACGCCAAGAACCCTTAATGATCCAAAGAACTCTTGAGGAACCTTGTTCCTTGAGGAAGCTTGTACAGCTGTACCCACATGCTGTAGGTTTTTTTTTTTTTCTTCAAGCATTGTGAAAAAAAATGCTTCAAGGCATTTTGGTGCATAGTAATAAAATAATAAACAAAATGAATAACTGTATGCTCTTACACCAAAATATTGCCTCTAGCAACATCTTTGGGTTTGTCCTCATGGGGGAACCTTTGAGAGAAGGTTCCTAGTAGAACTTTTCTTCAAACTTAAATCCATTAAGTATCCAAAAGAACTACTGAGGAGTGCTCAAATGAGTTTTGATTACTCGCAGGGTAATTCCCATGAAGTCCAAACAGTCAAGAAAGGTTGAAAGTGTTCCACACTCACTCAAACGTCGTCTTTAGTACACAAGAACAGTGTGTGTTATTGTAGCACATAAGAGTGCCTGTGTTGGAGTCAAAATCCAGCATCTGGTTATCTCTACTCCAGCCTGCTGCTGTTTCTACCTGCTTTCATTCTCCTCTGCTCATCCTTTACACTGCATATCTCTCTCTCTCTCTCTCTCTCTCTCTCTCTCTCTTTGCTGCCGGATGTGCCGTAAATGGCGGTAATTGCGGCATTAAACTCGAGTTTATTATTTCTCTGCCCATGCAGGTGCGGCGATGATATGAGGCCCAGGTTGCATTTACATACAAATTGAAGGCTTTTCCCCCCCTCTTTCTTATTAATCAGACGGACAGCAGGAATCAAACAGCGCCACTCCATCAGCCTCTTAAATACATTTGGTGACATTTTTTACCCGGCATTAGCATGATAGGGCAAGCGGAGGATAATGTCCCAATGATTGCTTTTTCCATTGCGAGCACAAACGGTTTCATTTTTCCTGTCATCTCAAATAAGCGTTAAAGAGGCTTTGGGAGGCTCTCAGGCCGTATGCCTGAGGCTGCACAGGGACCGCTGATGGCCATATTAAAGAACCATTAGCGCGCTGCCGTTTCGATCATCACGCACAGGCCGTGTGCCTCCAATCCGACGCACCATGTGATGTTGGAAGAGAAAAAAAAAATCACATGGGCACACACTCTGTCTCTCTAGTTTTTTTTTTCCTCAAACAAAATGCATTACAACGGTAATTTTGTGACTGTTAAGATAACTAGCGTTAACAAGCGCTTAATTAAAATGTACAATAAATGGCCGTCTGCGGCCTTATCGGTGCAGCAGAAGCGCACAGGGGTGGGGGGAGGTAAGGGGGAAATGGGTGTGTGTGTGTGCAGAGCAGAGTGCCGGCTGATCATGAGCTCGTTTTGCAGATTAATTGCTTTTCTGTCTGGCAAAAGCAGCCGCTTCTGTCGCCAGATCCTAAATAACCAGATAGGGACTTTATCAATCAAGTTTCTCAGCTTTTTTGTTTTCTCTCTCTATACATCTCCTTCACTCACTCAGTCTGAATTGGAGAAACTCTTATTTCACACCCTGTATTCGTGCACTTCCAAAGGGATTTAGAAGATATTTGGGATTCGACCATTTTTCTATTCAATTGCTCCCTATTGCATATGTGAAGCTGTTTACATTATACTCTAAATAGTGCACTTACGTGGGTAGGAAGGAGTCATTGGGGATTCAGCCTCTCTCTGTAAACAGAGTATATAAAAATCTGAATATATAGTATATCTCACTGTGCCTTGGTAAATTTTATACAATCACCATTCTTGAAATTATCATCAGCCAATCGTGTGGCAGCAGCATAATGTCTCCAAGTGTTGCCAGGCAAAGCAAACCTCGCCCAGCAGCACTTATTTTATACCTATATGTTGATACGGTAATATTTCTCAATCATCAGCTGTCAGGTTATAGTCCTATGAAAACCCATGACCTTCAGTTTGACCTTTCAAGGTCACTCAAGGTCAAAAATCATGGTGCCAAATGAAAGCCCATATGGCACTTCCTATAAGTTGATAATGGTAAATATCTGTCTACCGTCAACCATTTTCAAGTTTTCGGCACTCTGAAAATCCATGACCTTGAGTTTGACCTTTCAAGGTCCCTCAAAGTCAATGACTATGGTGCTAAATGAAAGACCATATGGGAGTTCCTATATGCTCATAATAGTAAACAGCTCTCTATTGGCAACCATTTTTGAGTTATAATGGAAAATGTTATTTTGAGCAAAAGGTTGACCTTTCTGGTGACCTTGACCTTCACCTTGACCCAATTACCCCCAAAATTTAATCAGGTAATCTACGGACCATTGCCCACCTACACAGAAAATTTGAAGCCAATTGGTGCAACCGTCTAGACACTAAATTTTTAACAGACAGACAACCTGTGTTCCCCCCCTCCCCCCAGTCTGTCCCTCTGAGTTACATGTCGGTCCTGGGATTGAGATGCTGAACCTCTTCTGCCCCTCAGACCTGCTTGATCCATCCTGGTGCCCTGTGTCTGGTTGGAGTCTTATCGCATCGCTCCTGTGGAGGACGGCCCCATGAGGACAGTTGAAAGTCACACCTGGAGGACGCTCTGGACACTTACAGTAATGCTTTTATGGCTGAGGACTACAGTTGACTTGCTAACTTTAGGACTGCAGTTGTCATGAACAGTTTTGCACTCAAGTTTCCATCAATGAAGAGTTACAACATCAATGAAACTGACTTCATGTTAAAACTGTTAATGTTATAGTCATGCTGTCTATACATGAGGATGGGTCTATACATAATGCTATAGTCATGCTGTCATCCTATACATGAGGATGGGTTCCCTTTTGAGTCTGGTTCCTCTCGAGGTTTCTTCCTCATGTCTTAGGGAGTTTTTCCTTGCCACCGTCGCTGCAGGCTTGCTCATTGGGGATAGATTAGGGAAAAATTAGCTCATGTTTTAAGTTGTTCAAATTCTGTAAAGCTGCTTTGCGACAATGTTTATTGTTAAAAGCGCTATACAAATAAACTTGACTTGAATTGACAAAGAAATAAATGAAAAGTCATGCAGAGCATGATATTTGTGAAAATCACTAAGAAATGGAAGTTATGGCTGATTAGGTGTTTTTACAAGATTTGACCTTGGTAACCTTGACCTTTGACCTTGACTCACCAAAAAAATAATGATGTCTTTGTGTGACCCTAGTGAGTTGTCCTGTGCATTTTGGTGAAGATTGGTCAAGAAACGATGATGCTAGAGCACCAACAAACAAACAAACAAACAAACAAACAAACAAACAAACAAACAAACAAACGGACAAACGGACAAATCAACATACTTGCAAAAGTCTCCAATCTTCGCAAGTAATAAATAAACCACACTGGTTACAATACCTCGCCCCGCTTACTCCATCGTAGGCAAGGTAAAAATCCTGCAGATACAAGTCAAGAGCTTCAGTTAACGTTCACATCAAACATCAAAACAGGAGGGAAATATGACCTCAGTGACTATGACCATGGCATGTTTGTTGGTGCCATATATTCTGGTTTGAGTATTTCAGAAACTGCAAATCACAACAGTCACTAGAGAGACAGAATGGTGCAAAAAACCCAAAAAATATCCAGTGAGCGACAGGTCTGTGGGCTGTCGGAAATGCCTTGTTGTTGCTCAGAGGAGAAAGATCAGAGTGAATCAACCTGCCAGGAGGCATACAATACCTCAAATAACCACTCTTTCCAACCATGGTGAGTAGAAAAGCATCTCAAAATACATGATGATGAAACATGAGATGAAGCAGATGGGTGACTACAACAGAAGCTGAACAACCGAGAATGTATGCAGTTTTACATATCTTGCTTACACTTTTGCGAACTCCAATGATGAACCTCACTTTCTTGGCACCGGGATTGCTGCGTTCCAGAAATGGAATTAACTAAAACCTGTCCTTACTGATCACAGCATCCATTCATCAACTAGAGTGAAGTTTCTTACAGCATGCGTTCAATCTCGCTTATTATACAGTGGACAAGCGTGGCAGTTATCTGCAAGTGATATTGATAAGATCGAAGCAATATGGCATGGGTTCTTACGAAAAATGGTAAAGGGTGGTTACAAGTATAAGAATGCCCCTGACAAGTACAAATGCGACGATCAAAGTGCTGATATTGAGGGGGAACTGGATTGGACTTTCAAGATATCAAACGCTGGCCTGGGCGAGATAACTATGATTCCACTGATTAGTTATTTTGTGATGAACAACAGCTAAGATACATCTCACACATTTGTCACATGGATAATGGGGAACTGCAGAAACAACTTCTGTTTGACACAAGGACACCAAAATGGGCTAGGTTTGAGAATTTGCTGGGATGAGATGCCCAGTAGATATGGTGTATAATGATGTCAAAACCAGACTTTAAGCGACTGCTGGATAGAATCCTGACGGACGCACCCTAAGGAGTGTAGAACTTCACTAGAGGAAAATGATGATGATGATGATCATGTTGGGTTCTGCTCCTCTCTCTCAAGAACATTATTATTATTATTATTATTATTATTATTATTATTATTATTATTATTATTACAGAGATGTCCACAAGCACCAATGACTGGTGGTTTTCTCCGCCTCCACAGGTTTTCTGTGCTGGCTACTCGACCCCAGGAAAAAAAAAAGCCTTCCAATGTTCATGTGATTTTATATCATCTCTGCTGCCCATAATTTGCAGCAAATCCAATAATTTCACCACAAAATTGTCTTCAATTCGGGTCTAACATGACCAGAAGCGATGCTATATTTGTCGATCGATTCCCGCACTCTGATTGGCTGAGCCGGACCACATGACCACGCCGTAGCAGATGGTAAAGATGCAGTTGGTGGTTGTTGCAGACGATTTCACTCAGTTTTCACAAAATGCCACCAAAGAAGAAACTAAAACCTTCCATGTGCCAAATAAATAAAAAGTCTATGTTTCCTGCAGGTTTTTACATACAAATCGTAATTAATATTTTCATATCCAGAAGCTACCAGGAGTGCCGAAGTTCCCATAGTGATGTCTAGCTAAGGCTTCATACTTATAAAGTGCAACTGCAAATAACTAATTGTGTGCTAATATTTATGCTGAAATTAAAACTATACAATACACAATACCACACCAGAAGTACATCAAGTGCATTACACACACACCAAATAAGCTCACTATGTAGTTATGTTACCGAGCCAGGCAGCGTACTACAGAGGGGAACCAAGAAAGCCAAGCGCACACACGTCTGGAGGGAAATTTCATACATATTTTGCAAGGAAATGGTTAGTAATTTATTAGCTGAGAATGCACCAGAAGCCACCAGAAGGCATGTATATAAATTTCAAAATTTTCTGAGAGGGCATGCCCCCAGACCCACCTAGCATTAGAGCGCCTTTGGCTTCGCCGCCATAAATTCCAGAGCTGCCTACTACTTTTTTTTTTTAGCCGTCTACTTCAGATTTTCTGGAGAACCCTGTTCTTCTTCTTCTTCCTCTTATTATTATTATTAATTGACATTTATAACTTACAAAGGTGTAAATGATCAAGCGAAGTACTAACTTTTTACTTATTTTCAAAAATGAAATCATGCATAATAAATCCGATTTGTTCATGGGTTGCCTAATCATTTTGCTGGTGCTAAAATTCATCTTACAGTTTTGGTACCAAAGGTGTTGCGTTAATTTGCATCAACATGTGGTGAGTGAACATGTGTAATTACACTATACTTACAGGTCATAACTCTATTTACGCGTGTAAGGGGCATGTGAAATCACGCATATGATGAACACGGCTGTCTAGAAGCAGCAGGTTGTGTCGTTTGGGGCTATGAAGAATTAAGGCTTAGATTTGGAGTGATAAATGTTAAGTGTGCTTATGGTTAAAACATGTGACACGCTGATGTGCTTGCTGGAGTCAGGCTCAGAGAGAGAGAGAGAGAGAGAGAGAGAGAGGTCTGTGGACTGTTTGTTTTGAAAAGAAGGAAAAGAAAACATGCAAAAACAAACTTTCCAAGTCCCCCCCCATGCTTTATTACTCCCGTCTGCGTTTTCGCCTTTTGCCCAGCAATGATAAATCTCTTCGCGTGTCATGTCAATGTGAAAGCCCTTATACAGGTTTACATGAGAGCAAGAGCGTGTTATATGAGTATGTATATATCTAACCGCCCAAAACATGTTTACTTATACGCGTAGGTGTTTTTATTTCCTTTCTCTATTTGGCACGTGCAGGTCTGGGCCACTTCCTGTTTCTATATTAGTGTCTTTCAGTGTCTCTGCATTGCTTCACTAGTTTTTTTTTTTTTTTGGCATATTCAAACCAGTGTGTATGACTCATTAAAGATCACAACAGCACGTCAGAAACCTTGCTCGCTTCTCTTGGTTAAGTCACTGTAAGCTCTTCTTATTGGGCTTGACTGGGTTAGATAAACATCGATTTGCCAGCTTGCTTTAAACAAACACAAACACAAGCCCGCGTCGTCTCCCTAATGCTGTGCGACAGCCTAGCAGTGTCGAGTGTCTGTGTGCACCCATGCCGGATCACTGAAGAGTAATTGCCCATATGTCATAGCCAGAAAACTTAAGTGACAATATAACCCGAGACATCCAGGAAGTGTCCCAGGGGTTTTTTACGGGTGCATTAAGCTCCTCCGATCCACGCTGAGCCTGGCACAGGGCTATGTGATAGCGACGGAGTGTGAGAGACCTTTAGGCCTGAATGCTATGAGGTGGTCTGGTTGTGTCGTAATGTCTCCTCTGTGGGGAAAAGAAAAAAGGAGAAGGAACAGGCTTTACCGCTGCTGTCGCTCCTGCGTTTATCAGATCTAGTTTAGCTGGAGTGATTTATAAACTGCCTGAATGATAAATGTTATTGTAAAGGAGCACAGAGTAGAGGAGGCATGGCTACTGTCAGTCAGAGACAAAGAGTAAGGGGCAAAGAGGGAGGGGAAGGAAGGGTAACGAGAGTGTGAGTGCTGTTCAGTGGGAGTTGGTGTCCTGGGTAGAGCCTGTCATAAATCAAGGCATCAAGGACCTCTTTTTACTTATGTTAACACTAACACACACACACACACACACGCACACGACAAACTCTCTGTTAACTGAATGAAGCTGTGTAGCAAACTCATCAGCGCTGCTCACACACAGTACCCCTGTCATTGCCAAATATCAAGCCCAAATCATCTCATTTTCTTCAAGTAACTTCAGTACTGGTGGCACGGTGGTGTAGTGGTTAGCGCTGTCGCTTCACAGCAAGAAGGTCCGGGTTCGAGCCCCGTGGCCGGCGAGGGCCTTTCTGTGCGGAGTTTGCATGTTCTCCCCGTGTCCGCGTGGGTTTCCTCCGGGTGCTCCGGTTTCCCCCACAGTCCAAAGACATGCAGGTTAGGTTAACTGGTGACTCTAAATTGACCGTAGGTGTGAATGTGAGTGTGAATGGTTGTCTATGGTGGCGTTTACATTAGACCGTATCAGCGGATCATCAGATTAACGTTTTTAAAACGATTAGTGTGCACACAGCAACACCAATACACGATTCGCGTGCACACAGCAACACCAATACACGGATACGCTCGGCTCCGCAGGCATCCTGCGCTCCAAATCACTCCGCCCTGAACAGCGAGTGCCCTCTGGAGGGTGCGCACTCCGGCCCTGCGCAGCTCACAGAGCGCGCGAGTGTAGTGCACAAGCAGTGATTCGGGACTGAGCCGCTGTGTGTGTGATCCCAGCGCATATCACTTACCACTTGCAAGTGGAAGGATGGCAAGCCTAAAGACAATCATAACTACACAATGGGCAGTATTTGCATCAGTATTTGCAGTATTTTCATACTTTTATACTCTTTAATGAAAGGTGATACAAGGCGGAAGTCCGCGCCGTTTTTCAGCAGTCGCGTCACGTGACCAACGCCAGCGAATCAGGAAGGTGGATGTCACAGTGACGTTGTCCAATGACGACGCCAGCTAGAGCTCAGCACAGCGTAT
Source organism: Neoarius graeffei (assembly GCF_027579695.1). Lineage (NCBI taxonomy): Eukaryota > Metazoa > Chordata > Actinopteri > Siluriformes > Ariidae > Neoarius > Neoarius graeffei. The sequence goes on along the minus strand of NC_083595.1, from coordinate 45,993,092 downwards.
CCACGTATTCTCAATGTTTACACAGCACCGGAGCTGACACGATCTGGATTGAATACGTGGACCCTGGCGGATTCCCGTTTCCCGGCGTTTCCAGGCGGTTTAATGTAAACGGACAGTGCATCCGCGAAGAAAACGAGACAGATACGATCTAATGTAAACTTGGCCTATGTGTCAGCCCTGTGATGACCTGGCGACTTGTCCAGGGTGTACCCCGCCTTTCACCCGTAGTCAGCTGGGATAGGCTCCAGCTTGCCTGCGACCCTGTAGAACAGGATAAAGCGGCTACAGATAATGAGATGAGATGAGATGAGATGAACTTCAGTGCTTATAAGATGGCATAACACCTACATAACCCCTTCATGACAAAAAAACATAGACCCACACAAACAGACCTATCTCTAAGAAGTGGTTGACAGATTTTTATTGACATACTATGCTTTTATTATGACACTATGACACTTCACAACAACTGAACTGGTTATAATGGTTACAGTGGCATGCAAAAGTTTGGGCACCCTTACTGAAAATGTCTGTTACTGTGAATAGTTAAGTGAGCAGAAGATGAACTGATCACCAAAAGACATAAAGGTAAAGACGACACATTTCTTTTCAGTGTTTTCTGAAAGATTTGTGTATTATGTTTGTTTTGTACAATTGGAGAGTGAAAAAATAAAAGGAGCACCATGCGAAAGTTTGGGCACTCCAATACATTTGAGTTCTCAGGTAACTTTTACCAAGGTTCCAGACCTTAATTAGCTTATTGAGCTGTGGCTTGTTCAAATTCTTCATTAGGAAAGGTCGCAGATTTCAAAGCTGTATAAATTATCTGACTCCTCAAACTTGTCCCTAAAATCAACAGCCATGGGCTCCTCTAAGCAACTCCTTCGTATTCTGAATAATAAAATAATTGATGCTCACAAAGCAGGAGAAGGCTACAAGAACATAGCAAAGTGTTTTCAGGTAGCCGTTTCCTCAGATTGTAATGTTATTAAGAAATGGCAGTTAACAGAAACAGTGGAGATCAAGGTGAGGTCTGGAAGATGAAGTAAACTTTCTGAAAGAACTGCTCGTTGGATTGCTAGAAAGGCAAATAAAAAACCCTGTTTGACTGCAAAAGACCTTCAGAAAGATTTACCTTAGCAGACCCTGGAGTGATGGTGCACTGTTCTACTATGCAGTGACACAAATATGACCTTCATGGAAGAGTCATCAGAAGAAAACCGTTCCTGCGTCCTAGCCACAAAATTCAGCGTCTGAAGTTTGCAAATGAACATCTAAAGCCTGATGCATTTTGGAAACAAGTCCTGTGGACTGATGAAATCAAAATAGAACTTTTTGGCCACAATGTGCAAAGGTATCTTTGGAGAAAAAACGATGCCAAATTCCAGGAAAAGAACACGTCTCCAGCTCTGAAGCATGGGTGTGGATCGATCATGCTTTGGGGTTGTGTTGCAGCCAGTGGCACAGGGCGCATTTCACTGGTTGAGGGAAACATGGATTCGAATAAATACCAGCAAATTCTGGAAGCAAACATCACAGCATCTGTAAAAAAGTTGAAGTTAAAAAGAGGATGGTTCCAACGATAAGACAATGATCCAAAACACACCTCAAAACCTACAATGGAATACCTCAAGAGGCCCAAGCTGAAGGTTTTGCCCAGGCCCTCACAGTCCCCTGACCTAAACATCATTGAAAATCTGTGGATAGATCTCAAAAGAGCAGCGCATGCAAGACAGCACAAGAAACTTGTAGAACTGGAAGCCTTTTGCAAGGATGAATGTGTGAAAATCCCCCAGGTAAGAGCTGAAAGATTATTAGCTGGCTACAAAAAGTGTTTACAAGCTGTGATACTTGCCAAAGGGGGTGTTACTAGGTACTAACCATGCAGGGTGCCCAAACTTTTGCTTCGGGCCCTTTTCCTTTTTTGTCATTTTGAAAATGTAAAAGATGAAAATAAAAAATTGTTTTTGCTTAAAATATAAAGGGAATGAGTCATCTTTAACTTTATGCCTTTTGGAGATCATTTCATCTTCAACTTGCGTAACTGTTGCGACATAGCCTGCCATGCATGGCTCAAGTCTGCGATGGAATAAAACACTGCCACAGGAAATACAACAAATAACAGTGCTGTGTATCATTCCAGTGAGATGTCATATAAAGTGGTAAATGACTGTTACCAACCATGAAGGCTTGTCATGAAGGGCTTATGTCGCCTCATAAACAATGTATTATTTATCCAGTTTCTCTCTATATATTTTTTAATGTTCAAAAGTAAACACAATCACTACAGGACTGCTCTGCTTGAGGTGAGTTTGAGGTACGACTGACCATAACCTGTGAAATGTGGAGAGATCTCACACACTTTTGATACACACACACACCCACACACTGGACTCCCATCTGTCTCTTGTGGACTCTGCGTGTGTATCCGAGTGTGATTAGTGTGCTCATGCTTCAGGGTAAAACTCCTTAGTGTGACATCGACAGTAATTCAACACAGAGTATATTTTCCATAAATAATTTCCTCTTTATTGATTCCCAATCTTGCAGTAAAAAAAAAAGATGTTGGATCTCGGAGGAGTTGAGCTGAGAATGTACGGGATGCTTGGTGCGCAGTGAAAGTCGTGATGAGAGATTCCATATCCTGGGAGCGATATGTTTATTTATGGCAGCTCGGATGCAAGTTATACAGACCTGCACATGTCATTAATGAGAAACGCCCTGGAGAAAAGAAGCCAGAATGTATATACACTACCGTATTTTCCATGAAAAGTCACACTTTTATTTACCACCATAAGTTGTAAAATGAATAGAAAATATAGTCGAGACATTTTTCTGGCCATTTTGAGCATTTAATCGACCCCACAAATGTGATGCTCCAGAAACTCAATCTGCTCAAAGGAAGGTCAGTTTTATAGCTTCTCTAAAGAGCTCAACTGTTTTCAGCTGTGCTAACATGATTGTACAAGGGTTTTCTAATCATCCATTAGCCTTCTGAGGCAATGAGCAAACACATTGTACCATTAGAACACTGGAGTGAGAGTTGCTGGAAATGGGCCTCTATACACCTATGGAGATATTGCACCAAAAACCAGACATTTGCAGCTAAAATAGTCATTTACCACATTAGCAATGTATAGAGTGTATTTCTGATTAGTTTAAAGTGATATTCATTAAAAAGAACAGTGCTTTTCTTTCAAAAATAAGGACATTTCAAAGTGACCCCAAACTTTTGAACGGTAGTGTAAGCAGGGCTTTGAACCGGTTCAAGGAACGAAAACAAAAACCGGGAACTTTTTCTATTTCACATGGAACAGAAACGAAACCAGAAACTTTATTATTTTTTATGTTCCGGAACAGAAACGCTTATTAAAAATAATGGTAACCGGTTCATACCGGTTTTTATTTCGTTCCTCAAAGTTTCCGTAGCCTACAAATAAAAAAGCCATTCTTCTCCTGCGCAAGTTTCTATGACCCGCTGGGGTTCACTTCCTGTGTGACGTTCGCTGACTGAATGGAGAGCGCGGGAAGGTGGACTGCTATCACGTCTCCATGAGATAATAAGTGCATTACTGAGTGTCTGAGCAAAGAAGAGCCTGAACGTTGCAACCTCCCTATTGGCTGTTTGTAAAAATGTATCAGTTGTTGCCCTTCCCACGGGAATCATCGCGGGCTCGAGAGACGAGACCTGACGAGTTAGTTCGTTGGTAGCAGAACAAAATGTCTGGACACAAATCAGGTTTTCAGAAAAGGAAAGAAAATAAACGGAGGGTCGAAAATACAAAAAAGGAGGCAGAAAATGCAAAACGAGTTTTAAGGTAGGACAAATGGTTACTTTTTAAGGCAGCCCGCCGTGGCTGCAGGCTTTCAGTTGTCATTGAATGGTTACTTTTCTGAGGCAGCCCGCCGTGGCTGCCTGCAGGCTTATTTATTATAGCCCATTTAGTTAAAATAGTTGATATAAAATGTTTATAGTTATAGTTATGTGATGGTTGTCCTGATTTAGACTGGTGTTTTTTTTTTTTTTTTGGGGGGGGTGTTGCACGATGTTGCACCCGGGTCCAGATTAGGGCAGAACCGGCCCTGGCTACATTTCAGTTGTAGTGTGTTTTATGTATGTATGTACTTGCATAGATGTGTACTTGGTCTTCCAATATGGCGCTTAACAAAATCTTGCGGCGCGGTGACGTCATGCGGTAGCCCTCTATAGGGCCTGACTAGCCTTTGGTAACACACTAAACGAATTATCTTTCATTTTTGGCACTTTTTCTGTTTGTGTAGATGGAAGACATACTGAGAATCCAAATCGCCAACATTTGAAATAATAATTGTTTTGAATTATTTCTTGTCTTATTTAATGAAGGTTGTAATAGAATTAGCCTACATTTGGCTTAAGCTGGATGAGACAGAGGCATAACTTTATAGCCATTTGTTAAACAGCTGACAGGGAACATAATTAACCGTTCCGGGAACGAAATTTTTTTGTTCTAACCGGTTTGGGAACGTCTATTTAATGGTGGAACCCCAAACCGGAAACGTTAAAATTCCGTTTCTGTTCGGAACGAACCAATAGGAAAAAAATTCTGGTTCAAAGCCCTGAGTGTAAATACACTTTGCCTTTTGAATATTTTTTGCATGAAACTGTGCACATTTCATTGGCTTTTCACTGCATTTCATTGGCTTTGTACTTGTACTCTGCACAATGACACAGTTGAATCTAATCTAATCTAAAACATTTATCCACCGTGGGTTTAGTCTGCACATCGTAATCATCAAACCATAACCAGAAGCAAGTATTTTATATACTGTATTGTTAAGATCGATTTGATTTTTAACAAAAGTCATCTTTAACAGATGATTCCAACTGGAATAAACTTTTATTAGCTCATCCGGCCGACAGGTGATGAGTTTATGCGGCCATCACGTGTTGTCTGTTGTTCGTCCATTGTCTGTTGTCCACATTTCATGAAAATCGCTTCTTCTCTCTCAATCCTTCACTGATTTTTATTCTTTTTGGCAGGAAGGTAGGTCTGCCTGGGGTGCACATAGCTTCTACCCAAATTTTCATAATTGCAATTAATAATGGCAATATGGAGTAATTAAGCCCTAATGAACAGTTTCCACACAAATTGTGTCTTCTCCCTTAATTCTTCACCGATTTTGATTCTTCCTGGCATAAAGGTAGGGGAACCTAGGGTGCATATAACTTCTACCCAGATTTGCTTAATTACAATTATTAACAAGTGTTACCAGGCAAAACAAACCTTGCCCAGTAGCACTTATGATGAATATGAAGGAAGATATCGCAAAAAAATTATTTTGACCTTTTTGGTGACCTTGATTTTGACCTTGTTTGTGAACATACTTGGCCAATAAACATGGTTCTGATTCTGATTCTCATTCACACACTGTACTGCTCTCAGCCAATCAGAATACACCATACTGCTCTCAGCCAATCAGAACACATATGAAGGAAGATATTGCGAAAAAATGATTTTGACCATTTTGGTGACCTTGACCTTGACCGGATGACCCTCAAAATGTTGGAGGTTCTATGTGAGACCAATGCCCATCTATCCTGAAATTTTAATGAAGATTGGTCCAGCTGTTTTCCCATAATATCATTAAAAAAGAAAGAAAGAAAGAAAGAAAGAAAGAAAGAAAGAAGAAACCCCACTGAAAACAATACCTTGCCCCTGGTGGACTCTGTCCCGGGCGAAGTAATAATGAAGTTATGGACTAATTAAGCCTTAATGAGCAGTTCAACAAAAATCGCTTCTTCTCGGGCAATTCCTCACCATTTTGGGTTCTTTCTGGCAAATAGGTCAGTATTCCTTGGGTGTATATAGCTTCTATATATAGCTTGTATATAGTGTATATAGCTTGCAACATTTATTGCTCAAAGTGGCCCACTTTAGATCGTTCCTTCTGGACTAGATGGGGCTACGCTGTCATTGATGGTCACTTTAATCTTTATGGACCGGAATGGACTGGCATCCCATCCAGGATGTAAACTGGGTTTCCGTTTCAGAGTACGCTGTGCACATTTTGGCTGCTGCTTCTCACCAGAGCTTTTCCTTTTCTTTCTGTATTTGTTTGTTTATTTGTTTTGATATGTTTTCTGTTTTCACATTTTGCTGATTGTCTTTTTGTCCGCCGGTTGTGGCGTAGCTGCAGACCCAGTCTTGAGCATTGGTTTCCCCAGGCCTTGGTCCGCCATGAGTGATGTGTGTTCTCCTGCTTGCTATGGACTGTGGTGTGCTTGTTGCTCTTGTTAACATTGGGGTTGCTCAATGCTCTCTTGCCCCTTTTCCACCAAAACAGTTCCAGGGCTGGTTCGGGGCCAGTGCTTAGTTTGGAACCGGGTTTTCTGTTTCCACTGACAAAGAACTGGCTCTGGGGCCAGAAAAACCGGTTCTAGGCTAGCACCAACTCTCTGCTGGGCCAGAGGAAAGAACCACTTACGTCAGCGGGGGGGCGGAGTTGTTAAGACCAACAACAATAACAAGACCGCAAAAGATCGCCATTTTTAAGCGACGAGAAGCAGCAGCTGTACAAACGCAAAGTCATCCATTATTATTGTTGTTGTTGTTGCTGCTGCTGCTTCCGCGTTGTTTTTGCTTCGATATTCGCGCCAAGGTTTATGCAAACGTAGCGACGTAACTGACGTATACAGCGACGTAATGACGTATACCACGACGTAACTGATGTATACAGCGACGTAATGATGTGTCTTCTCTTAGCGCCGCGAGCGATGGAAAAGCAAACTGGTTCTCAGCTGGCTCGCAAGTTGAACGAGTTGTGAACCAGCACCAGCACTGGCCCCGAACCAGCCCTGGAACTGATTTGGTGGAAAAGGGGTAAGTGTGGTGATGTTTCTGCGCTCACTTTGTGGCTCCATGGCACGGTGTTCTGATTGCTGTTGCCCGGTGACATTATAGCGGTTGTGCGGCTGGTGTGGGACTGTGAGGAGCTACACCACTGGAGCTACATCTTGACAACTTTTGGGGACTTTTTTTAAGTTTGTTAAAAAGTTTAAGTTTGTTTGTTCTTGTAATTGTAAAGTGACCTTGGGTGTGAGAAAAGCACTATATAAATTAAACTTCTTCTTCTTCTTCTTCTTCTTCTTCTTCTTCTTCTTCTTCTTCTTCCCACCTCATGCTCAGTGTTCCTGAGATAGACTCAGGATCTGGTGCAACCCTGACGCTTACTGAAGAGCATTACTGATGAATGAATATTTATGCATGTAGGTTTATGTCGACTGTCATGAAGGGGTTATGTAAGTATCATGCAGACCCATGAACACTACTACACTACTACCATATGTATTTATGAATAATGGATTCATTATTATAATGTATAATGTATTATAATCATCAAACCATAAACCATCAAAAGCAACTATTTAATATACAGTATATATTTAATTCTTGGAAAATTCTTCTAAGTTGCTAAATTTGAAACTATTTTGGCTTGAATGGTAAAACAAAGCTATGAATGGCGGCACAGTGGTGCAATATAGTTCTCAAGAAGCTTCCGGGTTCGAACTTCACAACTGATGGGGGCCCATCTGTGTGGAGTTTGCATGTTCTCTAACGTGTCTGAGTGGGTTTTCTCTGGATGCTCTGGTTTCCTTCTACAGCTCAAATGCATCTGCATTTGGTAAAAATACCCAGCCAGTGCATACTTAGTGCTGGTCCCAAGCCTGGATAGATTGGGGAGGGTTGCGTCAGGAAGGGTACAGTGTGTAAAAACCTATGCCAAATCAAATATGCAGATCATGATGATCTGCTGTGGTGACCCCTGACGGGAGCAGCCGGCAGAAGAAGAAGGTAAAAAACAGAAAGATAAAATTCAAAGGAATACAACTGATTCAGATGATCAAACCTGACCAAAAGCACAAAACCTTTTCATATGAATTAGATTGTGCAAGTTATTACACAATATTGAATTAACTATAAAGAATGTTCTGTCAATTTTCAATACATCCCTGATAAATATCCACTCACTACTTAATGCTGAATTTGCATTGCACTGCCTTCGAATGATATTTTCCAGGCACAAAGTTTTCTGGAACGTGTGGAAGAGGAATACAGCTGCATTGAGCTTAAGAAGAAGAGCAACTTTATTCATCACATGTACACTTGTGAAATTCCTCTCTGCATTTAACCCATCTGAAGCGGTGAATACACACATGCAGAGCAGTGGAGGTTTGGTGCCTTGCTCAAGGGCACTTCAGCCCAATCTTCAGGCCGTGGCCGCCCCATGTTAACCTAACCGCATGTCTTTGGGGGAAACCGGAGTATCTGGAGGAAACCCACACAGACACAGGGAGAACATGCAAACTCCACACAGAAAGGCCCCTGTCGGCTGCTGGGATTGAACCCAGAACCTTCTTGCTGTGAGGCGACAGTGCTAACCACTACACCACCATGCCACCCACCAGAGCACCAGCCAAAAGATTATAAATGTGAGATAAATTTGGTAAACTGGGCAGGGCTTTCTGGAGTGTTGGTTATTATCGGAAAGTTCAAAACACTTATGTGATTGTCGGTCATTCTAGATTCAGATGTTGATTTGGCTCATCTTGGAATGGATTTTTTACGTGTTTCTGAGCAACGATATTAAAATGCAGAGTCTGGCATGTCTGTATAATTAATTAACACATTCTGGCCAATCAGATTTGAGAACTCAAATCAAATTCAAATGCATTATGCTATACGTAGTTACCAAATTGGATTTCTTTCAACTGGGAGAGTTTCCAATTTGATACCTCAAATGTGTTTTAAGTTACATATTTTTTTTAAATTCATAAATTCTATCTAATTTTAGTTTAACTGCTAGCTACTCATTACTGCCAACATTTCAAGTGATTTCAGAGGCCAATCTTTCTTTCTGACATCATGTTGTGTGTATTCTCAGCTGTTTATTCTAAATAGCATGTCCATTTATCATATTTAGTCGCCTGCTATCATGTGTTGTAGATTAGTGTCACCTAAGCTGACACACTCGCTCCTCTTCTGTCGGTTGATGACAGGTGATTAGTATCTGTTTAAGTGTGTAAAAGTGTGTATGTGTATGTTGTGTCTCTGTGTACATCCACAGAATTTGGTACCGATGCTTGTTGAGAGCCCGAAGAAGAGTTAGGTGACCGACCGTCGCCAAAGGAAAGCTGTTAATGTTTCAATTCCCTGTCACACCAGTAACCGAATCCTCTGCACCAAAGTGCTTTCTGTTTTCTATGTAAATTACAATTCACATAGATTTTTTCAGTTAAGTCACACGCGCAAGGGGTAAGTCATTCACACACTGCAAAAAAATCGCCTTTCAAAAATAAGAAATAAAAGATTAAAACAAAGCATTATTATTTTGCTTGAATCAGGTGAAAAAAATCTGCCAATGGAACGAGTCAAATTTGACTTGGTAAGATTTCTTAAAGTAAGATGAAAAATCTAACCTGTTTTTAGATGAAATAATTCCAAAATAAGATTGGGGAACTTATTATGCGAGATCTGATTAACTCAAAATAATCAAAATAGTTCTTATAACAAGATCGTACTTCTTACATTTAGCCATTCAAGTCATTTTTATTTATCTCATTTTAAGGGTATTTCACTTAAATTCATGACAAAGTCTTAGCAGTAAAAACTGAATTTAAGATAAATATACTAATATTAGGATTGTTAAATTCTACAACTAAGCATTGCTAGCTTAAAATATTCTCCTTTTGTGACCTGTAATTAGTAAAATACTCTAGATATGAGACCAGAGACTATCTTGAATCAAGTTGACGACACGTGTAGCATTGCAACAAGTTTATTTTTTTTCCCATTTCAACATTCAAACATTAAAACATCTCTTAAGATTCCACTTCCCCAGGACCTCAGGCACCAAAAAATAAATAAATAAATAAAGTCTACGCAGGCGGCACGGTGGTGTAGTGGTTAGCGCTGTCGCCTCACAGCAAGAAGGTCCTGAGTTCGAGCCCCGGGGCTGGCGAGGGCCTTTCTGTGTGGAGTTTGCATGTTCTCCCCGTGTCCGCGTGGGTTTCCTCCAGGTGCTCCGGTTTCCCCCACAGTCCAAAGACATGCAGGTTAGGTTAACTGGTGACTCTAAATTGACCGTAGGTGTGAATGTGAGTATGAATGGTTGTCTGTGTCTATGTGTCAGCCCTGTGATGACCTGGCGACTTGTCCAGGGTGTACCCCGCCTTTCGCCCATAGTCAGCTGGGATAGGCTCCAGCTTGCCTGCGACCCTGTAGAAGGATAAAGCGGCTAGAGATGATGAGAAGTCTATGCATTTTGACTTACAGTGCTTACACAACGCCAAAGCAACAGTGCATTTTGGAGGCACTGACTATTCATGTGTACGAGGGGTTTACAAGATCAGGCACAAAAACAAACAAACAAACAAACAAAAAACACTGAACTTAACTCACAGCATTCCAAAAAGACGTCACTAAAACGCCCTCCACTCACTCATAGCCTTTTTGAAGGCACTTGTCTGGTCTAGAGTCTGTACAGCATCTAGAAGGCCCTCACTCTGAATGACTGAGAAAACAGTCGCAGTAAACTTAGGATCTGTAAGGTGGAGTTGAATTGTAATGAAAGATTCAAAGATTTCAGTAAAGTTCATTTATTCCCAAAACAAGCATACTTTGTTTTTTTTTTCTTGAAACACGATGAACCGCATTTGACAAATGTCCAAAATGTACTTACTTGTTTTAAAAAAAACCTTGTTTTATTTTCAAAGGTGCTCCAAATAAGACTTTTTCAAGACATTTTGTCTATACGAGATTTTCAAGATGGACTGTCTAAAAACTAGCCTTTCTAGCTAAATGAGGTTTTGCTTGTTGGGCAATTATGTCTTAGAATAAGGGTGGCTAGATGTTTTGACTTGAAAATAGACAAATAAACTTCCTAAGATTTTTATTGGGGGCGGCACGGTGGTGTAGTGGTTAGCGCTGTCGCCTCACAGCAAGAAGGTCCTGGGTTCGAGCCCCGGGGCCGGCGAGGGCCTTTCTGTGTGGAGTTTGCATGTTCTCCCCGTGTCCGCGTGGGTTTCCTCCGGGTGCTCCGGTTTCCCCCACAGTCCAAAGACATGCAGGTTAGGTTAACTGGTGACTCTAAATTGAGCGTAGGTGTGAATGTGAGTGTGAATGGTTGTCTGTGTCTATGTGTCAGCCCTGTGATGACCTGGCGACTTGTCCAGGGTGTACCCCGCCTTTCACCCGTAGTCAGCTGGGATAGGCTCCAGCTTGCCTGCGACCCTGTAGAAGGATAAAGTGGCTAGAGATAATGAGATGAGAAGATTTTTATTTTTTGCAGTGCATTTAGTCACACAACTAAAATAGATGTAACATTTAAGAAAGAAGTACATGTCAGCTCAGCCTCACACATGCAGCATATATTTTTGGATGTGTGTTTGTAATGACATGCTTCTCTTTCATATATCACTGTCAAAGTCACTTTACATACTCGAAAACATTCCCTCAAAGCCTTCTGGGCTCCAAACCCTTTTAGACCTGGAAGGATATCTGTGGCTGTCTTGTTTAGGCCAGGCTTTCTGAAATCTCCCAGCATCCCCTGGGTAATATTGTGCTACATGTAATACCGTCCAGTCAATTTGCTGGCTAATTCTGGTTAAATGATAGTTATAAGTGACCTTGCAGCTTGGTATCACATGATGCGTGCTTTCTTTGGCCTTATCTAGTGTGTTCTCGTAAGCTCTCCATGTGCCATGTGCTGACACCTCAAGTGTGGCTTGAAGTGGATATGAATACAGGACCATACTCTCTCTCTCTCTCTCTCTCTCTCTCCCCTTTTACACAGCCTGTTCAAGGCAGAAATCTTTTGCTTTTATTCCACCTCACGTTCTGTATAAAGGGTCTGTGTTGTTCCACCCTTGAGCCACAATGATTGGTAGTAAAAAAGCCAGAATTGACATCTGTGTAAAAGGGACAGCCGGTACAGCGGGACAGGGGTGTGACAGTTTTGACGTTGACATTCTTCTTTCAGAGACCAGCACGAATTCAAATGTCTCTGTCTATGGTGTCTAAGGTCTGTGAGCCATTCTGCCTCAAACCACTTCCTACTTCTTCACTTCACTTTCTCCTCCAATATAATTCTGATCCACAAACATATTGCTTGCACAAGTCTCTCCACTCCTCTGTTCCTCATTACTTTTCACTCTGATTTGCTCTCTCTCTCTCTCTCTCTCTCTCTCTCTCTCTCTCTCAGTTTTCTCTGACAGACTTTTTGTATTTGGGCAAATCAAACTAATAATCATCTTTCTTAGAAAGTTTTTTTCAATCAGTATAAGAATATTAAGCCTATTTCTAGATATTATAAAGCATTTCATTCTTAAAACTGCCTTAAAATCGTCTGCCAGTCGAGTAAGACAATTTTAAGCTTTAAAGCTTATCGTAAACATGAAAATAGAAGTAGGTTTAATGGTCTTATATTTGATATACTGTACTGTATAATAATCTTATAATGAGAAATATTAAAGGTAGACTGCCTTTCAGGGCGGCACGGTGGTGTAGTGGTTAGCGCTGTTGCATCACAGCAAGAAGGTCCGGGTTCGAGCCCCGTGGCTGGCAAGGGCCTTTCTGTGTGGAGTTTGCATGTTCTCCCCGTGTCCGCGTGGGTTTCCTCCGGGTGCTCCGGTTTCCCCCACAGTCCAAAGACATGCAGGTTAGGTTAACTGGTGACTCTAAATTGAGCGTAGGTGTGAATGTGAGTGTGAATGGTTGTCTGTGTCTATGTGTCAGCCCTGTGATGACCTGGCGACTTGTCCAGGGTGTACCCCGCCTTTCGCCCGTAGTCAGCTGGGATAGGCTCCAGCTTGCCTGCGACCCTGTAGAACAGGATAAAGCGGCTAGAGATAATGAGATGAGATGAGACTGCCTTTCAGATTTTTCAAGTGTAGGTCATAAAAATAATTTTCCTTGACACCCGATTATTTTTGTTTAGTGGACCGAAAGCTACTGAACTCGAATCACAGACTTCCAATGTTATTAGTTTTTTTTAAAATAGAACAAGTAATGAATTTAGAGCGATGTGGCCCTAAATTATCTGCTATTTTTTCCTGCTTCACCATGACCCAGTTCAAGATACTATATCATACATGACGTGGTGGGCTTTCCCCGTTCGCTCAAGGCATTGTGGGATACAAATTTGAAACAGGAGAGAAAAATGGAGGATGTGAGTGTGCGAATGAAATTTACAAGACCGACTACAGTAACAGAAAGCAAGAAGAAAAGACGTTATGTCATATACAAAGGAAAGGAAACGCAGGACCAGACTAATAAATATCGGCGGTCAGCGAGCACCTCGGTGTGATCAGCTGTTCGTTTAGCGACAGAATGATGTAACTGTCAGTGCACGCTCAGAGGCAAACCTGTAGATGGCAGTAATGCAACACTGTGGATGCCAGCTGCCATAAAACCCAAAAGAAGAAGAAGAAGAAGGTAAACCTGTGCATCCACACACACACGGACTTCCTCTGTCTGCTTGACTGTGCAAAGTGAGCAATTTCATGCACATTATTTGCTTTAATTCCCTCAAATTAAATAACTTCCCAGCCACAGAATGGCCTGATATTTTGTGATATATTACAGAAATGAACATCTATCACAATGACAAAATTTTAAAGGGAACTAAATTTCACTGATTTTATGAAATCGAAAGGCCGTCTAGCTTTAAATAACTCTATTCAAGGTTTCTAAGATTTTTTTTTGCAGCAAAAAATTTATTTCATTTTTTAAAATAAATAACAGCAGCTCTGACAGTAGAAACTGCCGGATTGATGAAAAAAAATATTTTACAAAGAAAAATGCATATAATTTTTGATTAACAATAATTGCTGGGTTTTCCTGGAAGGAAATGTTTGTTTAATGTTTATGGGAGGAGTCTCCAGTGTCAGCACGTTGTAAACGTCAGTAGGTTTTTCTTCATGGGAAAGTCTCCGGGACACAAGACTTTGCATGTTCTGATTTCTCTGTAACATTACAAGCTGTTTCTTTTCTTTTTCTTTTTTTTTCTTATTAACTTAAAGCAAGGGCGGCACAGTGGTGTAGTGGTTAGCGCTGTCGCCTCACAGCAAGAAGGTCCTGGGTTCGAGCCCCGTGGCCGGCGAGGGCCTTTCTGTGTGGAGTTTGCATGTTCTCCCCGCGTCCGCGTGGGTTTCCTCCGGGTGCTCCGGTTTCCCCCACAGTCCAAAGACATGCAGGTTAGGTTAACTGGTGACTCTAAATTGAGCGTAGGTGTGAATGTGAGTGTGAATGGTTGTCTGTGTCTATGTGTCAGCCCTGTGATGACCTGGCGACTTGTCCAGGGTGTACCCCGCCTTTCGCCCGTAGTCAGCTGGGATAGGCTCCAGCTTGCCTGTGACCCTGTAGAAGGATAAAGCGGCTAGAGATAATGAGATGAGATGAACTTAAAGCAAGAAAAAGAGCCTATAGAGATCTTGCAGTCACGTGACCGGAAAGTACACAACCGCCATCTTGTCGGTCAAAAACACCGCTGAATACTGCTGCACTCGTGTACAGAATGGATCAATTTCAACCGACAGACTACACGGCTCATTTTTCTAATGAACAGATAACTAGATATATGTCTAAAATAAACGATCTACAGATTAGTGACCCTTATGGCTTTCCGGACGGAGTTTTCACGACCGGATTTTGAACTGCCAGCGGAATACCGGACGTGTATATTACCTCATCAACTTTCCCTCGCTGTTCAGTGGTGAAGCACTGCGTGCTTATAAATCTCTGGACAGTTATCTTTACAGAAATTCAGGATTTGTCAGCGACTCAGATGTGGCATCTTGTAAACAAGAAAATGATCCTCACTGGATGGGTAAGTCACTTAAGTATTGAGTATAGCACTGACCAGCCGATTATAGAATAGAATAAGGTAATTCCAAATCATCCGTGTTGTTTACATGGATCTGGCGTTGGAGAGGTAGAGGCTTAGCAGTGGAGGTTTGAGTGGCTGTTTTCTGAGCTTAGTCAACAGGCCGGCTCTGCCTGTAGCCTCGCTTTTGCTTCAGCTCCCGGCGCTGCCTCCTTCGCTTTGCTTCCGATAACAATCCACGGAGACCCAGCTGGTCTCGCAATCTCGTCTCGTCCGGAATGTTTTTTTTTTTTTCTCGTCCGGAATGTTGTGCATGCGATGGAAATCGCTACAAACCGTCATTTTCTGCTGAAAACCAATGTCCAGTAAGTCCATACGGTTGTAGTGGATATTGAAGTCCGGTACAGACGAACAACACGCAAAAATACACACAAAAAACATAAAAAACGTGCACAGGTAGGGAGAGCTTGTAGCCGCAGCCGTTGTAGTAGAATTGTATATAGTAGGGTTTTCCAGAAGAAAAGGTAGAAGTAAAAGCAGAAGTAGAACCAGAAGTAGAAGTAGAAGGTGGAATATGGCGTTTGACCGACAAGATGGCGTCTGTCACAAGCTGGATCGGCTGTGACGTCACATGCAAGATCTCTATTGAGGAAATGACTGCTTATAGCTGGTATAAATAACAAATCATAACTTGGGATGTTTTGCAGATGTTCTACAACATTAAATTAATCTATAAACAGATCATTAAAAAATACATAAAACTGCTGTGGTATAAGAGGAATAAAACACTTCAGGACATATTCTGATATGAAATGAAGCAACTTTGGGGTGATATTGATAACTCGGCTTCATACTGTTGATTATTATACCCCCGCTCTGAAGGGGGGTATTCTGGTTTTATACCTCTGTCCATCAGTCCGTATCTCCGTATTTCCATCTGTCCGAAGCACTCTTTTTCTCAGAAACCACAAATCATAGCCACTTGGTACCAAACTTCAGCTTGGGGTTCTATACGTGTTTTCAGGTCTGTCGCACATCAACTTCCTGTTCACCGACTGAATGTATTTACGAAACATATAGCATGGATTTACAAAATTTTCATAACACTTTTCTCAGCAACTACAAATCACAACTGTTTGATATTTGGTACCGAGCTTCAGCTTGGGGTTCTGTACCGTGTATACCGTTTTCAGGTCTGTCGCACATCAACTTCCTGTTTACCGACTGAACGTATTTACGAAACATATAGCATGGATTTACAAAATTTTCATAACACTTTTCTCAGCAACTACAAATCACAACTGCTTGATATTTGGTACCGAGCTTCAGCTTGGGGTTCTGTACCGTGTTTACCGTTTTCAGGTCTGTCGCACATCAACTTCCTGTTTACCGACTGAATGTATTTACGAAACATATAGGGTGGATTTTGATGCTATTTCAAGAAGCAAAATGCTATTTCAAAATGACAGTTTACCAGGATGCTATTTGAAATCCCTGGGGAGAGACACTGCTCTTTACTTACTTGTTTCAGGGTTCATTATTTGTTGAAGTCAACATTCATAATAAATGTCCTATTCCTTTGATTGCTTGCATTCTGATATAAGCAAGACCGAGGGGATACGTAAGTGAGCAGTAGCTCACAGTTGATCTTGTTTTCCTATTAAAGCATGCTGCATCCTTGCTTTACTCCTCGCTTAGTAGTTGTTCCTGGAGGTTGTGATCGTCTCATTATAAAGAGGATAGCATATGGACCAGGGAGGTTCCCATGTGGCTCTGTGTGTACACGTGTCTCTGCCCTGAATTCTGTTAAAAAGAGAAAAGGTCCAGGACAGTAAACTGAACAAGAGTAAAGGCTAAATGGGTCAGTGAGTGTGGATACAGTTAGTATAGCTCTCTAAGGAAATACACACACACACACACACACAGCGTGTTAACTGGGAGATTGAGAGAAGAAGAGGGCAGGCAAGGTCAGAAATCATTTCCTCTGAGAGAGAGAGAGAGTGCAAGTAAGGATGATATAAATTTAGTGTAAAGACTTGAAGAAAAAGAAAACAGCAGGGTATATAGTGTAGAAAAGCAGTATAACATAAAACACAGTTTATTAAATGGATTTTGATGTGGCAGGAGTCTAGTGAAGAAACTGAGCGTGAAGTTTAGTGAAATCTAGATTAAACTGGCACAGTTTGCTGATATAAGGTGCTGTCTGCAGAAGTGGTTCTTTCAAATGATGGCAGGACCAAAGCATGTGATCGTTCACTCCATATTTACTTAACCACTCCTATATCACCCTCTATTCCTTTTCCTCATGCTCTAGGCCCTGTCCACACGGCAACGGATTCAGGTGACTCCGATACAATTGCTTATCGTTTATGCCTGGCGTCCACACGGCACCGGCGTTTTGGGTGCCCAAAACGCAATCTTTTTGAGAACGGGTTCCAGAGTGGAAAGATCTGGCAACGTTGCCGTTGTGAAGTCGTCTGGATGAGTAGAACGGATTTGTTTACGATGACGTCACAACCACATGACTGTGAGTGCTTCACGCCGGGTAGAAGTGTAACGAACTCGATGCGAGTTGTCAACAAATCCTATAACTTGGTTCATGAAACGCGCTTACAAAATATTTTCACTGTGAATATTTGTGTAATGGTGCAAAGTGAGAGAGAGAGAGAGAGAGAGAGAGAGACACTCTGCCCTTAGGGCAGAGTCAATCCCGCCAGCAAAAATAGGGAAAAAAAGGAGCGATCTCACCTCTTCAGATGTTGGTTTACAGTAAGTCCTACAATACATTCCTCAAAAAGGGCGTAGAAGAGCAAATTAATCCATCAACGTGTAGCATTCAATTTATTCCGGACCATTAAAGACGCCGCCTTCCGCGTAGAATCATACGTCATCCTTGCCGCCATATTGGATAGGTCAAAGCGGAGAATAAAGATTCATGTGCTGCGTTTAACTGTACCAACAGGTTTACCATCCAAACGAGATCACATGGGATTACCTTTCACAGGTGAGAAACAACAAATTAATCCATCAACGTGTAGCATTCAATTTATTCTGGACCATTAAAGACGCCGCCTTCCGCGTATAATCATACGTCATCCTCGCCGCCATATTGGATAGGTCAAAGCGGAGAATAAAGATTAGCTGCATTTAACTGTACCGTCCAAACGGGATTACATGGGATTACCTTTCACAGGTGAGACTGGAAAAATACTTTTCATTGTATTTGGTCATTATAATGTAATTTTATGAACAGATTTTCCTGACTTTGTGGCTAATATGAAGTCTCGCGCATAATA
This sequence comes from Neoarius graeffei, assembly GCF_027579695.1. NCBI lineage: Eukaryota > Metazoa > Chordata > Actinopteri > Siluriformes > Ariidae > Neoarius > Neoarius graeffei. Next base: position 45,974,934 of record NC_083595.1, on the reverse strand, counting down.
GTTTATGCGCATGCGTCCTTACTTCTTCTATTCTTCTGGTGTCTCCGAAGGGACCGTCTTACAGCGCCCCTAGAGGTGTGGCATGTGTATTGCATCGTTTTCAGCAAGCGTTGCGTTGCCATATGGACCTGATATTTTACTGATCGTTGCCCATTTGGACGCGATATATTTTTAAATAACATCTCGTTGCCGTTGTCGTGTGGATGTAGCCCTAGTCTCTCTTAAACACACATACAGGCTTCAAATTACTAACAAACTAATATTAATGGCGCTAAAATGCCTGGAGAGACGCCCCTAGGATTGTCTGCTTTGCTTATACAGACTTCTCGTGCAGTGGGAAAAAATGCACTGCTATGTGTTCCATGTGTAGAAGAACTATCAAGGAGACGACGGGGACAACCTCGAACTTCAATCGTCATTTGGCAAGACTCCACCCAGAAAAGGAAGTGAGACGCTATGTTCATTGCTCTGTTGATAGCGGGGCTTGCTTGCTGACTAATGAACTAGCCAGTGTTAACCCTCTCTCATGTTATTTGCCCTGTTGATAGTGGGCGGGGCTTGTTGAGCGATGAACAAGCTTTTTATCTGTAGCCTGTTAACTAAAATGGGGCAGTCAAGCAGTAATGTTAGTCCAACACAGTAGCAGAGACACTTTCACATAAAGGCAGCAACAGCCACCGTCAAATGGTGCGGATGGAGTCTTGTTCTCAGACTCGACTCGGATCAATAGTGGACTCGACTCGGACTCGACTCTACATTTTCTTTAATGACTTGGACTTGAACACCAAGGACTCAAGATTGGACTCAGACTTGAGGTTTAGTGACTCGACTACAACACTGGTCATGTTGTCTTGACAACCATGCAATATTGTAAACCATATTCAACGCTCATTCTCCATTTGCTAGAGGGATGTAATACACGTAGGATAAGTGATATGCTAACAATATTGCATGCTATCAAACCAAACGAATGAAACCCGCTAGAAGGGAATTGAACACATGTTTTCCATCGAAAAAAGTGTCCTATATGTATAATAATAAATGTTATTTATTTTAATTTACTTCAAAACTCTCTACTTTTTCTTTTGTTCACCTAAAAATTGTGTGGTCTGCCACCAACGGTGCCATGTTCTAAATTGTTTAACACATTACTGTAAGTGTAAGTTACTTGTAATGCTTTTATGGCTGAGGACTACAGTTGACTTGCTAACTTTAGGACTGCAGTTGTCATGAACAGTTTTGCACTCAAGTTTCCATCAATGAAGAGTTACAACATCAACGAAACTGACTTCCTGTTAAAACTGTTAATGTTATAGTCTTGTTGTCTGTTGTTGCCCAAATGAGGATGGGTTCCCTTTTGAGTCTGGTTCCTCTTGAGGTTTCTTCCTCATGTCGTCTGAGGGAGTTTTTCCTTGCCACCGTTGCCACAGGCTTGCTCATTGGGGATAGATTAGAGATAAGATTAGCTCACGTTTAAAGTCATTAAAATTCTATAAAGCTGCTTTGCGACAATGTCTTGTTAAAAGCGCTATAGAAATAGACTTGACTTGACATCGAGATGTAAATATCAGGAAATGAAAGCTGAAATTCTGATCTATCATCTCATATTCATTTTTCAATGTCGTCAGCGTACAGCAAAAACTGACTCGTGTCATCCTTGCTAACTAACTGATGACTCAGATAAATTCCAAATCCATACAGAAGAATGTAGATAAGGGTGATTAAATGTCAGACCAAGAAAACTGAGATCAGTCAGCCATAAACACAGCACTCAAGTTCCACATGCAGGACAGTGCCTTCTCTTAGAGAACAAGTTCCCATCTCATTACTCAACCCAGGACTGACCTTCTCACACACACATATATACACACAATCATCATGTTCCTCATGAAATTGATCTTTGATGCAATTGAGATTTATTCGAGTCCTCCAAGACTTTCCCTTTTAGTATCCTGGCAGGGTTCTTCAGGTTTTCTGCCCACAGCCATCAAAATTCCATCATGCACCCAGATCTTATTCCCATCCAAGACACTCATAACACTCGTCTTGTCACACTTATGTACCAGAAAGACATGTTATGACCAGTTTTATTGGGAGGTCTCGGAGTACCATTCCTCAGATGAAGATGAACATTGGAATGCTTTTTATCAGCCAGGTCAAATAGATTATAAGATCAGTTTAAGGTCATTGACTAGTAGAGGGAGTATTCAATGTAATGCTTACTCTACTATTTATCAGTGATCTCAATAACCCAAGGTTTAATCATTGACTTGGGTCATAAGGGGCTTCAGTTCTGGGATTCAGATGCCAATGAGATGACTGAAAAAGTATCTTCAACCTTTGAAAGCTTTGACTTTTGACTACCAGATATGAATAAGGATAAACACCAATATTATTTTTTTAAAATCAAATAATGTACAAGTACTTATGTGTACCATGTAGGTTTCTTGGCACTCGTCAAAACAATACCTTTACTTTGGATTGAGTAGGATTGCAGCAGGTTTGTTTCACACAAGTGAGCAATTAGCACACACATACCCAGAGCAGTGGGCAGCTATGCTACAGCGCCTGGGGAGCAGGTGAGGGTTAGGTGCCTTGCTCAAGGGCACTTCAGCCCAAGGCCACCCCATGTGAACCTAACCACATGTCTTTGGATTGTGGGGGAACCCGGAGTACCCGGAGGAAACCCACACAGACACGGGGAGAACATGCAAACTCCACACAGAAAGGCCCCTGTCAGCTGCTGGGCTCGAACCGAGAACCTTCTTGCTGTGAAGTGACAGTGCTAACCACTACACCACCGTGCCACCCCCCTCCCCTGGTGTTTTTTTTTTTTTAAAGTAGTAGCATCATCTGTATACATTTGTTTGCCTAGCTAGTGTTAGCTGCTAGCAGTGAGCTCATGAACTCATCATGCTAAGTTTTATGTTCAAGATGTTGCTGTAGTTCCTTCTCTTGATAGATTGCATAGTTTTATATATTGCTTACTGCTTTGCTTTGATTGCTATCATTCATTGGGAAAATTTCCAGATCATCTGTTCATTAACATGATTATATACACTAGGCTTACGTCACCTGGTTTCACATCATATTGCATTGTTAGTGCAGCATTTTTTTAATGAATATGAGCAAGGTTTGAGCAAGGTTTTGGGACAATACCTAATACCAATATTGGTATTGATGCTAAATAAGATATATCTTTTTATTTTAATTCTTATTTCAGCTGTCCTTAAGAAAAGTCCTCCAAAAAGAGAAAAGACAACAATAAAAAGCACCTTATAATTAATCTGCAAGTCAATGAAGCTTGACTGACACAAAGTAATCATACATGTCAACCTATACGGAATGTCCGTATTTTATATGGATTTGATTCAATAAACGTGGTATACGGGCATACAAATAAAGTTATATGGAATCTTTAAAAAAAAACTTCAATATTTATTTAGAGCTATAATCAATTCCCACGATGATAAAAGAGCGCATAACATTTACAAATGTACTGTACACCACAGAAAGCACAAACAGCCAGTAAAGAGTCTTATGAAATCGTGCGTTATCTTGTGGCAGCGAGACTTCGTTCCACTTTTGATCATGCGCACACCGCATTGCGAGAATCCCGCCAACCGGGAAGTAACATTTTGTTTGAAACGCGTATTTCCACCTGAGCGACTTTCACTAGCGACTGAAAAGATTCTGAATGGGCACTCTGGCAAGATCAGCACAGACACTTGCTGTGATGTGCAGCCTCGTGAGGTATTGGTGCAGACTGCTAAAAAAGCTGTCATGGAGTACAATTCAGAACATTAGAGTGACACTTTGTGTTTTTGTCAAACATTGGAGCTTTGTATTCATTCTGAAGGTTTATTGTTATTAATATTGAATAAAAAGTAACTTGGATATATCATTGTTAATTATCATTCAAATTTTAGATAAATTATTTTAATTTGCATCTTATACGGATTTTATAAGGGAAATACGGATTTTGGAGGTTGGTTATACAGGTTTGATTGACCAGAGGTTGACATGTATGAGTAATGTTTTTAGAAAGCTCCATTAAATTAAGATAAGCCCTATTTGGGTAGTATTAGTTTCTCAGGGAGATGTCTGGAGTGAAATACTTTATCATTACTCCATCTCTATTAATTAACACACAGTGAGCTAGGTTTCTTCTCTTACTAACGTGATATGATCACATTATTGGATCACTAATTTATTTATAGAACATTACTAGGTATGTGATGTTTGTGGCAAATATATGGAAGATAGATTTTATTGTAACAACCTGCTGACTAGACGCAAATTGTCAAAATGGCAAACCGCTTCAAAGTTAAAATTCTATTGATTAACTTGCGTTGGTTTTTTTTGGATGTGTCCATATAATATAAAGAACATTACACAGTGGTGTGAAGATATGAAATTTATCTTCTCGTGTTGAAAAATATATCACTCGTTCACTTCGCTCACTTGTGAATACAACCCCAGTTCCAAAAACGTTGGGACACTGTATAAAACATACATACAAACAGAATGTGAAGATTTGCAAATCATGGAAACCCTATAGTTCATTGAAAATAGTACAAAGACAACATATCAAATGTTGAAACTGAGAAATTTTGTTGTTGTTTTTTTAAATATATGCTCATTTTGAATATGATGTCAGCAACACATTTCAGAAAAGTTGGGAAGGGGCAACAAAAGACTGAAAAAGTTGTGTAATGCGAAAAAAAAAAGCCCAACAAATTTGGCAGATTGGCAACAGGTCAGTAACATGATTGGGTATAAAAAGAGCATCCCAGAGAGGCGGAGTCTATTAGAAGTAAAGGGGTTCACGGCTCTGTGAAAGACTGCGTGGGCAAACAGTGCAACAATTTAAAATAATGTTCCTCAATGTAAAATTAGGCGATCACATCATCTATGGTCATTAATATCATTAAAAGATTCAGAGAATCTGGAGAAATCTCTGTATGCAAGACACAAGGCTGAAAACTGACATTGGATGCCTGTGATCTTCAGGCCCTCAGGAGACACTGCATTAAAAGCAGACACGTGTCTGTAGTGGAAATCACTGTATGGGCTCAGGAACACTTCAGAAAACCATCGTCTGTGAAAACACTTCATTACTGCATCCACAAATGCAAGTTAAAACCAGATATAAACAACATCCAGAAACACCGCCACCTTCTCTGGGCCCGAGCTCTTTTACGATGGACTGAGGCGAAGCGGAACATTGTCCCGAAGTCTGATGAATCAAAAGTAGAAATTCTTTTGAGAAATCATGGACACCACGTCCTCCAGGCTAAAGAGGAGAGGGACCATCCGACTTGTTATCAGTGCACAGTTCAAAAGCCAGCATCTGTGATGATATGAGGAGGCATTAGTGCACATGACATGGGTAGCTTGTACATCTGGGAAGGCATCATTAATGCTGAATGATATATATCATTCAGAGGAACATGCTGCCATCCAGACAAAATCCTTTTCAGGGAAGACCTTCCTTCTTTCAGCAAGACAATACCAAATTGCTTTCTGCACATATTAAAACTGCATGGCTCTGTTGTAAAAGAGTCCAAGTGCTAAACTGGCCTGCCAAAATGCAACAAAGGAGACCCCGGACTGTTGAGCAAATGAAATTGTATATCAGACAAGAATGGGACAACATTTCTCTTTCAAAACTACAGTAGTTGGTCTCCTCAGTTCCCAAACGTTCACAGTGTTGTTAAAAGTAAAGGTGATAATATGTTCTCCTGTCAAGTAGGCCTACATAGGTTTTTGTAGAAATAAGAGTGTGTTATGTCTTATGACCTTGTCTTTCGTCCAAAGAAAGTCCAAACAAACCTTTGTATATTTTCTCAATTAACCTCAACTGACAAACTCCATGTGACTCTGACTTACCCAATGCTATAAAGTTAATGATGTTTAATTGTTTGTTGAATGTAACATACAGTGCACATTATGTACATACATAGAAAATGTCCTGACACACCCTTATGTCAACAAAGCTTGATAATGCACATGCTGAAGGTGATCAGCCAACTTTCCATTTCAAAGGATGGAATCCTGTCATTTAGGAAAAAGCGTTAATGTTTTCATGTTTGTAAATAATTATAAACTGTACTTTGCATGTCAGTAATGGCTCCTTGTAAGCATTTTTATAAACTTTTAATAATGCTTTATAAAGCAACTAATTTATCGATAGCCTATAATTATGTTGCAGTGTAAGTGTTACTATTCATAATGTCATGTGTATACTGTACAATATTTAAGTAATAAATAATGATCTGTAAAAACTATAACACAACTTTAGTATTGATAATGATAATTAAAAAATGTATATAAATATATAAAATGTCATTATTGAGTACAGAAATGACATGTATGCTTAAAAAAAGGTTTCTAGCTTTAATAATGTGTCTTGCATGTTTTCTTTGCAACATGCACTTCTACATTACATTAAAAAAAAACCCTCATGACTGATATTTAACCTCCTAGGGCTTAGCGGTCACATGCGTGGACAGCACTTTATGGAAATTCGGAACAAGAATCCACATATGTGGACATACTTTTTCTCTAAAAGTACATCTTATCAAAAGATGATGCTTAGTTTTCATTCTAATCAGGCTCTAATAAGCCCAAATAGCAAAGAGAAATAAAAAATGCATGTAAAAAAACAGCTTGGGCCTTAGGAGGTTAAAGGAGTACGCCGCCCCCAGGTGAAATTGAGTCAGTCCCTGCAGTCCCTAGAGTTGGATGAGTGAGCCAAAGCGTTTTGTAGCCGACCCAGCCATTGCCCTGATCTAGAAACGCCCCGGTTAGCTTTAGCTTAGCGTAGTCACTGTAATCCGGCGTGTCCAGCTAGCATGTCGTTGCAAAAGTGAATCAAATAACTCAAGATTTTTTATAATTATTTCTCATGACCTGTACATTCACATCGAGTACACATATCAATGCAAATTAACACGAAGGGATTTACTAGACCAATTGATATCTGGAACTATTTTCGGCCACAGCACAGGCAAAGCACCGCTGCAGGCGCAAAGACACCACGCAGCACCTGAAAACCCTGGTTTCCCTGGTAACACTGGTGTATTGACGGAAGTTGCGGTGTTGCGTGGTGTCTTTGCGCCTGCAGCGGTGCTTTGCGTGTGCTGTGGCTGAAAATAGTTCCAGATATAAATTGGTCTAGTAAATCCCTTCGTGTTAATTTGCATTGATATGTGTACTCGATGTGAATGTACAGGTCATGAGAAATAATTATAAAAAATCTTCAGTTATTTGATTCACTTTTGCAATGATATGCTAGCTGGACACGCCGGATTACAGCGACTACGCTAAGCTAAAGCTAACCGGGGCGTTTCTAGATCAGGGCAATGGCTGGGTCGGCTACAAAACGCTTTGGCTCACTCATCCAACTCTAGGGACTGCAGGGACTGACTCAATTTCACCTGGGGGCGGCGTACTCCTTTAACATATTTACTTTCATCTCATCTCATTATCTCTAGCCGCTTTATCCTGTTCTACAGGGTCACAGGCAAGCTGGAGCCTATCCCAGCTGACTATGGGCGAAAGGCGGGGTACACCCTGGACAAGTCGCCAGGTCATCGCAGGGCTGACACATAGACACAGACAACCATTCACACTCACATTCACACCTACGGTCAATTTAGAGTCACCAGTTAACCTAACCTGCATGTCTTTGGACTGTGGGGGAAACCGGAGCACCCGGAGGAAACCCACGCGGACACGGGGAGAACATGCAAACTCCGCACAGAAAGGCCCTTGCCGGCCACGGGGCTCGAACCCAGGACCTTCTTGCTGTGAGGCGACAGCGCTAACCACTACACCACCGTGCCGCCCACATATTTACTTTCTGCAATAAAATCTACAGAAAATCCAGTCACTTTTATTTACAATATTAAATATGTGAAATATATTTCTAGCACACTGAGTTATTATTAAACATTCTACAAAATGTTCACAAGGAATCAGTACCAACTTCCAAAGAATAATAAATGCATTATATATTTCATATGATTTATGAAAATGGGCTTCATAGAACACTGTATAAGCTGGTGACACTTTCTCTGAAGGTTGTTGTTATGAACTGTGAACGTATTCAAATCATGTTCGAGACATGATCATTGTATATGAAAAGCCATTACGTTTTATAGCAATATTTGTTATATATTATAAATTAACCTGTAATGAATTATAAGTAGTGTTCATGACATATTGTAACACTGTTACCAAGGAAACCAATCACTTCTTGATATAATGTGTGATAAACAGTGCTTTAAATTCAAATGTGAAAGTGAACGAGACTGTCAACGATGGCGTAGCTCACTCTGGCCCCATCTAGTCCAGAAGGAATGATCTAAAGTGGGTCATCTTGTGCACTTCTACTCTCAACCAGTCCAGCTCACATATTTGAGAGTAGAACTGTGCAAGGTGGCTCACTTTAGATCGTTCCTTCTGGACTAGATGGGGCTGGAGTGGGTAGAAGTTATATGCACCCTAGGCACCCATACCTTCATGCCAAAAAGAATAAAAATTGGTGAAGAATTGAGGGAGAAGAAGCAATTTTCTTGAAATGTGGATGGACAACACATGATGGCATAAACTCATCACCTGTTGGCTGGATGAGCTAATAATAATGAATTATGAAAGCATTATAATAGGTAATGAATTTATTCAGAAGTTATTTTAGTAGAAATACGCAGGTGATTATAGGAAATCACACGTGCTGATTGGTTGAGAAAATTGGACTATTTCTTGATAATCGCCTTGAGTGATTCGGCAAAATGGCGGCCAGTTGCTTTGTCACCGTAAGTGAGGAAGAATTACAAATGATGAAAGAAAACGCTGTTCCTAAAAGCAATAAAGGTGCTACGAAGTTTGGTCTGAATCTATTCAAAGGGAAGGTGGAATTGTGATTTATTTTATCGATTTCAAAACAAAGTATTTTTTGTGACTTGGTGTAGATAAGTGACACAAGTCTGCACCATGCTGTTATTACATTTGCATGTCGCTTTTGAAGTTTGAAATAAATGATTTAAAAAAGAAATCACCTGTGGTTTTATACTACAACAATTATCTGCCTTAAAGGAGAACTGAAGGCAAATATTTTATTATCAAAATTCTATTTATCTCATTTTATTAAATATAGGAATGCATTTTTGATTGCTATTTTGTCATAGCCTGGCAAGCCAGACTAAATGTGAATATTTAGTCTGGCCTCGATCCGTAGACATTTCCGAAGCGGGTAGGAGGAACAAACCGCTGTCTTTCAAACTGTCTCTGTGCGTATAGGCCAACGCTCTGACCAATCAGCGCAACAGTGACTGTGACGTAGTCAGAGCAACAGAAAGCAGTGGGGGAGACCTTGAAATAAATAATTTTTCAAAATGCGTATTAATTAATAAACAGGTTCTAGATATTAAGAAGTTTGGAGATAATGATCACAAGTTTGGAGTCTGTACCACATACACATTTTTTTTACAAGTGTTTTTCAAGGGTTTGCTTAAACTGTTTTTGAGAGTTTTTATTTAGTGGTGTTTGGTGAAATAATTTCCCTTAAATTTAAAATAACGGGAAAATAAGAAACAATCAAAAAGTAATGTTTCAAAGCTGTTTATTAATTCTTCGTACTGCACAAACTAGCCCCATCCTTTTGGCTACGAGCGGAGCCAGCTGGTAGATCAGACTTTTGCCATAGCCAGTCGGCAAAACAGCGAAAACGTCCTTCTTGAAAAGGAATGAGCGGAGAGCCTCTTCCTGCTCATGTTTCAACGAAAACTCCAAGTCTAATTCTTCTAAAACCGATTCCAAAGCGGAGTCAAACGCGCGCTGTTCGCTAGCCGTAGCCATCTTTCCTGTTGTGCTTTCTCCAGCGTCGCGCAGCTTTGTCGTCACTCCTGCAAAAGCCCGCCCAAAGAATCCAAACAAAAACCTTGTGTTGTGATTGGCGGGCACGATTTGATGCCCGGGGTGTTTTTGTTTATATGGTGCGAGGCTAGACCCATTCGCTAGGCAAAAATATTTTTGGCCACTAGGCAGGTGGGTCTAGTTTACTAGGCTAATTTTGTCACTGCTAGCAAGTTATGAGTGTTTGAAATATGCTCTGTAATATATCAGTCCATGTGTCAAAGCGATGGCCATAAACGAGATTCGTTGAGACCTGTGCGAGACATCGTAGGACGGAAGTAAAACGTACAGCGGAAATCAAAGTGACCGACATCTGCCAACGTTGTCAGAAGACGCGCGCGCCCTCTTTTGAATGCTGACGTAATCAAGCCGGACGTTTTGTTTGTTTTAATCGCAATCAGGAAAGTTTGAAGAAAGTAGGCAGTAATCATCATTTAAGCTCGTTTTTGTGCAATATTTCATTTGGAAAACATTTCATTTGGTGGAATAAATGTGACACAAGATACCGAGGACACCTGGCTGACACTTCACGTTTCGAAGTCTCGCACAAGTCTTGTGAAGATCGCGCGGATAAGCGACGCCTGCTGTGGACCAAACGAACTAAATTCAACACGGCTAAAAAACGATTAGGCCGATAAGTATATTTAATTGCAATTAGTTGCCAATACGAGTCATGATATAAGGTTACTAAAACCGAAAACGTAATTGAATAACACGTTAATTAAGAAATAAAGCAAGTTTAAAAATGACTTCAGTTCTCCTTTAAGCTCAGTGAATATCAGTGAATAATAACATCAACTTTGTCTCGCTTATTACCTCGCCTGGGACAGAGTCCACCAGGGGGCGAGGTATTGTTTTTGATGGGGTTTGTTTGCTTGTTTCTTTTTTCTTTGTTTTTTTGTCAATGATATTATGGGAAAACGGCTGGACCAATCTATCCTGAAAGTTTCATGAAGACGGACGTTGGTCTCAAATAGAACCTCCAACATTTTGGGGGTCATACGGTCATGGTCGAGGTTTTTGTAGCTACTACCTCATATAGAGACGGTAGCCACTATGTCATCATGCTGTAAGAATGTAAGTGTAACAATCGCGCAGTACGGTGTGAGAGCAGTATGGTGTGTTCTGATTGGCTGAGAGCAGGAAGCAGCACAGTGTGTTCTGATTGGCTGAGAGCAGCAGAGAATCAGAATCAGAACCATGTTTATTGGCCAAATATGTTCACACACAAGGTCAAAATCAAGGTCAAGGTCACCAAAAAGGTCAAAATCGTTTTTTCGCGATATCTTCCTTCATATTCATCATAAGTGCTACCAGGCGAGGTTTGTTTTGCCTGGCAACACTTGTTTATTTAAATAATATTGGCTGGCATGGGGTGGCATGGTGGTGTAGTGGTTAGCGCTGTCGCCTCACAGTAAGAAGGTCCGGGTTCGAGCCCCGTGGCCGGCGAGGGCCTTTCTGTGTGGAGTTTGCATGTTCTCCCCGTGTCCGCATGGGTTTCCTCCGGGTGCTCCGGTTTCCCCCACAGTCCAAAGACATGCAGGTTAGGTTAACTGGTGACTCTAAATTGACCGTAGGTGTGAATGTGAGTGTGAATGGTTGTCTGTATCTATGTGTCAGCCCTGTGATGACCTGGCGACTTGTCCAGGGTGTACCCCGCCTTTCGCCCGTAGTCAGCTGGGATAGGCTCCAGCTTGCCTGCGACCCTGTAGAACAGGATAAAGCGGCTACAGATAATGAGATGAGATTGGCTGGCATTGAGTGGTATATCAGATATATTCCATTCAGCTAGCATGATACTGAATGAGTCGAAGACGAGTAGCTAAATGGAATATTTCTGATGTACCATGAAAAAAGCCAGCCAATATTATTATTATTATTATTATTATTATTATTATACATTGCTTTCGGGTGTTCAACGCGTCTTTCTCTTTCAAAAGTCTCTCAAAATCTTCAGTATTTAACGAAGCAAACCTGGCGGCCATGTTTGTTTACAAATTGTCACAGTCGCTCGCTAGCACAGAAGTTTTACATCTCTGATGTGTGACATCATGTTGTCTTGACAACCATGCAGTATCGTAAACCATATTTAACGCTCATTCTCCATTGGGTAAAGTGACATAATACACGTAGGATAAGCGGTATGCTAACAGTATCGCATGCTGTCAAACCAAATGAATGAAACTTGCTCGAAGGGAATAGAACACGTGTTTTTATTCCATTGGAAAAGTGTCCTGGATGTGTAATAATTCCTGATATTCCCTTCACCTTCTGCGAATAATTGTTAAATATACTGTAGCTACATTTGGCCTTCATAGAACTTGGTACTAGTTGGCCTTTATAAATGGTTTTGTAGATTTACAGTATATCACTTTTTATTAAGGCTGTAGGTGTCATGTCGCCCTCTGAACACCATTCATAAGTAAAGTAATCCTGTCGTTATATTGTTATTGCCCTGCTGATGTTGCCAATCTGGATATAAATCCCAGAATAGCACTCGCAATGGATTGAATTACCCCAGCTCTCTGTGCCAACATGGCCATGTTTTGCCATTCAAATATGGCTTTTGAGTATGTAGTGTTTACCTGAGTTGGGGATTAAACACCACCGACCTCCAGTCGGTTCTAATTTACGACTGAACACTTGAAAATGTTCGACTCTCAGCTCATATTCATTTATGGCTGTTTTTTTTTTCTTCCGACAGCAACTATCTCACACTCGTTTCTTGTCTTTGCTCAAAAACAACTTCTGCATCACTGCTAGTTTGGCCTTCGGCTATAGCCCTGGATTGTATCCTGCCTCACATGGATGCCACTTTGAATACATTCCTGTGAAATGTAAATATAAAATGCAAATAAAGAAAACTTATTACCAGGTCACTCCAGGCCAAAGAGTTTATCAGTGCTAAGTGGATGGATGTAACTCTGATATGTCTCTTCATCAGGAAATGCTGAAAACAAAAAAGAAAAAAAAACATCGTGTGTTACAGTTTATTAGTTAACGTCTTCTGTTTTGAACGTTTATCATATTTATAATTACGCTCCAGATTTCCCCGTGACCCTGACGGATAAGCGGGATAGATAATGGATGGATGTGAGTAAAGGGTGATGATGTATGTTTTACATGTGGCAAAACAGGCACGTGCTTTTCGACATAAATAAAACCACATGTTAAGATTTAAAAGTAAAAGGATTGTTGAGAAAATTCAAAAATAAATGTACGCTTGTTAAAATAAATGAATTGTCAGGAAAGATCCTAAGAAAATTTAAATCGTGTCATGACATGAAAATTAATTCAACACGTTTTTAAAAAATCTTAAAAAAACAAGTAGTGTACAAATACACTCACCGGCCACTTTAATAGGAACTCGTTCTTGATGCTAAGATCCCTGTTCTTGGCTGCAGGACTGGAACCCAATGTGGTCTTCTGCTGTTGCATGCTGAGATGCTTTTCTGCTCACCACGGTTGTAAAGAGTTGCTATGAGTTACTATATCCTTCCTGGCAAAAATGCTTGAACCAATCTGTCCATTTTCCTCTGATCTCTCTCATCAACAAGGCGTTTGTTTCCACCCACAGAACTGTCGCTCAACTCAACTCAACTCAACTCAACTCAATATATTTTGTTTTTTGCATCATTCTGTCTGTGTGAACTCTAGAGACTGTTGTTTGTGTGTGAAAACCCCAGGAGATCAGCAGCAGTTTCTGAAATACTCAAACCAGTCCATCTGGCTCAAACCAACACCCATGCCACAGTGAAAGAAAGTCACACTTTGAGATGACAATTTTTCCCGTTCTGATGTTTGAACATTGTGAGCATTAACTGAAGCTCTTGATTTGTATCTGCATGATTTTTTAATGCATTGTGCTGCTGTCAAGGGATCGGCTGATTAGAGAACTGCATCAAACAGCAGGTGGATGGGTTCCTAATAAAGTGGCCAGTTAGTGTATAATGTGTAAACATGTGAATTATCTCATCTCATCTCATTATCTCTATTGACTCTGACTTACCCAATGCTATAAAGTTAATGATGTTTAATTGTTTGTTGAATGTAACATACAGTGCACATTATGTACATACATAGAAAATGTCCTGACACACCCTTATGTCAACAAAGCTTGATAATGCACATGCTGCAGGTGATCAGCCAACTTTCCATTTCAAAGGATGGAATCCTGTCATTTAGGAAAAAGCGTTAATGTTTTCATGTTTGTAAATAATTATAAACTGTACTTTGCATGTCAGTAATGACTCCTTGTAAGCATTTTTATAAACTTTTAATAATGCTTTATAAAGCAACTAATTTATCGATAGCCTATAATTATGTTGCAGTGTAAGTGTTAACTATTCATAATGTCATGTTGTATACTGTACAATATTTAAGTAATAAATAATGATCTGTAAAAACTATAACACAACTTTAGTATTGATAATGATAATTAAAAAACGTATATAAATATATAAAATGCCATTATTGAGTACAGAAATGACATGTATGCTTAAAAAAAGGTTTCTAGCTTTAATAATGTGTCTTGCATGTTTTCTTTGCAACATGCACTTCTATATTACATTAAAAAAAAACTCATGACTGATATTTAACATATTTACTTTCATCTCATCTCATTATCTCTAGCCGCTTTATCCTGTTCTACAGGGTCGCAGGCAAGCTGGAGCCTATCCCAGCTGACTACGGGCGAAAGGCGGGGTACACCCTGGACAAGTCGCCAGGTCATCACAGGGCTGACACATAGACACAGACAACCATTCACACTCACATTCACACCTACGGTCAATTTAGAGTCACCAGTTAACCTAACCTGCATGTCTTTGGACTGTGGGGGAAACCGGAGCACCCGGAGGAAACCCACGCGGACACGGGGAGAACATGCAAACTCCGCACAGAAAGGCCCTCGCCGGCCACGGGGCTCGAACCCAGGACCTTCTTGCTGTGAGGCGACAGCGCTAACCACTACACCACCATGCCGCCCTTGTATAAAATCACATGTAAAAAAAAAAAAAAAAGAAATAAAATAAAGAAATTTGGCAAATATCTCATCTCATTATCTCTAGCTGCTTTATCCTTCTACAGGGTCGCAGGCAAGCTGGAGCCTATCCCAGCTGACTACGGGCGAAAGGCGGGGTACACCCTGGACAAGTCACCAGGTCATCACAGGGCTGACACATAGACACAGACAACCATTCACACTCACATTCACACCTACGCTCAATTTAGAGTCACCAGTTAACCTAACCTGCATGTCTTTGGACTGTGGGGGAAACCGGAGCACCCGGAGGAAACCCACGCGGACACGGGGAGAACATGCAAACTCCGCACAGAAAGGCCCTCGCCGGCCACAGGGCTCGAACCCAGGACCTTCTTGCTGTGAGGCGACAGCGCTAACCACTACACCACCATGCCGCCCTTGTATAAAATCACATGTAAAAAAAAAAAAGAAATAAAATAAAGAAATTTGGCAAATATCCCAAATAAAAATAAATGAATCATATGAAAAATAATGGAGAAAAGTAGCATGAAAATGAACTATAAAAATCAAACGTGAAAATAAATAAATTGTTTATTTAAAAAAAACAGATGTGGAAAGAAATGAATAACATTAACTAAATAAAATGCTTTAAAATCACATTTGGAAAAGAATGAATCACATCTCATCTCATTCTCATCTCATTATCTCTAGCCGCTTTATCCTGTTCTACAGGGTCGCAGGCAAGCTGGATCCTATCCCAGCTGACTACGGGCGAAAGGCGGGGTACACCCTGGACAAGTCGCCAGGTCATCACAGGGCTGAATGAATCACATATTAAAAGAAAAAAAAAGAAACCACATGAAAATCAATGAATCGCTTGAAAAAAAAATATGTACCAATAAATGAATCATTAAATGCAATCTCAAAGTAATGGTGAAAAAAAATCACACGTCTAAAAACAAAACCCTTGAAAACACGTGAAACTACAAGTTTAATTAATTTACCCGAGAAAATCAGGTGCTTTTCTGTAAGTCTTTTCTCCTGAGACTCTTCCTGTGAGTTTAGTTCCAACTGAAGACTTGTGGTCCTGTTTTAATGCATAACACACATGCAGATTACAAGTGATGCTTTATTTTTCCACACTGATCAGTACACAAATCCAGGACAAGCAGAAATGAATTTTTTACAAGCGTTCATCTTTGGGCTTCAGAACAGAGGAAGTGCTGAACACACACCAGGCTCTGGAGTGAATATCTGACCTGCTTCTGCTGCATGCTGCCTGTTTGTGCTGTCGGTTATGATCACGACAGTTATGATCAAACGGGAAGAAATAAACCTAGAACCATTTTATTTATTTATTTATTTATTTATTTATTCATTTATTTATTCATAAATGGAGCAAAACGGAAAAACAGGAAGAGTCAAAATTGCATTGCCAACATGGTGGCCAAAAAATGAATTCGAATTCACTCCATGTTTCATCGATGTCATGTTGCACAATCAGCCACAAGGGTCAGACGCTAAAGCTAGCGTGGTGAGGTTTGCAGTCATGTATATAATTAATGAAGTGCGACTCCATTGCGGTTTTAATCTTCAAAGATGCAGTTAGAGTTCGAGCATCTTGAATAATTGACTTGCTCATCAATGGAATGTTTTTTTTTTCATACTGTAAACACTGAACTGTATAAAGCACATGCTTATGTGCTTGATGAATGAGTAGATACTGTAAATATTATGCCTTATAATTTAATCTGTCGAAGTTTTAACTTCTTAGGCAGGACAAAAACAAAGAAAAAACGTTGATCTGTTGATGTACGATGCGCCAAGAGCGTCTTATTTTGAAGACTATTGTAGAACATCTTATGTATATCTTAAAAAAAAAAAGATGCAGAATTTGGGGTGAAATCAAAGCAGACCAGGACAGATCAGAATTTATAACCCATGGACATGTTGGGTGTATTTTTACAGAAAATCTACCACATACTGTACCACATACACTCATCTCTTGCGAACTAATTGAACTCTTAAATCGATTGACTTTTTCTTCCCAAAGTGCTTTTGATTCTCGATTCTGATTGGTCAGAATCAAGGCGGGAATTCAAATCACATGTTTACAACCCCGATTCCAAAAAAGTTGGGACAAAGTACAAATTGTAAATAAAAACGGAATGCAGTAATTTACAAATCTCAAAAACTGATATTGTATTCACAACAGAATATAGACAACATATCAAATGTCGAAAGTGAGACATTTTGAAATTTCATGACAGCAACACATCTCAAAAAAGTTGGGACAGGGACAATAAGAGGTTGGAAAAGCTAAAGGTACAAAAAAGGAACAGCTGGAGGACCAAATTGCAACTCATTAGGTCAATTGGCAATAGGTCATTAACATGACTGGGTATAAAAAGAGCATCTTGGAGTGGCAGCGGCTCTCAGAAGTAAAGATGGGAAGAGGATCACCAATCCCCCTAATTCTGCGCCGACAAATAGTGGAGCAATATCAGAAAGGAGTTCAACAGTGTAAAATTGCAAAGAGTTTGAACATATCATCATCTGCAGTGCATAATATCATCAAACGATTCAGAGAATCTGGAAGAATCTCTGTGCGTAAGGGTCAAGGCCGGAAAACCATACTGGGTGCCCGTGATCTTCAGGCCCTTAGACGGCACTGCATCGCATACAGGCATGCTTCTGTATTGGAAATCACAAAATGGCCTCAGGAATATTTCCAGAGAACATTATCTGTGAACACAATTCACCGTGCCATCCGCCGTTGCCAGCTAAAACTCTATAGTTCAAAGAAGAAGCCGTATCTAAACATGATCCAGAAGCGCAGGCGTCTTCTCTGGGCCAAGGCTCATTTAAAATGGACTGTGGCAAAGTGGAAAACTGTTCTGTGGTCAGACAAATCAAAATTTGAAGTTCTTTATGGAAATCAGGGACGCCGTGTCATTCGGACTAAAGAGGAGAAGGACGACCCAAGTTGTTATCAGCGCTCAGTTCAGAAGCCTGCATCTCTGATGGTATGGGGTTGCATTAGTGCGTGTGGCATGGGCAGCTTACACATCTGGAAAGACACCATCAATGCTGAAAGGTATATCCAGGTTCTAGAGCAACATATGCTCCCATCCAGACGACGTCTCTTTCAGGGAAGACCTTGCATTTTCCAACATGACAATGCCAAACCACATACTGCATCAATTACAGCATCATGGCTGCGTAGAAGAAGGGTCCGGGTACTGAACTGGCCAGTCTGCAGTCCAGATCTCTCACCCATAGAAAACATTTGGCGCATCATAAAACGGAAGATGCGACAAAAAAGACCTAAGACAGTTGAGCAACTAGAATCCTACATTAGACAAGAATGGGTTAACATTCCTATCCCTAAACTTGAGCAACTTGTCTCCTCAGTCCCCAGACGTTTACAGACTGTTGTAAAGAGAAAAGGGGATGTCTCACAGTGGTAAACATGGCCTTGTCCCAACTTTTTTGAGATGTGTTGCTGTCATGAAATTTAAAATCACCTAATTTTTCTCTTTAAATGATACATTTTCTCAGTTTAAACACTTGATATGTCATCTATGTTCTATTCTGAATAAAATATGGAATTTCGAAACTTCCACATCATTGCATTCCATTTTTATTTACAATTTGTACCTTGTCCCAACTTTTTTGGAATCGGGGTTGTATATCATTGCACCCTTTCTAATGTGTTATCATCAATGATGAACATTAATGTGCTAAATGAGTGCTGTTCATTGAACCTGCTCATATTTTTGGTCAACGGTGAACGGAATAAATCATTTTGCAACTAATGAACGTGAAAGTGAGTGTCATTCACTCTGGCACACCAGAAATATGGATAACAGGCAAAAATGTAACTTTCACTGAACAATTATTCACTGAAGATGAAGTTAATATCATCCATCCATCCATTATCTGTAGCCGCTTATCCTGTGCAGGGTCGCAGGCAAGCTGGAGCCTATCCCAGCTGACTATGGGCGAAAGGCGGGGTACACCCTGGACAAGTCGCCAGGTCATCGCAGGTCTGACACATAGACACAGACAACCATTCACACTCACATTCACACCTACGGTCAATTTAGAGTCACCAGTTAACCTAACCTGCATGTCTTTGGACCGTGGATCACCCAGAGGAAACCCACACAGGCATGGGGAGAACATGCAAACTCCACATAGAAAGGCCCCCGTTGGTCACTGGGCTTGAACCCAGAACCTTCTTGCTGTGAGGTGACAGTACTAACCACTACACCACCGTGCCACCCAAGTGAATATCAATGAAGTGAATATAACCGAGACGAAGTTGAGGTTATTATTCACGGATATTCACTGAGCCTGAAGTGGATAACTGTTTTCATATAAATTCACAGGTGATTATTTTATATTTTTTAAAAAAGTATAAAAATAATTTTTTTATAAGTTGTAGTAGCGTTTTTCATTTTCCATTTCCAGTTGAGAGTATAGACCCCTTCGCATGTTTGTAAACAAACCGACCGTTGGCAGGATGCGCGCGCAGCCTGGACCCAGAAACAATGGCGCTGCCCATAGACCGGCATTATGAGCTGTCAGATTATGCCAAACAATTGTCGTTACAAGATCGAGAATGCTACATAAATAAGTTAACTCTAACAAGTGGACATCGCCTACCGGATCCGTATTTAATTAAAGAGTGGACGGACGATGTTAGTAAGTTCCCTGGTATACAATGGCCAGATATATACTCGTACCTTATTGACAAGACTTCAGTGTACACCCACGAAAAACTTCGTGCCTACAAGTCTTTAGACGCATATGATTATGTTATGTGCGGGCATGCACAACTTGATTAACAATGGGACATTCATATTCATTTTGTTTTAATCAAATTATGCCAGTGATGTGATGGCAATGTGGCTTTAGCTACAACAGCAAATACCAACACTAAACAGCAATTTGCAGGAGGTAATGGCATGAAAGGAATGATAGTGTAAAGAGTGCAGCTAAGAGAAATCAGAGCTGCGTAAAAAGCGAGAGGCAGAGAGCAGAAATGAAACTGAACGGGGCGGGAGCTAGGTTAGAGCAGTCAACGTAAGTTGGCATTTAGAGTGAGGGCACACAATTTTACCTTTCCATCCCTGCTTTAAAATTGTGATTTTCGGCATACACAAATAATGATGGCACAAAATCTGGACTGCTTGAGTCAAGCGAGACCTCTCCTACAAACAAAACTGCATGCAAAGCTAAGTTAACATGCTAACAATATTCATTACATTGTGTAACTATGACCCAGCTAATCAGACAAACGTTACCAAAGTATTTTGCTACATCAATAAACGAAGACTAGAAAGAATTTAAAAAAAAGATTTAATAAATAGCCTGATCTTACCTGTGATGAAGTGGGCGCTGCAAACCCGCGAGTTTTTGACGGTCCTTTCATCCCAGTCTACACGTTTGATGGCTTGTAGCCATAGACGTCGGCAATTTTTTTGGAATGGGTGAGATCCTGCTGGAATTCTGAACATTTTAACCCCATCACTGCTACGATTCTGACACCCGACAACACAACAACTAGGCATTTCTGAGTCTTTTTTGGGTCCAGGCTGCGCGCGCAATTTCCGCTTACGTATGAATGACGTTTACTGCGAAGGGGTCTGTACCGTGCGTCTTTTGGCTGCTGCTTCGCACCAGAGCTTTTCATTTTTCTTTTTTTTCCCTTTTGTTTTTCTTTTCTGTGTTTGTGTAGTTTGATGTTTGTTTTTTGTTTGAGTGTTTTGTCCACCAGTTGTGGCGTAGCTCCGGATCCAGCTTTGGGGTCGGTTCCCTTCAGGCCTTGGTGTGCCATGGGTGATGCCTGTGCTCCTTGCTATGGAATGCAGTTAGCTCGTTACTCTTTTTAACATCAGGGTTGTCCAGCACTCTATGCGGGGGTGCTTTTGTGCTTGGCGTGGCGTTCTGAGCATTGTTGCCTGGTGGCGTCATGGTGGCTGTGTAGGTGGTTTGGGACATACTTGTTCATTTTAATCTACGGACTGAACTTTGAGCTAACTCTTGTTAAGCGTGAACGTGTGCAACACTGGTTAACGATTCTATAGTAGCACCTCATTATCATGGATATTATGGAAGGATTCTCTAGTTTCACTGCAGTAAGTTTTCATACTGACACATACATACATGTCATCAGGATGGAGAAATTTGCGCTTTCTAGTTTCTCAGTAAGATGACAAAATTGACAACAGAGAGGCTATACTGTAAACAACTTGTTTCACAGATGTTCATGAACGTTAATTGTATCTACAAATGATTAAAAAGTATGATGTTTTGTTCATTAATGAATTACAAACCGTCATCGCTGGCAAACTGCTGCGTTGTAAGACGAATAAAACACTTCAGGATGTGCTGTCATTGGAAAATAATCAACTTGAGGGTCATAAAAGTGGCTACATACGGTAACACCACCACATTGCTGATTGTTTTCCTAGTATGGCACACACTGGAGTGGTTTATTATACCCCTGCTCTGGGGGGGGGTATACTGGTTTACCTTCGTCTGTCCATATCTCTGTATTTCCGTCCATCTGAAACACCCTCTTTCTCAGCAACCACAAATCATAGCCGCTTGATACTTGTTACCAAACTTCAGCTTGGGGTTCAATACCATGTATACCGTTTTCAGGTCTGTCGCACATCGACTTCCTGTTTACCAACTGAATGCATTTGCGAGACATATAGCATGGATTTACAACATTTTCGTAACACTTTTCTCAGCAACTACAAATCGCAACTGCTTGATATTTGGTACCGAGCTTCAGCTTGGGTTTCTATACCATGTGTACTGTTTTCAGTTCTGTCCTACATCAACTTCCTGTTTACCGACTGAATGTATTTACGAAACATGCAGCATGGATTTACAAAATTTTCGTAACACTTTTCTCAGCAACTACAAATCGGAACTGCTTGATATTTGGTACCGAGCTTCAGTTTGGGGTTCTATACCATGTTTACGGTTTTCATGTCTGTCGCGCATCAACTTTCTGTTTACCGACTGAATGTATTTACGAAACATATCGGGTGGATTTTGACGCTATTTCAAGAAGCAAAATGCTATTTCACAATGACAGTTTACCAGGATGCTATTTGAAATCCCTGGGGAGAGACACTGCTCTTTACTTACTTGTTTCAGGGTTCATTATTTGTTGAACTCAACATTCGTAATAATTGTTCTATTCCTTCGATTGCTTGCATTCTAGAGCGGGGAGATATGTTAGTGAGCAGTAGCTCGCAGTTGATCTTGTTATTTATATATTATGTAGTCATAGTCATTTTGTACTTGTAGAAGACACCTCAGCTGTTGATATGCTGAAAGTAATGCAAAGGAACGCAAATCAAATATCATGGAGGTATTATGAGGAAGGACACATCATCATCATCATCATCAGCAGCAGCAGCAGCAGCAGGTCTCCTTTGGATCATTTACTACTAATAAAACCCACATGTGACTCTAACTAGTACACATCTGCAGCTGAGAGTTCTCAAATTTAATCCTTC
This sequence comes from Neoarius graeffei, assembly GCF_027579695.1. Taxonomy (NCBI): domain Eukaryota; kingdom Metazoa; phylum Chordata; class Actinopteri; order Siluriformes; family Ariidae; genus Neoarius; species Neoarius graeffei. The sequence goes on along the minus strand of NC_083595.1, from coordinate 45,952,482 downwards.
CTTCATGCTTGGTGGAGTATGGATTAAGGTTTTGTGCAACTGCACCATTCCAGACATCGACCAACTGCAGTGTCATCGTTTACACACAGCAAGAAAGTGAGTGAAAGGAAGAGATTTGGCCTTTCTGTAATTGTCCGTGATTACGCTCTTTAAGCTGTCAAAGTCTCATCTCTCTCTGGACAACCGAGAACGAAATATTTTCACGCTTCTGAAGAAAAAGCCCTGATTCTTCTAAAAGAGTGAGAAAGAGAGATATAAAAGTCATGAGATATTGAGCTGGAAAGGAAGGGAGGGAGGGGAAAAAAAAACACAGCCTCCTCCCTCTTGAGATATTTCTATCCTGGGAGTATGAAATATTAAACATATTCATTATATCCTCAATTTGTCGTTATTTCTCGGGCCACGGTTTTTCGTGCCATCTTCGCTGGCAGGCCTGGACAGAAATCCCTTCTTTATTATTTAAATCCATGCATACGGCCCGAGCTTCTCCAATCAGCCGGATGTCCCTGCCAAATGCCGGACCTCTGATTGGCAGCGTGATATACACACAAAGTGATGATACGGGTGACAAACAGAGACCTGCACGCCCAGGCCTGGGATTTATTGGGGTCACTGGATGGGAAGGAAGCGGGAAGAGAGGAAGTGAAGTGACGGATAGGAGGCCAGCGCAGACGTTTTTCAAGCCCAGTAAAAGTAGCTTTGGTAATTGGAAGTGGCAGTGGGCTGTGTCCGAACCAGCATTCGCCTGTCAGCGCAGGCGTGTGTGAATTTATTTGACGTGTTTTTGTCCGGATAAAAGTTTAATGTGCCAGCCGTGACAAATCGCATGCAAATGTTGTTTTTTTATCCCTCGCAGATGAGATGACCTCCGAGCACTCCCGCGGGAAATCAAGCTTTAAAAATCATTTGATGGCTGAATCCTGTTGGCCAAACAATGCTCACGCACACCAACACACACATGTGGCCAGAACTATGATGTCATGTTGTTGATTTTGGGCTTCAATTGCAAGCAGTTGTGTGATTGCTTCATGGTTATTTCTCTTTCTTTTTAATTGTGCATGGATGCTTGGATGTCTGCTTGGACGTCTATCTATCCCAGCTCAATGTAACAACACTTTACCTTTATAGATAATCATTAAAATACTCCAAGTATTATTTTTCTTATTATTTTACCAAGTGCTAGTCTTACAAAAATTACATTATAAAATCCCAGGTTTTCTGTGTGTGATATGCTCAAATAGGTTGTAAAATTCACCGATAAATAAAAAAATGGTTCTAATAATTTTTTTTGCATCTGAATTCTGTTCCGAAAAACACAAAGCTCGTCCGCCATTAGCTCGTAGCGACTTATTGGTCAACGGTGCTGCATGTGTGACGTCATATGTGCAACTGCCTTCTTTTGTAAAGCTCTCGACAACAAGGACGAAGAAGCGACTCAGAGTAAATAAGCAAGTTTTGGTTTGGTTTTAGATCAGTAATCATCTGTCGTCTGTCTAAGTATTATATTTGGCCGCATAGACCCTATCTGAGAACGTTATTGATCTGACTAAGGACAACTAATCAATTCAAGCAACAGGCCAAACATGAGCTTGACCCTTACTGTGCAGCGATGAGCTCTTTGCTCTTTGGGACGGCAATTCTGATTTTAGTTTCCAGATCGTAGGAACTGCTCCGCGTACCAGACGTCACTCAGATCCTTCTATGTGAATTTTCCTTGCAAATTTATCTTTTTCAAAATGCATGGAGCAGACCCCAAACCATCCTGTCAGCTTGGAGTTACCACTCTTTGTCCGTACAAATTGAACCCATTCATTCTGTAAGTGTCCTGCCGACTTTGGGCTATAATGGATCAAAATTCTGCTTTTTTTTTATCGGCTACACTTGAACAGCCTCGAACAACACACCTCAGTCTTCGGAGGTCTCATCTCATCTCATCTCATTATCTCTAGCCGCTTAATCCTGTTCTACAGGGTCGCAGGCAAGCTGGAGCCTATCGCAGCTGACTATGGGCGAAAGGCGGGGTACACCCTGGACAAGTCGCCGGGTCATCACAGGGCTGACACATAGACACAGACAACCATTCACACTCACATTCACACCTACGGTCAATTTAGAGTCACCAGTTAACCTAACCTGCATGTCTTTGGACTGTGGGGGAAACCGGAGCACCCGGAGGAAACCCACGCGGACACGGGGAGAACATGCAAACTCCGCACAGAAAGGCCGTTGCTGGCCACGGGGCTCGAACCCGGACCTTCTTGCTGTGAGGCGACAGCGCTAACCACTACACCACTGTGCCGCCCGTCTTCGGAGGTATGCTTTGGTTTTAATTTTGTTTTGGATTTTAAAAAAATAGTTAAAAACATGCTACATTTTGCAAAGCAGACGAAGCCAGAAATGCCGCGAACTTTCAAGAGTTGTGCGTATGACATCACTTCGTTTGAATGAGCAATAACTTACCAGGAACGCATTCGTGTAATGGCGGACTCAAAGAGCCAAACTTTACCGGCTAAATCGAACATGTTCCCGGTCTCATATTAAAATACAATTTAGATAATAAACTATGTAACATGTCTAGTTTTATAAGGTAGAATTTCCAGGGGTGATGCCATTTTTGTAAGACGAGCACTTTAAGTTCTTGTCGATCATCCAAATTTCCTGAAGCTCACAGGAAGAAGAAAAGCTTTCTGTCCTCTCATATTTGTTTTTCTTTATTTTCAGTGACATTGTGATATTGACGGATGACGTGCCAATGAAAGTACAACCCTGTAACCCAAATTATAGATTGAAAGCAATTGATAAAAGTTGAAAAATAATTTGTTTAATGAAATCATTTACTATAAGAATAACCTTAATGTTCTTATGCCATGAGTGTAGATGCTAGTCAGCTACATTTGGTGTATTTGCTAATTCGATGCTAAAAATCTCAACCTTGTTTATATATGCGAGAAAAAAAAAACGAGATTTTTGTATAATATGAATGCTTAATGAATGCTTTCTCAGATTCAGTGTAAAAAAAAAAAAAAAATCACGTTACAAGAGCCAAATGGATCCACAATCATGGAATCAGCCGTGCACCTCATTATTGTGTTTAGTACCTGCAGTGTGTATATGTGCATACAGTAGATGTGTGCACGTGTTGGTGTGTGTATGCCCGTTCCTCGACTCTGCTGTCATAAGCAGTAGAATAAGAGGCTCTTTTGTACACCGAGCGCCTGGCTGCATCTGAGACCAATAACTCGATGCCCTTGGGTCAATGTGCAGAGGATAAGCTTGAGAGATATAATCATACTTGCAGGACAAAACACCTTTTTTCTGCTTTCTCCGCACATTTGGAAGCGGCGGGGACGGAGGGACCTTCGCCAGTTTAATATTTTCCCAGGATGACCTTTTGTCTTTAATAGAGTCGGGTAGCAATAAGGCTATATTGTATCTTAAGGGGGTTGTGGCATGCGATGGGGAGGATGGTAATGGGAAGGAAGTGTGTGCGTGTGTGTCAGTGCAGTTTTATGCTGCATAACATGGCAGTTCAGAGGAATATTCAAGGAAAGTTGATCCTTCCGGATTCAGACTTACTTTGTCAAAACCACAAGATTGCACAAAAGATGTGTAGTCACAATAAGTTGCAAAGGGAACTCCTATGCCACTAAGAAAACAATTTATTTCACTGAAATGAGTTGGACGGAACACGTTATAGAACCATAATACACAATTTCACTGAAATTAAAACTAAACACAAGCTTCAAAAACTAGCTAATCTGATAAAAAAAAAAACAATCAATAACACTTTATTTAAGGGTGGTGTTCATAGCACTACACAATACCTACATAACAGTGGCGGCTGCTGGTTTTTAAAACAGGGGAAGCCCGTTTTACGCATTCATCGTAAAACCTGTAGGCTGGATAGATATCAAAGCATAGAAAGGTGTGCCCTATTAGCATAGTGAACTAGACAACCCTACCTAGTGGCAGAAAATATTTTTGCTTGTACATTTCATGTTATAGTCTGGCTTGCCAGGCTAGTGCCTCATATCCTTAATCAAAAATATCAAACATCCAAAAATCACTGGCTATTCAACGAAGAACCTTGAACATCATACCCTGATATGCAACACAGAGTCTTTAACACAACACCCAGCTGTGCAACACATCCTTGAACATCTTCTGCAACACAGTCTGGAAATTCATAACCAGGTAGGCTATGCAACACACAGAACCTTGAATATTATACCCAGGTATAACCTACAACACAGAGCCCACCATTCTCTTAACATTACTGAACAATATACACACTTCAGATTCATGAACATTATATGATGCACACTATTTATACACAAATTCTGCCCTACGCTCCTTTTCCAGAAAATGGTCTGTGACCCTGTCATACTAGCTGGTTGTGCTTTCCAGAGACTTCACCAATTTCTGTTAGCAGCTACCACTGCAGATCCCAATAAGGCTCAAGCTAGCCTACAACCAGATTGAACTACAAATGAAATAAACGAGTGAATTCGCGAATGATCAAACTGATAGAATGGATGAAAGTTAACGGAGCACAACGAGTAATATTTACATTTATTTACAGAGTAATGTACAGAGACATCAATGAGAAGAAACGTTTATATGAAAAGAAAGTCGGACAGCACTTTGGCGCACGACTACACTTTCTCAACATCCGCTAGGGACTGACTGATCATACTTCCGTGTTCCTCGCCGACGCCGAAGTACAGAGCCCTCCCTCCTCATGTCTTTCAAACACTACCTCCAATAATCCTTCATCAGCCCGGCTTCTTGTCCCTCCCACTGTCTCGTTTAGTCCCAGAGAAGCCCGGCTTCCCTGGAAGTGACGATTTTGTCGATTTTAACCAATAACAACTAGCCGAAATTGGCTTTTCAGAGCCCTCTCATAGACTGCAACAGATACCCGGCTGCCAGCCATAGAGCCCATTGAAATAAGAAAGGTTACAGCCAGTGTTGCCAGATTGGGCGGTTTTAAGTGCATTTTGGCGGGTTTTGAACATATTTTGGCTGGAAAACGTCAGCAGTATCTGGCAACGCTGGTTACAGCCTGGCAGCAAAGGTGATTCTCGTAGCGAACTGCAAGTTCATCAGACATCACTCAAATAAGTTACAGGATAGTTATGAACGTAAATACAATCTTGGGCATATATTATGTTATGCAAGTTATTGTTTTAATGAGAATTCAACGTCGTAGATGCCGCAGTTTGGGGAGAGAATTTTAGGGGAAGCTCGGCTTCCCTTGTTGTCTCTGAGAAATCGCCCCTGCTACATAACGACATGCCTTCACGACGACTGACATAAATCTGCATAAACATTTATAAAGCCATGTCACAACTACGTCAACACTGATGTAATGTTATAAAATGAAATTAAACATCTTTGTGTGTTATAACACTCTCAGACTGACTTGGTTTGAATATTATGGGAGCTGATAATTATGGCATCGAAATAAAAACAACATTTGCATGTGATTTGTCATGGCTGGTTATGTAGGCTTTATGCAGCCCTATGAACTACATACATGTAGGTAAAGTGTTACAGGAGAGATCCTAGTCATCTGATGGACCACAGCCAGCCGGATGGAAAATTAATCACCGACTAAGAAAACTACTAAGCAAACCTGTATTAATTTCAACAAATAACATTCACTCACTAAACTACACGAGGTGAAAATGTTAATTTAATTGCATTTAATCAAATCTGAAAGGAACCTTACATTTAGTAGTGTACTTAAGTTACCTTTAAGACCAGCCCTTAAATTTAATAGTGTATTTAAGTACATTTTTCTGAACTTTTTAAATTCATTAAATAGACTAGTAACTTTAAGACCCTTTATTTGTATTCTTAAAAGTAGTAGCAGTGACTTTTAAATACAGTTAAATATTAAATTTAGTAACTTTAAGACCCATTATTTAGATTCTTAAAAGTAGTAGTAGTGACTTTAAGTACATTTAATTGTTAAATTTAGTAACTTTAAGACCCTTTATTGGTATTCTTAAAAGTAGTAGCAGTGACTTTAAGTACATTTAAATATTAAATTTAGTAAATTTAGGACCCTTTATTGATATTCTTAAAAGTAGTAGTAGTGACTTGAAGTACATTTAAATGTTAAATTTATTAACTTTAAGATCCTTTATTGGTATTCTTAAAAGTAGTTGTAGTGACTTTTTAAATACATTTAAATATTAATTTCAGTAACTTTAGGACCCTTTATTGATGTTCTTAAAAGTAGCAGTGACTTTACAGTAAGTGCATTGTTAAATTTAGTAAATTTAGTAACTTTAAGACTGTTTATTGATATTCTTAAAAGTAGTTGTAAGTGACTTTAAATACATTTAAATATTAAATTTCGTAACTTTAAGACCCTTTATTTGTATTTTCTAAAAGTAGTTTTAGTGACTTTAAGTACATTTAAATATTAAATTTAGTAACTTTAAGACCATTTATTTGTATTCTTAAAAGTAGCAGTGACTTTAAGTACATTTAATTGTTAAATTTAGTAACTTTAAGACCCTTTATTTGGATTCTTAAAAGTAGTTGTATTGACTTTAAGTATGTTTAAATATTAAATTTCGTAACTTTAGGACCCTTTATTTGTATTCTTAAAAGTATTAGTAATGACTTTAAGTACATTTAAATGTTAAATTTAGTAACTTTAAGTGACATCTTAAACGTTCTTTTTAACAGCATTTCGTTATCTTTAAGAAGTCATTGAAAGTCACTTGAAGTTATATTATAAGAATTCTTAAAGTTCTTAGGAAATACGCTGAAATTTAGCATTTCGTAAACTTTTAGGATACTTTATGAACATCTTAAAGCTGCTAATTCATCTAGTGCTAATGCTAACAGTAACACTGATCATCCATTCTTAATTACATCCATTTTATCTCTGGCTCCAGTAAATCCACAACCAAACCCAACCATCATCCTTTGCCACTGCAACATGTTCATAGATTTCATTCCTGTTTAAAGGAACACATTCTAACATAGCTAGCTCAGTTCATTCAGCTTCTTTCTGCTTCTCAGATTATTCAATTGCTTGCATGGAAAATGTACGAGTACATAAATCCGTACAAAATTCATGCAATAACGCTATGTGTTTCTTTTGGCTTCCTAGCAGCCAGGAGCGATGCATCTTTCCAACAAAATCGTCCACTGGAAATCAGAACCTGATTGGTTGAGTCCATTGTCTCTTCCTAATGAGGTAAGTAGGCAAAAAGAGAATTTACACAGTAAATGAGACATACAGTACTGTACAAAATTCTCAGGCACATGTAAAGAAATGCTGTAGACCAAAAATGGCTTAAAAAATAACGAAATGAAATGTTCCAACATTAAAAAAAAAATACTATAAGCAGTAATCAGTAAGCCATAATAAATGAAACAAAGTCAGTATTTGGTGTGAGACGACCCTTTGCTTTAAAAAAAACAAAACAAAAAGGTAGTCTCGGGTACAATGAGTGCAGTTTTATGCGGAAATGATCTGTAGGTTTTACTGAGCATCTTCCAGAACCAGCCCCAGTTCTTCTGGACACTTTGACTGTCACACTCGCTTCTTCATTTTGCACCAAAACCCAGCAGCCTTCATTATGATTTCTTTTTTAATCTGAAAAGTGCTCTCTTATGGAATATGCTGCTCAGACATATTATAAACATGTTTTTTTTTTGGTAACATTTAATTTTGTGCTGGAAAACGGATGTTTGGACTCTAAAATGTTTTTGTACTGACTCGATAATGTAGAAGTCATAAAATAGAAATTGATAAAGTTTGTATGGAAAAAACAGGGCGCGTCAGACTTTTGCACAATACTGTGTGTGTGAGTGAAACGTAAGTGAATGTATTTACACTGCCTCCGTTTCTGAAGTGCGATTTTCAAAATTTGAGAATCTGGTTCCCCACAAAAACTGCTGAAGTGAACGAATGATGTGCATCAACAGCCAAAGTGGTTTAATCACCAAGGTAATGGGGTAAAAATGGTTAAGAAGTCTTCACGAGAAGCAAGATGAGAACCTACAATAAAAAGACGTGTTGGGGATGGGATGCCTGTGCCATTGACATTTCAAGAGCAGCAAATAAGCCATATGCATGCTCACATTAGTTTATAATATTATTTTATTTCACTTTTCATACCATTACATTACATTACAGGCATTTCGCAAATGCTCTTATCCAGAGCGACATGCAACATACCCAGAGCATCCTGGGGAGCAGTTGAGGGTTAGTTGCCTTGCTCAAGGGCACTTCAGCCATTCCTGCTGGTCCAGGGAATCGAACCAGCAACCTTTTGGTCCCAAAACTGCTTCGCTAAAGGCCCGGTCCCACTGGCCGATGGACACAAAACGTATGCAAAAAGGACACAGCGGACGAGCAAAATTTCGGGGGTGGCTCTATCCGTTTTTATCCGCTCCAGAAATGGACAAAATTGGCAAAAACAGAACGGAAAAGAACGGACGTGGGTAGTATATAGTGGGGATGTTAAACGCATGTTCATAGGAAGCCTAGCGGATGAAAGCGGATGGAAGTGGATGACAGCTCCGAAGGGGTTACTGGTGATAACTGAGAAGCGGACGCATAGCAGAAAGAGCGGATGCATAGCGGATGAAGGGGATGCATCACGTACGCCTAACGGAAACAAAGGGGATGTTGCGCGGATGTATATCGGATGCAGACCGTTCACTGCGCTAGGTGTCCTTCTACATACTCTAGACATACTCCAGACATCCTAAATATACGAGATACATCCCAGATATAAACGCTTTGTCTGTTTTGAATACTTTATATACGAGATGCATACGCTTACATCCTTTCTATTTCCGTGCTACTAACGATGAATAGACGTTTCATGTACCTTATCTTTCCTCCCTCTTTCCGTTTTCAGCTGCAGCGGATGTGAGTTGCGAGGATGCCCAGAGGATGCAGAGATGATACAGCAGACGTTTAACGGATGATAACGGACATAGAACATTTGTTGCTCGTATATGTCGCGGATTTACATCGTACACGGCGGAAAGTTCATCTGTTCTAAAAGTTTTGTGCAGCTCAAAACTTTTTGCGCGGATGAAATCACAGTGGACGGATGCTCGATGGATAGAGCATATGAAGCACGTATGCAATGAGTACACAACGGATGCATAGCGTTTTCCAACGGATGGCAAAGATTTTTTTACATTTTACATCCTCTTTGCATCCATAAGTGCAGTGGGACCGGGCCTTTACCATTATGGCTTCCCCATAATGCACGCAAAGACAACAATGTCAATGTCAGGAGCAATTCCTGAGTCCTTGAACACAATACATTAATGTGACAAAATTGAGGGAGGGTTTTTTTTTTGTGCGTGTGGATTTCTATTATGTTTCACTCACACGCTAAAGAATATAACTAAAGCATTAAAAAATGCACCTGTTGTGTTTTTACAGAAGCAATACGTGCTTAAAGTGCTACCGAGCAAAAGACGGACATCAAAAGGACAACTGAAAAAATGTCTCACAAACTGTTCTGGCGTAAATTAGCCTTTAGATTTCTATCCAGCAGAAAAAAAAAGCTGTAAAACTCGAAAGGATTTTTTGCTTAAATGTTCTACAGTATGTGGAAGCTTACAAGAAAGGGTTTCCTTATTTCAGGAGAAGTGTTTTTCCTTTTGGAAGGGAAAGGCCTGGCCCTTAACTTTCCAAAGAACCCTTGATGGTATGGTGGTGTGATAGGTAGTGTTGCTGTTTCACAGGCCTTGGATTATATTACATAACATAACATTACATTCCGTGGCATTTAGCAGACACTCTTATCCAGAGTGATGTACAACGAGTGCAAAAGTCAGGTACATGAAGTGCTGAACTTCTAGACAAGAAAGTTCTAGTGCCAACTGAACAAATGACAGCGATACCTAGTGTAATATTCTGTTGACGTACCAATACTCAGCAAACAGCCAAGGAAACAAACCAACCATATAAAGTACAAATAAATAGATAACTCAGACGGCTAACCCCAGGCTAGACCATACACAGCCTGGGTTGGTCTAGACCAAAATACAGTCACACAGTGGGCAGGGAAGAAGGGGAAAGGTGCAGCCTGAAGAAGTGAGTCTTCAGTCAGTGCTTGAAGGTGGTCAGGGAGTCGCAGTTCTGACCTCAATGGGAAGGTCATTCCACCAACGGGGAACCAGGACAGATAGTAGTCTTGAGCGGGCTGGGCAGGAGTGGAGAGGAGGAGGGACCAGGCACCCAGTCGTAGTGGAGCATAAGGATCTGTCTGATGTGTAGGTGTGGATCAGACTCTGGAGGTATGCTGGCCCTAACCTCTTAAGAGCCTGGTAAGCTAGCACCCATGTCTTAAATTTGATGCGAGCTGCGATACGTAGCCAGTGCAGGTCGGCAAGCAGAGGGGTGACATGGGAAGAACGAGGGAGGGTGTAGTAGACCATGTGAGCTGCAGTGTTCTGGATGAGCTGTAGGGGTCTGATGGCAGAAGCTGGAAGGCTAGCAAGAAGACTGTTACAGTACAGTCATCCAGTCAGAACAGGATCAGCGCTTAGACCAGGATTGCTGTCTATATGCATGCATGCTCTCCTCACACAACTCCATGTGGGTTCTTCAGTTTCCTTTACCTCCAAAAATACATCAGTAGCTATATTGGCATGTCTAGGTGTGAACGCAATAACAATGTGTCTTGGCTTGCGATACACTAATGGGCGGCATGGTGATGTAGTGGTTAGCACTGTCACCTCACAGCAAGAAGGTTCTGGGTTTGAACCCAGCGGCCGATGGGGGTCTTTCTGTGTAGTGTTTGCATGTTCTCCCCGTGTCTGTGTGGGTTTCCTCCACAGTCCAAAGACATGTGGTTAGGTTTACATGAGGCAGCCTTGAGCAAAGCACCTAACCCCTAACTGCTCCCCGGGTGCTGTAGTGTGGCTACACTGCTCTGGGTATGCATGTGTGCTCATTGCTCACTTGTGTGTGTGTGTGCATGCGTGTGTTCACTGCTTCAGATGGGTTAAATGCAGAGAATGAATTTCACTGTGCTAGAGTGTGCATGTGACAAATAAAGGCTTCTTCTTCTTCTTCTGATGGACTGCTGCGCTATCCTGAGAGAATTCCCAGCTCATACCTGTTATTCCTGGGGTAGACGCCGGATCCACTGTGAATGACCCTGACTAGGATAAAGCGCTGACTGTAAATTTCAGCGTTTGAACCATTTCAATGCATGATGATGATGAACTAAAATGACAGAAATGTGATCCTTTGACCTAAAAGCCCTACAGGTTTGTGTATATCACTGTGTGACATTTTCAGTGCAGAAGCTCTTATTATAAACAAGCTGTGCAACATTCATAACCTAAATGAGACACCAGACAATGCAGCTTGTGTGTGTGTGTATATGTGTAGCCATCCATGCATGCATGTGTATGGTTCAGTGTGTGTGTGTGTGTGTGTGTGTGTGTGTATGCTTGTTGCTAGGCTAAGCGGTTGATCATTGCACAGGTACGTGAGCAGCCCAGGGGCTGTGCGACTCATTATGTCCTCCTTAGAGTGTGAAAGTATTTGGTAAAGCAGCAGGCAAGAAGAGCAACAGATGTGCTGTAATTAGATCGAGCTTAAGCAGACTTATGGCATGGAGAGAGCGAGCGGGGAACTGCATTAGTCCATCAGCCAGGCTCTATAGAGGCAGATTAGCACGAGTCGAACATAAACGAACCACACTAATACAGCTAGGGAAAGTCAATATCCACATATCCACATGTGCAACCCTCTCCCAGACCACACCCACCCACCCACCACACACCCCATACCCCATACACCCAAAGACACACAACATACTATGGGAAAAGAAGCTTCTCATGGTGTATACATGAAGGCTCAAGAGATGTATTTGTTTTTTGGTTGGTGGCAAAGTGTGTGGGTGTGTGTTTGTGTGTCCAGCACTGATCCCGGTCATTAGGCATTGGTCTGTGTATCAGGTTGATAATGGTTCGTCTGTCAGCAGGGCTTCTGCATAAAGCTATTAACACCTTTTGTTGTTTTCCCCCCTCCTGCATCTCAAACGTGCTGGGAAGTTCAAAAAGGCAAATGAGGCAATCTGTTAGCCCCCCCCCCCCCCTCCCCCCCCCCCCCACACACACACACACACACACTCACCTACACACACACACACAACAGAATGCCCTATGCCAGTCGTGTGTGTTTAATTCAGTAATCATTAAGTAGTTAAATTAGCCATGATTAGAAAGGTGTCTTTCTTCTTCGCATCACTTACATGAAACATCTTTCTTTTTTTTTTGATGGACAACTTGGACACCTCTCACTCTGTCTATCTTGGCTTTTCAGGATTGGCAAATCATGTTTTAGGAACGTAGCTACATGTGTTAAGTGGGGATCAATTGTTTGTTTAACAGCAAGCCTCTATTAAACTGTGAGGATGTAATTAGAGAGAGAGAGAGAGAGAGAGAGAGAGAGGAGGGGGATAGGGGTGGCACAAAATCAATGCAAAATCTAAAGCAGGAATTGGCTGCAGATCAGTTGGAGGAAATTAAAACCGGTGGATCTCGATTTCAATGAAGTCGTCCCGAGCTTCCTGCTGAGCGCTGGGGAGGCCACGTTCCCCTGAAGCAAACAGGAGTGCTGGTAATGAGGGAGGGAGGGTGAGCGCCGAATGAAAGGCCCTAATAAGTGATTATTCCCTTTGCCATTTTACCGATTTGCTTTGTTCAGATCAAAGGGCCTCTTTCAAGCGATCCGTACCTACTGAGGGCTTCACGGTGCGTCGCATGCCAGGAGGGCGGATCAGCAAATGGTGCCAAGAAATCGCCCACAACGGCAGAAGCAAATAGACCCATCTCTCACTCTTTTGTCATTTTTTTCCTTCAGGTTTTTGCATCCTGATTTTCTTTATATCTTCAAACTAAATTATACCACAAGTTCAGCTGAGTTCAATTCCTTCGGTCTGCTCCAAGGCTCCAATAAACAGTTTGTTCACCATTTTCTAAGGGAATTTTTTTTTTTTTTTTAGTTGGCCCAGGTGTGATAGAGCTGGGAAATGAAATTCGGAAACAAATTCTCACAGACTCTCATAAGTTTGTGTTCCGATAGATAAATATCAGTATAATGAAGGAAAGACATCTTTATTTCAGCCAAAGCTTTTCTGATATAACACAATGATAAGAGCACACAGAGGGGAATATATATATATATATATATATATATATATATATATATATATAGAGGCGGCACGGTGGTGTAGTGGTTAGCGCTGTCGCCTCACAGCAAGAAGGTCCTGGGTTCGAGCCCCGGGGCTGGCGAGGGCCTTTCTGTGTGGAGTTTGCATGTTCTCCCCGTGTCCGCGTGGGTTTCCTCCGGGTGCTCCGGTTTCCCCCACAGTCCAAAGACATGCAGGTTAGGTTAACTGGTGACTCTAAATTGACCGTAGGTGTGAATGCGAGTGTGAATGGTTGTCTGTGTCTATGTGTCAGCCCTGTGATGACCTGGCGACTTGTCCAGGGTGTACCCCGCCTTTCGCCCGTAGTCAGCTGGGATAGGCTCCAGCTTGCCTGCGACCCTGTAGAAGGATAAAGCGGCTAGAGATAATGAGATGAGATGATATATATATATATATATATACACACATATATAATATCATCTCATCTCATTATCTCTAGCCGCTTTATCCTGTCCTACAGGGTCGCAGGCAAGCTGGAGCCTATCCCAGCTGACTACGGGCGAAAGGCGGGGTACACCCTGGACAAGTCGCCAGGTCATCACAGGGCTGATACATAGACACAGACAACCATTCACACTCATATTCACACCTACGCTCAATTTAGAGCCACCAGTTAACCTAACCTGCATGTCTTTGGACTGTGGGGGAAACCAGAGCACCCGGAGGAAACCCACGCGGACACGGGGATATATATATATATACCTCCACACAGCTTCATTCATTCATTCATATTCAGGGTCGCAGTGGATCTGGAGAATATCCTAAAAAAAAAAAAAAAATATATATATATATATATATATATATATATATATATATATACACACACACACACAGTGGAGCAAAAAAGTATTTAGTCAGCCACCAATTGTGCAAGTTCTCCCACTTAAAAAGATGAGAGAGGCCTGTAATTTTCATCATAGGTACACTTCAACTATGAGAGACAGAATGGGGGGAAAGAATCCAGGAAATCACATTGTAGGATTTTTAATGAATTAATTGGTAAATTCCTCGGTAAAATAAGTATTTGGTCACCTACAAACAAGCAAGATTTCTGGCTCTCACAGACCTGTAACTTCTTTTTTAAGAGGCTCCTCTGTCCTCCACTCGTTACCTGTATTAATGGCACCTGTTTGAACTCGTTATCAGTATAAAAGACGCCTGTCCACAACCTCAAACAGTCACACTCCAAACTCCACTATGGCCAAGACCAAAGAGCTGTCAAAGGACACCAGAAACAAAATTGTAGACCTGCACCAGGCTGGGAAGACTGAATCTGCAATAGGTAAGCAGCTTGGTGTGAAGAAATCAACTGTGGGAGCAATTATTAGAAAATGGAAGACATACAAGACCACTGATAATCTCCCTCGATCTGGGGCTCCACGCAAGATCTCACCCCGTGGGGTCAAAATAATCACAAGAATGGTGAGCAAAAATCCCAGAACCACATGGGGGTACCTAGTGAATGACCTGCAGAGAGCTGGGACCAAAGTAACAAAGGCTACCATCAGTAACACACTACGCCGCCAGGGACTCAAATCCTGCAGTGCCAGACGTGTCCCCCTGCTTAAGCCAGTACATGTCCAGGCCCATCTGAAGTTTGCTAGAGAGCATCTGGATGATCCAGAAGAGGATTGGGAGAATGTCATATGGTCAGATGAAACCAAAATAGAACTTTTTGATAAAAACTCAACTTGTCGTATTTGGAGGAGAAAGAATGCTGAGTTGCAGCCAAAGAACACCATACCTACTGTGAAGCATGGGGGTGGAAACATCATGCTTTGGGGCTGTTTTTCTGCAAAGGGACCAGGACGACTGATTTGTGTAAAGGAAAGAATGAATGGGGCCATGTATCGTGAGATTTTGAGTGAAAACCTCCTTCCATCAGCAAGGGCATTGAAGATGAAACGTGGCTGGGTCTTTCAGCATGACAATGATCCCAAACACACCGCCCGGGCAACGAAGGAGTGGCTTAGTAAGAAGCATTTCAAGGTCCTGGAGTGGCCTAGCCAGTCTCCAGATCTCAACCCCATAGAAAATCTTTGGAGGGAGTTGAAAGTCCGTGTTGCCCAGCGACAGCCCCAAAACATCACTGCTCTAGAGGAGATCTGCATGGAGGAATGGGCCAAAATACCAGCAACAGTGTGTGAAAACCTTGTGAAGACTTACAGAAAACGTTTGACCTCTGTCATTGCCAACAAAGGGTATATAACAAAGTATTGAGATGAACTTTTGTTATTGACCAAATACTTATTTTCCACCATAATTTGCAAATAAATTCTTTAAAAATCAGACAATGTGATTTTCTGGATTGTTTTTTCTTCTCATTTTGTCTCTCATAGTTGAAGTGTACCTATGATGAATTACAGGCCTCTCTCATCTTTTTAAGTGGGAGAACTTGCACAATTGGTGACTGACTAAATACTGTTTTGCCCCACTGTGTGTGTGTGTGTGTGTGTGTGTGTATATATATATATATATATATATATATATATATACTGTATAATTAACAGTTATTTCACAAAATTGGGTCGTACATGAGCTGATAGCCGATGAGGCGCATAGCACCGAGTTGCCTATAAGCCATATACAATGAGACTGAGTGGAATAACTGTTTTATTCTATCCACATTCACTGGATTTTGAGAAACAGAGCATTTTTCTTTTTATTTTTTCCAAATATGATAAATAAAAAACTTTATACAAAATGTCTGACAAAATTATTTCTGCTTAGAACGTAAACAAACCAGCAACATTATCATAGCAATTTGTGAAAAATGCGATAATAATAATAATTCTTTAAAATTTTTTTAAAAAGTTACGTTCTTACTGTCAAATACTTTTATTCCATATTTTGTTGCTTTTGTATTTTTAGGGATTTTGTTTTCAAGGAGATTTTTTATTTTGTCCTCGGTTGGTTCAGCCACACGCGTTGCCATTTTGTTTTTCTCTACTCATGATATATAAGCTGATATCATAGTAGTGGAGTAGCCAATCAGAGTGCACGATTGCTCATACCCAGTAAATGTGGATAGATTAATATGGGAATACACCCTGCATAGGACTCCAGTCCTTCACAAAGCACTGTGCACACATTGAAACATCTTTAAAAATGAATTTATTTTTACTTTTTAGAGGTAGTATGAAAGCAGAGTACCATTGCTGTTACTCACAAACTATTTTAATATTAATTCAGTAACCAGATTGATTTTTGAATTGCTACAAGTAGTAAAGTTTTTCCTTTAGGTATTGATGTGGATTTATTCTTTTTAATAGATTGAGCATCGCTAATAAACACTATCCCTGTGTCTGAAATCACTCACTACTCACTACATAGTGGACTATATAGTGAGTTCACCATTTTGTAATGCTGTCCGAATGTGTATTGAGAATTATTACACCCTATATTGTGGACTCATAGTATCCCACAATGCATCATGAAAAGTAGTGTACAATCGATGGTCACTAACCAAAGCAATATACACCATCATTGATTGCGGTCGCGCTGAAAGAAAAAAACAATGTGTTGGGTTGAATGGACGGAGGAAGAAACACATTATAAACGGACATTCAAGTACAATTAAAAATAGTAAGAGAATAGAAAATAAGCTCAAATAGAATAAGACAGATAAAATACAAGAATAAAAGTTAGAATGCAGAGCGAGGAATTAATCAAAAGCCTCAAATTTGATTGAATAAAAGGCAGCGGCAAAGAAGAAAGAAAGTATTCAGCCTCGATTTAAAAGAACTGAAAGCTGCAGGTACTTAGTATTGATTAATGTGGGAAATACACTCAGTATAATATGGATTTATCACAAAAATACATGCTTGTATTTATTATTTTGAAAACACACCAGCCGACTGATCTGGCACGTTTTAATTGTGCAACAGTAATGATGTAAATAACGGAGCGGTGGAGTAGTGTCCGAAAGTTTTTTTTTCTTTCATTTTACCAATGAGCTCACTATATAGTCCTCTATATAGTAATTCCCTATATAGTGAGTAGGAAATAGTGAATGAGTGAGTGATTTTGGACACAGCTTATGGCCCCGGTCACACCGCCCGAACTTTGCTGGAGCGTTCCTGGAGCGGTGAAAAAAATTCATCACCGCTCGTAACCGTTCACCACCGTTTAACAAAAGTTGGCCCCTGTTAAAGCAACGCCGTATACGCTCGGCCACTGCTGATGTTTCTCGAGGGGCCCTCCTACCGCTCCGAAAGTTTTGAGCTGCACAAAATATTGCGAGCGGTGAGGAGGGGGCAATTTTCCGCCCCGGCAAAGTTCACCCCCGCTCCACCAACGCCCAGTCAAAGTTTGGCACCGCTAGACGCAAGTTCGTGGACGCTTGGGTCCGCTAGGCCAACGCAGAAATCTTGAACGCTGGACCACCGCTGCTTCGCCAGCGTTGCCCGGGCGGCGATTAAACGTTGCACAAACTTCGGTGGAGCGGTTGTAAGCGTTTTACGAGCGGACACGGGGTTGCTGGAACGGTGTCGGGCGTTGAAGCAGCTATCCATGGTGGCGATGAACTTTGGTTTGGCGTTGGTATAGAGGTGTCGGAGCGGGACCAGAATTTGGCTATAAATACGGGGAGAAATGGACCAGGAGCTCATTTGGAATTGAGCTGCCGTTGAGTTCAGACCTCATCTATATCGAATTTGCTCAAAGTTACAGTAAAACTGTATCACCATAGATGCTGAGAGACTTGCTATGATTGGTGCTAAACCAACTTTATACCCCCGCCGAGCCAAAGCCCGCATGCACAGAACGCCGCTATACCAACGCTCGCTACTGCTCGCTACCGCTAAACCAACGCTAAAGCAACACCGGCTTCAGCGGTGCACCGCTAAGCCAACGCCCATGTTTTCGATTTTTTTTCCCATTTTGTGCGCGGTGACGAGCGTTGTCGAAATTCGGCCCCCCCTCCCTACCGTTCAAGG
Source organism: Neoarius graeffei (assembly GCF_027579695.1). Taxonomy (NCBI): domain Eukaryota; kingdom Metazoa; phylum Chordata; class Actinopteri; order Siluriformes; family Ariidae; genus Neoarius; species Neoarius graeffei. The sequence goes on along the minus strand of NC_083595.1, from coordinate 45,934,319 downwards.
AACGCTCCAGCAAAGTTCGGGCGGTGTGACCAGGGCCTATGTTTTCTATACGTGGACAATATACTTTTTATCCATGACATTTTACATTTTGTCAGTTGATTTGGAAACAAATTAATTCACAGATTCTAGCTGCTCTCAGATCAAACAAGTCGCTCTCAAATCACTTTTTGGTTGCAAAATCGACATCATGTTGAACCTTAAGCTGTTGTTACATTCAAAGACACAGATGAACTTTCTTTTATTATAACTTTGTCTGAACAGTGTGTTTATTCTTTATTCTATAGACACGCAAACATCTTACATCTTCCAGGCCTCCATATGATACGATACGATTTCCAGTCATAAGGCAACAATTCGATATTTGACAACACCACAGAATCGGGTACAACAGGTACTGATCGATTCGTGACTAACTTTGTTTGATTATTATTATTATTATTATTATTATTATTATTATTATTTTTAATATCAGGGTTACATGTCAATCACTTGGCTATGATTAAAAAAAAGCCTATTAAAATATATATGAACTCTATTTTTATATACACTAGTCCTTTCTTTGTGTAGTTTATGCTTTTTTCATTGATAATTGATTTATAGTTGAATATAATTGCTAATAATTGATTTAATAATTGATTGTGGCGCTCTGATGAGATTTCAGTTTTACATAACGTTTATAAACATTCCTACAACATTGCTGTAACATTTTTGTTTGAGGTACATTCACACAAATATTTCAATCATTATGTATGTTGTTGTTCTTCTTCTTCTACTTCTTAATAATAATAAGGCAAGGCAAGTGTATTTATATAGCACATTTCATACACAGTGGCAGTTCAATGTGCTTTACAGAGGTAAAAGCAAAACAGTAAACAATAGAAAATAAAATTACATAAAATAAAGGGGGAAGAAGAGAGAAAAAAATAAGAAGAATTAAACAATAGTAGAAATACAATAATAAAATGAAGTAAAAGTTCAGTAAAAACAGCAGAATAAAATAGAATAAAAGTTAAGTAAAGTTTAAAACATGCAGAGACTGTAAAAGTTAAGTAAAGTTTAAAACATGTAAAGATAAAATAATAATAATAATAATAATAATAATAATAAAACTTTATTAGGCACAGGGTTTCAAAAGCTGACATTTATTTACATGAAAACTGTGCATAACATAAATATAAATGAATGGCAAATATTGCTGGGTTTCAGTCACATGACTTTTCTTAGAAGTTTTACCGGAAGTGAAATAGCTGGGGGTCTAAACAGCTGCCGTAGTGCAAACAACTAGCAATAACTTATCAGAGTACGCTCGTAATCTAGAAGCCACTGTTGGCTTTAGATATATTCAGAAGGTTGCTATGTGCAATGGAATCGACCCCTACAGTCTGGGAAAGAAGGATTTGTCATACAATCTCGAAAACGACCCTTCAGTCGAGTTCCCCGACATCTCAAACTATCTGGTGTTGCAGACGTCCTTCTACACCGCAAAACAGATGAAAGCGTGGAAGAGTACGGAGGCTTATGACTTTTTTTGTACATGGCTGGGTAAAGGACCTCGGGATCAAGTCACTGCCGAATGAATCCTGTATTGTTTTTGCCCGTGTATGTTGTTTTTTTTAAGCTTTTCGTTCACATCTTTACAACGAAGCGCTGCAAGTTGAAGTGTAAACAAACAACAGTTGGCTTGATTCTCACTTGTGTTGGCTCTTATCTCTCAGCTAAATCATTCACAAAGATCATCAGAAACCCCTTTAAAGACCTGGATCTTAGTTAAACAAGACGGAGAAGTGATCACGGCACATTGTAACTGTATGGCTGAGGAAGAATTTTGTCGCGGCCTTCATGCATATGGACTTTGTGAGGAGTAAACAAAGAAACAGCTGGGGACTTTAGTGCTTCGTGACTAAAAAAAGTACTGTCAAATAACGACACATAGAAAAGTACTTGGAAAACACTAAGGATGTAGCTGAGAGGGAAATACAAACCTTTCACCAAGTGATCACTGCAAACTCGAGCACGCTTCGACTCGGCTCCCTTCGATTTCACTGAGAGGTTCAAAAGCCACCTTTCTCGACGTCTTTTTGTGAAATCCTGTGTTTGTTCACCCTTTTTTTATTAGTTCACGGGGAACCCTGAAGAAACTTTTATCAGGTTTGATCGATTCGAACAACCTAAAACAACGCAAGCGTAAGGCATTTTTCATGTGAGCAATGGACCTTCTTCATACAAACGCTTTGTCAACTGAGCTTTGGTAGACCACCAGCTAAAGTTTTGAATAACTAATGAGGCGGATATGACGTCATGTGAAACCCAGCAATATAATAACAAATAGAATAAATAAAAATATAATAATGTGGACGAAAATATTAAAACTTATAGCGATTTGTATTGACAGTGGAAACTTTAAGAAAAAGTGTGAAAATTATAATAACGTTGAGGTTTTAGTACAATTTAGAGTTACTCGAGAACATATTTAGTTATATACATAACCAATAGTTTGATCAAAATGATTTAACACACTTAGAGTTTATAACTATAGAATCCAGACTGTTGAATAATTTAGCAGCAGAATATTTGAAGGGTCTATAACCAGATTTTGATCATATCTCGACCATGTGAATGTTAGATTTGTTTCTAGCGTTGTGTTTATGTAGTTCAGAATTGCAGGTAAACCCGTTCCTGGGGTATGACGGGCAAAGTCTTTTCAAGCATTTGAATACAAATACTAGTAGGCATTTATGGAAAGTCAAACCATCAGTTAAAGCGATCCAACCCAACTCTCTACTCCCTCATTCTCTGTCCCTGCTTGTGTACATGTGTATAAAGTTGCTTTAAAAGTTCCAGTGTAATTCATTAGACTTCATTTCTCACTGATGGTGAACTTCTGAACTGGAGTTTAAGGTCACCAACAGCCCTAAGTGGCTTAACACCTCTATTTTTTCACGCATTCTTCTATTTGTTGTTAATTCGTACTCTTTGGCCTCTTTCAGAAGCTACTGAGCGCCTCCCCAATAGCTGCCTGCCATTTTTATGGGACTCAATAACGAGACCCAGCTGTGGGCTAAAACGGGGCGTAGCGCTATCCCGGGGTCACTGTGGAGGTCAAAGGGCGCTGCTTTGTGCCCATGGCAGATTGGGGAAATATTACAAGCAGTGGAGGCTGTTTATCAGATTCAAAGTGAACTTCTCCTCCTTCTTAGCCCCAACACTGGGCGTGGTGTTCAAGGTAAAGTCATGTAATACCATCTGTGTCTGGGGTTTTGTGAAGGGTCAAAAACAAGTAGTTACAACTTCCTTTAGCGAAAATAGTGCTCTTTACAGAAATTTGTGCAAATGTTGATTAGAAATATGATGGAATTGTTGAAGATGTGCTTAATTAAAGACTAATATGTATGTGTAGGGGTGACACGGTGGTGTAGCGGTTAGCACAGTCACCTTACAGCAAGAAGGTTCTGGGTTTGAGCCCAGTGGCCAATGGGGGCCTTTCTATGTGGCGTTTGCATGTTCTCCGGTTTCCCCCACAGTCCAAAGACATGCAGGTTAGGTTAATTGGTGGCTCTAAATTGACTGTAGGTGTGAGCATGGGTGTGAATGGTTGTTTGTCTCTATGTGTCAGCTCTGCGATGACCTGATGACTTGTCCAAGGTGTACCCCGCCTCTCGCCCATAGTCAGCTGAGATAGGCTCCAGCTTGCACAGGATAAGTGGTTACAGATGATGGATGGCTGGATGTGTAGGTAATTCACATTTTAAGTGATAAAGATCGATGTTATGAAAGAATGTGATTATATTTTATAGTTGACACAACATGCTAATAGTTTGCTAGCAGACACTATTCAACACAACTCAACGCAAGCTACTTGAAACCTAATTGGTTAAAGGTGCTGTTGTGATTTTTAATTCTAAACACATTATTTATAATATTTGCCAGTGCCAAAAGTGTTGGACGAGGATATGTTTTCACTTCCATTTGTTTGTTTGTTTGGTCATCTGTTCCTAACATAACTCAAAAAGTACTGAACAGATTTTGATGAAATTTTAAGGAAAGGTAGATCATGAGCCAAGGAACAATTAATTAGATTTTGAGGAAAAGCCGGATATGTATGTGGATCCAGGATTTTTTAAAAAAAAATCTGTTTCCCAACGTAACTCAAAAAGTAGTGAATGGATTTGGTGTCCAGCTTTAGCATTATCCTCAGTTTGAGTGATTTGATTTTGATGTTGATAATATGTGGCTTGGTGGAGGTATGCAGTCTATCAAGTGCCCTTCTAGTTAGCAATGTTTTCCTCATATTCTTCTAAGCAACTGGGAAGCACTAATACTGGGAAAAAACAAAAACAAAACAAAACCCCTAACTGCTGTATGTAATATATATATATATATATATATATATATATATATATATATATATATATATATATATATTCCTAGATGGAGGTTGTAAATTCCAAGTTATGAGCTTTTGCATAATAATAATAATCTCATCTCATTATCTCTAGCCACTTTATCCTTCTACAGGGTCGCAGGCAAGCTGGAGCCTATCCCAGCTGACTACGGGCGAAAGGCGGCGTACACCCTGGACAAGTCACCAGGTCATCACAGGGCTGACACATAGACACAGACAACCATTCACATTCACACCTACGGTCAATTTAGAGTCACCAGTTAACCTAACCTGCATGTCTTTGGACCGTGGGGGAAACCGGAGCACCCGGAGGAAACCCACGCGGACACGGGGAGAACATGCAAACTCCGCACAGAAAGGCCCTCGCCAGCCACGGGGCTCGAACCCGGACCTTCTTGTTGTGAGGCGACAGCGCTAACCACTACACCACCGTGCCGCCCCATAATAATAATAATAATAATAAAGGCCAGGTAACTAAAAACCTATAGGACAAAGCAATGGCCAAACCAGGAAATGACTAAGATCTAAGGAGATAATGACAGAAACAGACTAGTGAACAGGAAGTGACTATGACCGACAAATCGTGACAGTGACAACACGTTTACATTAAGGATTGAAGACAAAACCAATAGGCTTCACTATATTGAGTCAGATATTCATAAGGAAACTTCTCATAAACATGAAAAAACAAACCTGTTATCATTTTTTTCATGTTGAGTATAAATGGGAGAAATAAATGATCTGGACCACCAATATCCAATCAGGTGTTTCTCCTTGCCTGTTGCATGTGCCTTCACTTGCACGCAATTTAGGACCTGGCTTTGATAGTTACAATGAAAGAAAGAACTACATTTGCTTGAAAATTGTGTTTTAAAACAACTAGGTTCAGTTGATGTCTTAGCGTTTCAGTGAGTTATTCAGACACAGAGAAAAACAAATGGCGATGACCCAATCCTAATGATCAAACTTGCCCCTGTGCCTCTCCATCCTACCTCTACTACTTTAATCTTAATAGAATCAGCCTTTCCCAGCACTGTTGACACAGAGAGATTGCACAGCCCTGGGAGGCCAGACAGGCCAGAGGTGCCACGGTAAAAAACGTCCTTCTCCAATTGCTCATTACGGGGTTCCCTACTTTCCTGTGCTGTGCATCCCTCACCGTCAGGAGGAGATAATGTCCCGGCTCTGCACATTTGATCTCTCACTGTGGTCTAATCTAAAGTGGCCCAATGGACGACCGATTTTTTTCAGAGACCTCAGTGTTCACTTCTTTGCCACACATGCAGAGATAGAGCGAACTAAAAGGTTTCTCCTACATTCATACCCCATTAAGCTGTCTCGTTATCTCACCAAATGTTAAAAACTGTGCTGTTACTTTGCAGTAATTTTGAAGGCAGAAGCTATAAACGTCACAAGATGAGTTCGATGCTTAGATGGGACAGTGTCTAAATATATCCAAAGTAGGGGACAGGCATAGCAGGATATATCGTATTTGCGTTTATCAGCGTTAATTATAACAATAAGTTTGGATTTACTGTCAGTGGAGTCTTAGTTGAGTCCGAGATGGTAAAAATGCATCAGGTTAATCATTATTAGAAGAATATATACAGTAATGTGCAAAAGTCTTAGGCACATGGAAAGAAATGCTGGAGACCAAAAATGGCTTAAAATAATTAAATTAAATGTTTCAATATAAAAAAAAATTATAAACAGTAATCAGTAAGCCATAATAAATGACACAAAGTCAATATTTGGTATGAGATGACCCTTTGCTTAAAATAGTTAGTTAGTTAGTTAGTTAGTTAGTTAGTTAGTTAGTTAGTTAGTTAGTTAGTTAGTTAGTTAGTTAGTTGTCTCAGGTCCAATGAGTGCAGTTTTATGCGGAAATGATCTGTAGGTTTTACTGAGCATCTTCCAGAACCAGCCGCAGTTCTTCTGGACTCTTTGACCGTCACACTCGCTTCTTCATTTTGCACCAAAACCCAGCAGCCTTCATTATGTTTTCTTTTTTAATCTGAAAAGTGCTCTCTTATGTCATATGCTGCTCAGATACAAACTTTTTTTTCTGTAACATTTAATTTTGTGCTGGAAAAAAATGAACATTTGGACTGTAAAATATTTTCATACTGACGATAATGTAGAAGTCATAAAATAGAAATCAAAAACAAAGTTTGGATGAAAAAAAGGGTGCCTAAGACTTTTGCACACCTACTCATATGTTTTTCTACATTGTAGAACAAAACTGAAGACATCAAAACTATTAAATAACATCTGGAACATATATATATATATATATATATATATATATATATATATATATATATATGTTATTTACCAGCTGGGAGGTCCGTATGGTGAAATACCGTGATCGAGGTCTTGAAAGTACTGACTGAGGCCCTCTGGGCCGAGATCAGTATTCAAGGCCGAGGTCATGGTATTTCACCATACAGACCGACCTTAAGCTGGTAAATAATATATTAATTTTTTTCTTTACCAAATTCTAATAGAAAATGAGAGCGCCCGAAAGGGAAAACCGAGGCGAGCCGCCATTTTGAATCCTCATTCACGGTTGTAATGCAAATGGCTTCCTCCTCGGTATACAAGTGCACTTTCATGGCAGGAAAAAAACTACATTTTGCTAGCCTGGGCCCGCCCATCCTAAGTGTGACACAACACGGGGGGCTGTTGCGAACTTAGTCTGGCAAGGCAAGCTATCTCCAGCTCTTCCAAGCTCCCGAAAAATTGGGAGCCAATCAACTTTGAGCATCTCCAACGGCCCTGGGTAGAGGCGTGTTCAAGGCAGTGACGTAGTAGAACTGCGACCGGAAGCCATAGATTGTTTACAGAATCTATGCTGGAAGCGCTTCATTCACTAGAAACATTACGAACATGGAGCAGCGGCAAGCCTTTGACACAGCGGTAGATGCTGTATTGAAAGCATTCAATGGGAAGTTCTCATTGAAAACGGAGCAAAGAGCAGCCCTGGAGGTATTTATCTTCTTCCTGTTACTCAAGCAGTTTCCGTCGCGTCACATACGTCAGAGGAAAGAGTGATTTGATTGGTTTAAGCTTCGTCACAGCCTTTTCTGGCTTCGACCAGTAGCAAACTGAGGCATTTCAGGGAGGCGGGTCAACCACGCACTTTGGGAAACGGTTGGGCTTAATATCTTTGCCAGACCAAATGCTCGCAGAGCTTTGAAGTTGCGTTAGCCAGACTAACATTTTGCCGCCTATGTAGTCCCCTATTTATACAAAATTGAGTCATTCAGGATTCAGCCATGTTTTTGCTCAGTGTTTTTGCTCGACCAAAGTTATACAGTATTATGACCTTTATATTGCATAAATAAAGCCATTTGGTGAAACTTTGAAGAAGAGATTGTACTGGTTTAAAGTTTTTACCTCACGTAATATTATGTATTAGGATAATATGGTCCAAAATGGGCCTCATTAACTAATGAGATCAAACTGTTAGCAAGTTAGAGGTTTTTAGCTTTCTCCTGAAATGTTTTCTTTTATTTTGTCTTCCTCAGGGTAGTATAACTCACTTTCGCTGTCAACACTGTCGTTATCGCTATCCATGCTGTAAAATTAATGCTATTTTGAATCTTCATTCATGGCGGTAATGCAAATTGCTTCGTCCTCGGTATACAAGTGCACTTCCATGGCAGGAAAAAAACTACATTTTGCCGCCTATGTAGTCCCCTATTTATACAAATAGGAGTCATTCAGGATTCAGCCATGTTTTTGCTTGGTGTTAGCAACAGTTACAGGTTTTTAGCTTTCTCCTGAAATATTTTCTTTTATTTCTTCTTCCTCAGGGTAGTAAAACTCGCTTTCGCTGTGAAGACTGTCATTATCGCTATCCATACTGTAAAATTAATGCTATTCTCCTGAGAAATGCTGGCAAAAATTTATAAGATTTTTGATAATCTTATAAATAAATCTTATAAAAAAAGATAAATGTTGACAAAAAAATGCTACTATGTTTGTTGCTGTTGTGAATGAGCGAGTTGCCAGAGGTCCATAACCGGGGTCCGTACCGTAGGATATGGACCCGCTCGCCAGCCAATCAAAGCGCAGGATTTGGACCGCGAAAAAAATAAATGGAATTACGTGATTTAAAAAAAGTGTTAAACAAAATATGTTTCATATTTTAGATTCTCCAAAGTGTCCAGTGTTTACCTTGATGACATTTGCACCCTACTGGCATTATCTTACCCATCTTCATGAGGTCGTCACCTGGAATGCTTTTCAGTTAACAGCTGTGCCTCATCAAAAGGTAATTAGTGGATGAGTTTCTTGCCTTCTTAATGTGTTTTAGATCAAACAATAAATAGTAAATAATAAAAATACTAAGTAAATTAATCGCCCTATTCGACAACTGTAGTAATCCATACTATTACGCCGAGAACTGCTCAACTAAGTAAAAAGAAACGACATCCATCATTACTTTAAGACATGAAGAAGTGACTTTTAATTAATAAAAATAAAGAAAAAAGACTGAATTAGAAGGTGTGTCCAAACTTTACTGTACATATACTCTATAGACAGATAGATAGAGAGATAGATAGATATGAATAAATGATAAATTTTTATTGATACTATTGATACTTGATAAAAGTACATAAACTTGTCTTTTTCAGTAACTGATGAAGTGTAATGACGAGTTCAAAGACATGCGCTTCGATTCACATGGGGCAGCCTTGGGCTGAAGTGCCCTTGAGTAAGGCACCGAACCCCCAACTGCTCCCCGGGCGCTGTAGTACAGTATAGCTGCCCAGTGCTCTGGGAATGTGTGTGTGTTCATTGCTCACCTGTGTGTGTGTGTTCACTGCTTTAGATGGGTTAAATGCAGAGGACGAATTTCACTATGCTTCAGTGTGCATGTGACAAATAAAGGCTTCTTCTTCTTTTTTTTCTTCAGGCTACTTAGCATTCTATTGCTAGCGGTTAGCACTGTTGCCTCACAGCAAGAAGGTTCTGGGTTTGAGCCCAGTGCCTGACGGGGGCCTTTCTGTGTGGAGTTTGCATGTTCTCCCCGTGTCCGCGTGGGTTTCCTCTGGGTGCTCCGGTTTCCCCCACAGTCTAAAGACATACAGGTTAGGTTAACTGGTGACTCTAAATTGACTGTATTGCCGCTTTTCCACTACAAACGCGGCTGAGCCGTGCCGTGCCGAGTTGAGCTGAGTCGAGCTGAGCGGGGCTGTTGGAGTTGCATTTCGACTACAACCGCGCTGAACCGTGCTGGCTGGAAGTGGGTGGACACATTGGGTGGAGTTAGCGAAAGTGGGTGGACGTCATGTGATGTCGTTAAGCAGCGCAAACAGTGACATCAGTGACAGTGGCGGAACAAGTCAGAGCCGGGCCGGGGGCGGGGCAAAGACCGGGCCCTTTATTAAAGCTTATCATAACATCATTTTAGGCTACAAAATGTCCGCAACTGCGGTGTTTACCAATTTCAACACTACCGGGTGCAACTATGTTATTTAGTACATCAAGTCCTTCAAACGAACATGTAACTCAGAAACAAAAAACATTAGGATACTGTACATGGCTCATAATAAAACATCAATAGCCTATACTGCGCACATTATTTGAAGGGCATACGAATGAGCGCTCAGAGGTTGCAACGGTGACAGGAAGAGTCAGAAATAAAAGGAGGGCGGTGCAAACCTCACTGAATGCACTGTGTTTACCAATTTCAACACTACGGGGTGCAACTATGTTATTTTGTACATTAAGTCCTTCAAACGAACATGTAACTCAGAAACAAAAAAAACATTCGGCGACATACTGTACATGGCTCATAATAAAACATCAATAGCCTACTGCGCGCATTATTTGAAGGGCATACGACGAGCCTTGCGCTCCGCGAACTCGTCCACGATGCTCTGTATGTCACTGATTCAGTGATCTTTTAAGCGGTAGTCTCACGACCCAAATAGTAAACAATAAACATGGAGGACATGGAGTCGTTAGTGTTGCTGGTCTTGGTGCTGTGGCATGTTGTCACCGACAACGCCAACAGATACTGGCAAGAGCGTATAGATGAGGCGAGGCGCATAAGGCTTCAGAAATTCTCGTAATTAATAATTATTCTCCTTCCGGGTTTGCGGTGTTTACAGATCCCAGTGCGCTCGCGGGGCGTGTGTGGGCATGTGAGGACACTCCTCCTCACCAATCAGTGCACAGGGGAGTGTCTGCTCACGCCCCCAGCCTCAGTCGGCACGGCTTGGCTCGCTTCAGCCCTACTCCAAAACGGTGCGAGTTTTAGGGGCTAAGCAGGGCTGAAACGAGCTGAGTCGTGCTGGTTTTTGGTAGTCGAAACGCGAGCCGTGTCGTGCTGAAGTGAGCTGAAGCGAGCTGAAGTGAGCTGAAAAAGGGTAGTGGAAAAGGGCCATATGTTACCCCTTTTCCACCAAATCAGTTCCAGGGCTGGTTCGGGGCCAGTGCTGGTGCTGGTTCACAACTCGTTCAACTTGCGAGCCAGCTGAGAACCAGTTTGCTTTTCAATAGCTCGCGGTGCCACGTCATTACGTCGCTGTATACGTCATTACGTCGCTGTATACGTCAGTTACGTCGCTACGTTTGCTTAAACCTTGGCGCGAATATCGAAGCAAAAACAACACGGAAGAAGCAGCAGCAGCAACAACAACAATAATAATAATAATAATGGATGACTTCGCGTTTGTACAGGTGCTGCTTCTCGCCGCTTAAAAATGGCGATCTTTCGCGGTCTTGTTATTGTTGTTGGTCTTAACAACTCCGCCCCCTCCGCTGACGTAAGTGGTTCTTTCCTCTGGCCCAGCAGAGAGTTGGTGCTAGCCTGGAACCAGTTTTTCTGGCCCCAGAGCCAGTTCTTTGTCAGTGGAAACAGAAAAACCGGTTCCAAACTAAGCACTGGCCCCGAACCAGCCCTGGAACTGCTTTGGTGGAAAAGGGGCATGTGTGAATGTGAGTGTGAATGGTTGTGTGTCTCTATGTATCAGCCCTCGATGACCTGGCGACTTGTCCAGGGTGTACCCCGCCTCTCGCCCATAGTCAGCTGGGATAGGCTCCAGCTTGCCCGCGACCCTGCACAGGATAAGCGGTTACGGATAATGGATGGATGGATACTGTAGACACAATAAGGTGTTTCAATGAATACATTAGTATGAACCATGCACTGTCAGAGCTGCTCTTATAAAAAATTAACCAATACCTTCTCACCAATCAGAATCGAGCATTCAACAGCCGGCACTCATTTAAAGCTTGCACAAAATTAAATGGAGATTATGTACAAAAATGATGCACTTTTTGACACCTATATGCAATGCAATGCAATTAAAAAACAAACAAACAAAAAACCTTATCTACTTATCTTTGCTTGAAAGGTTAGGGTTAGTACAAATGTAAAGGGTTCGTAAAATGTTAGGGTTAATAAAGTGTTCCATTTGTAAAGCAAGACCTGACATAATGTACTGTATAAAACATCATGCTGTACTATCTGGCTGAAAAACAAAACAAAAAACCTACCAAAATCCCTCACTATCAGTTTTGCCAATCCAGCTAATATTATACCCCTTAGCGTTCAAAGCAAGTCCTATAATTAGATAATATGCTGCATTGTTAGCATTTGGTCATGTTTACTATCTGTAAATAAATAGCAGCGGGCTCTGTAGCACTCAGGTGCCAGGGTTAGATATTAATCTAGCTAAAGCGTCATGGCTCAGACCTGCGCTCCGATTAGCGTCTCTAAAACACCGAGAGCGGCTAGAATGCTGATGCCTGCCAACAGGACGCTGTCCCCAGCCTGAGTGCTCCCCGCTAACAATGCTAAAACATGGCACGGGTATATCAGCAGGCTCCAATCTGCCACAGCTCTGGATGAAAGGAGGGCAGATGCTGGGCGAGCACAGCACGGGCAGCGTTTTGATCCTTGTCTCTGTGTTCAGGACACGAGTAGATACGGCAGATTCTGCCCTCCGGCAAAACCCCATTCATTATGCATGTACATTATTCATAATTATTGATAATTCTTTTCCACATTGGTGATCATTCATACATTAATTATTGCAAACACTAATGTGTAAGCATTAAAGATAGTGTTATTAATGTTGAACCATTTGAAGAGCGCCTGGAGGTCCCACAGGCCTGAAAGACTGAGAGCCAGGACCAAAGATGTAAAAATGTTCTCTCTCTCTCTCTCTCTCTCTCTCTCTCTCTCTCTCTCTCTAAGCCTCTCTTGTCCTTTGATTGATCATATCCAAGCTTTTCCCTTGGGAGGTCAATACATCAATGCGGATGTAAATAATTGATATTGCATGTGTACATATTCTTAATTATGGTTAAATATTAATAGAGCTTTATGCTAGAGGTCGACTTTATTTATCTCCATAATTAGTAGCTGCTACAGCCTTACCAAGAAGGATTTATTTTTTATTTTTATTTATTATTATTATTATTATTATTATTATTATTATTATTATTTTGCTGCATTTGCTTTACGATGGTTGCTACTCTGAAGGATTTAATTTTTATTTTTGGACGTCAAATGAATATAAACAAATGATGCAACGAAGACACCGAAGTAATACAGCGTACCATCCTTTCGGAAATATTGACACAATGTGCATTCACACTGCATATTTATGCATGTTAATACATCCCCCCCTCCTTCAATTTTATAGCACCTGGATGATTTATTTTGAGTTTCTGGCATAGCAACACTCCTGTCGACAGCACTCATATTCTTAGCATAAAGCGCGTGTGTGTCAGTTCGAGCGCGCTAATGGCTGCCGCTATGGCATGCATGTGCCACGCTTGACATAAGACGACATTCCATCCGGATGCCTCCGTGATGCCCTTATCTGCCATCAGGATTTCTGAGAGTGGGCTGTATCATTCGGGACACTCAATAACTGACCTTTGAGGTAGCTATTTAGTGAAACAACATTATCATTCCATTATCATGCCCTTTCTGCTGACGGGGAAACACACACACACACACACACACACACACACACACACACACACACACACACACACACACACACACACACACACCAGACAGCCACTCTCTCTCTCTCACACACACACACACATTTGGATGCTGAAACCCTAGACTTCAACTTGTTCGGGAAGCTCAGATGGTTTCGACAGTCCCGCCAGCGAGGATTATGGGATATGAGAGTGGGCAGCGCGTGCGATCCGGTTACCCGTTTTCACGTCGCATTACGAAAAGAGCACCTTTCGCCTCTGCTAATCGCCAGCGCTAACGCTAATGCTATTGTTATTGACTGGCTGCGAGAAACACCGGGTTCGTAAAAGATTTGCAGGCAGGAATCGTCTCCTAAAGCTGTCCCGAGCACTGAGTGATCTCACCAGCCAGGTGGAGGGAGTAAATTTCCTGGAGTAAATTTAGGCACTTTTTGTGACTCTCACATCGCTTGGCTGGTCAGTGTGTTTTCAAGTGTGTGTGTGTGTGCGTGTGTGTGCGTGTGTGTCATTGTGTTTGTGTCGGTGTGTGGGTGAAAGCAGGCAGTAATGAGTCCTGGAGACAGACAGTTTCCAGAACCCCAGAATAGGAGCGGTATGTGCACAAGAGCATTCCTTACACACACACACACAAACACACACATGCGCATGCACACACACACACACACACACACACACACACACACACACACACACACACACACAAGCACACTCTCTCACTCACTCTCTCACTCACTCACACACACACACACACACACACACACACACACACACACACACACACACAAGCAGGCCATTCTCAGATAATGAGGAGCCACCATATTGATTCAGTCTTAGATTAGGTTTCCTGGATCTCATTTACCTTTCCTGTCATCATTTTCAGCAAGTCTGCCTGCCCGAGCAACATCTCTACTTCCACACACATGACCTGATTTGTTCCTGGTTAATGGTGGGCAAATAATCTGGAGTGGTTTCGACATGAGCAGGCTTTTCGGATTTTTATTTTTTATTTTTTTCATCCGAGCATTCAACTTTCTCATACTAATACCACTCCACATACACATTTCTCTCTTTTTTTTCTGCTCTCTGTTGTGAGCCATTATGTGTGTGTGTGTGTATGTGTGTGTGTGTGTGTGTGTGTGGGTGAAGAGAGAGAGGGAAAGAGAGCAAGACAGATTGAGTTGCTGCTGACTAACCATTGTGGCGTCCCAATAAATGCTCATGGTTATAGACCCGGCCCTGTCTAAGGTTGCACTCTTAATAAAGACCTAGGCTCCTTTTTTGCTTTTGGTTTCAGTGCCATCTTGGCATTCGGGCGCACACTCTTTAGTGTAACACGGCACTGTCCTCTCCGCATTCTCCACACGCCGCTGGAGACCCGAGTGTGCGTGCAGATCCACCGATAGCTCCTGTTTTCTTCACCTATTAAGTTTCAAGCAGCCGGACCATTCTGTGAACAGCTGTTTGCGAAAGCACAGAGAAGCTGTTTACAATAACAGGATACATTTCTCTCTCTCTCTCTCTCTCTCTCTCTCTCTCTCTCTCTCTCTTTTTCAATTAACGACAAATAGTTTTTTCAAGCGGCATAACGCTGACCACTTCAGAAATCCATCCACATCCATCCGTGCTCTATTGTGTTACTAACAACAGATCCGTACCGACATTAACAGCACACACGCCCTTTACTTTCATTATGACTGAATTATGACTGCATTTAGAGTGATGAAGAATTATATGACCTTAGAAATAGCTGTTGTTTGTTGTAGTAAAAAAAAAAACCAACCAACCAAACAAACAAACAAACCAAACCCTCACCCATAGGCCACGTACATCTCTGTAGGCTCTCTGTATTTTTTTTCATTGTTGTTTTTCATTAAACAGGGAGAAATTATGCACAAAGGAGAGCCTGTGTGTAATTAAACTAATTAAAACTACATCATTAATAAAATATCAGCCAAAGCAGCTGTTGACTGAGTTTGGGGCCTCAGGAAGAGCGAGCGAGTGCTTTAATATGTGATGTTAAAAAAGAACTCCCTGTGCTTGTGTGCTTTCTTTTTCTTTCAGTGTCTTTCTGTTTTACACACACACACACACACACACACACACACACACACACACACACACACACACACACACACACAACAGTAAAACAAAATTTTACACACACACACACACACACACATATATATAAACAGTTATTCCACGAAATCGAGTCGTACATGAGCTGATAGCCGATGAGGTGCGTAGCACTGAGTTGTCTATAAGCCATGTACGATGAGATTGAGTGGAATAACTATTTTATTCTATCCACATTCACTGGATTTTGAGAAACAGAGCATTTTTATTTTTATCTTTTGCAAATTCGATAAATAAAAACTTTATAAAGGGCGGCACGGTGGTGTAGTGGTTAGCGCTGTCGCCTCACAGCAAGAAGGTCCGGGTTCGAGCCCCGTGGCCGGCGAGGGCCTTTCTGTGTGGAGTTTGCATGTTCTCCCCGTGTCCGCGTGGGTTTCCTCCGGGTGCTCCGGTTTCCCCCACAGTCCAAAGACATGCAGGTTAGGTTAACTGGTGACTCTAAATTGACCGTAGGTGTGAATGTGAGTGTGAATGGTTGTCTGTGTCTATGTGTCAGCCCTGTGATGACCTGGCGACTTGTCCAGGGTGTACCCCGCCTTTCGCCCGTAGTCAGCTGGGATAGGCTCCAGCTCGCCTGCGACCCTGTAGAACAGGATAAAGCGGCTACAGATAATGAGATGAGATGAGAAAAACTTTATACAAAATGTCCGACAAAATAATTTCCGCTTAGAATGTAAACAAACCGGTGAAATGAGCAATTTGTGAAAAAAAGCTATAATAAAAATTCTTAAATTTTTTTTTTAAAAAGATACAATCTTACCATGAAATACTTTCATTCTATATTTTGTTGCTTTTTTTGGACGAAATAAAAACTCTACTTGTTGCTTGTTTTGTATTTTTTGGGGTTTTGTTTTCAAGTAGAGTTTTTATTTCGTCCTCGGTTGGTTCAGTAACACGCGCCGCCATTTTCTTCTTCTTCAGGGTTTTTTTTTTGTGGTTGGCAAACCAGTTTAAAGGTGCATTACCACCACTGACTGGGCTGGAGTGTGGAACAGGAGATATTGGGGGGGGGGACCTACGTGTATATTAGTTTAGCTATTTCTGTTTCTTGTGAATACTTGATAACAAAGTAATATATCTGACTTGATGCAATTTGCCATTTTGTTTTTCTCTGCTCATGGTATATGAGCTGATTATCTTAGTAGAAGAAGAAGAAACCTTTATTTGTCACATGCACACTTCAAGCACAGTGAAATTCATCCTCTGCATTTAACCCATCTGAAGCAGTGAACACACACACACACACACCCAGAGCAGTGGGAAGCCACACTACAGCGCCCGGGGAGCAGTCAGGGGTTAAGTACAGTGTCTTGAAAAAGTATTTATACCCCTTGAACTTTTTCACATTTTTCCACCTTACAACCACGAACTTAAAAGTTTTTTATTGAGATTTTATGTGATAGACCAACACAGAGTAGCACATAATTGTGAAGTGAAACGAAAATGATAAATGGTCTTTAAAATTTTAAACAAATAAAAATCTGAAAAATGTGGTGTGCATTAGTATTCAGCCCCCTGTCCTCTGATACCTTTAAATACAATCCAGTGCAATCAATTGCCTTCAGAAGTCATCTAATTAGTTAATAGAGTCCTACTGTGTGTAATTTACTCTCAGCATAAATACACTTGTTCTGTGAAGGCCTCAGTGGTTTGTTAGAGAACACTGAAGAACAAACAGCATCATGAAGACCAAAGAACTCGCCAGACAGGTCAGGGATAAAGTTCTGGAGAAGTTTAAAGCAGGGTTAGGTTATAAAAAAAAATCCCAAGCTCTGAACATCTCAAGAAGCACTGTTCAATCCATCATTCAAAAATGGAAAAAGTATGGCACAACTGCAAACCTACCAAGACATGGCCGTCCACCTAAACTGACAGAGCGAGCAAGGAGAGCGCTGGTCAGAGAAGCAGCCAAGAGGCCCATGATCACTCTGGAGGAGCTGCAGAAATCCCCAGCTTAGGTGGGAGAATCTGTGCACAGGACAACTATAAGTCGTACACGCCACAAATCTGGCCTTATTGGAAGAGTGGCAAGAAGAAAGCCATTGTTGAAAGACAGGCATAAGAAGTCCCATTTGTAGTTTGCCAGAAGCCATGTAGGGGACAGAGCCAACATGTGGAAGAAGGTGCTTTGGTCAGATGAGACCAAAGTTGAACTTTTTGGCCTAAATGCAAAGCGCTATGTGTGGCAGAAAACTAACACTGCTCATCACCCTGCACACACCATCCCCACTGTGAAACATGGTGGTGGCAGCATCATGCTATGGGGATGCTTTTCTTCAGCAGGGACAGGGAAGCTGGTCAGAGTTGATGGGAAGATGGATGGAGCTAAATACAGGGCAATCCTGGAAGAAAACCTGTTGGAGGCTGCAAAAGACTTGAGACTGGGAAGGAGATTCACCTTCCAGCAAGACAATGACCCTAAACATACAGCCAGAGCTACAATGGAATGGTTTAGATCAAAGAATATTCATGTGTTAGAATGGCCCAGTCAAAGTCCAGACCTAAATCCCATTGAGCATCTGTGGCAAGACTTGAAAATTGCTGTTCACAGACGCTCTCCATCCAAATCTGGCTGAGCTTGAGCTATTTTGCAAAGAAGAATGGGCAAAAACTTCAGTGTCTAGATGTGCAAAGCTGGTAGAGACATACCACAAAAGGCTTGCAGCTGTAATTGCAGCAAAAGGTGGCTCTACAAAGTATTGATGCAGGGGGGCTGAATACTAATGCACACCACATTTTTCAGATTTTTATTTGTTTAAAATTTTGAAGACCATTTATCATTTTTGTTTCACGTCACAATTATGTGCTACTCTGTGTTGGTCTATCACATAAAATCTCAATAAAAAACTTTTAAGTTCGTGGTTGTAAGGTGGAAAAATGTGAAAAAGTTCAAGGGGTATGAATACTTTTTCAAGGCACTGTACTTTGCTCAAGGGCACTTCAGCCCAAGGCCGCCCCACATTAACCTAACCTGCATGTCTTTGGACTGTGGGGGAAACCGGAGCACCCGGAGGAAACCCATGCAGACATGGGGAGAACATGCAAACTCCGCTCAGAAAGGCCCCTGTCGGCCACTGGGCTCGAACCCGGACCTTCTTGCTGTGAGGCGACCGTGCTAACCACTACACCACCGTGCCGAGTGGCCAAGCAGAGTGCGTAATTCATGTCCAGTGATTGTAGATAGACATACTGTATATATAGCTGTTTTTTCTCCACAGCTGAATTGCAGCAGAGGTCTACAACAGACTCTCACAACTTTTTCTGTTTTTTTTTTTAATTTCTCAAAATGTCTTCCTTTACTTAACCATTTTACTTTTATACATAGGGCCCACACTCATTTATTATTTATTTCAGGCTTAAAATTTAGAAATATATCAGACATAAATCACCTTCAAACCCCTTCACTGTTACAAGCACCAATTATCCAGATGTTCATCCCTCCATTAAAGTGTTGCTCCTCCCAATCCAACATGGCTGACGGTCACACATGCAGCATTTCTGGTTAAAGTTTTTAACAAACCAAGAAACAAACCAATATATATTCATCAAACATCATTTTCATCATTTATGATGGTCAGAATTTATCCTTGACCCTCATTGGATCAACATGATCTCTTACTAACCAAGTGAAAATGATGATTTTTCGATCTTGACGATTCTCCATTATTAACTTAGCCTGTTATCATCTTTGGTCCACTCAGAAGTTTGTCACACTCAGTGTCATGATGGCCTGTTTTCCTTTTCCCTTACTTTATTGTCTTTAGCCACCATGTTGGCACCAGCTAAGGATCAGTTTTACTGAGAAGATCCTCATCGTAACTAATACTGTAATCCTCTATAACCTGCTGCATCTAGAACCACTGAGGTGTTCACGCTCAGAGAGACACATAAGACGCCTTTAAGAGTCTTATTTAAAAACAAGAAAAGAAGAAAGACAGACAATAACTTCCTTTTAAGATTAATTATAGATTTCCTATCAAGCTAGTTGCTTCCTGTTTACGTTGTGTGACCCTACAGTCTCCATTTTTCTGATCAATCTTCCCGGGTCTGTCGGTGATGTGTCACCAGGCCGTGTGTTTAAAGACAGCTGATGGCTATTTCAGAGCCCAAAAACAAACAGGCAGTCTGTTAAACTCACTGATAAACACACACACACACCACGAACGAAGAGCCTAATGAATAATGGGTCTGTGTCGAGCCAATTGTGTGGTCAGTAGGCCACTGCTGTGTGTGGAGGGGGAGCTTGTTTGCTGTGTGTGTGTGTGTGTGTGTGTGTGTGTATGCATGATTAGGGTCGAGTGAACCCTCCTGAGTGGTCAATATACCACCCACATCCTCTCACTGTCCCCACACATTTATCATGCCATTGTAATCTGTGTTTGCGAATCAGTGTATCTCTTCATTTCGTATATACACTACCGTTCAAAAGTTTGGGGTCACCCAGACAATTTTGTGTTTTCCATGAAAAGTCACACTTTTATTTCCCACCATAAGTTGTAAAATGAATAGAAAATATAGTCAAGACATTTTTCTGGCCATTTTGAGCATTTAATCGACCCCACAAATGTGATGCTCCAGAAACTCAATCTGCTCAAAGGAAGGTCAGTTTTATAGCTTCTCTAAAGAGCTCAACTGTTTTCAGCTGTGCTAACATGATTGTACAAGGGTTTTCTAATCATCCATTAGCCTTCTGAGGCAATGAGCAAACACATTGTACCATTAGAACACTGGAGTGAGAGTTGCTGGAAATGGGCCTCTATACACCTATGGAGATATTGCACCAAAAACCAGACATTTGCAGCTAGAATAGTCATTTACCACATTAGCAATGTATAGAGTGGATTTCTGATTAGTTTAAAGTGATCTTCATTGAAAAGAACAGTGCTTTTCTTTCAAAAATAAGGACATTTCAAAGTGACGCCAAACTTTTGAACGGTAGTGTACAGTGCTGTGTAAAAGTCTTAGGCATGTGTGCAAAGAAATGCTGTCGACCAAAAATGGCTTAAAAATAATGAAATGAAATGGTTCAATGTTAAAACAATACTATAAACAGTAATCAGTAAGCCATAATAAATGAAACAAAGTCAATATTTGGTGTGAGACGACCCTTTGCTTTAAAATAAAATAGTAGTCTCGGGTACAGTGAGTGCAGTTTTATGCGGAAATGATCTGTAGGTTTTACTGAGCATCTTCCAGAACCAGCCCCAGTTCTTCTGGACACTTTGCCCATGTTTACATTAGACCGTATCAGCGGATCATCAGATTAACGTTTTTAAAACGATTAGTGTGCACACAGCAACACCAATACACGATTTGCGTGCACACAGCAATACCAATACACGGATACGCTCGGCTCCGCAGGCATCCTGCGCTCCAAATCACTCCACCCTGAACAGCGAGTGCCCTCTGGAGGGTGCGCAGTCCGGCCCTGCGCAGCTCACAGAGCGCGCGAGTGAAGTGAACAAGCAGTGATTCGGGACTGAGCCGCTGTGTGTGTGATCCCAGCGCATATCACTTACCACTTGCAAGTGGAAGGATGGCAAGCCTAAAGACAATCATAACTACACAATGGGCAGTATTTGCATCAGTATTTGCAGTATTTTCATACTTTTATACTCTTTAATGAAAGGTGATACAAGGCGGAAGTCCACGCCGTTTTTCGGCAGTCGCGTCACATGACCAACGACAGCGAATCAGGAAGGTGGATGTCACAGTGACGTTGTCCAATGAGACGCCAGCTAGAGCTCAGCACAGCGTATCCGGGTTTCCTGAATGTTTACACAGCACCGGAGCTGACATGATCTGGATTGAATACGTGGACGCTGGTGGATTCCCGTTTCCCGGCGTTTCCAGGCGGTTTAATGTAAACGGACAGTGCATCCGCGAAGAAAACGAGACAGATACGGTCTAATGTAAATGTAGCCTTAGACTGTCACACTCGCTTCTTCATTTTGCACCAAAACCCAGCAGCCTTCATTATGTTTTCTTTTTTAATCTGAAAAGTGCTCTCTTATGGAATATACTACTCAGATACAAACTTTTTTTTTCTGTAACATTTAATTTTGTGCTGGGAAACACCCCCCCGAATGTTTGGAACTCCTAAAATGTTTCCGTACTGACTCGATAATGTAGAAGTCATAAAATAGAAATCTATAACAAAGTATGTATGAAAAAAACAAAAAAACAAAAGACAGTGCCTAAGACTTGTGCACGGTACTGGATATGTGTTTCAGTAAAAGTGACCCATGTGACTTCAACCATGTTGGCATTTGTATAGTGGCTATTAAATATGATCATATTCTATGAGTGAGAATAAAGATAAAGACTGTAATCTCAGTGTAACACATCTCTACACATAGACACCAAATTCACAAATGTTTCTCTGCACTCAGAAAACAAAACTCAAACTCAGTGAAACTGGAAGTCTCAGGACAGCTATGGAGTTAAATATTTATTTATTTATTATTTATAATGTTACATCCATTTTCATACAATTCCTCGTACTCGACGTTCAAAAGTGCAACAATTTCTTCAAAGGTCATCTTGATACTGAATACATTCATGTCATGTTCGGAGTTCATCAGGCATTACGCACATTGTTATAAGTATTTTAAAAGATCATTACTCTTTATATCTGTTTTCATTATGCATTATTAAATGTTAAGGTTTTACATTGTGAAAAATGTTATTAATTAAGGTTACATATTGATAAAAGTGTGTGTGTGTGTGCATTTCTTTAGTATTGGTGATATTGTATACATTACTTATAGCACTATAACAACTATGCATAATGAATTTGGTTAACTATAAATGCATTATAACCCTGAATCAAATAATAATACTAAGAATACTAATCAAATACTAGGGTTAGGGCTAGTATTGCTACTACTAGTACTAGAGCGGCGGCTACAATTTTCGACACCGTAACGATCTTTTGGCTGTTGCAAAAGTAGAAAAGACTTTCAATATGTAAATCGTGCATGAATAATTACTCAAACTTCCACTGGACAAAACAATGAGTTGATTCCCAATTACTTGGCGTATCGGATCACGTGACACCGTTCCACAATTATCGACATCCAGATGATTTTTTTAAAAATCATTATGTGGTATTAAGTTAACAAAACATAGTTTTTATTGACAATTTGTTTTACATAGACTTATATTTAGTACAAAATATCTTTTATATAAATATATGGATGTTGGTGTTTATGTAAATGAGGAAGTAATTCTAATGTTTGTAAAGAAATGAAATGATAATGTTGAACCTGCATCAGAAAATCTTTTTGCTCCACTTTCTACCCACTTTCTAAGTATTTTCGTCGATCACAGTTTGTTAATCATTCATTGTTGTTTGTATTAATGTCTAGTTTTGTAGTTTACCAATAAACGTCAACAGGGAATTGAGATTGTAACTACATGAAAATCCAAGTCAAAGGTCGCATGTCATTCCTCAAACCAAAATATAAAATTTCAACTGATATTGTAATATGTGGTCGATATTTACAACGAACTGCAAAAAAAAAATTTCTGAATGGAATGGAAAATATGCTCGGAATTTAATTCTGGTCGGATTCTATTTATCGCAATCGGATTCCAAAATACTCTATAAACATTCCATTCCGTTATGAATCAGAAAAAAAAAATTATAAATCACAGCACTTTTATTTTTTTAAAGTACTTCATCTACTTCAACAATGTTACACAAAGATCGATTCATAACAGTTGTAAATGTCACTTAATTCCACAGGGTGTCGATAATGGTGGACACCGGTGAAAGTGATCACTATTATCGACACCTCACGTGAGTGACTTCTCAAACACGCGTTTAGATACAAAATGGCGACTGTCAAATGAAAGAATAAGAAACAATGTAGGTTTCGACAAGGAGATCATGAACTATCGGTTAATTTGATCAGTAAAAACATGTTCATGATCTTTCCACCATGCTTACCTGCGATGATAATTGCTGTTAAATCAGATAAATTGCTGATCATGGTGAAAAAAATCCATCTCAGGATGAGCTGTGTCATCAGATGACAAGATCGAAGGGTGAGGGCGGGTCTTCCGGTTGATTAATTAACCAATAATAACTGTTGTAACCAGGGCTTTGAACCAGAATTTTTTTCCTATTGGTTCGTTCCGAACAGAAACGGAATTTTAACGTTTCCGGTTTTGGGTTCCACCATTAAATAGACGTTCCCGAACCGGTTAGAACAAAAAAAATTTAGTTCCTGGAACGGTTAATTATGTTCCCTGTCAGCTGTTTAACAAATGGCTATAAAATTATGTCTCTGTCTCATCCAGCTTAAGCCAAATGTAGGCTAATTCTATTACAACCTTCATTAAATAAGACAAGAAATAATTCAAAACAATTATTATTTCAAATGTTGGCAATTTGGATTCTCAGTATGTCTTCCCATCTACACAAACAGAAAAAGTGCCAAAAATGAAAGATAATTCGTTTAGTGTGTTACCAAAGGCTAGTCAGGCCCTATGCATTGATAGGCTAACAGAAGTTAACGTCATTTAATGTTCGCGAGCCTCTCATTAACGTGGACAAATATATTGATATCGTGTTTGAAATTGACGTTTTTGAATAACGATAGACTGCAATATTTACCTCTTATTTAAGATGTGGAGACGTGATAGTAGTCCACCCTCCCGCTCTCTCCATTCAGTCAGCGAACGTCACACAAGAAGTGAACCCCAGCGGGTCATAGAAACTTGCGTAGGAGAAGAATGGCTTTTTTATTTGTAGGCTACGGAAACTTTGAGGAATGAAATAAAAACCGGTATTAACCGGTTACCATTATTTTTAATAAGCGTTTCTGTTCCGGAACATAAAAAATAATAAAGTTTCTGGTTTCGTTTCTGTTCCATGTGAAATAGAAAAAGTTCCCGGTTTTCGTTTTCGTTCCTTGAACCGGTTCAAAGCCCTGGTTGTAAGTGAAACTCACCTTTGTAAAATTGTTTTTTATTGGTAAATCTGAAAAGGTGTCGCTAATTATGGACTGTCGATAATTGTAGCTACTGCTCTACTACTACAATTACTACTACTCTAAGTGACTTATTATTAAACCAAAACATTTAAACCATCTTTATTTCCAAAATTTTATCACAACATTTTACTTTACAATTTTATCAAGCCCAAAATGACACTGCAGCTATACTGTATACTAACACTTGCTTTGTATTACATTATAATTTCTTATTTTTCTATCTTATTATTCATTTTTTAAAGGAAAAAAAAGAAAAAAAACAATCAAGTCAGGTCCCATAAAGCACAATGCAAAGGCTTCTGTGCTACTGATGATACTATAACGTATTATGAGCATTACTTATAATGCATCATGTAAACAATTAATAATACAGATAATATACAGAGGATATTACATGGTTGTGCAAAGATATGAAGTTTATTTTTGAGTGGTGAATCTAGATATCACGAGTGAGCGAAGTGAACGAGTGAAAATATTTTCAACACAAGAAGATAAACTTCATATCTTTGCTCCACGTGTAATGTTATTTATATTATATGGACTCATCCACAATAAAAAAAAAAATGCGCAAGTTAATCAAAATAATCTTAACTTTGAACCGGGTCGCCATTTTGACAACGCGCGTCTAGGCAGTGGGAAAACACTGGGCGTGACATCATATCGGGAATTAATATACATACAGGACACTTTTTCCGGAATAAAAGCGTGTTCTATTCCCTTCTAGCGGGTTTCATTCATTTGGTTTGATAGCATGCAATATTGTTAGCATATCGCTTATCCTATGTGTATTACGTCACTCTATCCAATGGAGAATGAGCGTTGAATATGGCTTACGATATTGCATGGTTGTCAAGACAACATGATGTCACATGTTGGAGATGTAAAAACTTCCATGCTAGCGAGCGACTGTGACAGTTTGTAAACAAAAATGGCCGCCAGGTTTGTTTCGTTAAATACAGAAGATTTTGAGAGAATTTTGAAAGAGAAAGACATGTTGAACACCCGAAAGGAATGTGTACACTGTAAAAAAAAAAAAAAAATCTGTCATTTTAACAGGAAAACCCTGGCAGCTGGGGTGACCAGAAAATCCCTGTAAAAAATACAGCACCCTAGTGTAAACTTTACTGGTTTACAAAATTTAACAGTCATTTGAACAACAAATATATGTTTCGGGGTTTACAGTGCTGTTCTGTATGCATTTCACATAGTTTTACTGTAAATTTCACAGTCATTTTTTACAGTGTATGTATAATAATAATAATACTAATAATAATAATAATGGCTTTTTTAATGGTATATCAGATATATTCCATTCAGCTACTCATCTTCGATTCGTTCAGTATCATACTAACTGAATGGAATATGTCTGATATACCACTCAACGCCAGCCAATATTATTTAAATATTGCACAATAATGATTGCATTTTTTTTTTAGTTTTGCATTTTTTTTGTGCATACAGTATTTGTTGATGTTGATAGATAGTCACATTTTTTTTCTCAGCAAATTATTGTTTATCACATGTCCACAAGAAATGTCATCGCGATAAAGACGCTGAAGTATACATTTAAGTGTCTGAACAATGGATGAAGTAATCACCTGGAAAGAACCTGATTTCCCTTTTGAGTAGTCGTTTCTTGAGGTGTTTTTCTTGAGATTTGCGTATGTGCATGTGTGTGTGTGTGTGTGAGAGAGAGAGAGAGAGAGAAAGAGAGACGAATGGCCATCACATAACCTTTCTTAAGAGCGGTCAGCGGTGCAGACCGGTTTCTGACCCTTGGACACTTATTCACATTAATCACTGGTGCTCGTCTTGCCTTTTAACAGCGCTGCTGAAAGCTACCATCCATCCTCTCCTTTTCCTCTTCTCTCCTCCCTGGTAGCCATCCCCTTACTCTTTCTTTTTGCCTCTTCCCCCCGCGGCCTTTCGTTCAGCAGCGATCTGGCCATCAGGGTTCTCTCATCAGCCTCCACTTTATCTCTCCCCAGGCTTGAATATGGAAATGCGATCCTTCATTGATAAGGCGCCACTGTCTTCGTATCTGTTCTCCCCCATTCAGCTCTAATCAGATAGCGTCCAAGTGTTGCCTGCAGCCACGGACATTCCGCTATTGTCTTATTCTGTGTGTGTGTGTGTGTGTGTGTGTGTGTGTGTGTGTGTGTGTGCATACCCAGGAGCAGCTGCTGAGGAAAAGAGAGATGAGAATAATAATAATGATGATGAAGGTTAAGGGTTTCCATAAGAATAGAGGTATGTCTTTGTGCCATCGTCTTTCCTCGCCTGTTGTGTGTGCAGGTGAATGTCCATCCTGTGCTGACTGCTTGACCTTCAGCTCTGACTTAAGAACCTCACACGCTCACACATAACGTCTACAACACACTGTATGACTGCATAAGCCTCTCTCATCATAAAGTCTACAAACCGTGATAAATATCAGCTACTCGGGAGCTAGTCAGCTTAGTGAATCTCACTGTGATAGGCTAGTTTGAATAATAATAATAATAATAATAATAATAATAATAATAATAATAATAATCACTCTACAACAAGTTGAAATTTAATTTCTTCATTATCCAAGAGCGAGGATAAGCCTCGTCATGCTAGCAAACATTACCACATATGAGCAAACTAGCTAGCTTACAGTTTGTTTACAGATATCATGAACAGCTTTGACATTTACCGTTCAAAAGTTTGGGGTCACTTTGAAATGTCCTTATTTTTGAAAGAAAAGCACTGTTCTTTTCAATGAAGATCACTTTAAACTAATCAGAAATCCACTCTATACATTGCTAATGTGGTAAATGACTATTCTAGCTGCAAATGTCTGGTTTTTGGTGCAATATCTCCATAGGTGTATAGAGGCCCATTTCCAGCAACTCTCACTCCAGTGTTCTAATGGTACAATGTGTTTGCTCATTGCCTCAGAAGGCTAATGGATGATTAGAAAACCCTTGTACAATCATGTTAGCACAGCTGAAAACAGTTGAGCTCTTTAGAGAAGCTATAAAACTGACCTTCCTTTGAGCAGATTGAGTTTCTGGAGCATCACATTTGTGGGGTCGAGTAAATGCTCAAAATGGCCAGAAAAATGTCTTGACTATATTTTCTATACAATTTATGGTGGTAAATAAAAGTGTGACTTTTCATGGAAAACACAAAATTGTCTGGGTGACCCCAAACTTTTGAACGGTAGTATATATATATATATATATATATATATATATATATATATATATATATATATATATATACAGCAAATTCCCCAGTGTTGAATTAACACTTTCAGAGTTCATTTGTGTCCAACTGGACACATATAAACACAGTAGGGTGTTAAATCAACACTGTGGGTGTTAATTCAACACTGGGGATTTTGCTGTATATATATATATATATATATATATATATATATATATATATATATATATATATATATATATATATATATATTTAATGTTTCTTTTTTAACTTTCTGTCAAGAAATAGCAGATGTAAAATAGTTGTAAATAATTCCCTCTGTTATCTTAGATGCATTTACGTGTATTTACTTTATTCCACCTGGCTAAATAGACCTTTTGGAGTTAGCAAGCATCAATGCAAGTTAGCAGACAAGTTAGTGAGTTTGCTTACAAATCTAGCAGGCAGGTACATTGATATTTATAGTTTTATTAACTTTCTGTCAAGAAATAGCTTGTGCAGGCACAAAATATTCACTTTGTTATCTCATAAAGTATTGTAATTGGTATTTCCTATCTAGCTGAATAGCAAATCCTAGTCAAAATTATCAAGCTAGTCAGTTCATAGTTCATAGTTTGTTTACAGGTGAACTTTTTGTCAGGAAATATTTGGTATATAGAGCGGTGGCTACAATTATCGACAGTCCATAATTATCGACACCTTTTCAGATTTACTAATAAAAAACACTTTTGCAAAGGTGAGGTTCAGTTACAGCAGTTATTATTGGTTAATTAATGAATCAGAAGACCCCCCCCACCCTTCGATCTTGTCGTCTGATTATACAGCTCGTTACCCGAGATGAAACTTTTTTCACCACGATCAGCAATTTCAGGAAAACCCGGATGTTATCATCGCAGGTAAGCATGGTGGAAAGATCATGGATGTGTTTTTACTGATCAAATTAACCGATATTTCATGATTTCCTTGTTGAAACCTACTTTGTTTCTTACTCTTTCATTTGACAGTCGCCATTTTGTATCTAAACGCGCGTTTGAGAAGTCACTCACGCGAGGTGTCGATAATAGTGATCACTTTCACCGGTGTCCACCATTATCGACACCCTGTGGAATTAAGTGACATTTACAACTGTTATGGATCGATCTTTGTGTAACATTATTGACATAGATGAAGTACTTTAAAAAAATAAAAGTGCGGTAATTTATAATATTGTTTTTTTTTCTGATTCATAACAGAATGGAATGTTTATATTTGGAGTCCTATTGTGATAAATAGAATTAGACCAGAATTAAATTCATACCATATAAAAAATTACATGCTTGAAATTTTCAGATTTTTCTATTCCATTCATAATTTTTATTTTTCTTTTTATTTTTTGCAATTTGTTGTAAATAGCTACCACATATTACAATATCAGTAGACATTTTATATTTTGGTTCAGGGAATGACATGCAACCTTTGACCTGGAGTTTCATGTGGTTACAATGTCAATTGCCTGTTGATATTTATTGGTAAACTACAAAACTAGAAATTAGTACAAGCAACAGCGAATGATTAACAAAATGTGATCTACGAAAATACTTAAAGTGGGTCGAAAGTGGAGCAAAAAGATTTTCTGACACAGGTTAAACATTATCGGTTCATTTACAAACATTAGAATTACTTCCTCATTTATGTAAGCGCCAACATCCACATATTTATATAAAATATATTTTGTACTAAATATAATTCTATGTAAAACAAATTTTAAATAAAAGCTATATTTTGTTAATGAAATACCACATACCGACAATTTTTTTTTTCTTCTAAATAATCATCTCAGTGTTGATAATTGTGGAACCGTGTCAATAACTGTGGACAAAGGTGTCAATACGTGTAGAATGGTGTCATATGATCTGATACACCAAGTAATTTGGAATCAACTCCATTTTTTCCCAGTGAAAGTTTGAGAAATTATTCATGTACAATTTATGTATTGAATGTCTTTTCTACTTTTGCAATGGCCAAAAGATCGTTAAGGTGTCGATAATTGTAGCCGCCGCTCTAGTTGTGAAATGTTCACTTTTCTCTGAGATGGTAATGGAATTACTTTTTCATCAAGCTAAATAGACATTATGGAGAACGTTAGCAAACTAGCTAGATACAAATATAATGATCAGCTAGGTTTCAGTTTCTGTAACTGCTTTAACTCCAAATGTAATTAATGTTCAAGGAACTGGTACAGTAACAGAATATTCACTTTATTACCTCAAAAGAAAACAAGACTTTATTCAGTCTAGACTAATGAACTGATTACGGCTAGGAAATACTTTTTTTTTAAATGCTAGTCAGCTAGCAAGCTTATAGTGCTCTTGTAAATGACTTTCTATCAAGAAATGATTATTGGTATAGCTATATTGCGTTCATTTTGTTATCCTCAACAGTGTTTTTGTCGATATCTTTGCAACACTGTGATGCATTGCTGCCTTCAAAGCCTGCCCCAAAACTTCTTACGACACTAAAGCTTAAACAGCGTGAATTTCTGTTTCAGAAACACAAAGAGACACTATAGTAATGTTACATACTTAATCCTGCTATCTAGATAACACACACATATCATTTCAGGGTACAAAGCTCAACCTGGTATTTTCAGTGTTCTATCAGTTGTGTTGTGTATTTGTGTGTGTGTGTGTGTGTGTATGGGTTTTGAGTTCAAGAGGTTCCTCTCCTGTCTGACTGTTCAGGTGTGTTAGTCCGGGCCATTTACACACAAAGGTGTGTGTTGACATGCATCACTTGACGAAAGGCCCCAGTCGATTGCACAGGCTTCAGAGAGGCGGAGAGCTCCAGCTAGCTTATCTTATCAGCTTTGTTATTAAGCGCCATCAAACGGCCCATCAAAAACGCATTAGGCTACAATAGAGAAGCTGTCAGAGTGCCACATTAAAGCACGCCAGCTACAGAAATACTGCTGATTGAAATGTGTGCATATGCCAATATTGGGAAAACTTCCGCAGCCAATTCGAACCGGCTCTCTGAGGTCGAATTCTACACTGAAAA
Source organism: Neoarius graeffei (assembly GCF_027579695.1). Taxonomy (NCBI): domain Eukaryota; kingdom Metazoa; phylum Chordata; class Actinopteri; order Siluriformes; family Ariidae; genus Neoarius; species Neoarius graeffei. The sequence continues at coordinate 45,903,572 of NC_083595.1, read as the reverse complement.
GCAGAAATGTTACAGATTATGCTCGCTAATTTACACTACAGTGTCGGTTAAAGGGATTGCGTAAGTGCTATTTTGTTGCTTAAAGTCTACAAAATGTACTCTCAGAACTACACCTCTTTTCTACCAGGACAGTGCCGGTACTGGTGCTGAGCCAGTTCTGCCTTGGCGCCTTTTGAGAACCGAATATTACAGAGAGGAAGTTAAGGTTATTTCTGCTGAAGTGTTTGTCATTGAAAAGATTTGTCTTTGGACGTGGTAAAGAGAAAAGTCCAGGCTTTTTAGGAGGCTATGTTTTGTTACACATAAAGACAAATTAAAACGAACCTAACTGACAAAAAATATCACAGTCTACACTGTAAAAAATGTCCGTAGAATTAACAGTGAATTTATGTAAAATCATGACATAAAAAAACTGTAAATACAAAAACAATGAAGCAGTGTGTAATTTACATCAATATACTGTAAAACTCCTAACCAAATACCACTGTTAATTTAACAGTTGAATTGATCATATTTTTTTGTGGAATTTACAAATTGTTGTAGTTTAAACATAGACAAACTGTAATACTAAAACAGAATGTGATAGTTAAAATTACATCATTGCCCTGTTAAAAAAAATAAAATAACAGCCACTGTCATGGCTCAGTTGACTAAGGCGCCATACCATGAATCCGGGGATCTGGGTTTGATTCCGACCCAAGGTCATTTCCCAATCTCTCTCCAGCTCATTTCCTGTCTCTACACTGTCCTATCCAATAAAGGTGAACAAAGCCCCTCCAAAAAAATCTGTCTAGTAGATCATTGCTTGTAACCATTTTGAATCATTGTTTATTGTACAATCAATATCCGTAAAATTAACAGTTATGTATTGATTATTGTACATTGAATACCTGTAAAATTTACATTCAGTTATCATTAATTGTACTGTACATGGAATCCCAGTGAAATGTACACGTTATTCTGTAATGTTGTTTACATTTCACTGTATTTTTAACAGGATTATTCTGGCAACCACAGCTGCCAGTGTTTTTCCGTAAAAACAACGGATTTTTTTTTTTACAGTGTATAAAATATATAATCTTTAAAAAGTGCTTGAAAAACCATTAAAAAATCCTTAAAACTGAACTTGGTTATGAGTGCTAGTAATAACTAAGGTGTTAAAGTTCACAGGAAAGACACTTCTTATGTCGCATTTACATCGCGTTAGACTTTTTTTTTCCCCACCCATCTTAGTTTTTAGTTTAGCCCCTTATGTAACCGCCAGTATTTCTATTGTTATTTTATTGCTATTCTATTAGGCACTGTTTTTTTGGCATTTATTTCTTGTACAGTTTTATTTTACATACACATTTATTTTGTTGTTTTTTAACATACTGTATTGTTATGGAGCGATTTTTGGCGCAAGAATTTCAAAGTTTTATCTTATCTTATTCCCAATTCTGGGATAACATTTGCGAGGAAAAAGAAAAAAAAATATCCAGACAGAATGCATCTGCTTTGCTTGTGTTCTATAAATTTGCTATTATAAACTCATTACATTTTGGACTTGAAGGTTGGCTGCATGTAGTGACTTCTAATTTCACTTACATTTCATCAAAAACGGTGGTGAATTAGTTTCAGTAGCCCCACCCATAATCAATGACATCAGTGGCTCCAACTTTGGGACCAGCAATTTTGTGTTTCTGACATTTTTTTTTTCACACTGTAAAAAATGATTCGTTGTTTTAACTTAAAAAAGTTAGTGCAAGGGTTGCCTTAAGGGCTGCCTTAAAATTTTGAGTTCACTGAAATTAATATAGTAAGTTCACAACAATTTAACTTACTATGTGAATTCCAGTGAACTCAAAATTTTAAGGCAGCCCTTGCACCAACTTTTTTAAGTTAAAACAACAAATATTTTTTTTACAGTGCAGTCAAAATGCATGGGACTGGTTCTAGATTAGGTACTGGCACCAAGCTGGTGGCAAAGACCTACTAGAGCTCCTTCACCCATTTAATCCTAAAAACTTTTGAATTCATAATGAATAAAAAAGGTTTATATTTCTTGCTAAAAGTTAAACACATTAACAGCTATATGGAATAGATATAAACTTTCTGAGGGGTGGCACGGTAGTGTAGTGGTTAGTGCTGTCGCCTCACAGCAAGAAGGTCCGGGTTCGAGCCCCGTGGCTGGCGAGGGCCTTTCTGTGCGGAGTTTGCATGTTCTCCCCATGTCCGCGTGGGGGTGCTCCGGTTTCCCCCACAGTCCAAAGACATGCAGGTTAGGTTAACTGGTGACTCTAAATTGACCGTAAGTGTGAATGGTTGTCTGTGTCTATGTGTCAGCCCTGTGATGACCTGGCGACTTGTCCAGGGTGTACCCCGCCTTTCGCCCGTAGTCAGCTGGGATAGGCTCCAGCTTGCCTGCGACCCTGTAGAACAGGATAAAGCGGCTACAGATAATGAGATGAGATGAGATAAACTTTCTGAGAAGCCCATATTCATAGCTCATTATAACTGTGCTTATAATTCTGCAGAGGTTATAATAGTTCCTTGTAGGCATGGTTATAAACTCTAATAATGCCTCACGAAGTTCAGGTTACATTCTAGGTAACATTTTCTATAAAGACATTCTGTAAAATGACTTATGACTATATTCAGAACATGTTACAATGCACTGACAAGGCATTATACACATCATTTATAATTCATGCTTATAGCACCATATTTATATTTTCTCATGGGGAAGCCATGACTTAACGGTTAGAGAAGCTGCTTTGGGACCAAAAGGTTGCTGGTTCAATTCCCTGGACCAGCAGGAATGGCTGAAGTGCCCTTGAGCAAGGCACCGAACCCCCAACTGCTCCCCAGGCTGCTCTGGGTATGTTGTATATCGTTCTGGATAAGCGCGTCTGCTAAATGCCATTAACGTAATGTAATAGTGCACTATGCAAAGCAGGGCTTGGTGATATAATGTGTTACATATATATGCTTCTCATAGTGCATCATGTTAATGATTCATAAAGCATAATAAAGATCTTTAGCTCTCGTGCATTTTCATAAATCATTATATCAAAGTGCATAATGCCTTATAACATGGTATGACCATGTTCAGAGGTTATTAAAGATATGACCTTCACAGAAAGTGTTACTATATTCTATAAATAATTCATTGATGATTTGATGATAATTATGCTGTAATGAAAATGTTGCTATTCATTATCGTGCTATATGCTATAGTGGATAATCACTAAGCAATGGTAATATTCATGAATAATTATTAAAAATGTACAAAAAATAAACATAGGGTGTTTTTTCTAACACACCCTCAAATTACAAGGACACACACACACACACACACATTACAACTGCATTACATAACATACATTGCATTACAGCATACTAAGTTATCAAGGGATTATTTATTGCACATTTTGAGCTTTATAATGCATTATTATATTCCATAAAACAGCTTATTATGCTTAACGATTCCTTCATTACCAACTTGCAAAGAATTGTAAGAGCAGTTATAGTGGTTTATAAATATCAGCTTCACAGAAAGTGTTTGCAACATTTTATGTGGATGGTGTTAATGGACTTTACTACCAGATTTGGTGCATTGATATTTTAATAAGATTATATTATATTGATATCACCCTGACAGAACATTAATGATCACAGCTGAACACTGGGATAACTGTGTGCGTGCGTGCATGTGTGTGTGTGTGTGTGTGCGCACACCTAATTAGATGTTGATTACCATAACTATGCATCACTGCATGATTTCAATAATATTATTTTAGCCAATGAAGAAAATAATACTGTACTAGCTTACTGTACATTTTAAACATGTGAATGCAGATAATAATAATAATAATAATAATAATAATAATAATAATAATTATTATTATTATTATTATAATGGCACAGCGTATGCCTGGCTTTCTGTGTTTCACTGCTGGTGTCAGTGTTTCACACATCCACTAGGCCCATATGCCACTGCATTCTCGACCAGTACGAGTCCATCTGATGTGAACCAGCATCAAATCTGCATTTAATCTCTAGCACTCGAGTTACAATACACTCCATAAACACTCCAGAGTGCCATTCTCAGGTATGTAGTGTCTCGCCTGGTGTGCTAAGTGATCTGTGTAATATATATATATATATATATATATATATATATATATATATATATATATATATATATATAATACAAACTTTGCTATAGATTTCTATTTTATGATTTATACATTATCAAGTCAGTACAAAAACATTTTAGAGTCCAAACGTTTGTTTGTTTGTTTGTTTGTTTGTTTTCCATCACAAAATCAAATGTTACAGAAAAAAAAAAGAAGTTTGTATCTGAGCAGCGTATTCCATAAGAGAGCACTTTTCAGATTAAAAAAGAAAACATAATGAAGGCTGCTGGGTTTTGGTGCAAAATGAAGAAGTGAGTGCGACAGTCAAAGTGTCCAGAAGAACTGGGGCTGGTTCTGGAAGATGCTCAGGAAAACCTACAGATCATTTCCGCATAAAACTGCACTCACTGTACCTGAGACTACTATTTTATTTTAAAGCAAAGGGTCGTCTCACACCAAATATTGACTTCGTTTCATTTATCATGGCTTACTGTTTATAGTATTTTTTAAATGCTGAAATATTTCATTTCATTATTTTTTAAGTCATTTTTGTTCAACAGCATTTCTTTGCACGTATCTAAGACTTTTGCGCAGTACTGTGTATATATATATATATATATATATATATATATATATATATATATATATATATATATATACCCTTTCTGTCCATTTCCATGAAGAATAAAACACTTTGGGAGTGCTTTTATAGGAAAATAATCAACAACAGAGCGGTGTGATGCAGCTAAAGTTATAACTTTACATCAAACTGTTGCAAAACACTTACACTGGAGACTCCTTCCAAAATTCTATATGAACATTGCTTCATAGAAAATGTCACGATATCAAGAAATATACTCTTTTTTTTTTAAACCTCTTTTGGCAGAGCATCTATCATACAAATCCACGTGTACATTGTCACCATAGAAATATTAATGTAAATATTGTAGTCAATCAGAACAGAGAATTCAACAGTGCTGTGCTAAAACACATGCTTACACACATCCATACATGTTTATCTTAAACAAAACAAAAACAAACAAACAACAAAGTTTATTGACACTGTCTCTCACAGCCATAAAGGTTGGTCCTGTCTTAATATTTATTCACAGTGTTCTCTTTTATTGACATTTACACCATCTCTCTCACACACACACACACACACACACACACACACACACACACACACACACACACATACACACACACACAGGTTGGCGAAAGCTTGCATGCTAAATGGCCCAAGTGGAGTGTCATCTGCTCTGTAGCGCCGCACGGTTGGACGCATGCTGTCTTGGACGTCCTGCTCAGCTTGTCTGCCAAGAACTATGACTCATGGGCAGTCGAGAAGATCTTCCCGTTAACCTTTTTGCTTAGAAATCTAATCCGGGATATATAATACATGTGTACAGAGCAGATATGATGGAAATGTCAATGATAAAGGGAAAAAAATACAGAAAGATGGCAAGCATGATGACAAAAAGTGGAATGCAGGGATGTTGGGTGAAATTAGTCCAGGGCTGGCATCACAAAGGGCTGCAGATGGAATATTGAAAGGTTACTTGGGTTACTCAGGCTCGCCTGTCTGTCACCTCTCCGCCTTCAGGGGGAACTAATCACTTCAGCCCATAATTACAGCCACAATGGAGTCCGTTAAAGAACCTGTAAGGGAAACCTGCGGCTGTTCAGATGCGGACAAGCCTTTCTTTTAATTAGACCCATCCATCTTAACCTTGTCTTCTAGAGGTGAGCTGGTGGTAACCAGGTCAAGCTATGAAAATGGGACACCCACACACACACATTTTTGTGTGTGCTACAGTGTAGACAGTAGCTGGCGGAACAGCCACGGCTCTGGCTCCAGCAGGGATTTGTAGGTGAATAGATGACTTTTTTTAAAGTAACAGAATACTTGAAAGTCACAATGGGAACCCAACTCTGCACATATCAATGGTATGTGAAACAAAATGTCAAGAAAAAAATGTACTGTAAGCATGCTCGCCAACCAGCTGCTGGAGTGTGTTTTTTGTCAGAAACTGTGTATTGGAGTGACGTATGTATACTGCTTCTCCGAATCAGTGCATTGCAAATCTGGACCTTATATACCAGTATATTAACTGATTTAAAAAAAAAAAAGTTTCTTAAAATGTTCTTATCAAGGTCACATTTATCATGACCTCATTCCTGAACACTTTTTCAAGTCAAGTCAAGTCAAGTTTATTGTCAAATATGCTATACATGCTCGACATACAGCACAGATGAAATTTCAGTCCTCTCTGACCCACGGTGCAAACAGGCAATGCGATAAATAAAAATAAAAATAGAATAATTGAAAAAACAAACAATATAAACAGTATAAACACTCTAGATAAGAACTAGACATAGACTAAACACTCAGACAAACAATATAAACAGTATAAACATTCTAGATAAGAACTAGACATAGACTAAACACTCAGACAAACAATATAAACAGTATCAATAAACAGTATAAACACTCTAGATAAGAACTAGACATAGACTAAACACTATATCTATATCATGCATTCATAAGGAAGGCATTATATGCATTGTTCTAATCATTAACGAATATACGTTGCATTAACATACAGCTTAATAAATAATGTTACTAACAATATTTACAAAAGTAATGTCAATAATATTTGCAATAATAACAGTAATATTTATATCACCAAGATCAAAGAAACCAAGCTCACCTTTGGAGAGGGTTATGAATCCTTGATTTTTTTTTAAAGAAATATTTTTTAAATTCCTTTTTTCTATAACAGTATATTAGGGCCATTGTAGATTAAAAAGTACTGAGCTGAGGGAGGGGCTAATATGCAGAAAAACCCTCAGAATTTCCAAGGTGAAGAATTCTTTTTGTGAGGGAAAAAAAAACCCTCAGATATTTTCAGGGACAACAATCACATGCCTCCTGGCTGCAGTGCATTCTGAGAAATGTAGTTGAAAATCTCTTAGCAGTTTATTATTTTATACTGTGCGATCAAGGAGGAAAGACTGAAGTTCATGTAACTTTCGGCTCAGCCATGGTGTCTGTGGGATGATGACCTTGAGCCAACCTTGCAAATTTGGCCTGATGGGTTTTATTGTCTCCTCCTGCACATGTCTTTGTTAGTCATTGTTTTCTGTTTTTAATCTCAAAATAATAATTCTGCGTGTACTATTGATTTTGTATTATGAATGTTTTTAATGTGCAGATAGATAGATAGATAGATAGATAGATAGATAGATAGATAGATAGATAGATAGATAGATAGATAGAAGCAATCTGGTTCCTTGACTAAAAAAACAAAAACAATTTTTCTGAATTTTTTTCTCCTACATTTATGACTTCATATTCTCAGAGAATAGCCTGTCTGGGTTTTTTTTTTTAAATCTTTATAAAGCTGCGACTTTAAGGTTGGAAATTCTGAGTTTTTTATTTCTTTTTTTTCTCATATTATAAGCCCCTCCCTCAGCTCCATATTTTTTTTCCCTTCGATGGGCCAAATATGGCATCGTATTTTTCAATTTCTAAAACAAGGGGAAATATACAGTATTTATAAAATTGTATTAATAAAGCATTAGTTATTTATATCAATATACAACAGATTAAAATATAAGAAATAAAACATTTGATATGTTGTTGGTATAATCAACTTAAAAATGTCTCACTTTACTTAGAGCTCACAAATACAAATTCTAATTTATTATATTTAGGTGATATCACATGCCTCTCAATAACTGAGTCAGAAATGGAAATCGATAGACATTAAATACAGTTATTATTATTATTATTATTATTATTATTATTATTATTATTATTTTAAGAAATATTCAAGGCAGTTGTCATTTTGTAAAATGAGATATGACAAAACCATTGGCAAGAGTAAGTACCTGTAGTGCATAATTAAAATATTTCAAAATAGAACAATATTAGAAAAAGGATGATGTGAGAAACTCATTTGAAAACCATAACACTTACAGTGTAATGGTTGGAGATTTTTGTTTTCCATCATCTCATCTCATCTCATCTCATCTCATTATCTGTAGCCGCTTTATCCTGTTCTACAGGGTCGCAGGCAAGCTGGAGCCTATCCCAGCTGACTACGGGCGAAAGGCGGGGTACACCCTGGACAAGTCGCCAGGTCATCACAGGGCTGACACATAGACACAGACAACCATTCACACTCACATTCACACCTACGGTCAATTTAGAGTCACCAGTTAACCTAACCTGCATGTCTTTGGACTGTGGGGGAAACCGGAGCACCTGGAGGAAACCCACGCGGATACGGGGAGAACATGCAAACTCCGCACAGAAAGGCCCTCGCCGGCCACGGGGCTCGAACCCGGACCTTCTTGCTGTGAGGCGACAGCGCTAACCACTACACCACCGTGCCACCCAACCTGGTAAATAATATATTTATTTTTTCTTTACAAAATTCTAACAGAAAACGAGAGCGCCTGAAAAGGAAAACCGAGGCGGGCTGAGGCGAGCTGCCATTTTGAATCCTCAATCACAGCTGTAGTGCAAATGGCTTCCTCCTCGGTATACAAGTGCACTTCCATGGCAGGAAAAAAACTACATTTTGCCGCCTATGTAGTCCCCTATTTATACAAAATTGAGTCATTCAGGATTCAGGCATGCTTTTGCTCGGCGTTAGCAATAGTTACAGGTTTTTAGCTTTCTCCTGAAATGTTTTCTTTTATTTCTTCTTCCTCAGGGTAGTAAAACTCGCTTTCGCCGTGAACACTGTCGTTATCGCTATCCATGCTGTAAATGTTAATGCTATTCTCCTGAGAAATTCGAAAATAAATGTTGACAAAAATTGCTACTATGTTTGTTGTTGTTGTGAACGAGCGAGTCGCCAGAGGTCCGTATCTGGGGTCCATATCTGGGGTCCGTATCGTAGGATATGGGCCTGCTCGCCAGCCAATCAGAGCGCGGGATTTGATGGAAACCGGACCGCAAAAAAAATAAAGAGATTTATGTCACAGTTTTGGTTCTCCGTGTCCCGGATGGAGCGCGTATGAAAAATATGAGTGGTGTATTTCCCAGTTAAACACTCGTGTCTGTATAATATAACGTCCTGAGGTCCGTATTTGTACAAATCATACAAAATTTACAGTTTTGTGATACAAATGAATGAGTGTTACATATATTCCAAAATGAAAGCTGAAGCAAACTGTGAGAGGCTCGTTTGTGTGTGTGTGTGTGTGTGTGTGTGTGTGTGTGTGTGTGTGTGTGTGTGTGGTTACACTTGTAAGTGTGATGTACTGCTCAGTGTTTCTTCACTATATATACTTTTATACATGTGTGTCATGTCAGCATGTGCTTTGTGTGTACATCGGTGTGTGTAAGTCGTCTTGTATATCAGAACAGCAGTGTGTCATCCTGTACCAATAAAACACACCTTCCACCAAAGCCGTGTACGTGAGGCTCAGAGCGCCATGATCAAAAGTAGTTTGTTTTCACACTGGCAACTTGGGAGACCGAGACACAGTCCTTATCCCTGCAGAGTACACACACACACACACACACACACACACACACACACCACACATATATACTCCTGACTGATCAGCTCTCTAGAGATACCTGCTCCCTGTACACGTGTGTGTGTGTGTGTGTGTATGTGTGTGTGTGTGTGTGTGTACTGTTTTATCGTTGCTCATCCTGTCTGTCACCATCTCCTCCTCTCTCTCAGCTAGCTCAGCCTGACAGTGATGTGTCTTGTCACCTTTGCAGGATCGGCAGCCTCAAATGAAAGCGGGGTGTGACGGGACAGGGCCTTCCTGTCTGCCAAAGTCACCTGCCACTCCTTTATATTCTCTCTTCACTTGCATCTTTTTCTTTCCTCCTTTCCTCTTTCGCTTTTCCTTTCTCTCTCCTTCTCTCCCTCTCTGACCCATGGTACACGGTGCATTCTTTTAACTCCTGCGCCTCAGCACGCTCGTATATTATTCATAAGTCTGCGCCATGCGAGGCAGCGTCGAGTGGCAGAAGTAATAAGGTACTGAACTGGGGAGGAAGGTAACGACTCGGCAGCTAGACGGGGAATGCGTGCACACACATGAGCACACACACATATGAGCACACACACACACATATGCCACTTCTGTTTGTGCATGGATATCTACTCGCTTGGAATCCTTGCCTCACTCTGTCTCCCTCTCTCCACCTGTCCCTTTGTTTCTCCATCTCTTGCCATCCTGTGCTAGATGAGCTTAGAAGGACAAAACCATCTGTGTGGAGTTGTTTTGGGGGAGAAGGTGTGTTTTGTTGTCGAGGAACACTCAGAAAAAGCCCAGCTGTGCTTTAAGTTTTCGCAGGTTTTGTTTTGCAGGTGACTGAAACGCAACGCAGAACCTGTTCTTTTCTTAGTGGGACAGGTGAGAGACGGGGGAACACTGTAGGGTTTTTTTTTTAATATATATTTTTTGTCGTACACTGTTTCCAGGAAGAGAAAAGGGCTGGGGGAAGAAGAAAGTAGTGACAGGTATGTGTGTGGAATAAAGGCGTACACAATACACACGATGCAGCCATAATATGTTTCAGAGACATGGTTCGAAAGCGTTTTATTGGTGTCTGTTTGACAAGTTTCTCCGAGTCCAGTCTTCACCTGCTACAGAGCACACTACTACTACTACTACTACTACTATTAATAATAATAATAATAATCTCATCTCATTATCTCTAGCCGCTTTATCCTGTTCTACAGGGTCGCAGGCAAGCTGGAGCCTATCCCAGCTGACTACAGGCGAAAGGCGGGGTACACCCTGGACAAGTCGCCAGGTCATCACAGGGCTGACACATAGACACAGACAACCATTCACACTCACATTCACACCTACGGTCAATTTAGAGTCACCAGTTAACCTAACCTGCATGTCTTTGGACTGTGGGGGAAACCGGAGCACCCGGAGGAAACCCACGCGGACACGGGGAGAACATGCAAACTCCACACAGAAAGGCCCTCGCCGGCCACGGGGCTCGAACCCGGACCTTCTTGCTGTGAGGCGACAGCACTAACCACTACACCACCGTGCCGCCCCTATTATTATTATTATTATTAAAGGAGTGGCTACTTAACAGTTATTCCACTCAGTCTCATTGTACATGAGCTAATTCGTAGCACTGAGTCGACTATAATCCATGTGCGACGAGAGTGAGTGGAATAACTGTTTTATTCTATCCACAGTCACTGGATTTTTAGAAACGGAGCATTTTTATTTTTACTTTCTGCAAATTCGATAAATAAAAACTTTATACAAAACATCCGACAAAATCATTTCCTCTTAGAATGTAAACAAACCACCGAAATGACAGGAGCTGTTTGTTGAAAATGTGCTAGTAATAGTTCATTCATCTCATTATCTCTAGCCGCTTTATCCTGTTCTACAGGGTCGCAGGCAGGCTGGAGCCTATCCCAGCTGACTACGAGTGAAAGGCGGGGTACACCCTGGACAAGTCGCCAGGTCATCACAGGGCTGACACATAGACACAGACAACCATTCACACTCACATTCACACCTACGGTCAATTTAGAGTCACCAGTTAACCTAACCTGCATGTCTTTGGACTGTGGGGGAAACCGGAGCACCCGGAGGAAACCCACGCGGACACGAGGAGAACATGCAAACTCCGCACAGAAAGGCCCTCGCCGGCCACGGGGCTCGAACCCGGACCTTCTTGCTGTGAGGCGACAGCGCTAACCACTACACCACCGTGCCGCCCTGCTAATAATAATTATTCTTGAAAATTTTTTAAAAAGATACGATATTACCATCAAACACTTTCATTCCATTTACTTTTTTATTTTTAATTTTTTGGGGTTTTGTTTTCGAGTAGAGTTTTTATTTCATCCTCGGTTGGTTCAGCAACACGCTCCGCCATTTTGTTTTTCCTCTACTCACGGTATCCTTGACTTGCAAATGATGTCAAAGCAAAATAGAAACTTGGATGTCGGCCATGTTGGTGGAGAGACAAATGCGGGGTCAAGCGACATTCCATACAAAACATAATCATGCGTGCACGACTCTCTTTGTTTTTCCACTGCTTTAAGCGTTCTTTTAGCTCTGCCATATCTTTGTGCTGTATATGGTTGTGTTCACAACAGTACTCGTGACCGTGGCATGTTCTAATTTTTTAAAATTCCATCCGTGATTCGGAAAGAGGGCGAGGAAACTCTGAGGCTTAGTACGGAGAGGAGACGAGCACGGCTGAACAACATCGGCAGGGCTGATCGAACAGAGGCTAAAACCAAAACAGCTCGTGTTTGCAGTGATCATTTTATCTCAGGTGAGATTCAAAAGCTTTCTCAGTAATATCATGGAAGAATTTTATTTCGTGTTGGTAGAATTTTGCTATAAAATGGGCGTTCTCTTGTCATGGTGCACGCGGTCGTTGTTATTTTAACATGTGTACCGGTATTACGATTTTGCTTCTAGGAGCGCCAGCAAAATTATACGATAGAAACAATCCAGACTGGGCACCCAATCAGAACATGGGCTACATTTTGTCCAAGGTCAGACTTGATTCTTCGGCAGCCAAACCAGATAGAATGCGACATCTGGGTACTCGATGGTTGGTTGACGGATCTTATCTTCAGAAAAGTCTGACTTTTTAAAATAATATGGGTCAAAACCCACACATATCTATCTTCTCTTTGTATCAAATCTTTGCTTGACCGTTCAAATCGTGGTAATAGCAAAATAATTTAGTATTGTTTACAGACACTTTCAGTGGCTGCCATCCTAGGTGCTTTGTATATCCACCATCATGGCGGTCGCTTATGACGTAGCACATTTTGATCATGTGGTTGCAAGTCATCTATATGAGCTGATAGCCTAGTAGTAGAGTAGCCAATCAGAGCATGTGATTGCTCATGTCCAGTGAATATGGATAGAATAAATATGAATATATTGAGGCCACGAGTTCATATTTCAAGGCCACAGTCTAAGTTGCGGTGACGAATTGTGTAACTTGAGTCCACGATTTAATAGGTTGTGGAATGTCATACTTCATACAAGGCCTCGAGTGAAGTACTTGAAAGGCATGAATAAAAAGAAAAAGTCTATTTGCTTTGAGAATGCAAGTGACATAGGTTAATGGTATCAAAAGTGAAGTGTAATATTATTACTAATTTCTGTGTTTAGGTTAATGTGGCCATCTTGATCTAATTCAGTAGGTTTCTCTGATTTTCACTCATTTTAAAATACAATAGTTAATCAAAGTTACGCTCTTCTTAGCAAGTGGTTTTAATATATTACATTGTGATGAATAGTTAATTAATCAATAACTACCACCAAGCCATGTCAATACCTCAACCCAAATAATATCTGTCTGTTGTTAGACCACTGAAGAGTAGTCTATAGATAGTTTTCACTGACGTCACGGCATTCCAGGGAACGCCCCCCAGCCGCCATCTTGCGGGGCAAACAAAACGGACCATCGCCACTACCGGCTACATTATCTCGGACGAATTTATGAAGTTATATAGTCAGTTTTCTAAAATAAAGATCAATGTCGGCAAAATCAAGCAAACAGAAGTATATAGATACATTAGACGACATCTCACGACAATGGTATGCAGCCAAACTGGCCTTGATTGGGGGAATTGACCCCTACGAAGTGGACAAAGATGCATTTTCAAGTGACTATGCAGGGCTGCCAAAGCCTGAAACTGTCAAAGCCTGAAACTGACTTCATCAAACTTTAAAGGCTGTCTGATATATACAACTTTATATATTCACAGCGCGCCTTTTGGCGGATGCCACCTGAATCACGCAGATCCGATTTTTTTTTTTTTTTGGGGGGGGGGGGGGGGGTTTGGAGTGTCTGATTATAATTTCAAAGTAAATTCTGTATTATATTACTAAATAAGCAAATCCGTTACAGTCCATGAAACAGGAAGTATAAGGATGAGAAAAAAAACGGTTTAAATCGGAAAGCTGCGCACATTTGCGCAGTCCTGCACACCGCTCGGGCTGCGCAAATGTGCGCAGCTTTCTGATTTAAACTGTTTTTTTTTCTCATCCTTATACTTCCTGTTTCATGGACTGTAACGTATTTGCTTATTTAGTAATTTTAATACAGAATTTACTTTGAAATTATAATCAGACACTCCAACGCCCCCCCTAAAAAAAAATCGGATCTGCGCGATTCAGGCGGCATCCGCCAAAAGGCGCGCTGTTTGCATCCCAAACACAAATCAAATCATACAGAATAGACCTAAAATGTTTTTCAAAAATGACCCTTGCGTGAGTGAAGTGACAAGTGTCAAATAGAAACGTGACAAACGAGCGATATTAAGTGTACATTACAATGTAAACGTACACTCAGCGGTTCCAGTTAGGCATTCTCCAGAGACTGTTCACATGATGTTTTGGTTTCCAAAAACAAACTTAAACACAATTGATTGTTTATTTAAACAACTTACCACTTATAAAATGATCGGAGCAGACTTTGCTGTGTTTGGAAGGTTGATAATCCTTGCGGTTGATTCTCGCAAGCCATAGAGTTCTCCTTTGTATGCTGAGTTTCTTTGTTTGCTCGTCTTCGTGCTCCCGTACAGTGGGAATTCCATAAAAGCTCCGCTTGACTTCATCATCTGACCTATTACGACAGCCGTGAATACAACAGGTGTGCACCATTGCTAGCTTTAAATAGCCTGCTTGGGTTCTTTTGAAGACTTTGTACTCGCGCGTTACAATGTGTGCTCAGTGACCCGTACGGTAAGCTTGACCCGCAAGATGGCCGCCACTAGGGAATCCCCGACTCTGTGACGTCATGTGAAAACTATCTATTATTCTGAGGAAAGGGCATGAAATGTTTTTGTTTAGCACAGAGTCGGTAAAACAGTACGTGATAAAATGGTCAATGAATGTCGATGATATGTTCTAGTAATATTAGCATATTGAAAAGTTACTACAGTATTACAGTATGTGTTTATAACATCCATCCATCCATTATCTACATACATGCTTATCCATCAGGATCACAGGGGAAGCTAGATCCAATCTCATCTGAGTTCATGCGAGAGGTGGGGTACACCCTGGACAGGTCACAAATCTATCCCAGGGCTCATTACCTCTGCCAAATTTGTTGGAGGAGGTTATGTTTTCACCTCCATTTGTTTCTTTGTTTATTTGTTCATTCCCAACGTAACTCAAGAAGTAGTGAATGGATTTGGGTTCAATTTTGAAGAAAGGTGAGCCATGGGCCAAGGAAGAATTGATTAGATTTTGATTCAAGTCTGGATATGTATGCGGATCCAGGATTTTTTTTTTTTTTGTCTGTTCACAACATAACTCAAAAAGTAGTGAACGGATTTGGATGAAATTTGGTGGAGAGCTTTAGTATTATCCTAGGTTCAAGTCATTTGATTCTGATGATGATACGGTAATATGTGGCTTATGGAGTGCCCTTCTAGAATGAAACATGTATTTTTAAATGACCAGCCTATTAACCCTTTCATGCAGAAATAGTTCGAAAACAGATCCAGATTCCTTACAGCCTTTTTTTAAATCATGTGTTATAAAGTAAATAGATTGACATACATACATACATACATACATACATACAGACAGACATGGGAATACTATGAGTTAAAAAAAACCAAAGGTATTATATATATTATGTCTGAAATAAGGGCGGCACGGTGGCATAGTGGTTAGCGCTGTCGCCTCACAGCAAGAAGGTCCAGGTTCAAGCCCCATGGCCGGCGAGGGCCTTTCTGTGCGGAGTTTGCATGTTCTCCCCGTGTCCGCGTGGGGTTTCCTCCGGGTGCTCTGGTTTCCCCCACAGTCCAAAGACATGCAGGTTAGGTTAACTGGTGACTCTAAATTGACCGTAGGTTTGAATGTGAATGGTTGTCTGTGTCTATGTGCCAGCCCTGTGATGACCTGGCGACTTGTCCAGGGTGTATCCCGCCTTTCACCCGTAGTCAGCTGGGATAGGCTCCAGCTCGCCTGCGACCCTGTAGAATAGGATAAAGCTGCTAGAGATAATGAGATGAGATGAGATGTCTGAAATAAATAATAAACAATAAATAAAACATTCAGATATGAAGTATTTCATGGCGATGAGCAAAATTCTAAAATTTACTGCTATTAGAGAAAATATTCTTGACATTTACAAAATATTCACTGCTT
Source organism: Neoarius graeffei (assembly GCF_027579695.1). Classification (NCBI taxonomy): domain Eukaryota; kingdom Metazoa; phylum Chordata; class Actinopteri; order Siluriformes; family Ariidae; genus Neoarius; species Neoarius graeffei. The sequence goes on along the minus strand of NC_083595.1, from coordinate 45,887,292 downwards.
AAACTAAGACAGGTTTCATGTAGCTGATTTGGAGGTAATAAATACTATTCATTCATTCTCTATAAAGTTTATCCATCGCAGGTTGGTGGGTGAGTTGGACTCAATCCCAGCTGACACTGGGTGGGAGGCGGGGTTCATCCTGGACAGGTCACCAGTCTATCACAGGGCTAACACAGAGAGACAAACAGTAATTCACACTCACATTCACACCTGTGGGCATTTTACAGTAGCCAGTTGACCTAATCTGCATGTCTTTGGACTGTTGGAGAAAACCAGAGCACCCGGAGGAAACCTGCACAGGCATGAGGAGGACCCCACACAGAAAGGCCCTATTTGACTGGCAGGTTTGAACCCAGAACCTTCTTGCTGTGAGGTGACAAAGTTAACCATTACATCCTGCACAAAAAAAAAAAAAAACAGAATTGATGATGATTTAGGTTGAATTACAATTATTTTTGTGATTTATGTTAGCTTTAAAAATAATAAATAAATAAATAAATAAATAAATACAGCCTTAAATTGAAAATCCACAAGCATGGATCATGTGCATGAAAGGGTTAAATAGTATTATATTAAATAGATGATATTTTCTCAAATACTTATAAAGTGTGTGATTTTAATTGATCATTTGAACCAGTCTGTCTAATTGTGTGATGATGAGGTTAAAGGGGGACGTGGCAGGATTTAATCTCCCAGAAGCCCCTGCTGAGGATCAGAGAGGACAGTGGGTGGTGGGGAGGTCACTAAGCCTGTGTGTGTGTGTGTGTGTGTGTGTGTGTGTGTGTGTACTCCACCACCTGTCCAAACAGTTTGACCTAGTGAAAAGAGAGAGCGCGAGCGAGCAGAAGCATAAACTAGACAAGCATTAACCCATCAATAAAACCTTCTCACCACCACTTAACATGAGCTATTGATCCAACACACACACACGGACAGGTATAGCCACTCGAGTGTGTGTCCATTTCCTATCGATTATCTCCAGTCTATTTTTATTGATCCTCACAGCCTCTTGAGTCTCAGCAGGGAACTCTTTAAACACTCATTTGAAATTATAATCCAGCACAGTAAACGTCATAATTGCCTCCACGGCCTTCCATACACTTCCACAGGCATTAGTCAATTCTGACCTCTTACTCTTCACCATTGCTGATGCGCTAATTGACAAAACACAATGCCAGTTCTGTAGGTGACGGCATTTATTTCTATAAACAATGAGATAAACATGTTATTAAACATTGATGAGACGCATAATAAAGGAGAATCGAGCAGAAAGCAGGTTCGGCTGGATGTGAAGATTAGGACCGTGGTGATAATGTATTAAGGGATTAGGATTGGCATATTGCTATTGATCACTTACTCTCTGAGGATAATGCTGTCCATGATGAAGTGCAGGGGTAAAAAAATCAGTATATTTTATTATAATGTAAGATCAGTATCAATATTAAACGAACTGAACTCTTTAGAGTCCAACTGGACTCCTTGATAACAACATCAATACATGATCTCAAACTACAAGTAATACTAATACTACACTACAACACTAATTATTTAATCCACATTCACTGGATATGAGCAATCACATGCTCTGATTGGCTACTCTACTGCTAGGCTATCAGCTCATATTGCTGGGTTTCAGTCACATGACTTTTCTTAGTGGTTTTACTGGAAGTGAAATAGCTGGGGGTCTAAACAGCTGCCGTAGTGCAAACAACTCACGATAATTTATCAGAGTACGCTCGTAATCTAGAAACCACTGCTGGCTTTAGATATATTCAGAAGATTGCTCTGTGCAATGGAATCGACGCCTACAGTCTGGGAAAGAAGGATTTGTTATACAATCTCGGAAACTACCCTTCAGTCGAGTTCCCCGACATCTCGAACTATCTGGTGTTGCAGACGTCCTTCTACACCGCAAAACAGATGAAAGCGTGGAAGAGTATGGAGGCTTACAACTTTTTTGTATGTGGCTGGGTAAAGGACCTCGGGATCAAGTCACTGCCGAATGAATCCTGTATTGTTTTTGCCCGTGTAAGTATTTTTTTAAGCTTTTCATTCACGTCTTTACAACGAAGCGCTGCAAGTTGAAGTGTAAACAAGCAGCAGTTGGCTTGATTCTCACTTGTGTTGGCTCTTATCTCTCAGCTAAATCATTCACAAAGATCATCAGAAACCCCTTTAAAGACCTGGATCTTAGTTAAACAAGACGGAAAAGTGATCACGGCGCACTGTAACTGTACGGCTGGGGAAGAATTTTGTTGCGACCTTCATGCATATGGACTTTGTGAGGAGTAAACAAAGAAACAGCTGGGACTTTAGCATTTCGTGACTAAAAAAAGTACCGTCAAATAACGACACATAGCAAGAAAAGTACTTGGAAAACACTAAGGACAGAGCTGAGAGGGAAATACAAACCTTTCACCAAGTGATCACTGCAAACTCGAGCACGCTTCGACTCGGCTCCCTTCGATTTCACTGAGAGGTTCAAAAGCCACCTTTCTCGACGTCTTTTTGTGAAATCCTGTGTTCGTTCACCCTTTTTTATTAGTTCACGGGGAACCCTGAAGAAACTTTTATCAGTTTCATGGTTTGATCGATTCGAACAACCTAAAACAACGCAAGCGTAAGGCATTTTTCATGCGAGCAATGCACCTTCTCCATACAAACACTTTGTCAACTGAGCTTTGGTAGACCACCAGCTAAAGTTTTGAATAATGAATGAGGCGGATGTGATGTCATGTGAAACCCAGCAATACCATGAGTCGAGAAAAACAAAATGGCGGAGCGTGTTGCTGAACCAACTGAGGACGAAATAAAAACTCTACTTGTTGCTTGTTTTGTATTTTTTTGGGGGTTTTGTTTTTAAGTAGAGTTTTTATTTCATCCTCAGTTGGTTCAGCAACACACTCCGCCATTGTGTTTTTCTCGACTCACGGTATAGAAGCTGAAATCCTAGTAGTAGAGTAGCCAATCAGAGTCCATAATTGCTCATATACAGTGAATGTGGATTGAAGAAATATATATATATATATATATATATATATATATATATATATATATATATATATATCTCAGAATAGTATTTACCAACCATTTTCTTCATTTAGCAAACTTTAAATCCAACAAACCACAACAGAGACGTTCAATTTCACCGCTGATTTTTTTTTTTTTTTACCGGAAATCGCGTTAGTAAACATGGACAGTATAAAATACGGACATTCACTCTGCTGCGGATATCAATACGGGTGGAGACGTACCTTTTGTTTGCACCACTCTTGTACACGTTTACGGTGAACATTAAATGTTTTTGCAGCTAAGTGTTTTGCCTTTCTGCTCTGCCAGTTCTACAACCTTTAACTTAAAACTAGCGGTGAAGGATCGTTTTGAGGACGACATTTTGTTTTGTGAGCTCATAAACATCGACGATGACGTGAATTGTGACGTCACTACAAATAGTTTACTTACCAATGTTATCCTTATAAGCGAGCTGGACATTGTTTAATTGACTTTTTGGACATATAACTGTATTTTCATGTGTTTCAAAATAAATGTTTTAAATTCCGATGATGTTGTCATGTTCGATTTTTGTCATTTAAGGGTCGAAATTGACACTCCCCCTTCATGTTTTGCATCGCGCCCGGGCGCGTTTATTAGAATAAATACGGTAAGTCAACCTGTAGTGTGTCATAACACCAGTTTTTGTGAACAAAGTTGTGTATCACTTAATTAAGGTGTTATATGATATAAAAACTGACAAGGCTTTATGACTTCTGTTGGAATAAGCCTTTATTAATATTAATGTAGGTTTGTGTCAGTTGTCATGCAGGGCTTATGAAGGTGTAATGTCGGCCTATGAAGCTCTTCCCTGAGTAAAGTGTTATAAAATGTTTCTCGAAGATACTAATACTTGGTACTTATGATTGATTGTGTCTACAGAACTGGAAATAAGAAATAATAAGTGTAGGGAGTAAGCTGTAGAGTTTGTGTGTGTGTGTGTGTGTTGTTCCTCTTGTTAGTGTATCTGTTTTTCCATATGTACATTTGCCTGCTGTCTGTACTTCAGTTGTGTATGTGTTTGCACATTTATAACAATGTTGATGCGCTCAGGCAACAGCATGGGTTTGTTGTGAAGGCGCGTTGAGGTTTTGATAATCGACCGTATTAGAGAATAAGCGTCTTTGATAGAGATGCTGTTTGGAACGCGACCTGCACGGGAGGCAACAAAACATGATTATTATGGGTTATATTCATACCAAATTGCAGTACAGAACATGCTGACATCACCCACACATTGCCGTGACAACAGAGAGGAAACTCCCAGAGGTGACAAAGATAGACAAAAAAGAACACTGTGTTCTCACCAACTCTACACACACACACACACCTGGAGTTCCATGTGTGCCCACCATTTTCTTTTGAATTTGACAGCATTTCTGTAATGTCGCAAATAACAAATTTGCAACGAGAATGCTCAACCCAGAGGGTAACCAGACGGGGGAAACTGGAAAAAAAGAAAAGAAAAAGAAAACATGAATAAATAAATCAGCAGTGGCATTTGTCAGGGAAAAGGAGGAATATGCTTTGAAAATTGCAATGGGAAAGATTTAAAATGCCTTTTCTAACTCTATCAATAATTAAGCATTCAGAGATATAGGTTTTTCCAACTAAGCACGGGGTTTCAGACAAAATGCAATCGATACAGTTTAAAAAGAGGTTTTTTTTTATTTATTTCATTTGCACATCAGTTCAAGTCAGAACTCAGACCTGCGTCACACACACTTGTGAAATTTGAACAGCAGTTCCTGAGAGCAAACAGGCAGTATTTATAGATGAAGGTCTCGGCCCATAAAACCTGCGCCTCTCCTTTACTAATTACTGGACTGGAGTTTTCTTGCTTAAGTTCAAATGCTGCCAAATCCAACATGATTGGGTTGTTAATGCATAAACATACGGAGGTGTGTATGCGTGTGATGTGTGTTTGTAGATCGGGGTGTCTTACACTTACAAATTTGGAAGAATTTATATCAAATATTTCATATGAAAAAGTAGAGTTTATATATCTCATCTCATCTCATCATCTCTAGCCGCTTTATCCTGTTCTACAGGGTCGCAGGCAAGCTGGAGCCTATCCCAGCTGACTACGGGCGAAAGGCGGGGTACACCCTGGACAAGTCGCCAGGTCATCACAGGGCTTTCATATATATATGTATATATATATATATGTGGTGTAGTGGTTAGCACTGTCGCCTCACAGCAAGAAGGTCCTGGGTTCGAGCCCCGGGGCCGGCGAGGGCCTTTCTGTGCGGAGTTTGCATGTTCTCCCCGTGTCTGTGTGAGTTTCCTCCGGGTGCTCCAGTTTCCCCCACAGTCCAAAGACATGCAGGTTAGGTTAACTGGTGACTCTAAATTGACTGTGAGTGTGAATGGTTGTCTGTGCACTGTAAAAAAAGAATAGTTGAGAATACTTGAAATTTCAAGGCAACTGTCTGCATTAAGAATTTTATGTTTTGCCAACGATGTGCCCATGATAATCCAAACTATTCTTAATTAAGTCAATTTTCAATTCCTCATTCTGCCAACATAGATTTCTCTTTTTGCTGAACAGTGGCATTCACAGTAGTACAAAAAGGCAATCACAATTTTTTGTTTAGATTTATTGGATAGGACAGTGTAGAGACAGGAAATGAGCAGGAGAGAGAGACAAGGAGGGATCAGGAAATGACCTTGGGTCGGAATCAAACCCAGGTCCCCGGATTTATGGTATGGCACCTTATCCACCTGAGCCACAACAACATGAACTTCAACCGGAGAGAGAACCACATTGCCCAGCCCTTGCATTTGGGAGAGGAAACCCCGTGTCTTGGTCATTAAGAGCATGCGCTGAATAAACACCTGTGGCAATTATGTATTTTCAATTCAGATTATTCACTATTGTATATTTACACATCATTGAGGTGCACCCTATCAGTTTGATGTGGATTTTTCTGTTCGTTAATAATTATTCATATTTTCTTGTCCATTCAATTGTGAATATGGAATTACCTGAACAAAGCGTAATTCTATTTTTTACAGTGTGTCTATGTGTCAGCCCTGTGATGACCTGGCGACTTGTCCAGGGTGTACCCCGCCTTTCGCCCGTAGTCAGCTGGGATAGGCTCCAGCTTGCCTGCGACCCTGTAGAACAGGATAAAGCGGCTAGAGATAATGAGATGAGAAGTTAAAGTGAGGGATTAGCATTGATATGATAGCAGTAATGTTCAAACTGTCATACTATTACTTCTACTACTACATAATAATAATAATAACTAGAAGGGCACTCGGTAGAGTCCACATCTCTGCTAAACTACATATTATCAACATTAAAATCAAATCACTTGAACCTGGAATCATACTAAAGTTGTCCACCAAATTTCATCCAAATCTGTTTACTAGTTTTTGAGTTAAGTTGGGGAAAAACAAAACAAAAAAAATATCCTGGATCTACATACATATCTGGATTTGTGTCAAAATCGAATCAGTTGTTCCTTGGCCCATGGCTCAGCTTTCTGCAAAATGTAATCAAAATCCATTCAGTACTTTTTGAATTATGTTTGGAAGAGACAAACAAACAAGCAAAAACAAACAAAAGGAGGCGAAAACATAATCTCTTCGAACACAGTTGACGGAGATAATAAAATACTATTAATAATAGTAGTGTTACTAGTAGCTTGTAGTCATGCAATGGTAAGAACAACTACTACTACTACTGCACTACAGTTACAGAAAAAAAAATCAGGAATAAATGCTGTCAGGACTACTACTAATACTATTAATACTCCTATTTACTATTATATCCCTCATCAAAAAATTCCCGTGCAGGGATTGGCCAAAGATGGCTCATGTGACATAAAATAGTTCCACCATTGATTAAGGAATGTATGTCATGGCATCAAAAAAAAAAAAAGGATATGGTGTGAGTCAGTCATGAACCAACGTCACAATTTCAAGCTGTATCACTGACTCGAGTCTTTTTTTTAACAATAAAGACAGACAAAAATAGAAGTCATTAATACAATCGAAACAACAACATTAACATTTCAGCCAGGTGGATTTTCAACTAAAGAGATTAAAATAAGCACACAAATCAACAGATTTAACAGCTTTCTGGTTTTGTGAGTCAGTAATTGGTTTTATGTACTGCTTGGTCTCTTTTTCAAATACCAAAAATAACAGTTTAGTAACTGACTCGAGTCACAGCTGTGGCTCCACAAGCATTTCTGTGTGTGTAGATCTACGTATTATGATTATACCTAGTGAGGCAGGTGATAGCATTGTAAAAAAAAAAATGAAATAAAATGAAATTTAAAAAAAAAGATTAAGACATATTTAACAGTCATTCCACGAAATAGAGTCGTACATGAGCTGATAGCCGATGAGGTGCGTAGCACTGAGTTGGCTGTAAGCCATGTACAATGAGATTGAGTGGAATAACTGTTTTATTCTATCCACATTCACTGGAATTTGAGAAACATGATTTTTTGGATTTTTTTTAGAAATTTGATAAATAAAAACTTTATATAAGATGTCTGGCAAAATAATTTCCGCTTAGAATCTAAATAAACCGGCGAAATAACAGTAACAATTTGTGAAAAATGCGATAATAATAATTCTTGAAATTTTTTAAGAAAATACATTCTTACCATCAAATACTTTTATTCCATATTTTGTTGCTTTGTTTTTTGTATTTTTGGGGGGTTTGTTTTTGAGTCGAGTTTTTATTTCTTCCGCGAGGTTGGTTCAGCAACACGCTCTGCCATTTTGTTCTCCTCTACTCACTGTATATGAGCCGATAGCCTAGTAGTAGAGTAGCCAATCAGAGCACTACTGAAGGTCGCTCCAACTTAAACAACAAACATGGCTGTCTCCAGTGAGTTTATGCTCACTTATGAGTTATAAGGGTGAAAGTTGAAGGTTAAGTCTGGATTTTTTTTTTAAATGAGGCTCCGCCCCTCACAAAATAGTATGATGCCAGTCACCTCAAAGCATCCATAATTTCAACCGGAGCCTCTCAGTGCATGGTACATTAGATTACTATTACTAATCACAAATGATTACTTTAAGACTACATGAGACACCTGGCTTCTGGCTTCGTCTGGAAGTTCACAATATGAAATGTTTTCCAAAGTGTCTATATTAATTATGAATCATGCCAGAATTCAATATTTTATCAAATCAAATGATGAATTCTCCCACTGTGATATCATGCTGTTTCTTCATTTAACTCAAACCTTTTTCCATGAACAGCGGCGCAGACTGTGTGAAGGTCTCCTTTGAAGCCCCTGACACAAACATTCAAACACCAGAAGCTGCCTCCACATTTCCATCCATCTTGACATACACATGCAAAAGTAATACAAGTATGCTGGCATGGTCTGTTTTTTTTTTTTTTTTTTAAACTCCTGGGTAGTTTCTAAAAGAAGGGATTCTGTATTTAGTTCAACAGGTGAGGGAATTCCGGAACAGGCAGAAGTATCTAATAAAATTCCCGTCTGTTCTTCCCGCCCCATTCCCTAATCACCACCAGACCCCAGCGTGCTTCAGACCCTGCCCTTGTAATACCTCTTCAAATAATATGTATTTAGCTTGGATTTACGCAAAGCTGCCGAAGCCATAAACCTCTTCAAAGTGCGGTGTAGCCTTTCATTAGGGATCCCCACGATGCCGGGACCTGCTATCTGGTCTTCATTAAAGATAATCGCTGCATGTTTTACCTGTTGGCTTTATTGTAACAGGGGCTGTAAAAACAGATCCACGTCTCAGATTTTCTTGTTAACACGAGCAAACAAACCAGGAGCGTTTTCTGATTTTAGATGTTGGAACAAGGCTATTTTGTAGTGTGTGTATTTTGGATTTGGACAGATTTGGATGTGGGCATATCTGCTTATCCACATTTATTACTCGAAGTTTGAGGTTTCCAAAAAAAAAAAAAAAAACAGTTTCACTTGAAAACGAAGAAAACACATAAAGAAAATGTTTCAAAGATATGGTGTGTGATTTGAAAGCAAAACTGTGAGATTGTTTGTGAGGGTCAGGATGCAGATTGTGACACTGACCACAGCCCATCACCCTGACAGAGAGGTCAGGTATTTGACCTCGCTGCCCTTTGACCCTGAGCTGATTGAAGTGACAGCCTATCTTAGTTGCCGGCGTGGTTGAAATGACGTTGACGTGTGTGTTTGAATGTGTGTATGCTTATGCGTGCTTGTGGTTGGAGCACCCCTCTGCTTTTGGCTGCACGTTTTGTAAGTGGTAGACGCCAGGCAGTGAACTTGAGCTCTCTGCTACTACAGCGAATGAAAGGGGGGGGCATATATCTTCGAATTATATTTTTCATTTTCAATTTTCATTTTTTTAGATCTCGGAGCAATTAGATTGCAACATGAGAGCATAATGGGGGAAAAATCATTTAACACATCTAAACATAAGCCCACTTTTGTTACATTTTTATATATATTTATGTGTGTAATACGAGTAAAAAAGTTAAAGACTGATGTGGTTGTGAATTTTATTTATGGCTGTCTGCTACAGTTTGCCTGTGTGTCTTTGATACTACACCACATTTCTCAATAGTCATTAAGTAAAGGTTTGTTTTGCCCCTCCACCATGGATTAATGTAATGGCCTGTCTACATTTCCACCTTGTCCGTTGTCCAAGGTCAAACATTCTCTCGTTTGCTTTTTCTTACTCTCTCAGCATTCTCAAATGTTGAGTGTCGCTCAGCACGGCCTCCTCGCTAATCCCTTCGCAGACGAGCGCCCATATTGAGTCCCCTTGAGGCACAGGGACTTGAAACTGGACACTCCAGTCAGATCCAGATAGGCTCTCCGATAACGGGCCAGGGCCGAGCGTCAATGTATGGGTCCGGACCCTGGAATTCAACTTATACATCACCATAAAGTTATTAGTAGTCAGAGACGGTGGTTTTCGATATGGTCTGAGGCAAAAAGAGGCATTGCAGGTGGAAATACCCTGATTAAACCCATATTAAATAATACTAATAATTATTTGTGGGGCACTTTTTCATTTTGAGTTAAAATTCTTAAAGTGATTTGAATATGAAAGATTAGGAGGCAAAGGACTTATGGCAAAGATGCATCAATTAAATAATCTACAATCAGTAATTAGTTGACTATGAAGCTATTTGAAGTATGATAAATACTGAAAAAAAAAGTATCATGACCAAGAGAAAACAACAACTATGAATAAATTAACTAGAATAAGTACCGTCTTTATGGTGGTCCATAAGTGCTAAACCAATTAACAAACCAAAAACAGCAAATAAGAAAACCAAAAATGCAACAGCAAATTTGGAAATACAACAGAAAATTAAAAAAAAAAAAGTGCAACAGCAAATTCAGAAAAAGGACAGAAATGTGAAAATATTACAGCAAATTTGGAAGGACAACAGCAAATCCAAAAAAAAAAATTAAACAATCAGAAACTGAACAGCAAATTTGGAAGCATGACAGCAAATTCAGAAATGCAATAGCAAATTTGGGAAAACAATGTCAAATTTAGAAAGATGGCAAAAAAAATTGGAAAAACAATAACAAAATCAGAAACACAACAGCAAATCCAGAAAAAAAGGCAAATTTGGAAAGATGACAGCAAATTGGGGGGGGGGGCAAACAAACAAACAAAAAACAACAGCAACAAAACAAAAAACACTGATTGAAAATTTGGAAACACATCATCCATTAAACAAACAAACAAACAACCCAAAAGTAAATTCAGGAAAACAATATCAAAGTCAGAAAAATGACAGCAAATTTTGAAAAACAGTACATTTGGAAACACAACAGAAAAACAACAACAACAACAAAAAAAAAACAAATTTGGAAAGACAACAGCATATTAAAATAATTAAATTTAAAAAAATTAAATAGTAAATTAAAAAAAAACTACACTTGGAAACACAACAGCAAATTCAGGGGAAAAAAGTAATTCTGGAAAGCAATATCAAAGTCTGAAAAATTACAGGAAATTCCGAAATACAAGAGCATAATTCAGAAAATGAATGAACGAATGAATAGTGCAGGGCGGCATGGTGGTGTAGTGGTTAGCGCTGTCGCCTCACAGCAAGAAGGTTCTGGGTTCGAGCCCCGTGGCCGGCGAGGGCCTTTCTGTGTGGAGTTTGCATGTTCTGTCCACGTGGGTTTCCTCCGGGTGCTCCAGTTTCCCCAACAGTCCAAAGACATGCAGGTTAGGTTAACTGGTGACTCTAAATTGACCGTAGGTGTGAATGTGAGTGTGAATGGTTGTCTGTGCCTATGTGTCAGCCCTGTGATGACCTGGCGACTTGTCCAGGGTGTACCCCGCCTTTCGCCTGTAGTCAGCTGGGATAGGCTCCAGCTTGCCTGCGACCCTGTAGAACAGGATAAAGCGGCTAGAGATAATGAGATGAGAATAAATAGTGCATTAACTAAATTTGGAAACACAACAGCAAATTGGGGGGGAATAACAACGTAATTTTCATTTAAAAAAAAAAAGCAAATTTCTAAACATGACAACAAATTCAGAAACCCAGCAGCATTAACACAAAACAAAAATGCCAAAGCCATAATACATTTGATCTGGATTTAAAAACATATACTTCGTCTTCTTTCAAGGGTTTCAAGCTCTATAGATGTTTAACACATCCACATAAATTTTCACGTACAAATTTACGAGGGAACTTGAATTTAAAGCTAATAGCCGTCACGGCAACAACTTCAGGTTAGTGGGATATGCTTTCTTTTCTTTTCTTTTGAGTATTACAGCTCTGTCAATATATTACACGTATGTTTAAATAGTGAAAAACACCTTCATACAAAACATTTATATTCCATTATAACCTTTATATCAACTTTTATAACACTTGTACAACATTTCTGCAAAGGTTTGTTGCTTTGATGTCAACAGTTCACTTGGTATCGTGAGTTATATATTGTGGATTGCATTTAAAATGCTGTGTGAGGAAAATTGATGAGAATTCTGTGAAATAAATCCCTTTACTGTTACATTTCAGAGTAATGTTTTTATAACACTACAGTTTAACACTCTTAGCAAGGGTGAGGTGATGTTATAATAAGGGGTGGAGAACAGATCACATCCTTTCCACCCTTTGCTCTTTTTCTTTCACTCTTATCAGCAGTAAGGTGTTCAATTATGTGTAATTGGGTCTCAGGCTGTTTGTACCGTAGACAAAGCAAGAAAGAAAATAGTTGGGAAATGTTAAGTGCTCCATGCAGGGTGTGGTTTCCTTGAATCTACAAAGAAGCCCAAAGGGGCATTCACCTGTCAGAAACCCCCATACCACAGCACTGCTGAAGCAAAAAGAGATCACCAACACTGACAGTGCTTAATGAGAGAGAGAGAGAGAGAGAGAGAGAGAGAGAGAGATTGAGATTGCCTGTTTCTTAACTTCAGAGAAATGTCAATTGCTCATTAGCACCTCAGGGCAAATGAGACAAGAGAAAATGATTGATTTTGCTGTTAGGCAATGTAAGACAAGGCAACAAATAGTCCTCCTGTCAAACAACTTAATAAATGGGTCGGCTAAATGTAGCAAAACAGAATGCAAATGCATGTGGAATCTCCATCTGTCAATACACGGCCCAAAATAACACCTGACTTACACTCGCCCAGATTCACATTGTTCATGCTCTTGGTTTGACTGCGATTTGTTTGATTGCATGTAACTACAGCTTTCGCCTAAAAATGAAGCATTATTGTGAACCAGGATGTTGTATAATTTAGCATCACTCTAAAGCACCATAGCACAGTATTTAGTATTAATACAATTTAATTAAATATAAGCGTGTTAATTATTGACACTCTAAGTCTTTGGGGTTTGACATGCAAATGAGATTTAGTCCACTTTTCATTTCATTTAGTTCAGTGTGTGGGTGATTTTGAATATTGTACAGTCACACAGATGTAGTTGTGCAGTATTTTTACTGAATCACATCACATTTAAAATAAATGCTTAAATGAACAACAAAAAAAGCAAAAGCAAAAAATAAGTAAAGGAATAAATGTGAAAAATATAAAAGTCAGGGCGGCACGGTGGTGTAGTGGTTAGCGCTGTCGCCTCACAGCAAGAAGGTCCGGGTTCGAACCCCGTGGCCGGCGAGGGCCTTTCTGTGTGGAGTTTGCATGTTCTCCCCGTGTCCGCGTGGGTTTCCTCTGGGTGCTCCGGTTTCCCCCACAGTCCAAAGACATGCAGGTTAGGTTAACTGGTGACTCTAAATTGAGCGTAGGTGTGAGTGTGAATGGTTGTCTGTGTCTATGTGTCAGCCCTGTGATGACCTGGCGACTTGTCCAGGGTGTACCCCGCCTTTCGCCCGTAGTCAGCTGGGATAGGCTCCAGCTTGCCTGTGACCTTGTAGAACAGGATAAAGCAGCTAGAGATGATGAGATGAAATATAAAAGTCATATAATAATAATAATAATAATTATTATTATTATTACTAAGAAGAAGAAAAGGACAAATTGATAAACAGTAATAATCACTGATAAACACACAAACAGCAAAAATTATATATTTTTATGAATTTAGAGTTACGTTAGATATTATAGGGCGGCACTGTCGCCTCACAGCAAGAAGGTCTGGGTTCGAACCCCGTGGCCGGCGAGGGCCTTTCTGTGTGGAGTTTGCATGTTCTCCCCGTGTCCGCGTGGGTTTCCTCCGGGTGCTCCGGTTTCCCCCACAGTCCAAAGACATGCAGGTTAGGTTAACTGGTGACTCTAAATTGAGCGTAGGTGTGAATGTGAGTGTGAATGGTTGTCTGTGTCTATGTGTCAGCCCTGTGATGACCTGGCGACTTGTCAGGGTGTACCCCGCCTCTCGCCCGTAGTCAGCTGGGATAGGCTCCAGCTTGCCTGTGACCCTGTAGAACAGGATAAAGTGGCTAGAGATAATGAGATGAGATGAGATCATCCTTGATGGTGTAGTGGTTAGCACTGTTGCCTCACAGCAAGAAGGTTCTGGGTTCGAGCCCAGTGGCCGACAGAGGCCTTTCTGTATGGAGTTTGCATGTCCTCCCCGTGTCTGCATCGGTTTCCCCCACAGTCCAAAGACATGCAGTTAGGTTAATATGGGACGGCCTTGTGCTGAGGTGCCCTTGAGTAAGGCACCTAATCCCGAACTGTTCCCCGGGTGCTGTAGTATAGCTGCCCACTACTCTGGGTATGTGTGTGTGATCATTGCTCACTTGTGTGTGCGTGTCTGTGTGTGTTCACTGCTTCAGATGGGTTAAATGCAGAGGAGGAATTTCACTGTGCTTGAATCAGTGCTTGAGTATATGTGTAATAAATAAAGTCTTCATAATAATAATAATATCAAATACCTTTGTTAGATGAAAATATGCAAATAGAATGACAAATATATACACTTTAATCATCTAAGTTATTTCTAATCTAATATCAAAACTACTTACAGTCTTAACTACACCCACCGGCCACTTTAATAGGAACTCGTTCTTGATTCTAACACTACGTTCACACTGCAGGCTGAAGTGACTCAAATCCGATCTTTTCGCCCATATGTGACCTGTAGCCGATCTTTTATTGACAATATGAATGACACAGATCCGATTTTTTCAAATCCGACCCAGGCTGTTTGGATATGTGGTCCTAATTCCGATTCCTATCCGCTCTTTTCATATGCGACTTCAGTCTGAACCGCCAGGTCGCATTCATCCGACTTACACGTCATCAACAAACCACAAACGTCACTATTCTGCGCTGAAGTAGGCGGCGGGTCTCTCAAAAAAAGTTACAACAACATGGCGCATGACATCAATGCGACTCCGCACCTACACATTCCTTTGAACGGAGGTTGCAGTCACTACCCCGCAGAACGCCTGAGCCAAAACCCTTGCCCTCTTCCTTCTCAACCTCCTCCTTAACATCAGGCTATTGTGCATGCTCTGGCTCCGTCGCAACAACAACTGCATCATCGCCAGGTACTCCATGCTGGCTACTGTCATACACAGGAAACTTTAGGTTACTTCCGTAAACACTGGCCATGCTCACTGCATGTGACGTCGTCGTATCCTGCAATGCGCATGCGGAACACTTTTAGGTCGCTTTTCGTTCGTACTGAGGATCACATACAAGTCGCATATATTTGTTAATGTGAACGACCTCACAAAAAAAATCGGATTTCACAAAAAAATCGGAATTGAGCATTAAGCCTTGCAGTGTGAACGTAGTGTAAGATCCCTGTTCTTGGTTGCAGGAGTGGAACCCAGTGTGGTCTTCTGCTGTTGCATGTTGAGATGCTTTTCTGCTCACCACGGTTGTAAAGAGTGATTATATGAGTTACTATATCCTTCCTGGCAAAAACGCTTGAACCAATCTGGCCATTTTCCTCTGACCTCTATTATCAACAAGGTGTTTGTTTCCACCCACAGAACTGTCGTTCAGTTAACTCAATGTTTTTTGTTTTTCACACCATTCTGTCTGTGTGAACTCTTGAGACTGCTGTGTGTGAAAACCCCAGGAGATCAGCAGTTTCTGAAATACTCAAACCAGTCCATCTGGCTTGAACCAACACCCATGCCATAGTGAAAGAAAGTCACACTTTGAGATCACGATTTTTTCCGTTCTGATGTTTGAACATTGTGAACATTAACTGAAGCTCTTGATTTGTATCTGCATGATTTGATGCATCATGCTGCTGTCAAGGGATCGGCTGATTAGAGAACTGCATCAGACAGCAGGTGGATGGGTGGGTGTTCCTGATAAAGTGGCTGGTGAGTGTATAAATCCTTGTTGAAACCATAAACTCTTGTTCAAATTTAATGATTTTTTTGCACAATATTTTATAGATAGGTGACAAATTAAAGGGAAATAAATGTAGCAACGGATTGAGCTACTGCAATACCACCAGAGCAGCTTCTCTGCATAAATTCTCTGCAGCTGTACTGGACCGAGGAGTTCTGTTATTCCAAAACATGTTCCCTGAGATGGCGTTGTGATTCGGGATGGTGGAGAAAGGTCTCTAACCAAACGCTCCAGAAATCTCACATTGGTGTTCAATTAGCTTGAGATCTGATGAGTTTGAAGGCCATAGCATGAGTTACATCATTCTCATCCTCATCAAACCATTCAGTGAGCCCTCATGGGTGGGGGCGGGATCATCCTGAAAGAGGCCACTCCCACCAGGATAGAGTAAATGGTAACGTTGATCAGTCTGAAGAGCTTTGTATTGATTTGCAATGACTCTACAGACTCAATGACCGTCTGTATGCATTTATGCCAGTGGTCTATTTCAGTTGTTATCTTTAGTATATTCGAGATCCTTTTACATTTCTCTTGCTCATGTCAGGCAGACAAATAGAGTCTCATGTTTTTAGTCAATTTGCTCTGGTCCAATTCAGTGGCACCTCTGGCCTGGCAGCCACCTTAATAGCTAGCTTTAGGCCCATAATTTTGCTTTCACCAACCAGGATAATTCAGTTGTGGCAGCCATCTCTACAGCCATTACATTACATTACATTACATTACATTACATTTATTCATTTGGCAGACACTTTTATCGAAAGTACAATCCAAGCATGCGGTTATGACAAGAGTTGCAAGTGCTAAGACTGTGTTTCCATTTCAGGGATAATGCAAAAGAGTTGTATAGGTATGAAAGAAAAGACCATAGTCTGTAAATGCAGACAGAACAATTGAAGGGCACAGAAGAGAATAAAAAAGTGGCATTGCCTTCCAAGTAGAGCGTTAGAATTAGATAGAATAAGTGTTCATAGAGGAGCAGTGGCTTGAGGAGATGAATTGTGACACAACATCAAGGGTTTTAAGCCAAGTCAGGTCCATTTATGGGCGGCACGGTGGTGTAGTGGTTAGCACTGTCGCCTCACAGCAAGAAGGTTCCGGGTTCGAGCCTCACGGCCGACAGGGGCCTTTCTGTGTGGAGTTTGCATGTTCTCCCCGTGTCTGCGTGGGTTTCCTCCGGGTGCTCCGGTTTCCCCCACAGTTTAAAGACATGCAAATTCGGTACAATGGGGCCACTGTAATTGGCGCAAGCTGTTGTGGTTTCCCATGCCACGATGTATATATATATATATATATATATATATCTTCCTATGGCAAAAGCTAAATAAATTTGTGGATGCAAAGTGGATGAAGTGTGTTATGGGGGTGACTGGTACTGGTCCAGTTTTAGCATTCAAAATGACCATTATTTTATTATACTGGACACCACAAGGTATTTAATGATCTAATTCAGAAATATTTACACCAATGAAAAGTGTCTATCTCCATTCATTCACACCAAGGGGCAATTTAGAATCAGCAATCGTGTTGTAAGAATGTAAGAGTGAATATAACTGTGGCAGCGGGGGCGTGGTCAAGCGTCGGTCTGTGACCGGAGGGCGGAGTCAGGGAAGGTAAGTGGCAGAATCACTACTGATATCAATTAACCTGTGTTTGTGTGTCTTCCCAGCGACCACGCCCTATATAAGGAGAGAGAGAGCAGGGGAAGTGAGATCTCTCCAACCAGACGACTTGTGTGTGTGTGTGTGTGCATGGCTGGGAGAGTGTGTTGTTGCATCTGAAAAGAGCAAAATAAAGCAAGTTTGGAACTTTATTCTGGCCTGCCATCTTTCTGTGCTCCACCCCCTCCTACGAACTGCTACAGTGGTGCCGGAACGCCTGTCGGTCTTCCTGCTGCGCCAGCACCAGGGCCTTGAACCGGTGCTCCTGCTCCTTTCGGAGGGTGACTAGCGCCTGGTGCTGGCTCTGCTGGGCTGTGGTGAGGGCGTGGACCAGGTCTGCGAAGGGGGAGGACTCCATGGGGCTGTTCTTTTCCTGTGCTCGATCCCGGGTTTCGGCACCACTGTAGCAGTTCGTAGGAGGGGGTGGAGCACAGAAAGACGGCAAGCCAGAATAAAGTTCCAAACTTGTTTTATATTGCTCTTTTCAGATGCAACAACACACTCTCCCAGTCATACACACACACACACAAGTCATCTGGTTGGGGAGGGAGCTCACTTCCTCTGCTCTCTCTCTCCTTATATAGGGCGTGGTCGCTGGGAAGACACACAAACACAGGTTAATTGACATCAGGTGTAGTGATTCTGCCACTTACCTTCCCTGACTCCGCCCTCCGGTCACAGACTGACGCTTGACCACACCCCCGCTGCCATGATAACAATAACGCACTGTACATACGCATAAGCATTATAATCACCAGAACGGCAAATCGTGATCTCATGATACGAACAGTTGATCTCGCGTTATCAAAGGTACACAAGAATGAGTGAGCCACTATGTCATCATGTTGTAAGAATGAGTGTAACAATAGCGAAACTTCGTAACCAATCAGCACTTATCCTGATCAAGTTTGATTACCCGTTCTACTTCTTGATAAACTTCGGAACCAATCAGAACCAGAAACAAAATAAGAGAAGCCTTGTTATAACTTTATAGTATCAGAAGATAATCAACAGATAAAAAGATAAACGAAATTCACCTCGTGGCTCGCCAAGGCTACTGATTCAATATGAAGTAAGTGGTGTTTATTTTAAGAAACATTTTTGTCTCATTTGACCAGAGAATCTTCTTCTATGTCTTTGGGGAGTTTACCACATACTGCTGGGCAAACTCCAAATGTGGGTTTTTGTTTTGTTGTTTGTTTTTTTAAAGCAATGGCTTTTTTCTGGCCACTCTTCCATAAAGCCCCACTCTGTGGAGTGTACGACTTAAAGTGGTACTATGGACAGATACTCCCATCTCCACTGTGAATCTTTGCAGCTCCCTCAGTGTTATCGTTGGTGTCTTTGTTGCACCTCTGATTAATGCCCTCCTTACCTGGTCTGTGAGTTTTGGTGGGCGGCCTTCTCTTGTCAGGTTTGTAGTGGTGCCATATTCTTTCCATTTTGCTATAATGGATTTAATGGTGCTCCCTGGGATATTCAAAGTTTGGGATATTTTTTATGACCCAACCCTGCTCTATACCGCAAGTTGGCCTAGTGGTTAGAGTATCTGCCTCTCGATCAGGAGTTCTACTCATGGTTGGGTCATACCAAAGACCATCATAAAAATGGTACCTATTGCCGTCTGGCAAGGCACGCTGCAATACAGATGCGAGTGGGGAGTCAAACTCTCTTGGTTACCAGAGGACTAGCTCCCACTGTAACCCTAGCTATGTAATAGGTGAGAGGCTGAGGGTTATGGAAACGGAGATCAGTCCCTTGGCGTGGGAAGGGACCTTGACTTGAACCCTGATCTATACTTCTCCACAACTTTGTCTCTGACCTGTTTGGAGGCTCCTTGGTTTTCATGTTGCTTGCTGAGTAGTGTTGCAGAGTCAGGGTCCTTCCAGAACAGGTTGATTTATACAGACATCATGTGACAGATCATGTGACACTTTGATTGCACACAGGTGGATCTTAATCAACTAATTATGTGAGTTATGAAGTGAATTGGTTGGACCAGCTCTTATTTAGGGGTTTCATAAGAAAGGGGGTGAATACTTATGCACACTCCAGATTTCTTTTTTTTTCATCTTAATTATTGTTTGTGTCTCAATAAAAAAAAAAACAATGTACACCTTTAAAGTGGTAGGAATGTTGTGCAAATCAAATGGTGCTAACTCCCCCAAAAATCCATTTTAATTCCAGCATATATTGCAACAAAACAGGACAAACACCAAGGGGGATGAATACTTTTGCAAGGCACTGTATGTGTCAGCCCTGTGATGACCTGGCGACTTGTCCAGGGTGTACCCTGCCTCTCGCACATAGTCAACTGGGATAAGCTCCAGCTTGTCCACGACCCTGTAGAGGATAAGCAGTTATGGATAACGGATGGATGGATATAGATCTCATCTCATCTCATTATCTGTAGCCGCTTTATCCTGTTCTACAGGGTCGCAGGCAAGCTGGAGCCTATCCCAGCTGACTACGGGCGAGAGGCGGGGTACACCCTGGACAAGTCACCAGGTCATCACAGGGCTGATACATAGACACAGACAACCATTCACACTCACATTCACACCTACGGTCAATTTAGAGTCACCAGTTAACCTAACCTGCATGTCTTTGGACTGTGGGGGAAACCGGAGCACCCGGAGGAAACCCACGCGGACACGGGGAGAACATGCAAACTCCACACAGAAAGGCCCTCGCCGGCCACGGGGCTCGAACCCGGACCTTCTTGCTGTGAGGCGACAGCGCTAACCACTACACCACCGTGCCGCCCGGGATGGATATAGATATGATGCTTAATTATAGTACAGCAGTAGAAACAATGACTAAGGGTAGTATCTCACTGGGCTGCGACAGCTTGCGACAAATTGCGAACTTCATTCGCGAGAGTTTCAAAAGTGTCTTCAAACATTCGCGGGGCTTCTCAATTTCCTCGCATGAGTCGCAAAGTGTCGCTCCTTCGTCGCTGAAATTTTGAACATGTTCAAAAAATTTGTGCGACAAAATTTCTCTCGAAATAGCCGCAAATGCGTCGCTGGTGTCGCAAAGCCGTTATGAACGCTTCTCAAATCAGTTTCCATGAGACAGGAAATGCGAGTTGAGACAGGAAGTCAGAGCCAGTATCTCACTCGGCTGCGACAGCCTGCGACTAGTTGGAGACGCAACAATTGCGGTAAAATATGCGAATATCAATTCAGTGTGATTCCAAGTGAAAATTGTCACTATTTTGCATATTTTATCGGAATTGTTGTGTCTCCAAGTAGTCGCAGGCTGTCGCAGCCCAGTGAGATACTGGCTTAAGGCTTTGGATTTAAACATTTTGATAGCTCAAGCTGTATTTCTAAAGGCACCAGGATAAGAGTAAGAATATCTATATTAGTGGAGTAACGTTTCCAGTTGTAAACGTTAATTCTATCAGCTTATTTTTTTAAATGCTTTCCCAATTAACTTCTCATTCTGTCTGGCTGACAACAAGGTCTGCATTTAAGACATTTTATGTTCTGTAAACAACAGTACAGGCGCCCAAGTCTTCAATTAAAACTGCTTCCATGGAGACTTCTGGGGAACCATGATTGTGATACAATTAAAGTAAAGACAGAGTGTATTGTGGATGCTTAGCTGACCCTTTGAATTTCATACAGTGTTTATAGCCTAATTATGGTTGTAAAACGATGTGGGTTTTCTCTTTTGTTTTCTGACTCACAGTGTACATTGTGTTGTGTGTGTGCGGTGTTGGTGGTGGGATGAGGGTTTCCATGATGTTCACATTAAATGGGACTTTTAGTCAATTCTTGCCAATTGTTTTGTTCTAAGATTACTAAAAATGCTTCAGACACACTTTGTGTTTGAACAACAAATGACATGAAGTTGTAGAATCATGTACATGTATCATGCACACTGGTGCAGGGAATAGTGTTGATTTTTCACAGTCCCAAGATTTCCAGTTCAATCCTGGACTCAGGTTATTGTCTCTGTGGAGTATTACATGCTCTCTTTGTGTATGTGTGGGTTTCCTCTGGGTTCTCCAGTTTCTTCTATGCCAGTAGGTTGACTGGCTAAGATAAATTAACCCAGGTGTGTTTGGTGTCCTGTGATGGACTGGCGTCATATCTGGGGTGTATTCCCACCTCCCACCCAGCGTTCCCGTATATGCTCCAGATCCACTGCAACCATGACCAGGATAAAGCACTTACACTAAGGTCACACATAGCCATGACCTCAGTGAGAACTGTGGCTGGGGCAACTGTGGCCATTCTGGCAGATTTTGGAGAGAATCCATCACATAAATATCCATCGGAGTAAAGATGCAAATGAAACCACAGTAGCTGCAATGATCGTGACAGAAGACGCTGGTATAACCAATGGCTGCAGCAACGTATAGCAATGTGTCACATTATGGTACTGACAGCAGTGTGTACGGCTTTCATGACTGCAATACGACATAGCCACGGCAAGACAAAATAAGCCATGCCCCCTAGGTAAACTTTTCACTTTCTGCAGAATGTTGTTCTGTGAACATTTTGAGCTTGATGGTTGCGATGGAATGCTATGGTAACCTCCGGTAGCCCACGTAAGCCTCAGGTATGCCTCAAGGATGCTCACGGATGTGTTCATGGCTGTGATGGATGAATTCGTCTGGCACTTGACCCACGGCAATTTTCAACATGATGCCACAAGTTGCGGGTTAAGTGCCTTGCTCAGAGGCACTGCAGCCATTCCTGCTGGTCCAGGGGATCGGATCAGCAACATTTTGGTCCCAAAGCTCATTCTCTAACCAGTAGGCCATGGCTTCCCCCTATTACACAGGTTTACTAATATTCCGCTAATAAGTTTAAGACCCCATGTGTCGCAAACTGCCGTAACCCCCCCCCCCCCCCAATTGAAACACATCCTCCGAAATGCTTCTATGACCTGAGTGTATTATCGCCATATCCCACGTCTTAATAAGAAAATCCAAAATTTGGAATAAGGTCACATTCAAAATATCCAAATGGAATATCCAATCTTGTCTACATAACCCGTATCAAATTCAGAACATTGTCATATTCTAAATAATAGTGGAACATTAGTGTGCACAGTGGTGAACGGTTACTATTAGAGCTGGGACTTGAGCTCAGCCAAAACTTAGCCAGACACCAAAAAAACAAACGGCAAAGGATTTTGCAAGAGATTAGCAGCAGGCTGCCAGGTCGCTCTATTGTGTGTATTTGCTGACGTTGATTTTAAAAGTAGCTAAGTAAATTACCCAGGGAAATGAATACTTAAATCTGAGTGAAAAATACTGTAGCGAGTGTGCAGCGTCGAAGAAGAGTCTGGAGACAGAAATCTTAGTTTCTCCATCATTAGCCTGTGCTGCTTGCTCTCGATAGATAGCACTGGCTTGACTGCTTTATTAGCATTCGCTAACACTACTGATGAACACTACACCGGCTGGAAGGTGACTTCACTGCTGCGCTGATGGCGCCGACTCACGATTAAGCTTGTGCTGGGCTTCAAGAAGGCCTAGGGCGATAAATTTGTGGTCCCGGCATCTATATATCAAAATCTGACAGGTTAATTCATCTGTCACTTCCTACATAAACATACGGTACACTGCCATGGCCTTCTGTCCTGGCAATGAAGTCCTAACCAATGAGTGATCCAGCTCGAAACTCTTCTCAGCCTAGAGACAACAAACAAAAAAATTTCATTGGATAACTTGATTTTAATGCTTTCAGGACAGTAACCCTTTCATTTCTGAAGGAAATTTGATAGAAAATGAGGCCAAATTAGAGTTAAAAGAGAATAATTATCATGAAATGATGAAAGAAATTAAAGAGTGAAAGAAAGTAAATATAACATTTGAATTGCTGATATATTTGGGCCTTCTCTGAAGGACTAGAAGGACCTGACGGTTCCCATCTGCATGTGCATGTACACATCCTGAATCTGGTTTTCTTCATTCAGCTCTCAAGTGCAAATTCGCCCCATTGGAATGATCAAGATTAGTAAACCTGGCATGCTTAATTTTTTTTCTTGGATTTGTTAAGTGATGTATGAAGAAGGAGGCCTTGGTGCTGTAACAATACTATAAATTAGGTGGATGATCTGCTTGCTTATAAAGGGCTTTGAGACACAGTATATCATACACTAAATTGAGTTGTAATGTCATGCTTAGTGGAAAAAAAAAATTAAAGTTAGTAGACTTGGAATATCACCAGTGGCGGAACTAGACTTTTTTCCTTAGGGGGGCAAGGGGGTGGCCAGGACTATTTCAGGGGGGTCAATGGTTCCTACTACTACACACACAAATATGCACGAACACTCACGATTAATGTTAGCGATTGTGTGCTGTATATCTGTTTTTTATCTTATGTGTTTAAATTATGCATTATTGTTATTATTATTATTTATTCTTACATGGTGTTGCACCTGTTCTTGTCTTGTGTTCTTGGCCATGTCATGACTTCTAATTATTTTTGTCTTTTTGTTATATATACATACACACCTTTCTTTCTTTCAACATTAAAATTCCAGGGACTACAGATGAAAGAAAACTAGTCAGTGATTATTTCTAGTGCATTTACATGTTAATTAATACACATTGATCCTTCTTAAATAAATAAACTTATAAACAATACTTTCAATTTTCAATCATGTTTAAGTTGCTACGTATTAAGCACACAGAAGATGTCATTTTGAGTTTAATTTGTAGTTTATTAATGTACAAAATGAATACGGTGCATTTACCAACACCCTGACGCCACTGACTGGAACTAAAATGCACATGTAGTAACTCAAATCACACAGTTACTGACACACTGAGTCAGTTACACAGTCACACAGTTACTGACACACACAGGTACATATAGTCAGTTGTTCACACAGCCAGTAGTCCATCAAACCATCAACTTTCCACAAAAAAAAATAAATAAATTGCCTTAAATAAATAAATTGCCATCTTTTCTGTCCGCCAACTCCACACCCCCTTAATGCGTGACCATAAGCTACCATACCAGCAACGCCGAGTAGGTCCAACTTAAAGCCAATAAACTAAGAACCCAAATCATCACACAGATATCTACCGTCTCTCTGTAATCCGCGGCTAGCCTCTACAAATGACGCAAAAGATGCCACTGTTTATTAAGAACGTGCAGAAGGCATCTAGCTTCTAGCAGTAGCACAGTGCTCCGTACACTCTTTCCCTAGCAGAATGGGCGTTTTTTGCACTTACAACAAGAAGGTTGAGTGCCACGGTAATAAACACACTCCCTGTACTCCCTTCAAAAGAGGGTCTAGTCTTCAAAATACGCCATGATTTACTTAATTCTGAACGTTGTTCATACTGCTAAAGGTCACTTCACATCACACACCTAGTTTTGACTACATCTGCGTTCTCACCTTTTCTATTGCCAAATAGAAGACTTGCCAAATCATTCTGATTTATGAAACGAAAATCGATTGGCCAGAAGATCCACTGACTGATCTTATTGAACTCGTGAACTTATTTTGGGATAAACTGCGGCCGTTTACTCACCGATATAGGTCAGTCTTAAAATCCATCTGGCTGAGGAGCAGCTGCCTTTTCTGTTCAATGGTTCCTTCTTCTTCTTTTTCTTCTTTCCCATGTCTTCTATTGTAAATTGGATTGCAATGCCTTGTGGTAGCTTGCATTGCGCCATCTACTGTACAGGAGGAACCTAGCAGTCACAGACTTCAATGCAACTGGCTTTTCTCGTGCGGTGCTGTAACATGTCAATCATCTGGGGGGCACCTGGGGTAGCCAATCAGATTCCAGGGGAGGCTAGTGCCCCCCCAGCCACCCCTGTAGCTCCGCCCCTAAATATCACCAAGCACTTTTTCCATTCGAGTCAAGTATGTGTGTCGTTGAAATGCTACTCATGTATTAATAATATTCTCTATTTTCCCATTATTTAAAGCAATGCCATGTTGGCACAGCTGGCCCATGACTACAGGACATATTCGCGTGACACTCCTTCTACTGAACAAATGTTAATGATCTCACTAAACTAACATTTTGTGTACTCATGTATTTCATGCCAACGCCTTCTAAATGCTTTTCAAATTATAACATTTACACTGGACAATTTGTTGGCTACAAGGTTTGTGAATCCTGAAGTGATACCATAGCAGAAGGAAGTCTCTTGAAAAAAATGCTAGACAGTTGATAAATATTACTCCGTGACAGCAATAAATGAAATAATAATCAGCTTAATTACACTATAAACATGGGATTGAAAGTAAAGTCTCCTTTTATATTTAATATCTCATAGGTGGAACCTTAATTTGAGAACTGAGAAAGAAATGCGTGTCATTAGAAGGTATCTATTATTCTATTGTTTCATCATGAAACACCCATGCCTGCCTGACTGGCAGCTCACAATGCCACACACACTGAATAAGCAGCATGTTAAACACACAAACTACACATGAAATCCAAACAACTTTGGTCCAAGTTTAATAGATCATTATCAGAACAAAAGGCTGTTTAAAAATAAATACGGCGTGCTTGCTCTGAGATATATGAAGCCAGCCATCTTCTCAGACTGATGCTCATGCTGTGCCACAGTGTAACACACTATCTGCCCTCTTCTGCATACATGATGCCCATGCTTAGTGGGCTAGTGATGCTATGATTGACAGGGGAGAGAGAGTAATGCCATCCTGCCCACCCCTTCACCAATTTCACTTTCATGGAACCCAGTCACAAATATCTGGAGCATCATCTGGATTCAAATTTGTGATCTCTTGATGCTCCTGATAGATTGATAGACAGGCTCTTAATAAATATGGCCATTTTGTTTGTATGTCATATCAATTGATCACTAAATTAATTCCTGGGAACAAAAACAGAAATATTGAACTCTTGTTTGAACCATGGATGGCACGGTGGTGTAGTGGTTAGCACTGTCGCCTCATAGCAAAAAGGTTCTGGGTTTAAGCCCAATGGCTGACGGGGGCCTTTCTGTGTGGAGTTTGCATGTTCTCCAGGTTCTCTGGTTTCCCCTACAGTTCAAAGACGTGCAGGGTAGGCTAATTGGTGGCTCTGAATTGACCGTGAGCGTGAATTGTTGTTTGTCTCTATGTGTCAGCCCTGCGATGATCTGGCGACTTGTCCAGGCTGTACCCTGCCTCTTGCCCATAATCAGCTGGGATAGGCTCCAGCTTGCCCGCGACGCTGCACAGGATAAGTGGTTACAGATAACGGATCGATGGAGGTCTGAACCATATTCACATGGAAGGCATGGGGGGAGCCATGACTTAACGGTTAGAGAAGCAGCTTTGGGACCAAAAGGTTGCTGGTTCAATTCCCTGGACCAGCAAGAATGGCTGAAGTGCCCTTGAGCAAGGCACCTAACCCCCAACTGCTCTCCAGACTGCTCTGGGTATGTTGTACATCGCTCTGGATAAGAGCGTCTGCTAAATGCCATTAATGTAATGTAATGTAATGAAATTAAGAGCTCCATATGCAGTATTTTACAACAGTTAGATCTGGCCCACTAATGTGATTGGTCAAGCATCATTCAAAGAGCGCTTACAGTATATTTTGCGATCACAACAATGGAACGTTTCACTGCATGTATCACTCTGCCTGTCACATAAAACTTCACTAACTGGTTACTACGATAGCATTAGCAACATCATCCTTGGAGTGGACATGGTAAATGATATAACATGTACCAGGAATATAACTTTTGACTTAAAATATGAAAGCTCATCCGATGAAGATGAAAAGGAAGTGCTATAATGGCTGTTTCACAATCATGGTTGTCTTTTTGAATAAAACCAACTAACTCCTGCAAATAGGTCCAGTGTATATATGCATTTATTCTATCCACATTCACTGGATATGAGCAATCGCACACTCTGATTGGCTACTCTACTAGTAGGCTATCAGCTCATATACCGTGTATAGAGAAAAACAAAATGGCAGCATGTGTTGCTGAACCAATCAAGGATGAAATAAACAGAAATAGCTAAAAGAATATAGTTCTTTTTTTTCTCCCCCCAATATCTCTTGTTCCACACTCCAGCCCAGTCGGTGGCGGTAATGCACCTTTAAATTGTTAAAACCACCAAAAAACCCTAAAGAAGAAGAACCCCCCCAAAAAAGCAACAAAATATGGAATGAAAGTATTTGATGGTAAGAAAGTATCTTTATATTTTTCAAGAATTATTATTATCACATTTTTCACAAATATCTCTTGTCATTTCGCTGGTTTGTTTACATTCTAAGCTGAAATGATTTTATCAGATGTTTTGTATAAAGTTTTTGTTTATTGAATTTGCGAAAAATAAAAATAAAAATGCTCTGTTTCTCAAAATCCAGTGAATGTGGATAGAATAAATGCACTCAATCTCATCGTACTTGGCTCAAATTGGTGCTATGCGCCTCACCGGCTAACAGCTCATGTATGACTCAATTTCATGGAATAACTGTTAATTATGCCGTAGTTTCTTATACTTTATATTGGTATGTAGTAGATATTTATTTTTGTAATTATATATTTATATAGATATTTATGAAGTGTATATATGGAATGTAGTATATATTTAATTTTGTAATTAAATATTTATATAGATATTTATGAAGTGTATATATATGGTATGTAGTATATATTTATTTTTGTAATGATATATTTATATGAGTGATTCCACGCTTATGGGTACTGAAATGGGGACATGAACTTATTTTTAAAAATTCACCTAAAACCATTTCTTTTTTTACCATCAGGTCACAAAACATGTAATCTTTAATGAATGATATGTTAAAAGATAACTTTAATTTTCTGAGATGTAATAAAAACATATTTATATGCCAAAGTCAAGCCTATGAGTTCCAAAATGATGTCTGTTACATTACTTCTGTTACGATTGTCCATCTCGCGTCTGTTACAAATTAATTACAATCTCGCTATATACCATGTTAATCTTATTGAAAGAATGTGTATGTTTATTCTACTACACATGTTTATTAATTATATTTGCTAAAACATCACCTTCCTATGTTTCAAAAAGTAATTCTACATTGTTAAAATTGAGAATATATATGTCCACAACACTTCTGTTACGTTCTGACTTTGGCATATAAATATGTTTTTATTACATCTCAGAAAATTAAAGTTATCTTTTAACATATCATTCATATCATTCATCATAAAAAAGAAATGGTTTTAGGTGAATTTTTAAAAATAAGTTCATGTCCCCATTTCAGTACCCATAAGCGTGGAATCACTCATATAGATATTCATGAAGTGTATATATGGTATATATTTTTATAGGTGTATTAATGTAGTTTGGATTTCGGGGTAGTTAAAAAGGGGTGGGAAATTAAAAAAGTATTGTACTTCTTCCCACTCCTTTTTCGAACAATGTGCGGTGTATTGTAATGTCTTAGCTCTTTGTTATTTTATTTATTCTTTTTTTGTCACTTTCTCGTTTTCTTTCTTTTGTATGTACAAATAGTTGCATACATTTTTTTATACATGTTCAAAATAAAATAAATAAATAAATAAATAAATAAATTCATTCATATTACCAGCTCTACCAACAGCACTAACATCTCTTATAAATTCTTCTTATAAATATGTTTGTAAGAGTTAAATGCAGCTCAGTTTTGACCTCGTGGTCATTTCATTTAATTCTACTTTAATTATTACACTTAGATTTTACTGAATAAATTCAGAATTGAGTGAATGTTGTGGCACTAAAATGTACATTTTTCATAACGTGTAATGGTTGAGTCATGGGGAAGGATGTGTAAAGCATGAGATGTTAAACGGATTTGCACATTCATGCAAAAATAATCTGACTTTGGAAGTATTTTATGACTGCATTTCAAGGTAAAGTGTCATTGGGGCAGACAAAGGTACTGCAGACTGTGTAATTTTTTTTTTTTATTAATGTTTACTAAAAAAATCAGAAATATGCACTTTAATCATGTTTAAAATGTCTTTAAATTTCTCTTTACATCCATATTTGTACCTATCAGTGGCACTGTAATCACAGGATCACCCTTTTGGTTGATTTTATGCATAGTCTGGTTAGTATTCCACAGACAGGTGAGTGGTGCGTGTGTCCTTTCACAACCTGATCTCTTCCAGTCTCCATTTTGAACGTGGTTCAGCTTTAAAAGTAATAAAAGAGGATGGGTTTGGCAAGGTGGTGAAAAACATGTGATTGGGTTTCTTGCAATCCCCCCTTTTCTTGGGCGTAGTATATTCACCCAACCATTTAATTCAACAAATCCACACTCATGATCTGTCAGGAATGGCGCTCGGGTTAGTTCAATTTGTAGCGAGCGATCCTCGTGTGATCAAAGCCTGGGGACCTCTGCTCAACATGCGGCTTAAATTAGACTAACACCAAAGTCTCGAGCTCTCAGAGTCGCTGTTTGGAATGCCTTCGCAAAGAGAGAATTCCTTCACACATATGGTTTCAATAAGAACGGATGCCAGGCTTACGGCTTTAATGGGCTGACACTCCTGACTCCCTGAACGTTCTCGTGCTGTCACCCGCAAAACTGTGTACTGCGTTCTTTTTTTTTTTTCATTCAATGCCCTTGTTAGGTGTTGTGGCCTAGAGGTCATGCAGCTAGGGGAGTGCCTGGTTCCGTGGTGTACTCTTTAGTCGTGTGCGTGTGTAACCCGTACACTGCGGTCTGCCAGAGTCACTGATACTCCTGAAATGACTCCATGCTTTGAGCTAAGCTCATTTCATGGTTTTGTCTCTGTTATGGTAGCCAGACACGTTCTTGTTTGTTTGCAAAGAACGGCTTGGAAGTGATGATGTGTGCAAAGTTATTTAAGTTCAAAGTGTGTGACTGTGTTTGTGTGTATGTGTATGTGTGCGTGTACCTTTCTGTCCCCACATCTGTCCAGCATGTGCATCTCTGCAAATATGCAAACACCATATTATGCCACTCACATCCAAACTCGAGTTCCAGCATCTCCGAAACACATGGCTGCAGTCTCCTGAAACGGTCGCCCACTGACACTGTCCAGCTGAAAAGACTTACACTAAATACAGCTTTGGCCCATAGCTGGAATGTTGGGACAAAATAAAAAGAAATCAAATGGGAAAGGGCTACGTTTTCCATATCTGTATCCTATCATAACATTATCATCTGATAAACCATGTGTTACATGAATGTGAGGCGTCTCCTCTCCTCTCCTCTCCTCTCCTCTCCTCTCCTCTCCTCTCCTCTCCTCTCCTCTCCTCTCCTCTCCTCTCCTCTCCTCTCCCACCACACAAATAAAGCTAATAGCACTCACACTCACACACCAAATCCCCAGATTCCTCCATGCCTCTGATTTCACAGCTGGATTGACTTTAGGAGTCTCAGGAGAGTGGAAAATGTGACATTTTTTACACTGGGTTTGCACTTTTGTCACAACAGGCGTAAAAATCAGAAAAGTAGGAGCAGCAGGAGGGCAAAGCCTCGAGCTGCTGCACTCTCCCACCACTATTTCTGATACACTGCAATTAGCTCAGTCCCTGTAGAGATGACTGCTGAGAGTCGGGCTATGTGCCTGCGTGTGTGTTTGGTGTGTGTGTATATAAGTGGAAAGAGAGATTTAACAATATCTACACCATACATTTTTATACAGTCAGAAAAAAAGATATATATCCAGGTATAGTTTATGCTCTACAAGATACAATAATGGTCCTTGAGGTCCAATTATGTAGCTTAAATGAGGTTTAAAGAGAAAGAAAACAGAAATCAGGACTTATAGAATGGTGCGACTATAAAAAGGAAACAATAAAAGACTATTTGGGTCTCGTCTTTGAAAAATAGACCGATTAGATGTATATCATTTATACTCATTCGTATCAAAAATAAATAAAACAAAACACAATATTGAAGGGTTGTTTTGTAGAGTTACATGTCTGAATGAATTTAAGCTTCTGTTTGGAATTCTTTGGAAATCTTTAATATTTTCTCAGACGGACAACCAAAGAACCCAGGTTCTTTATGATTTATGTATTTAAAAAAAATGTATTTAAGTATGTTGTAATAGGTACACCATATTTGCTTATAGTTTAAACAGAACAAGTTTCAGTTTCTGAAAATGTATTCATTTTTTTTCTTTTCTTGTCTCTCTTTTTTAAATACAACCCCGATTCCAAAAAAGTTGGGACAAAGTACAAATTGTAAATAAAACAGAATGCAATGATGTGGAAGTTTCAAAATTCCATATTTTATTCAGAATAGAACATAGATGACATATCAAATGTTTAAACTGAGAAAATGTATCATTTAAAGAGAAAAATTAGGTGATTTTAAATTTCATGACAACAACACATCTCAAAAAAGTTGGGACAAGGCCATGTTTACCACTGTGAGACATCCCCTTTTCTCTTTACAACAGTCTGTAAACGTCTGGGGACTGAGGAGACAAGTTGCTCAAGTTTAGGGATAGGAATGTTAACCCATTCTTGTCTAATGTAGGATTCTAGTTGTTCAACTGTCTTAGGTCTTTTTTGTCGTATCTTCCGTTTTATGATGCGCCAAATGTTTTCTATGGGTGAAAGATCTGGACTGCAGGCTGGCCAGTTCAGTACCCGGACCCTTCTTCTACGCAGCCATGATGCTGTAATTGATGCAGTATGTGGTTTGGCATTGTCATGTTGGAAAATGCAAGGTCTTCCCTGAAAGAGACGTCATCTGGATGGGAGCATATGTTGCTCTAGAACCTGGATATACCTTTCAGCATTGATGGTGTCTTTCCAGATGCGTAAGCTGCCCATGCCACACGCACTAATGCAACCCCATACCATCAGAGATGCAGGCTTCTGAACTGAGCGCTGATAACAACTTGGGTCGTCCTTCTCCTCTTTAGTCCGAATGACACGGCGTCCCTGATTTCCATAAAGAACTTCAAATTTTGATTCGTCTGACCACAGAACAGTTTTCCACTTTGCCACAGTCCATTTTAAATGAGCCTTGGCCCAGAGAAGATGTCTGCGCTTCTGGATCATGTTTAGATACGGCTTCTTCTTTGAACTATAGAGTTTTAGCTGGCAACGGCAGATAGCACGGTGAATTGTGTTCACAGATAATGTTCTCTGGAAATATTCCTGAGCCCATTTTGTGATTTCCAATACAGAAGCATGCCTGTATGTGATGCAGTGCTGTCTAACGGCCCGAAGATCACGGGCACCCAGTATGGTTTTCCGGTCTTGACCCTTACGCACAGAGATTCTTCCAGATTCTCTGAATCTTTTGATGATATTATGCACTGTAGATGATGATATGTTCAAACTCTTTGCAATTTTACACTGTCGAACTCCTTTCTGATATTGCTCCACTATTTGTCGGTGCAGAATTAGGGGGATTGGTGATCCTCTTCCCATCTTTACTTCTGAGAGCCGCTGCCACTCCAAGATGCTTTTTTATACCCAGTCATGTTAATGACCTATTGCCAATTGACCTAATGAGTTGCAATTTGGTCCTCCAGCTGTTCCTTTTTTGTACCTTTAACTTTTCCAGCCTCTTATTGCCCCTGTCCCAACTTTTTTGAGATGTGTTGCTGTCATGAAATTTCAAATGAGCCAATATTTGGCATGAAATTTCAAAATGTCTCACTTTTGACATTTGATATGTTGTCTATGTTCTATTGTGAATACAATATCAGTTTTTGAGATTTGTAAATTATTACATTCCATTTTTATTTACAATTTGTACTTTGTCCCAACTTTTTTGGAATCGGGGTTGTATATAATAATGAGACTGTCACTGATGGCGTAGCTCACTCTGGCCCTGTCTAGTCCAGAAGAAATGATCTAAAGGGGGCCAGCTTGTGCAATAAATGTTGCAAGCTATATACACTACATACAAGCTATATAAAGAAGATACATACACCCATACCGACCTATTTGCCAGAAAGAATCCAAAATGGCGAGGAATTGACCGAGAAGAAGTGATTTTTGTTGAGCTGCTCATTAAGGCTTACTTAGTCCATAACTTAATGAATAATTGTAATTAAGCAAATCTGAGTAGAAGTTATGTGCATGCTAGGTACCCCTACCTTCATGCCAGAAAGAATCAAAATCGGTGAAGAATTGAGAGAGAAGAAGCGATTTGTGTGGAAACTGCTCATTAAAGGCTTAATTACTCCATATCTTCATTATTAATTGCAATTATGTAAATCTGAGTAGAAGCCATATGCACCACAGGCAGACCTACCTTCCTGCCAAAAAGAATAAAAATCGGTGAAGAATTGAGAGAGAAAAAGCAATTTTTGTGAAATGTAGACGACGCCCGACGGACAGACGATGGACAACACATGGTGGCATAAACTCATCACCTATCGGCCAGATGACCTAATAATCATATTATGCCTGCTTGAGTATGTTCATCCTCGCAAGTAACAAAGCTCACATGACTTTATTTACTTGGCAACAAGGAGCTGTGATTGCAACAAACAATATTTTGAACTGGGATTTTCTCAATTCTGTCCAAATTACTGTGCATATGACAATCTAAAACGATAAATTCAAAGAATTTGGTTCAAATGATTCTTCAGGGCAGTTATATCACATTTGTCAAGCAGTGAATGCTTCAGGCGCCTTTAAAAAATGTGCACAAAATGAAATAAAACTCATAACCATTCTCATCCTGTCATATATGACCTCTCATTAAATGTGTATACAAAGAAAACTAAAGCTTGGACGGAATTAACCGAGATTATTGGTGTCTCTGATGAGTGTACTTAGCCAGTAAAGCTAGCTTTGCTAACCTGCCAGTGAAGCTAGTACGAAGATTTTTTTTTTTCCAATGAAACTGAAGTGATAAACAGACCACGCAGTCTACACTGCTTCATTTTGCTTCCCTGTTGGATTTCAAACTGTTTTCCACAAAGCTCAATGTCTTTAAAAATGATTCCAGTGGCTCTTCTTGGATGCTAGTATGCTAAATAGCTGTAGATAGCTGAAAAATGTGACTTGAATTAATTAACACTCATGTTTGTAAGAGGAATTCTTTAACAAAATTAAGAAACTTTTTTTTTAAATACGAATGGTAGTCAGTGGGAAGTTTAGCTAATGGTTAGTTGTTAGTTGCTAGTTGATTTTAATGCTAACGCTGCACACTCAGTGCCTTGTAAGTGATAATTCACAAGCTGTGATAACATCATTTCACACCTCGGGACATTCGACGTTTGAATTGTGACAAAAAAAAAAAGCATGGAGGTCACTATCGCTACGTTCACACTGCAAGGCTTAATGCTCAATTCCGATTTTTTTGTGAAATCCGATTTTTTTGTGAGGTCGTTCACATTAACAAATATATGCGACTTGTATGTGATCCTCAGTATGAACGAAAAGCGACCTAAAAGTGTTCCGCATGCGCATTGCAGGATACGACGACGTCACACGCAGTGAGCATGGCCAGTGTTTACGGAAGTAAAACCGCCCGGTTGCGGTATGACCCATCCAATCTAGCTTGAATAGCTGCATCCCCCCAAATGGAAATCAGCTCCCTAACCTCTGCGTCCTTCCATTGAGAAGATTCAGAACCTTCACAGCCCGAAGCGTCCCTCGCATTGATGTCATGCGCAGGGGCGCAGATATATTTTTTGAACTGGGGGGGACAAAAAACTGGGGGGGACAAAGCTGCCAGCAAACCAACCCCAACCCCGATATGCCTGTCAAACTTGTTGTGGGTTACCATAGCAACCAAGCTCGAGCTCGCAACCTGTGCAGTCTGCGCAGCTCAACCAACCGAATATCAGTCTTTGTTTTGTTTTATGTGAGTTGTTGCAACTATGTATACACTGCCGTGCACCTCAATAAACCGAATGGTAATTAGTCTTTTGATTTTTCCGTGAGGTTTGCCTTATGCAAAGAAAGACAGCATAGACGTTTTTTCCTCCCTATAAGTGGGGGGGACCGAACGAAGTGAATTTAAATCTGGGTGGGACAAATCCCACCCGTCCCACCCTATCTGCGCCTGTGATTATGCGCCATGTTGTAACTTTTTTTGAGAGACCCGCCGCCTACTTCAGCGCAGAATAGTGACGTTTGTGGCTTGTTGATGACGTGTAAGTCGGATGAATGCGACCTGGCGGTTCAGACTGAAGTCGCATATGAAAAGAGCGGATAGGAATCGGAATTAGGACCACATATCCAAACGGCCTGGGTCGGATTTGAAAAAATTGGATCTGTGTCGTTCATATTGTCAATAAAAGATCGGATACAGGTCACATATGGGCGAAAAGATCGGATTTGAGTCACTTCAGCCTGCAGTGTGAACGTAGCCTATGAAAGCATGCATATAAACAGGGTGCGATTTGTCAAAAAACCAGAAGGGGGGATGTTTTTTTTTTTTTTAATCATGAAACGTCACAAAATTAAGGTAACAATAGGCTAACAGCTCAATAACATCCAATGATATCAAATGAATAACACTAAATGAAAACGAACACTAAACCAGAGATAGTAAATTCATCTTCCTATCTCTCTGACTAAATACACGAACACTAACACAACAAAGTTCGCATTGCTTGTCGCGTTGCTGTGATGTTTCTCTCCCTCCGGATTAAATGGACAGTGACTCGAAAATCACTAAAATACATGAATACTAAATGAACAGTTTGCTCTGATGGCGCAGTTCATGTGGCCTTTTCTGCTTTCCCGTCGATGTGCTATCCGCCGCGTTTCGCCCTTCTTTAATCCACATTTCTGCGAATTTCTCAGCAGGGAAGGAACGCACGTCTGGCCCATTGACAGCGAGGAAAAGAAGGCTGTCAGTGTGGATACATTCATTCTGTTGCGCTCATCAGTAAGGATGTGATTCATGGCGCTAAATCCACGTTCACACTCTGGATATTGTTATTATCTACAATGTATCTATTTGCTGGGGACGTTTGTGAACATCAAAGCTGCCACTTCGGGTCATTTTGAAAGTGAGTGCAATGTAGACCATAGAAAACTGTGTCACAACATGCCTGTCATGTCAACTTTTTTTTTGGTTTGTTTGTTTTAATGACGGGGTTGTCCCCGAGGATTTTTTTTCAGCAGAGATAAAAACCAGAGGAGGGGATGATCCCCACCATCCCCCCCAGCAAATCGCACCCAGCATATAAATCTACTTTATCCACAATTTTATAGTTACAGTCCTGAGTGGCTATTGTTTCTGTTCTATGATAGTGAACTTCAAACATTCATGCAGCATTTTAGATTTAATTTGTAGTACAGCAACAATAGTGAGCAGCTAAAGAACTAGTTAGCCAGCTAGCATTGGTGATTACCCTTGCCATAGTCCATTGCAACCTGCTAGACTTGTTGAGCTAACTCACAAGTGGGAACCAACGCCAGGCAGATAGGTCCATCTCCACGCTCCAGGAATAGTTGGTGGTTTATGTGCACAATAGCAGGAAGCAAATACAAAAGCGTTTTCCCAGATCTGGTCTGGGCGATCCAGCCATCATCCCTAACTGCTTATCCTGTGCAGGATCGCAGGCAAGCTGGAGCCTATCCCAGCTGACTATGGTCAAGAGGCAGGATACACCCCGGACAAGTTGCCAGATCATCACAGGACTGACACATAGAGACAAATAACCATTCACGCTCACGCCTACGGTCAGTTTCGAGACACCAATTAGCCTAACTTGCATGTCTTTGGACTGTAGAGGAAACCAGAGCACCTGGAGGAAACCCACGCAGACACTGGGAGAACATACAAACTCCACACAGAAAGAACCCCGTCAACCACTGGGCTTGAACCCAGAACCTTCTTGGTGTGAGGCAACAGTGCTAACCACTACACCACTGTGTCGCCCTCTGGTCTGGGCAATGCCAACCATATCTCTGCCACTTGGCACCAGTAGTCACCCCTGAGCTTGGATCAGAGTTAGATTGGTCCAGTTCTGTTTATTGATCACATCCATGACATAAGAGGGAAAGTTGGCCTCATGAATGTAGGTTTGGGACAGTCTTGCCCTTTGACTATGATCTCCTTGCTTCTCCTGTATTGCTCAACTTCTTGCAATGACCTATGTGCTACATCTGGTAGCTCTTGGTAGAAGTTCTTCTCGAATTTCGGCAGCTCAGCCAAGTTCCAGTGTTTCTTCCGCAGTGTGTCTCCCAGACTGCCGAACTTCTTCCCAGACACTGGACAACTTTGAGTCCCCCTGAACCACGGAGGCCTGCTGCTGTAACTGCTCCCATAACTTCTGTCATGGCTGCGGTCTCTGTTGAAATATCCAGGGATTTTCTAGTTAACGAGATTTACAAATAAATACATTAATAAATACAAAGACTATTATAAGATTAATTTGGCCCCACTCCTTCTTATACCAACAGTGATGGCATCCTCAAACCCTCTCAAAACAGTGCATGATCACAGCTATGGATTTAACCAATTCTGTGTGTTTATTAAGCCCTGTGATGACCTGGCGACTTGTCCAGGGTGTACCCCACCTCTCTCCCATAGTCAACTGGGATAGGCTCCAGCTTGCCTGCGACCCTGTACAGGATAAGTGGCTACAGATAATGGATGGATGGATGTGTGTTTATTAATTGATATAAAGACAATCCTGCTATAAACTAATTTTTAAAGTAACAGTAGAGAAAGAGAATGTTATGCAGTTCACAGTGCGAGTGGCCATGTTGATTTGATGTCACTCTGTAAACAGAGAAGGAACTGGTAGTTGAGTAGAAGTAGTTGAAATTGCAAGTTGATTGGGGCATTTTCTTGTGTTTTTTTTTTTTTTTACCAGTTGTAGGAGAGGAATTATGAGTTGCAACTTCATCTCAAATGTAGCATGCTACAGTTCCATGCTAGTGATTGATTACTAGCGAAAGAATAAGTGAGTGTAATATTTATAACCAATGTCATGAAATTGCCAACATATCCCAGCATATTATCCAAAAGAAAAAAAAATAATGCTTCTAAGTATGTTTTGAATGCTTTTCCTCCATTTTAGCTAAATGACTACATCTCAGGCCAGAAACGTATCCCAGTACTCCAGAAACAATAATTTGGAAACGTGTATTTTTTTTTAAAGCTTTCTATGTGACTAATAGAGACATTATGTATTTATTTGGCCTGAAGATTGATTCCAGATGGTCTGGTTTCTCTTTTTTTCACTTCTTGTCAGATTATTTTTATTGTTTTCATTATCGTCTTATTGCCTTGTGACTTCTGACGTTAATAAGACAGCGTTTTGTTCTTAATAATGTCTTTTGATTTTCAGCCTTCAACCTTCAGTATGATCAAAATAGTTGCTTAGATTTTGGGTTTCCTCTTTAACAAGCCCGCTAAGCTAGTTTTATAAAAAGAAGAAGGAGGAGAAGAAGAAACAACCGCGTCCGTGACCATAAATACGCTCTGTCGACTTCAAACAGAGTAGGCCTCCGTTAAGTATTCGCAGAACAAGGTAATTTATGCATAAAGTGACTTTCGTCATGTATCCGAAATCAAAGACCAACTTTTACAACCTGCGCTGTGAAAAGAACCAGAGGATCAGCGCCAGCAACTGAAGAGGACTTTCACTCATACCTCTCTCTCTCTCTCTCTCTCTCTCTCTTTTTTCCTGTAGGCAGCAGGGTTAATCTGAGGCATAAAGGTTACGATGTATATCTTGTGAGTAATGATGGGCTGATGTGTGTGGAGATGCCGTGACAGTGTGCAGTCGTTAACCTCTGCTCGTGGCACAAAGCGCCGATAGCTATGCTATGGAAAGGACATCTCTCCGTCCATCCATGTGATTTACAGCTTTTAGCATGTCCCTTGCACAGTGCAGGTCGACACTATCCACTTCTTTTTTTTCTTTCGAAAAGAAACATCGCTCAAGCACCTGCAATATCCCCGACGTGTCAGTGGATTTAATTTGTGGCGCAGTTTAACCCATAGACTTTTACAATTTCAAAAAATGAAAGGATTAACAACCAAACTTGGATCTCATTATTATCTCATTATCTCTAGCCGCTTTATCCTTCTACAGGGTCGCAGGCAAGCTGGAGCCTATCCCAGCTGACTACGGGCGAAAGGCGGGGTACACCCTGGACAAGTCGCCAGGTCATCACAGGGCTGACACATAGACACAGACAACCATTCACACCTACGGTCAATTTAGAGTCACCAGTTAACCTAACCTGCATGTCTTTGGACTGTGGGGGAAACCGGAGCACCCGGAGGAAACCCACGCGGACACGGGGAGAACATGCAAACTCCACACAGAAAGGCCCTCGCCAGCCACGGGGCTTGAACCTGGACCTTCTTGCTGTGAGGCGACAGTGCTAACCACTACACCTAAAAATTAAAAAAAGTTAAGGTGATTTAATAATTAAGAATCCTAAATTGTGTTTGATAGGGTTATGAAAACATCGGTGGTGTAGTGGTTAGCACTGTTGCCTGACAGCAAGAAGGTTCTGGTTTCGAACCTGGTTTTGAAAGTTCTGGGGGTCTTTCCATCTGGAGTTTGCATGTTCTTCCCGTGTCTGCATGGGTTTCCTCCGGGTGCTGTGGTTTCCCCCACCATCCAAAGACATGCGGTTAGGTTAACTGGCTCCTTTGTGATTAGTTACCTTCTTTCCAATGCAATCTCATTCTTTGATATTCTATACATTTTCTACACAAGAGATCATCAAACACTATCTTTTTAAAAATGTGTAAAATTTGAACACATGACTGTGGATAAACATGGACAGCAGAACGTCTCGGAAAAGTGAAGCCACGACAGGTCTAGCACCCCTCCTGGTTGGTTGCAGTATAACATCTAGCCCCGCTCATCCCCAAATGTTTCAATGACAAAATTACCTTTTTTTTTCCATGTCACTTTTCTTGTCTCATTCTCATCTCATTATCTCTAGCCGCTTTATCCTGTTCTACAGGGTCGCAGGCGAGCTGGAGCCTATCCCAGCTGACTACGGGCGAAAGGCGGGGTTCACCCTGGACAAGTCGCCAGGTCATCACAGGGCTGACACATAGACACAGACAACCATTCACACTCACATTCACACCTACGGTCAATTTAGAGTCACCAGTTAACCTAACCTGCATGTCTTTGGACTGTGGGGGAAACCGGAGCACCCGGAGGAAACCCACGCGGACACGGGGAGAACATGCAAACTCCACACAGAAAGGCCCTCACCAGCCATGGGGCTCGAACCCGGACCTTCTTGCTGTGAGGCGACAGCGCTAACCACTACACCACCGTGCCGCCACTTTTCTCGTCTACAGTGTCTAATTCAAACAGTTAGTTTTCTCCAGGCTGATATATGCACATTTTATTTTCCTCCAGAAATTCATTTTTAAAATGGCATTCTACTATATCATAAGAACATAAGTGTATCTCTTGGGAACGAAGTGATTGACAGCCTTGGTGACATGCTGGACCTTTGGATTGGAAGAAGGGGCGGGACTACTAAATGAGTAGGTGTCAAGTCAAAGTCTCTCTCTCACGCCAGAATCTGGTCTTCTCAAGCAGTCTCCTGTCCCAGTTCTAATCAACTCTTTAAGGTGTATGGGTGTGGTGTCAATCTCTGTTTCGATATCCATCGGCTTCTTTCCTATACAGCTAGGGTTACAGTGGGGGGCTAGTCCTCTGGTAACCGCAAGAGTTTGACTTCCCCACTCGCATCTATATTGCAGCGTGCCTTGCCAGATGGTAGTCAGTACCATTTTTATGATGGTCTTTGGTATGACCCAGCCGCGAGTAGAACTTGTGATCTTCCAGTCGAAAGGCAGACACGCTAACCATTAGGCCAACTTGCGGTCAATGAGTAAGTGTACCTGACTTTAAATCTCATCTCTACTGTGCAGACTCTGGTACCAAACTTGACACCGTGGAGGAGGACTCATTTCTATTTTTTTTTTTACAGTCATTGATTTGAACAAAAAGGACAACATGATTGATTCTTGTCCCACAAATATTTTACAAAAATGGTGGCTAGGCTTGTTTGTTTGGCTTTATTCCACAGCGCTGCTGAATTCCCAATTCTGATTGGTCAGAAGGTGTGGCATTGATTAATTAACAATTATCCACCAAAGGTGAAGTGAATATCTGTGAATAATAACTGAGATGAAGTCAAGGTTATTATTCTCCGATATTAATTGAGGTTGAAGTGGATAACTGTTTTCATATAAATACACAGGTGATTATTTATTCAAAATAATAATTTATTTCAAACTTCAAAAGCAGTATGCAAATGTAATAACAGCGTGGTGCAGATTTGCGTCACTTATCTACGCCAACTCACATAAAATACTTTGTTTTGAAATCGATAAAATAAATCACAATCCCACTTTACCTTTGAGTAGTTTTAGACCAAACTTCGAAGCATCTTTAGTGCTTTTAGGAACAGCATTTTTTTTTTCATTATTTGTACCGTAATTCTTCCTCATTTACGGTGACAAAGCAACTGGCCGCCATTTTGCCAAGTCACTCGAGGTGATTATCAAGAAATAGTCTGAATTTCTTGACTAATCAGTGCACGCTATTTTCTATAGACCCTTTTCACGTGACGTCACGACAAACGCGGCCGCCATTTTGGACATGTACTACCAGTAGTTTACCACAGCCAACATTGAGGAACGGCAGCAAAGAAAGTTTTTACTTTCAGCAAGACTTCCATCATGCCACTATATTGTTGTGCACCTGGATGTAGTAACCATCAACAAACAAGGCAAGGTTTATCATTTTATCGGATCCCGACCGACGGAGAAGATGGATATCGGCCATTAACAGGAAAGATTGGCAGCCCTCGGCATACCAACGCTTGTGTAGTGACCACTTTGTGGGAGGTAAGATGAATAAAATTAGCCAGAAAAGGCATTACATTGTTGTTAACATTCTGTGGCGGCGAGTGTGTAACCAAATAGGTTAAAATAACCCATTGTAACCTCTTTGTTCTTCTGTAGTAGCTATTAGCTAACGACATTAGCTAACGTTGTGTTCCTTTGCTGTTGGTAGACTGTAGGACAGATCAGAGGCAGTGTTGCCAGATACTGCTGATGTTTTCCAGCCCAAAATATGTTCAAAACCCACCAAAATGCACTTAAAACCGCCCAATCTGGCAACACTGATCAGGGGTAATGTCCTACAAACAGGGCTTAATTTGAGGGGGAGCAAGCCGGAGCGCGCTCCGGAACCTCGGACGTTGGCTCCGGCAGCTATTTACACTGGATCCGGTGTAAATAGCTGCCGGATCATAATTACAGTAAACTAGTAAATACAGTAAAGGAAAAACTTGAGACTGAAAGGTTTTAACAGTCATCCAAATGACTGAACGTAAACATACTAGCTACTATGTTGCTGACATTAGCTAGTGCTAACAGCTAGCTGCTAGTACACTGCTACAACACAGACACCAACCCTAATAATACAGTTCTTGGTCATTGCCTGGTAACAGCAAATTTATAACGGGCCATGTCTCAACAGACTAAGAAGTTATTTCAATGACATTTAATAACATTTTGTTTATCCTGAGGACCGAAAGTAAATGAAAATGTGAACAAACCTTAGCTGTAATAAGATGGCGACCACCGGCTCCAGGGACGACCCGCTGATGTAGGCATGTTACCCAGCCTGACACAAAATATTTGTAGGCATCCAAACTCTTATACGCTTTCAGATCAATATCTGTGTATGGCGATGGGTTTTTAACGACATAGGTATACAGATCATGTGGGCCGAAGTCAGGTAAAGACGAGGGCTTCGTGTACTTCCATACGTCAGTGAACAATCCTGGTGGAAGCAGGTAAACGTCGTTCTCTAAGCCTGCTAACCTCAATTTTTGCAAATACCTCTCCCTCTGCTCGCCCTGTAAATGCCCTACGTCGCTGGATAGTGAAGGTGTTTTCTGCATCTCGCTCCTTTTTCTTTTATGTTTTTCGTTTGTCGCCTTCCTCGCATTCAAACTGATTCGAGCCGAAGTCCACTACATGTCCAAAATGGTGGTCGCGTTTACGAAGGTCACGTGACTGAAAAGGGTCTATAATCACTTGCGTATTTACTAATGATCTATAACAGCAGCTTTAAAAGGATTTCTGGCTACAAGGTTTAGATCAACATGCTAGCTCAAATGCGTTATCGTTTCTATAGCCACGGATAATTGAGAGGGACTTGTCTGGGGGACGTGCCACATAAACGGATTAGGAAAACGTAACTTTGCTTGGTGACTTTAGCATTTGTGGAAGAAGTCTCCAGTGTCAGGGCTTTGTAACAATAAGAATGTTTTGTTGTTTCTCAGTAACATGACAAGCTTCATTATTAATACAGTTATTAGAGGAAAAAAGAAGAGAGGCTGGTGAGGGAATGGCAGATTATAAGCAGTATAATGTAAGAGATAACATAACAGGAAAATACTTCCACAACGTAACTATAAATGGATAAAAAGTATGATGTGCTGTTCTTGATGTGTTGGTAAAACTGCTGGAATAAAACACTTCATGTCATGTTGCTCTTGTCTCGCGCTGCATCACACCATGTTGTTCTTGATTATTTTCGTATAGCAGGACACCGCCAAGTGTTTTATACCTTACTTAAAGGAGGACTGAAGGCAAATTTTTTATTATGAAAATTCTATTTATCTCATTTTATTAAATATCGGAATGCATTTTTGATCGCTATTTTGTCACTGCTATAGCAAGTTATTAGTGTTTGAAATATGCTCTGTAATATATCAGTCCATATGTCAAAGCGATGGCTGTAAACGAGATTCGTTGAGACCTGTGCAAGACATCGTAGGATGGAAGTAAAACGTACAGCAGAAATCAAAGCGACCAACATCTGCCAACGTTGTCAAAAGACGTGTGCACCCTATTTCGAATGCTAACGTAATCAAGCCGGAAGTTTTGTTTGTTTCGATAGCAATCAGGAAAGTTTGAAAAAAGTTGGCAGTAATCGTCATTTAAACTCGTTTTTGTGTAATATTTAATTTGGAAAACAGTTTTCAAAATGGCGGCACTGACACTGACACTTCTTCACGTTTCGAAGTCTCGCACAAGTCTCGTGAAGA
Organism: Neoarius graeffei; assembly: GCF_027579695.1. Classification (NCBI taxonomy): domain Eukaryota; kingdom Metazoa; phylum Chordata; class Actinopteri; order Siluriformes; family Ariidae; genus Neoarius; species Neoarius graeffei. The sequence continues at coordinate 45,842,866 of NC_083595.1, read as the reverse complement.
TCGCACAGATAAGCGACGCCTGCCGTGGACCAAACGAACTAAATTCAACATGACTAAAAACCGAATAGGCCGATAAGTATAATATTTAATTGCAGTTAGTTGCCAATATGAGTCACGATATAAGGTTACTAAAACCGAAAACGTAATTGAATAACACGTTAATTAAGAAATAAAGCAAGTTTAAAAATGACTTCAGTTCTCCTTTAACACACTACCAGACTACAGAGCTTGAAATTAGTATGTCAGGAGAAGGCGTGAGTGAATACTGACTACTGCCCCCCAATGGTGTGGAGAACAATTCCTTTTTTGCAAGTGCATATAGTTCAAGCCTTACAGCTATTCATCGTAATCATTTTGGCGGTTACAAGAAGAACTTTTTTACAGAAGGCTAATCAAGTAAAGGTGAATGAATATAACCTTTAAGTTGATAAAGCAAATATAAATTATTTCAAGCATAAGGTGCTTTACCGCAAGGACTGTCATATTGGCAAGATTCGTTCAATCCGTAACACTTTCAGCGCTAATTGCACAACCTGAATTTGACTCTCTGATGGTAGTATCGGCATGTCACTACACTCTGAGGCTGCAAAAGATGGATGTAGCCGAAATATGAAGTGAGTGCCGTCTGAAATCCAAAGCATATGTGTACGAACGCTCTATGGCATGATGTGTTTTGCACGTGAGAGTGAGAGAAAAGAGAGAGGAGGAAAAAAGACAGACAAGTAAAAGAAGAAAGGAATCACAAGAAAGTCTATGAAGTGTCAGGGCATTAGCCTCTGCCATGACCCTGTGACTGTTTGTTGACACTTTCTGGATGGAGGCCCTTGAACACAAAAAGGGGGAAATGAGAAAGAAAAGAAAAAGGAATGCTCTTTTTGATGGATGAAGGGGTCTCCTGTTACATTTGGATGGAGTACAGCTGTGACAAGCTGCTAAGTACACCCAAACAAGCTGCCTCGCATCTGAGAGATGTAACAGAGCAGCTTAACAGCATCGGGTCCACCCTCACACGCTCAAACACACACTTTTCCGTGTACACATTGTGCAGGGGGGAGAATAAAGCAAGAACAGACAGCAAGAAATTGTTTCAACTTGGAGAAATATTATCCTTGAACTTGTTCCACTGGGATTCAGCCACTACCTAATTTTACTCTGAGTATTTGAGAAGAGAGAAAGTGTGAAGGAAAGAAAAAGACATGGTGTATTAGTGGAGGGTGTTTGGGATTACAGGGGATTATTACGTGAGACCGTGTGAGAATAAAATTAATATGGTGGGCGCTTGTCTGTTAAATAGTTTAGTGCTTTGTAGTTTAGAGAACAATTTTTGTTTTAGTTGTTAGTTTCAATTTTTCATTTCATCTGAAGTGCATTTCATGAATGGATCGTGGTGGCAAGTATTTCTACACATACAATTTAATAGACACATGATACAAAAAAATGAAAAAAAAAAGTTATTATTATTATTATTATTATTATTAATAAACTGATTTGTTTATTTGTTTGTTTGTTTGGTTTTACATCACTGATGAGATGAGAAGTTCAATTCATACTTGAACATAAATGTTAATTTAATTAATTTTGATTTTTGTCAATTTATTAATGTTTATCAATTCAGACAAAATAACATCACCACTAAAATTGCTGCTGTGTAAAATTATTGGCACCTTTCATCATAATAATATGGCAGTATGAACATGGAAAATGGATAACAGCAAAATAATGATAATCTGTATTTTTTTTTTTCAAACAGGAAACTGAAGAAAAAAACCTGAAAAAAAAAACCTTGGATCTTTTCTTTTTAAAGACATAAACTTGTTGCAAGTATTTATTTATTTATTTATTTATTTATTTATCTATTTATTTATTTTTACCTTTTCTCAACTAGTTTTGTTGTTGTTGTAGTAGTTGTTGTTGTTGTTGTTTGTTTTTTGATATGTTGTATTTTATGTTGTTGTTTTGGTTAAAAAAAAAAGCCTAAAGAAAATTACTTGTAAGAAGTTGACAAAAAGATCCAAACCTTATTTTTTTAAATAATAATAATAATAATAATAATAATAATAATAATAATAATTATTATTATTATTATTATTATTATTATTATTATATAATTTTATTATTTATTTTATTTATTTTTTAATTTTTTTTCAAAAATACTACTTTCAAAAATTTTGATACACCAAAATGTAATACTTTGTGAAGGCTGCCCTGAAGATGATAACAGAACATAATTTGCAAAAGTCTCCTACAAGGTTATAGCGAATGCTCCTTCTACAGAATGTTATAGAGTCATCGCCTCCATGCAGAACATTTCAGAACCTTTTATATATTTTTCGATTCATAAATGTGGACGCCCTCTTCAATCCTGACCACGGGTTTACATCCAGAGACGGCTGTTGCAAAAAACATTTGTGTTGTTTTGGTTGTATATTTTTGGTGATTTCTTTGTGAAATTCCAGCTTTAATTTCACGCTTATTCCAACAACCGTGTTGTCTTTGTGTAATCGAGGTGCTACATTGTATGATTTACATATACTTCAACCAAAACCAGCTTTTTCATTTTCAGTTTTATTTTCCTTTGACTATATCCATGCATTAGTGAGCACACACACACATACAGTAGTGAACACACACAGTGTCGGGGCTTCTTCTCTCAGGATGCACTATTGTTGAATGTCTCGATCCATCATGTGTGTAGGTTAAAGAACAATCCCTCTTCCTGTACTCCGCACTTCACACTTGTTTGAGCAGGACACAAAACAAAGGCATCCTTTATACTGGTAACATCATCATCTTCTCACCCCCCCCATCACACACGGGCACACACTCAACCTTTAGCACCACCAGCAATATCTCTGACTCACAACAAAACCCCCCTGAAATGAACCAATAACACACACGCCGGCCATCAAGAGGAGGTGTGACTCCTGGGCCTTCAGAGAGGAAATGTGTTTACATCACAGGCTCATGGTGTTATTTTTCTGTGTTGCTACGTGCTGTTTTTGGGCCTCACCGAGGTGAGAGAGGAGGACAGAAGGATATCCAGGCTAAACGGTGGTTCGGGTTTGAAGTGTGCCAGGATCCTGCTGAGCTTGCTGACCTGTGCTCAGCATCGGGGTGGGAAAAGAACTGCGCTGACGTCACACACCCAGCGAAGCGGTGTCATTGTGCGATCGCAACACAATGCTGGGCCAGTCAAGGGTGGATGTGTTTTGCTAAGGTCAGGTATTATTTGTCATGTCGGGTTCCTCTTTTTGAACGGGATCTAAATATAGATGGTGCCTTTAGTTCCACGAGAAGGATGGGACACTGAGAAACAAGAACGCATAAATCATATGAAAACACGTTCAAGCTTGATTGTATTATAAAAGACAGCCCATGAGACAGGTATTATAGGAAACATGCACCATATGTAAAGGATTTTCATAAATTTGATCCAGGGCGTGGAAGTCATGCACATTTGATTTCTCTCTGATATGCGTGCCGTAGTCTGTCTGCTCCATATTTTGGATATTTGTCATAAAATCTTCTCCAGTCATGCACTGATTATTATTTTTTTTGTCTTGTTTTGTTTTGTTTTAACTTTGCGATTTCCTATTTCCTTGAATAGATCTGTGATCATAAGAAAACAAAGGCAAGCAGCTTCAAGACCTTTTTATTTTTAATTTTTTTTGAGCTGAAAGCAAGAAAAAAAAAAGAAAAGCTTTAGCACTTGGATGTTCCTCAGTTATTCATTTGATTTAATTTGGAAAACATCTCCAGCAAGTTTTCTTTGAAGTGACATCACTAAATAATAAAAAGCAATTAAATATAAATCACAGGAGCGATGTCGGTATTTGTGTTATTCCTGTTTGATTTCCAGAGCATATTTGATCAATCTCTTTGCCTCATTTTTTTCCTCTATAGGCCTCATCTGCTTCAACTAAACACTCTCTCTTGCTCTCTCGCTCTTTCCCTGTCGCTCTTTTTTCCTTCTCATTGTTTTTATTCCCCACCAATCCACTTCCTTGAGCACGTAATGCATGCAGTAAATTATTCAGACCAAATTAATTTTACAGCACCTTGTTTCCACTAAGCATTGCCAACATCTGTTGTCAAGTCACAAGTTTACCTTGTTGGTCATTACTTTCCACAATGAGCGAAATGTTTTATTAACCTCCCGAGGGACGGCCTTTGCAGATCAGGCAGAATCATCACTACTTAGCAAACCTCCGCTGAACTTTACTAATCAAAGCTTGGCTGCAGTTTCAGCGCCAGTGTTCCACTAATGCGATTGAGCTATTGGACAAAATGGACGTGTCAGGAAATCGCTGACTTGGATGAAGCAGGGAAGCTCGTTTGAAAGTGACGCAGTGCTTTGCTGTTTTCTACTTAACGTAATCCAAGTCTCCGCGCTATTGTTTCTTTAATAATAGTAATTGCCTTTGGTGGAAACTTCTTCTTGCTGAGCTTTTACAAGATAGGTTGTGCAAAGGATGTGGATAGAGCGAAGATGGATTCTTTAAAGTAAATGGAAACTTTTTCCATTTTTAACTCAGAGCTGTGTAAACAGAAATGGGCTTAACACTTCACTTGAGTCCACTTAAGGCTACATAACATCGACATAACCCCTTACTGTCAACTAACGTTGCTTGATTGATTTTATTTCGTACAATAATGCACAAAATACATAAATATAGTGTACATAAAGATAGATGGATAACACAAGAAAGTGTATAACACTTATTTCCATTGTGGTCTGGCAACATACATGAACATTAATAAAGATTGATTCCAACCAGCAACAGCTGCCATAAAGACTGCTTTTGTGATTTATTTATTTTGTTTATTTATTTAATATAGAGCTTAAAAAAGTTAAATTGCTATCCCTAGTGTTGTTCTTCTCCCGGGATCAAAAACTCAAGTGCTGTTTAACATAAAAACTTCATTCAAACTTTGTTGCGTACTTCTTCTAACTTGGATAACACTTTTCTTGTTGATATTCCACCTGCTTCCCTTTTTATTCCTCTAGCCACCTTTTCACCCCGTAAACTTTGTTTGGGAAACTGCTGCCTCGCGAGTCAAGTTCCAAAATAATTCCTTCAAATTTACAAGACATGATCGGGACAATACTACAAAGCATTCCACCTCTTTTCATACCTCTATCACTTCTGATTTCTGGTGGGTTTTTTTTAATCGCTTGCATTTCCTCCCATTGGCTTCAGTTCATTTTTCAAGGCTGAACTGCGAGAAATTAAATGCAAGAACCACTGAAGTTGGTAAACATCATTAGGCTGTCCTACCTGACATAAATACGGCATAACTTTTTCTTTCTTTCTTTCTTTCTTTCTTACTCATCCTTCTATTCTCTCATGGGAAACCAAGTGAGCTACAGGCTGTCTTTCTATGGTAATATATAAAACTTACCAATCATTTACATTTCTGTATCTCTTTCTCTCTTTCATGCAATCATTCATTCTCTATGATAATGCTTTTCTTTTTGATATTCTACCTGCGTCCCTTTTTTATTCCTCTAGCCACCTTTTTCCCCCCCGTAAACTTTGTTTGGGAAACTGCTGCCATGGTAGTCAATTTCCAAAATAATTCCTCCAAACTTACAAGACATGATCTGGGCAATACTACAAAGCACTCCACCTCTTTTCATACCTCTATCACTTCTGATTTCTGTTTTTTTTCATCCCTCACTTTTCCTCCCATTGGCTTCAGTTAATTTTTCAAGGCTGAACTGCTAGAGATTAAAAGCTAGGACCAATGAAGTTGGTAAACATCATTAGGCTGTCAAATCTGACATAAATACGGCATAATTTTTTCTTTCTTTCGAACTTTCTTTCTTTCTTACTCATCCTTCCATTCTCTCATGGGAAACCAAGTAATCTACAGGCTGTCTTTCTATGGTAATATATAAAACTTACCAATCGTTTACATTTCTGTATCTCCTTCTCTCTCACACACTCAATCATTGAATCTATCTATCTATCTATCTATCTATCTATCTATCTATCTATCTATCTATCTATTTTTCATTATTTTCTTTTTTTTGCTTTTTAAGAACTAGTATTTCCATCAAGAAATGCAAAGCTTGTTTTTTTTTTATTCTGAACATATATTCTTTGATAATCTATGAGGCGGCGGCACGGTGGTGTAGTGGTTAGCGCTGTCGCCTCACAGCAAGAAGGTCCTGGGTTCGAGCCCCGGGGCCGGCGAGGGCCTTTCTGTGTGGAGTTTGCATGTTCTCCCCGTGTCCGCGTGGGTTTCCTCCGGGTGCTCCGGTTTCCCCCACAGTCCAAAGACATGCAGGTTAGGTTAACTGGTGACTCTAAATTGACCGTAGGTGTGAATGTGAGTGTGAATGGTTGTCTGTGTCTATGTGTCAGCCCTGTGATGACCTGGCGACTTGTCCAGGGTGTACCCCACCTTTCGCCTGTAGTCAGCTGGGATGGGCTCCGGCTTGCCTGCGACCCTGTAGAAGGATGGAGCGGCTAGAGATAATGAGATGAGATGAGAATCTATGAGGCTTTTTACTTCATATAAATAGTTTTTAAAAATTATATATATGTATATATATACGTACAGGGCCAATCAAAAGTTTGTACCCACCTTCTAATTCAATCTTTTTTCTTTATTTTTATGAATTAAAAGTCACTTCTTCATGTCTTAAGGTAATGATGAATGTCGTTTTTCTTTACTCAGTTGAGTGGGTCTTGACATAATACTTTATGGATTACTACAGTTGTGGAATAGGGCTATTTATTTATTTAATATTTTTATTATTTACTATTCACTGTTTGATCTCAAACATCTTAAGAAGGCAAGAAACTCGTCCACTAATTAACCTTTGATGAGGCACAGCTGCTAATTGAGAAGCATTCCAGGTGACTACCTCATGAAGCTGGTTCAAGTGCTAGTCTAACGAAAATTACATCATAAAATCCCAGGTTTTCTGTGTGCGATGTGCTCAAATAGGTTGCAAAGTTCACCGATAAATTAAAAATTTGTTTGAAAAATAATTTTTTTGAGTCTGAATTCTGTTCCAGAAATCATTAAAAGCTTGTCCGCCATTATTAGATCGCAGCGATTCACAGGTGAGTGGTGCTGCATGTGTGACATCATATGCGCCACTGCCTTCTTTTGTATCGACACAAACTCTATACATATTCTCTATATATATTCTCTGCAGTGGTGTGCGTTCTTGATATGATCTTCTTATGATCTTCTTACGGTGTCCCTTTACAGAGAGCTGGTTTTAAGGTGAATTGAACTTGTTTGAAATTTTATGGTAAAGTCCCTACAATAATCACGGAATTGGTGTGAAGGAAAAGTCCATTGCAAGATTAATTTCTCATCTCATTCTCATCTCATTATCTCTAGCCGCTTTATCCTTCTACAGGGTCGCAGGCAAGCTGGAGCCTATCCCAGCTGACTACGGGCGAAAGGCGGGGTACACCCTGGACAAGTCGCCAGGTCATCACAGGGCTGACACATAGACACAGACAACCATTCACACTCACATTCACACCTACGGTCAATTTAGAGTCACCAGTTAACCTAACCTGCATGTCTTTGGACTGTGGGGGAAACCGGAGCACCCGGAGGAAACCCACGCGGACACGGGGAGAACATGCAAACTCCACACAGAAAGGCCCTCGCCGGCCCCGGGGCTCGAACCCAGGACCTTCTTGCTGTGAGGCGACAGCGCTAACCACTACACCACCGTGCCGCCCCAAGATTAATTTATAATTTATAATTTATCTCTCTGTAATAAACTTCCCTGTGTATTTCTGAATCTTGTCATTGCCTTTTTGTCCACTGAAACACGTGCGACCTTATATTGCAACTAAAAACATGATTTCGATATCAAATGAATGGACACGCTATCGTGTTATCTTTCTCAGCTAACTCATTGGTTTTTTTTTCTGTATTTATCGGCTCTGAAAGAGATTCTCTCACAACATGAGCAAAATGCATGCTGTTCAATTAATACTGTATCTTCAGGTACTATTAATGCCAATAGTGTGCAAAGTGTCATCAAGATAAACGCTGGATATGCTGAAGAATCTAAAATATGAAACATTTTAACACCTTTTTTTTGTTTGCTACATAGTTCTATATGTGTTCCAGATGTTATTTCATAGTTTTGACATCTTTGGTATTGTTCTACAATGTAGAAAATACAAAATACAGAAAAACCTATGAATAACTAGAGTATGGGGTGTACAAACTTTTGATTATTTTTTATAATTTTAACAAAGTGGCAAATGTTTTACTCGGTAATTCTATAAATGTCATTTATGATTTATGATTCATGTCATTAATAATTCACAATAGTCAAAAACTTATCTATGTGTTACAGCATGATAATAAAACTTTATGCTGAAAAATGTGTCAGTTGACATGAAGTCATTGAAATTTGGTAAAAACAACCCTTACAACTGATGACATTTACAGTGGATATAAAAAGTGTAGACACCCCATTAAAATGATATAGGTTTTCCTGATGTAAACAAAATGAGACGATGATAAGCAATTTCTAAACTTTTCCTACCTTTAATGTGACCTCTAACCTGTACAATTCAATTGAAAAACAAACAAGTCTGTTAGAGGGAAAAACATTTTAAAAAAAGTACAATAAGCTGGTTACATAAGTGTGCACACCCTTAAACTAATACTTTGTTGAAGCACCTTTTGATTTAATTACAGCATTCAGTCTTTTTGGGTCGGAGTCTATCAGCCTGCCACATCTAGACTTGGCAATATTTGCCCACTCTTCCTTGCAAAAGCGTTCCAAACCTGTCAGATTGCGAGGGCAGCTCTTGTGCACAGCCCTCTTCAGGTCACCCCACAGATTTTCAATTGGATTTAGGTCTGAGCTCTGGCTGGGCCGTTCCAAAACTTTTTTGGTGTTGTTGTCGTCATGCTGAAAGATGAAATTCATCTTCATTTTCAGCTTTCTAGCTGACACCTGAAGGTTTTGGGCCAAAATTGACTGGTATTTAGAACTGTTCATAATTCCCTCCACCTTGACTAAAGCCCCTGTTCCAGCTGAAGAAAAACAACCCCAAAACATGATGCTGCCACCACCATGCTTCACCGTGGGTATGGTGTTCTTTTGGTGATGCGCAGTGTTGTTTTTGTGCCAAACATACCTTTTGGAATTGTGGCCAAAAAGTTCAACCTTGTTTTCATCAGACCATAACACATTTTCCCACATGCTTTTGGGAGAGTTCATGTATTTTTTTTTTTTTTTGCAAAATTTAACCGGGCCTGGATGTTTTTCTTTGACCCTACCTCATAGTCCAGACATATGGAGAATACGGGAGATTGTTGTCACATGTAGTACACAACCAGTACTTGCCAGAAATTCCTGCAGCTCCTTCAGTGTTACTGTAGGCCTCTTGGCAGCCTCCCTGACCAGTTTCCATCTTGTCTTTTCATCAATTTTGGAGGGACGTCCGGTTCTCAGTTATGTCACTATTGTCCCATATTTTCTCCACTTCTTGATGACCGTCTTCACTGTGCTTCATGGTATATCTAATGCCACAGAAATTTATTTGTACCCTTTTCCTGACTGATACCTTTCACCAATGAGATCCCTCTGATGCTTTGTAAGCTCTCTGCGAACGCTGGCTTTTGCTGGAGGATGCAACTGAGTAAATGTCTGAACTTTATTTGGGGTTAATTAGAGTCATTTTAATTGATGGCAGGTGTGAACCCAAAAAGACTGAATGCTGTAATTAAATCAAAAGGTGCTTCAACAAAGTATTAGTTTAAGGGTGTGCACACTTATGCAACCAGCTTACTGTATGTTTTTGTTTTTATGTTTTTTCCCCTAGCAAATTTGTTTGTTTTTCAATTGAATTGTGCAGATTATAGGTCACATTAAAGGTGGGAAAAGTTTTGAAATGATTTATTATGTTCTCATTTTTTTTTACATCTGAAAACCCTATCATTTTAATGGGGTGTGTTTGTACGGTTTATATATCCTCTGTATTAAAATATGTCTTTATACCTTGTCACTTGCTTCAACTGGAAAGAACCTAAGAAGACAAAGGTCACAAGGTCACTGTCTGTGTAGGTATGTGTCAGTTACCCTTTGTCATGTAACCCTGACCTACAACCCCAATTCCAAAAAAGTTGGGACAAAGTACAAATTGTAAATAAAAATGGAATGCAATAATTTACAAATCTCAAAAACTGATATTGTATTCACAATAGAACATAGACAACATATCAAATGTCGAAAGTGAGACATTTTGAAATTTCATGCCAAATATTGGCTCATTTGAAATTTCATGACAGCAACACATCTCAAAAAAGTTGGGACAGGGGCAATAAGAGGCTGGAAAAGTTAAAGGTACAAAAAAGGAACAGCTGGAGGACCAAATTGCAACTCATTAGGTCAATTGGCAATAGGTCATTAACATGACTGGGTATAAAAAGAGCATCTTGGAGTGGCAGCGGCTCTCAGAAGTAAAGATGGGAAGAGGATCACCAATCCCCCTAATTCTGCGCCGACAAATAGTGGAGCAATATCAGAAAGGAGTTCGACAGTGTAAAATTGCAAAGAGTTTGAACATATCATCATCTACAGTGCATAATATCATCAAAAGATTCAGAGAATCTGGAAGAATCTCTGTGCGTAAGGGTCAAGGCTGGAAAACCATACTGGGTGCCCGTGATCTTCGGGCCCTTAGACGGCACTGCATCACATACAGGCATGCTTCTGTATTGGAAATCACAAAATGGGCTCAGGGATATTTCCAGAGAACATTATCTGTGAACACAATTCACCGTGCCATCCGCTGTTGCCAGCTAAAACTCTATAGTTCAAAGAGCCCTATCTAAACATGATCCAGAAGCGCAGACGTCTTCTCTGGGCCAAGGCTCATTTAAAATGAACTGTGGCAAAGTGGAAAACTGTTCTGTGGTCAGACGAATCAAAATTTGAAGTTCTTTATGGAAATCAGGGACGCCGTGTCATTCAGCCTAAAGAGGAGAAGGACGACCCAAGTTGTTATCAGCGCTCAGTTCAGAAGCCTGCATCTCTGATGGTATGGGGTTGCATTAGTGCGTGTGGCATGGGCAGCTTACACATCTGGAAAGACACCATCAATGCTGAAAGGTATATCCAGGTTCTAGAGCAACATATGCTCCCATCCAGACGACGTCTCTTTCAGGGAAGACCTTGCATTTTCCAACATGACAATGCCAAACCACATACTGCATCAATTACAGCATCATGGCTGCGTAGAAGAAGGGTCCGGGTACTGAACTGGCCAGCCTGCAGTCCAGATCTTTCACCCATAGAAAACATTTGGCGCATCATAAAACAGAAGATACGATAAAAAAGACCTAAGACAGTTAAGCAACTAGAATCCTACATTAGGCAAGAATGGGTTAACATTCCTATCCCTAAACTTGAGCAACTTGTCTCCTCAGTCCCCAGATGTTTACAGACTGTTGTAAAGAGAAAAGGGGATGTCTCACAGTGGTAAACATGGCCTTGTCCCAACTTTTTTGAGATGTGTTGTTATCATGAAATTTAAAATCACCTAATTTTTCTCTTTAAATGATACATTTTCTCAGTTTAAACATTTGCTATGTCATCTATGTTCTATTCTGAATAAAATATGGAATTTTGAAACTTCCTCATCATTGCATTCTGTTTTTATTTACAATTTGTACTTTGTCCCAACTTTTTTGGAATCGGGGTTGTAACTGAAACGTATTTGATTTGATATAGCATTAGATCTAAGCACTGGATAACTCAATCTCATGAAAATCCGTATAAATTTGAATGTATAAGAACACTGTGACTGGATTTTGATTTCTTTACTTGGTATGAAGTCATAAGAAACAATACAAATGTTAACCCTGCCTCTAAACCTAACCCGAACCTGTCTATCATCTCATGCAACGTGATTTCGTCCGAATTGCTATAAATTTGCAAATCTCAGAGCATATAGGTGTCATGTATGTGAGCTATCAATACATGGACAGATGTAAAGACACACCATGACTCTAATAAGATAAGCATGTGCAGGTCCATGTATGGCTGGTTATTTAGAGGGCAATGATCAGGAAGCTATTTACTAAGGCGCTTCTTCCCTACCTATACATTGTATATTTCCTACATATTAATGTTGAGAATGTATTCAAGGCGGAACATGTTGCTTGAAGCTGTGCAAATCGAAGCAGCTTGAAGTTAAAAATGTATGAGCCTAAAATGAAAATAAATGAATAAATAAATAAACGCACCATCAACATCCTGTCTGGTGCATTGTAGAGGAATAGAGGAAGTAAACATTAAAGATTACAGTACGGCGAGCTCAAGCATGCATGTGGATGCATTTATAGCATTTATATTCGAGAAACGTTTTGGAAAATATTTCCTTTTAAGGAAATGAAAATGTCCAGGATTATGACTACAATTCATTTTTATTTGTCTTGCACTTTTTGAATTAGATTTTTTTCTAACCCTTTATATTACATAGACACGACTGTTTTACTGGGAAATACACCACTCGTATTTTTCATATGAGCTCCATCCGGGACATGGAGAACCAAAACCATGACCCTTGTGAGTAAATTGTGACTTGTTTTGATAAATTTGGGTACTTTTTGTTTCTGAATGTGTCGATATAATAAAAAGAAAATCACAGGTCAACTTAAAGATATGAATTTTATCATCTCGTGTTGAAAAACTCACATATTTCATACGAAATACATCGCGGATCTGAGTGACATATTTAAATAATATTGGCTGGCGTTGAGTGGTGTATCAGATATATTCCATTCAGCTAGCATGATCTTGAAGATGAGTAGCTGAATGGAATATATCTGATATACCATGAAAAAAGCCAGCCAATAATAATAATATTATTATTATTATACATACACATTCCTTTCGGGTGTTCAATGCGTCTTTCCTTTTCAAAATTCTCTCAAAATCTTCCGTATTTAACAAAGCAAACCTGGTGGCCATGTTTGTTTATAAATTGTCACAGTCGCTCGCTAGCGCGGAAGTTTTACATCTCCGATGTGTGATGTCATGTTGTCTTGACAACCATGCAATATCGTAAACCATATTCAACGCTCATTCTCCATTGGGTAGAGTGACATAATACACATAGGATAAGCGATATGCTAACAATATTGCATGCAATCAGACCAAATGAATGAAACCTGCTAGAAGGGAATAAAACACATGTTTTTATTCCATGGAAAAAGTGTCCTATAATAATAATAATAATAATAATAATAATAACAAGTTAAATTTATATAGCGCCTTTCAAGAAACCCAAGGACGCTTTACAATTATAGACAAAGAAAAAAAATAAATGAATAAATAATAAAAAATAAAAATAAAAAGTCCACCAAGTAGGGGTCAAGATGTAATTCCAGTGGTGTAGCAGCCACAGTCCCACCAAAAGGCGCATGAAAACGAGTCCCACATCTCCAGCACAGCCGCCGTGACGCCGTCAGCAACATTGCCCGAACACCACGCCGTGGATCCACAAAGCGAGCACAGAAGCTCCGCCATGCAGAGCGCTGGTGTGTCCCAAACCGCCTGCACAGCCGCCGCGACGCCACCGAGCAACATCGCTCAGAACATCACACCAAGCGTTAAAGCACAGAGCGCTGGACAACCACAATGTTAAATGAGCAACGAGCTCACTGCAGTCCACAGCTGGGAGCGCAGGCATCGCCCACAGTGAACTAAGGCCTGGAGGGAACTGACGCCTAAAACTGGGTCCGGAGCTACACCACAACCGGCGAACAAAACACTCAAACAAACATCAAACTACACAAACACACAGAAAAAAAATAAATAAAATGAAAATTGAAAAAGAAAGAAAATAAAAATTTTAAAAAAGCTCTGGTGAGAAGCGGCAGCCAGAATGCGCACGACGTACTCTCAACCGGAAACGGAAACGAAAGAAAATTACTATATATGTATAGTAATTCCTGATATTCAATCTGATGACATCACGCCCAGTATTTTCCTGCTGACTAGATGTGCGTTGTCAAAATGGCGAACTGGTTCAAAGTTAAAATTCTTTTGATTAACTTTTTTTTTGTGTGTGTGGATGTGTCCATACAATATAAAGAACAGTACATGGTGATGCAAATATATATAGTTTATCTTATTGTGTTGAAAAATATTTCACTCGCTCACTTCACTCACTTGTCATATAGATAGATAGATAGATAGATAGATAGATAGATAGATAGATAGATAGATAGATAGATAGATAGACACACACACACAGGGGCGCTGCCAGAAATTTTGGGCCCCATGAAAGATTAGAATTTTGGGCCCCCCAACTTTGCCCACCCTCGTCACAATTGCACTATTGTCATTATTTGACTTTTGATAGCCCATGGACCTTGAGTTTGTGACTTTGTTATTACATTTTATGTATTAACCTACCAGGGACTAGATGAAAACTGGTCAGTGACTAATTCTAAAACTTAAATCTAATTTAAAATTTAAATTTGTATTGCTGCTTACCTCCTTCTCCAAAGGGGGGTTCAGTGGTTTGGTAGGGTGGAGGTCCCCATGAGGCTGAATCTGTGCATATTTAGGGCACCCCATTAGTTATGAAACTGGTTATTAGCACTAGTTATTAGCACCAGCATAACGTAATATTTCATCTTGTTTATCACACAAGTCAGTTCAGTTATTAAAATGGAAAAAATGTCACTGTACAAACTGTAAAAGTGTTCTCTTGATAGGCTAATCCAACCATGTTCATACTGTTCATTTACCATTCGCTAATATTTTGAACACACATGTGAGCGATAGCTACCTTTCTTTGGGAAAAACTGAGTGACCAGTTGCCTGCCTCTCCGGTCCCTCTCAGCTTTCAGCTGCCTTTCTTTACGTTTTTGACAGCCACTCTTCATATTTAGCGATCACAGACTGTACGCACTCCACTGCTGGCTGGCTGGCTGGCTGCTGCACCGCAACACAGCAGCAAGTAGCGTTGCACTGATCAGCACACAGATTTAACGCATCGCGCTTCTACCAGAACTGGACCGTACCATTTCGCAAAAGGGGGAGGGTTAAATGACAATATGTTGAAGAACTCAAGAAATAGACAACCTTGTTCAATTAGCTCATTTTACCAGATGGAATATTGCATTGTTGTTATTTCAAAAGTCTTATTAAAATCATTAAAAGCATATTATCAGCCCCTTAAAGGGCCCCATGGCAGTGCTGAGCCCCTAGAATTGTTCTAACCTTCCCCCCCTGGTGGCGCCCATGCACACACATATATTCACCACTCAAGGATAAATTTCATATCTTCATGCAACTATGTAACATCCTCTATATACTAATCTGTACAAGGGGTGCCAATAATTGTGGAGGGTACTATACTATGTATATATATATTTTTTTCCTAATACTGTATGAATTGTGGTTGGAAAGATAGTGTTGTTGATGAGAGGAGAATGGCCCGACTGGTTTGAGCTGACAGGAAGGATATGATAAATCAATCAAATAATCACTGTTTACAACTGTGGTGAGCAGAAAAGCATCTCAAAATGCATAGCGTATTGTGTAGATGGGCTACAACAGCAGAATTATAGTATCTGTCTGTCTGCCAGGCTCTCTCGTTCTCTCTCTCTAATGTTTTCCATATTCGTTAGTGAGTCATGTGACCTGATCTGTCCAGAATCTGGGCGTATGCCAGGGACAGATGTGCTCAGTCAAATGACTAATTGAAAACCTAAAAGAATTTCAGCAGCTTGGCTATTCAGCGTGCATAATGAAAGAGCTGGACTGATAGAAAGTGAACGACAGCACACACACACACACACACACACAGTCCCTCCCCTCTCATCAGCCGCACCATTAACAATCCTGTGTGAAGATGAAAACAACGCTTGGTTTATTCAGTAAATGAAAGCATATAACTAGATGCCGTCCCAGGAGTGCATTTCCAATTTTAATAATACATCAAGGAGCCATAGCCTCAGCACATATATGAGCCAAACACATGCATATTCACACACACACACACACACACACACACACACACACACACACACACACACACACACACACACAAACACATGCGTACACAGCATAGCTGTTTTAGCAGACAACTCCCAGTGCTAGCACTTTAGCAGATGCAAAAAGGTACACAACACGACGGCTATTAGCTAAATTAAAAGCCGTTAGCTGAGGACTGAGCTCCATCATTCGGTGCTTAACGACTACAAACTGACATTTTTACATTTCTATATGTGACTCCTGTCTTTTCTCTTCACGTCTCGTGTATTCTCTGATTATGGTGCATTTCCATAGCCGGCTCACGCCTCAAATTATGGGCATGAATAATAAAATATCATCTAATTAAAAAGTGTAGTTAAATATGCAAAATTCTAATGATAATGAGATTGTGCAATACCTCGGAGTAAAGCACATTATGAATTAGTCAGAGGAGAGAGACGGCTTGACCTAAGAAGAGCGTGTCATTAGCTTCCACACGTTTTCTGCCTCTGTGTGTGTGTGGGTGTGTGTGTGTGTATGTATATACCAACCGCTCACGTGTCGTTACCTCTAATAACACAATCAGTTAGATGTAGCTTATAAATCTGAATCAGGACATAATACTTTAATAATGTGTTCAGTGTAATGGACAGGATGTAAGCAGTTCTGAAGGTCACACACAGTGATAAATGGTAAAAAGGCCTTTACTATGATGTCCCCAAACTTTTTTTTTTCTTTACTGAACAAAAAGAATGACAATAAACAAACAAACAAACCCAATTTCCTCCTCGTGAAATATCTCCCCTCCCTCAGTCATCGCTCTTCATTCAGTTGTTTTGATCGAGTACATTCCACAAAGCTCTTTGTGTTTATGCTTCATGGATCCCAGTAATGAACAAGTTCTGAAAGCTACATTTATTATAAAAGGAAGACAAAGTAGGATATTAAACACATTCTCATTCTCATGTGTCCTTTCTTAAAACACACAGCCGATGGCATTTATATCGCAGGTACAGAAGAAATTATGTTAGCTTTTTTTTTTTTTAAGTTTAAAAAAAAAAAGAATAAAAAATAAAAATATATACGGACATTGATTTTAAAAAGAAAAACTATTTCCAAAGAAATAGGCCATAGAGAGTTATTTATTCCTTTATCATGACATTTTTTTCTGAATGACAAAGCTGTATTTTTTGGTCATTATTATTATTATTATTGGCGGCACGGTGGTGTAGCGGTTAGTGCTGTCGCCTCACAGCAAGAAGGTCCGGGTTCGAGCCCCGTGGCCGGCGAGGGCCTTTCTGTGCGGAGTTTGCATGTTCTCCCCGTGTCCGCGTGGGTTTCCTCCGGGTGCTCCGGTTTCCCCCACAGTCCAAAGACATGCAGGTTAGGTTAACTGGTGACTCTAAATTGACCGTAGGTGTGAATGTGAGTGTGAATGGTTGTCTGTGTCTATGTGTCAGCCCTGTGATGACCTGGCGACTTGTCCAGGGTGTACCCTGCCTTTCACCCGTAGTCAGCTGGGATAGGCTCCAGCTTGCCTGCGACCCTGTAGAAGGATAAAGCGGCTAGAGATAATGAGATGAGATGAGATTATTATTATTATTATTATTATTATCATCTTTTTTTTTCCTATGGCTATAAGACAACAGAGAAATCAGAGAGAAATTATATAATCTTATTTATTCTTATTATTTTTCCTGGACAATATACAGTATAAATATTTATGCAAGAAAATACATTTGTAAATATGAAAATAAAATAAAATAAAACATGTTAAAAATATATTTGCAAACATTTGTACTGTAGAAAAAAAAAGAATCCTTTACATATATAACTATTCAAATCTACATATTTTGGTTACTGCAGAGTAAAATCCCAAGAAAAGCACAGTGGTGTCATGGTTAGCACTGTCGCCTCACAGCAAGAAGGTTCCAGGTTCGAACCGCATGACCTTTCTGTACGGAGTTTGCATGTTCTCCATGTGTCTGTGTGAGTTTCCTCTGGGTGCTCCGGTTTCCCGCACAGTCCAAAGACATGCAGATGAGGTAAAATACTCAGCCACTAGGGTTGTACCGGTACAAGACAGTGCATACTTAGCCCAAGTTTACATTAGACCGTATCTGTCTCGTTTTCTTCGCGAATGCACTGTCCGTTTACATTAAAACGCCTGGAAACGCCGGGAAACGGGAATCTGCCAGGGTCCATGTATTCAATCCAGATCGTGTCTGGTCCGGTGCTGTGTAAACATTGAGAATACGCGGATACGCTGTGCTGAGCTCTAGCTGGCGTCGTCATTGGACAACGTCACTGTGACATCCACCTTCCTGATTCGCTGGCGTTGGTCATGTGACGCGACTGCTGAAAAACGGCGCGGACTTCCGCCTTGTATCACCTTTCATTACAGAGTATAAAAGTATGAAAATACTGCAAATACTGATGCAAATACTGCCCATTGTGTAGTTATGATTGTCTTTAGACTTGCCATCCTTCCACTTGCAAGTGGTAAGTGACGCACATGCCCGACATGCACTGAGATCTCACACACAGCGGCTCAGTCCCGAATCACTGCTCGTGCGCTATACTCGCGCGCTCTGTGAGCTGCACAGGGCCGGAGTGCGCACCCTCCAGAGGGCACTCGCTGTTCAGGGCGGAGTGATTTGGAGCGCAGGATGCCTGCAGAGCCGAGCGTATCCGTGTATTGGCGTTGCTGTGTGCACGCGAATCGTGTATTGGCGTTGCTGTGTGCACACTAATCGTTTTAAAAACGTTAATCTGATGATCCGCTGATACGGTCTAATGTAAACCCCACCTTACTTCTAGTCCCAAGCCCGGATAGATAGAAGGCCCAGTGCAAGATTAGCATGAGCTAAACTGGTTATTAACCTTCTGAAAATAAAGTCTCATTAAATCATGAAGCACTTGGCTGATGAAGGATTCCTGTTTTTCAGCGCACACTGGATTCTGTGCCAGAACTTTCTCCATCGCAATACTCCAGTTATTGCTTGGAGTTTCCTTCGTCTTAAATCCAGCGCTCTCTGTGCTTCAGTATGATGTATTATCTGAAGTGTGTGCATGTCAGTCAGATGAGCCGTACCTGCCCTGCTCTCTAAAGCTTTGGAGGACATGTGAATGAGCGATATCACCATCAGTATCCCACTATCGTGTTTATGAGATGGAGCTGAGGGTTAGCTATTAAACCGGATCCAATAATACACCCCGTTTAATAAATCCAAGCTGGCACGAGTGGGATGAAGGCGGTAGTTAACGTGAATGGAAATAATACTTTACTCACACTGAAAGCTTTGCACTGTGCACCGTCAAACATGATTGCGCCATTGCGCCGCTCGATCAGCATAACTCACTCCGACTCGATGAGCCCTCGAGGCATTTATTAAAATTTTAACAAGACTCTGGGTGTGACAGGTTCATCAGCTATTCAAAGTGTTCATAGTGACGGTGAGATGTCAGGATGCAGAGTGTTAATAACCTCGACTGATGTGAGATCAGTAGCGTATGTTTTTCCCGGTGTTAGCCAACGACCTTCCGGATCTCAGGGCCGTCTACGACGCCTGATGACTTTCCTCTGAGGTTTTTTTTTTTTTTTTTATGGGTGAATAAATATCAGCATGCAGAGCTATCCATCACATATTATTATCATGATTGTTTTTTATGTCGAAACTATAAACAAATACTTGATTATGAAGTATGGAGGATAAATCTGGGACAAGCGTTTCGAGGAGGCGGCCATGCCAGGGAAACAGTCATCTAGATTAACGAGGCGGGTGTAGACTAAATCTTTCTCTGCCTGTATTTACTGCTTGTTTTTCAGACTTTGATCGGGAGGATGACCTCATTGCACCGTTGTGAACTTTTAAACTTTAGCACCTTCAGATACCTGACCTTGGACAAGACTTTGAGCTCGTCTTGTAAAGATTTTGCCGTTATAGCTCACACAGCTCTTGCTGTTCAGGCATCAAAGACAAAATTAATATTGCTGTTCGGGTAATACATTTGCACGCGTGTTACAGTGAATACGTTATACCACAGCACTCTTCTTGAATTCTTGAATCTGATTGGTCTGTTGATTCATTTTCTATAACAGCAGCTCTGACAATAGCTACAGTCATAAGGGTTAAAGATGCGTCATTGTTTACACAGTGCCTTTTTTTCTTGCAAAGAGATGTTAATTTTGCATTTTTGGAAGGAGTCTCCAGTTTCAGCTCAGCACTTGATAATAATCAGGCATAAAGCTATGACTTTAAGGGTGTATTCAGACCAGGATAGTTTGATAGTTCACTTGCTTTGGTCCGAACCAAATGTTTTTTTTATTTTTTCATTTTGGTGCGGTTCGCTTTCACACTGTACATTTTAGTAAGCGGACCAAAATCTGTCAACAAAGCCACGCGCCCTGAGGTCGTTCAGCTATTGGTCAGAGACGACACACGCACAAAGCGTTAAGTTCAAAAGTAGTCATGGAGGCTTTCCGTGCTGTTATTCTTTTTAATGTCATCAAAGCTATATGTTTTTTCCAGTTTTTACTGTTTTCATAATTGTGCGATTACTATGCTGTTGTACAAGTAATTTATCAACGACGACGACAAAGGGCAAGGCGGCTACGGAGGATAGCGCTGATGAGCGCACATCATGTTGTGACAGTTCTGGCTCTTCACGCAATAGATGAATTTCTTTTTTGCGTCGCTAGCACCGCCACATTTTGAAAGAATGTCCCTGATTTTAATGTAGATCTGACGGAGTTTCTTCACTTTTAGCCGACATTGTTCTGGGGAGCGCGTGAACCCCTTCTCCTTCATTTTCTCACTGAATACAGCAAACACGTCGGCATTTTTGTGTGTTCTCTCCAAAAGCTCAGATATGTGGACATCTGCCCATATATCCACAAGGGTACGCGTTTCTTCCTCGGCCCACGTTTGGCCCCTACTCATCTTTTGTACTCTGTAGTCTAGCCTACCACTGGTCTGAATGACTGAACGACTGTTGTAAGGTTCCCTTGACAACCGAAACAGTGTTTGCACTTTGCGGTGGAGTGTCAAGACTCTGTTTCCCATAATGCTCGACAAACGACGGAAGCTCCCGAGGTACAAAAAAGCAAAACTGTCGGATTAGGTCCGGTCTGCTTTCACACCTCCAAAAGATCTGCACCAGGGTTCCTTTGGTCCGGACCGAGTCCGACCTTGCAGCTCGGTCTCGGTCCGCTTGTTTGGTCCGGACCAGAGTTCGGTGGTTTGTATTCAGACCAACCCAAAAGGTCCGGACCAAGGGAAATTTGGTTCATTTGGTCGTTTGGTCCGGACCAAACAACGTAGGTGTGAATACGCCATAAGGTTTCTGGAGCTTTTCAGGACAGAGGGTAAGCTGTTATTCATTTATTACCTCGCCCCAGGACGGAGTCCAGCAGGGGGCGAGGTATTGTTTTCGGTGGGGTTTCTTTGTTTTTTTGTAAACGATATTACGGGAAAACGGCTGGACAAATCTTCATGAAACTTTTAGGATAAATGGACATTGGTCTCAAATAGAACCTCCAACACTTTGAGGGCCATCTGGTCAAGGTCAAGGTTTTTGTGGCTACTGCCTCATATACAGTGCCATTGTGCTGTAAGAGTGTAACAATCGTGCAGTATGGTGTGTTCTGATTGGCTGAGAGCGGTAAGCTGTGTTCTGATTGGCTGAAAGCAGCAGAGACTCAGAATCAGAACCATGTTTATTGGCCAAGTATGTTCACACACAAGGTCAAAATCAAGGTCAAGGTCACCAAAAAGGTCATAATCATTTTTTCGCAATATCTTCCTTCATATTCATCATAAGTGCTACCGGGCGAGGTTTGTTTTACCTGGCAACACTTGTTTATGTATTTGTTTGTTTGTTATCTTTTTTTTTTAATTATACCAACCAGGGGCGCCATTCAGGCGGGGGCTTAGGACAATTTTAAGGGCCAAGCATTGACAGGGGGCCCTCAGAGGACAATATTAACATCATTACCATGTGTAAGTTAAATTAATTAAAAAAAAATAATTTTCTCTCTTAAAACGAGCAAATACAGCAACCTTCTGGTTTGGCTTTCCATTTTCCGCAAAATTATTAGAATAGATAGTCTTTATATTTCACCCCTCTCCTTATTTATTACATGGTACAGTCTTGCGTAGGCAGAGCTAGAGCATGACCCCATGTTAGGTTTGTTGTTTTCCAGTCCAGGACTAATGTCAGCTGTATAGTAGAAGCAGAATTGATGGTGACCCATCAGTAGATTGACACCATCATGAAGAAGTCAGGTTACCAGAAACATAAGGTGGGGGGAATAGGGGCCAAAATTTCTAGCGGCGCCCCTGATACCAACACAAAATCTGTACCGAATAACTAAACAAAAGACAACAAAGACAATAGTGCATAGACAGTGAATACAAGATATGTGTAATGAACAAAAGAAAAAGGTAGATTTTTAAAGTGCAAATTAAATCCTGAAGTGATTTAGACAGTATCAGTGATTTGTAGTATACACACCATACCAGTCAAAAGTTTGTACGCCCCTACTCATTCATAGGTTTTTCTGCATTTTGAACATTTTCTACACTGCAGAATAATACTGGAGACACCAAAACTCTGAAACAACATCTGGAATACATACGGAATTACGTGATTTAAAAAAAAAAGTGGAAGTTGTCAAAAAAAATCATATTTTAGATTCTTCAAAGTAGCCACCGTTTAGCCCCTTTCCCTTCCTTTCTTCTTTTTTCTTCTTCCCTTTGCTTTTTTGTTTGCTTGTTTGTTATCTTCAAGACAGAGAAAAAGGATTGGCTGGTGACTGAACAACAGTTTCTACTTGCTATAACGTAAGCGATAAGCGAAACTGACTGTTTCACAGATACTCCACAACATCAAACGTAATAATAAAGGGATAAAAAGTACAACTGATGATTGTCTAATAAATAAAACATTGTAATAGTTACTAGCACTGTCGCCTCACAGCAAGAAGGTCCTGGGTTCGAGCCCAGCGGCCGGCGAGGGCCTTTCTGTGCGGAGTTTGCATGTTCTCCCCGTGTCCGCGTGGATTTCCTCCGGGTGCTCCGGTTTCCCCGACAGTCCAAAGACATGCAGGTTAGGTTAACTGGTGACTCTAAATTGACCGTAGGTGTGAATGTGAATGGTTGTTTGTCTATGTGTCAGCCCTGCAATAACCTGGCGACTTGTCCAGGGTGTACCCCGCCTTTCGCCCGTAGTCAGCTGAAATAGGCTCCAGCTTGCCTGTGACCCTGTACAGGATAAGCGGCTACAGATAATGGATGGATGGATGTAATAGTTACAAATTGATGTGGTATAAAAGGAATAAAACACTCCAAGATGTGCTTTCATGGGGAAATAATCAATGTCAGGTGCTAACATTACCGTAAGTCCACTTCACTACTGTTGATTATTTTCCAATAAAAGCAGAACATTTTGACGAAGTGCCTTACTTATTACAGCGTAAATCTGTGTTTCATCTCATCTCATTATCTGTAGCCGCTTTATCCTGTTCTACAGGGTCGCAGGCAAGCTGGAGCCTATCCCAGCTGACTACGGGCGAAAGGCGGGGTACACCCTGGACAAGTCGCCAGGTCATCACGGGGCTGACACATAGACACAGACAACCATTCACACTCACATTCACACCTACGCTCAATTTAGAGTCACCAGTTAACCTAACCTGCATGTCTTTAGACTGTGGGGGAAACCGGAGCACCCGGAGGAAACCCACGCGGACACGGGGAGAACATGCAAACTCCGCACAGAAAGGCCCTCGCCGGCCACGGGGCTCGAACCCAGGACCTTCTTGCTGTGAGGCGACAGCGCTAACCACTACACCACCGTGCCGCCCCCTAAATCTGTCTGTGTTTGTTTGTTTTTTTTAATTCAAATTCAGCAAGTTAATTCTGAGACTCTTCATAGTTTAATATTGAATCACAATATTTCTATTTGTAGTAAGTATTATAGGTTTATATCGATTTTTTAACAAATTTAGACATTGGTATTTGTTCACTGCTATTTGATTTGTCTTGAGTGAGGTCCTTCAGGATTATCAGCAAAGTTTATCAAACACATTTGTTAGAAACCCAATGATATTTGGAGTTTATCTGTTCTTGCTAATGATGTAACGACATCATGAAGCTCATTGAACGTAGAGGAAATATAATCGCTATACAGATCAAAATGTAAATCCAGCTATGACATCGAGCTGCTATTTTTAAATACAATGAAAACAAGTCCTTTGAGTATGACACACAGAGTCACCTATAAATTATTATCCACTGAGTGATAACCAGGAAGGATATAGTACCACCCTTGCTTCCCATTGCTGTATTTTTCCTTTCGTATGTTCAAAGAGAAATATGTGTGTGTGATGATTAAGAGCAGTTTCTATTAGACAAATAAAAGACTGGTGGTATGCGAAGCCTGCTGTAATTTGCTTTCCTTGTCAAAATGAAATGCTTTTTTGTTTTGCATAAAATTGCCCAGAGCGGTAAATGAAAACCGCTCTCTCTCTCTCTCTCTCTCTTTGTGTGTGCTGTGTGGCACGGCATTTTACAAGCAGATAAATCTCTCAGGAAGTATGATGCATATATTCTAATAACGACCTAATGAATAGTAAACAGCGAGGTTTAAAAGAGGGCAATATTTCTCTCTTTTCTCAGTAACAGCAGTTCAGTGGTTCCTGGCGAGACTAACGACGGATATTAAGACTTGTGTATATTTTATGATTATTATTTCCTACAGTCTGCGTTTGGGTGTGTGACAGAAAGTTTGACTCGTAATCTTTTATGATGCTTACTTATCTTATCTGGGAATATGAATAAAAACAAGCTGTCTTTGTTTCATCGTTGATGAATTCTGTACACTTTTCATTACCAGACTTTAAAGCTCAAAGAACTGTCAGTTACTCTTCATCATGCAGCAGTGATAGGCTTGATGTCAGATTTAATCCATTTTCTTCAAAACAAATGTTGCTTCGTTTTGTATTTGAAGACGAGGTATGTTTTTTATCGCATCTGTTGTGCACTGCAGATGAGAAGTTATATGAAAAACAAACAAGTTAATTAATAACTATTAATAATCTGTAATTAATTTAAAATTATTCTGATTTCTTTGTCTCTTCTCATCTCATGATCTCTAGCCGCTTTATCCTTCTACACAGCTGACTACGGGCGAAAGGCGGGGTACATCCTGGACAAGTCGCCAGGTCATCACAGGGCTGACACATAGACACAGACAACCATTCACACCTACGGTCAATTTAGAGTCACCAGTTAACCTAACCTGCATGTCTTTGGACTGTGGAGGAAACCGGAGCACCCGGAGGAAACCCACGCGGACAACATGCAAACTCCGCACAGAGAGGCCCTCACCGGCCACGGGGCTCGAACCCGGACCTTCTTGCTATGAGGCGACAGCGCTAACCACTACACCACCGTGCCACCCTTTTTTGTCTCTTATTTATTTATTTATTTATTGGGCGGCACGGTGGTGTAGTGGTTAGCGCTGTCGCCTCACAGCAAGAAGGTCCGGGCTCGAGCCCCGTGGCCGGCGAGGGCCTTTCTGTGCGGAGTTTGCATGTTCTCCCCGTGTCCGCGTGGGTTTCCTCCGGGTGCTCCGGTTTCCCCCACAGTCCAAAGACATGCAGGTTAGGTTAACTGGTGACTCTAAATTGACCGTAGGTGTGAATGTGAGTGTGAATGGTTGTCTGTGTCTATGTGTCAGCCCTGTGATGACCTGGCGACTTGTCCAGGGTGTACCCCGCCTTTCGCCCGTAGTCAGCTGGGATAGGCTCCAGCTTGCCTGCGACCCTGTAGAAGGATAAAGCGGCTAGAGATAATGAGATGAGATGAGATTTATTTATTACATTTTTGAATCATAGCCAACCAATTAGTTTTGTCAGGAATAAAATACGATGTGGCATGCTGTTATAGGAAAATAATCAACAACCAGCTTCTGTGATGCGACCCCGAACACATACCTGATGTTGATTGTTGATTATTTTCAGTACAACATGTCCTGATGTGTTTCATACCTCTTATACCACATCAATTTGCAAGACACGTCATACTTTTTATCATTTACAGTTACCTTTAATGTTCTTGGTTGTTCCTGAAACAAGTTACTTCCTGTTATCAACGCCAGCCACACTTTTTTGTCCCTTCTGAAGTTAATCAGACATTAAAGCCATTTGTCCTGAAAGCTGTCCTGAATCAGAATATGATGGTTCCTGATGCGGTGCCATCTGAAGGATCGGAGATCACAGGTGTTCAGATTAGGCTTGAGCCCTTGCCCCTTATGGACCGAAATTCCTCCAGATTCCTTTAATCATTTAATGATATTATGCACCATAGAGGGTGAAATATTCAAATCCCTTCATATCTTTCTTTGAGGAACATTGTTTTTAAACATTTCAATAATTTTCTCATGCATTTCTTGACACGCTGGAGATCCTTGGTCCATCTTTGCTCCTCAATGACTAGGTCTTTCCTGGATACTGATTTTGTACCAAATCATGTTTACACTCACCTGTTGACATCACCTGTTTCAACATCACATCATTATTTAATTGTTTTACCTCATTACTAGCCCTAATTTGCCCCTGCCCCAACTTTATGAGCTCATCTGGCCATAAGGTCGATGAGCTATTGCCATAGCGTGGCGTCCATCATCTGTCGTCCGTTGTCCACAATTCAGTTAAATCGTATGTCCTCCGTCAGTTCTCCACAGATTTCCATTCCAATGGTTTTGTTTGAAAGAACTCATCACTTTGCACAAAACTTAGTCGCTGTTTTCTCAAATTTTTTGCTAATGAGTTCATAATTAGGCCAAATTAATGAATTTTCCAGGCCTCTCACTAGAATTTTATCTTTGCTCTCATTTCTTATCAGATTCCAGTTCTGATTGATGTTTTGGGTAGATCTTCCCTTGAGGAACAAAACTTGGTCGTTGGTTTGTTGATTTTCCTGTTGTAAGAAAACTGTCATGGAGGTTGGTCCTCTCTCTCATGCCCCTTTTCCACCAAAGCAGTTCCAGGGCTGGTTCGGGGCCAGTGCTTAGTTTGGAACCGGGTTTTCTGTTTCCACTGACAAAGAACTGGCTCTGGGGCCAGAAAAAACAGTTCCAGGCTAGCACCAACTCTCTGCTGGGCCAGAGGTTCTAGGCTAGCACCAACTCTCTGCTGGGCCAGAGGAAAGAACCGCTTACGTCAGCGGGGGGGGGGGGGGGGGGGGGGGGCGGAGTTGTTAAGACCAACAACAATAACAAGACCGCGAAAGATCGCCATTTTTAAGCGACGAGAAGCAGCAGCTGTACAAACGCGAAGTCATCCATTATTATTATTATTGTTGTTGTTGTTGTTGTTGCTGCTGCTTCTTCCATGTTGTTTTTGCTTCGATATTTGCGCCAAGGTTTATGCAAATGTAGCGACGTAATGATGTATACAATGACGTAACTGACGTATACAGCGACGTAATGACGTGGCTTCCCTTAGCACCACGAGCTATGGAAAAGCAAACTGGTTCTCAGCTGGCTCACAAGTTGAACGAGTTATGAACCAGCACCAGCACTGGCCCCGAACCAGCCCTGGAACTGATTTGGTGGAAAAGGGGTAACATTGTCACATTTCAGTTCTATTTGATGTTTTGGTAGTCATGGTTGTTTTGATGGCAGGCCGGATGAGCTACTACGTCCTTGACGTTCTGGTATGGAATGTGTTGCTAGTCTGAAATGTAGGAATGGATGTATATTAACAAATGAAATGAAGTTGATCAAACAAAATATGAAATAGCTTGGGTTCATTCTGTCTGCAATGAAATACAAGTCAAAGTAAATTTAGAAATCACTGCTTTCTTTCCATACTGCCCCAACTTCTTCTGATTTGGGGTTGTAGCAGTAAACTTATTTGGATACCAAAAATAGTGCATTTGTGGGTTTGTATTTCTGCTTGCGCTACATAAATAATTAGAATCTTGATTTAACTCATCATAAAATTAAGCAACAATGGCTTCACCCTTGCCAGGAATGAATAACTTTGGGGAAGGGAGGGGTATGAATAGTGATGTCTTTTTAATGGAACCACTTATGAAGAAATCTGGTGTTGTGGTGTGATGATGATGCCAAGATCCAAGATAGCACTGGAACATGCAAATCTCTCTCTCTCTCTCTCTCTCTCTGAGAGATGAGTCTAAAGCAGTCACCCTGTTCTGATGGTACTTTTGAAAAGGTCAGTGGTCTGATCTTTTCATCCTAAACATGTTTCAGATTTCTTAATTAGGGCCAAGAGGTGTGTGAAGACCCAAGATTTGATGTGAAAGGTACATGAGAACTCAGGCATGTATATGTACTCTCTCTCTCTCTCTCTCTCTCTTCATCATGAGTCGAAGGCACCATCAAGTTCAACAACACCTCGATGAGAAATAAAAGAAGACACAGCCGATTTACGAAGATGAACTTCCATTATTTTGCTAGTTATTTTACCAGGAACTAATCACCAATCTAACTCGTGAAATCACTCCATTGATCATATTTCCCATGCGTTCGCTTTCCTTCTTTCATGAAAGACCTTTTAAAACAGTTTG
Organism: Neoarius graeffei; assembly: GCF_027579695.1. Lineage (NCBI taxonomy): Eukaryota > Metazoa > Chordata > Actinopteri > Siluriformes > Ariidae > Neoarius > Neoarius graeffei. Next base: position 45,814,270 of record NC_083595.1, on the reverse strand, counting down.
TTCCCCTTTTTGGAATCGACATAGCAACATCATTTTGTGCAAAATGCGTAGGAATTCGAACAAGAATGTTGGAATTTACCACAAATGAGGTTGTAAGAAGAGCTCCATCCTCCAAACCCTTAATATGCCCTTAAATATTCCTAGCTTTTGAATTATTACGAGTTCGCAATTATGAAACTCCAGTCTTGATTCCAGTACATGACTTCAGATGCAAAATAGCTGCTACAATTTTACATTTTGACACAAGATCAGTGGCGAAAAGAAAGCTTCACTTGAGCTCATTTAAGATCTGGCTGCTCACGCGCCTATTACCAAACCTCTGTGTAATTTGGACAATTCCACATCTTTGTTTTCAGCTTCCAGGCTATTGTTTAGCGAGCTTTAGGTCGTGTAATGGTATGATTTTAAAAGGCCGCTTCTTCAGGAGTGCCAGTAAAGAACAATGCACTCAAAGCCACAACAACAGTGTGTTTATCCAAACTCTGTGTAGCTCTGAGACGCCACAGTGAGTAGATGTTATAGCTCGAGACACAAACACGGGCGTAGTGTTTACCACAACCAAAGGAAAAAAATCCACAATTTGTCCACAGTGTTTTAACCTCTCTATGTCCTTTGTGTAACCTTCCCCCCCCTCGCATTATTGTGTCTATCGTTCTGCAGCCATACAAGAGAAGTCTATCTATATATCTATCAGTGTTTTTAGTTTCTTACCTTGCTTTGGCTGTTGCCTGTAAATACCGTTTTACAGGAGGAGGAGCCAGTTAAATAAATACAGCTGCAAAAACAGTTAGTCTGTCTAAAGATGTCTAAAACCTTGCAAGCTAAAGGTTGGTCTGTACAGAGCCGGCCCGTGGCATAGGCAATATAGGCAAATGCTAAGGGCGCTGCGTCCATCCAGGGGCGCAGAAACGGGGGGAGAAAAATTATGACTTCCACTATTCTGAAAACGAGTCAGCATTATAATGCAGGGATGTGATTTGGGGCTGGTGAAATTATCTGAAAATTTTAGCCAGGGGTCTGGGGGCCACAGGCCCCCAGCTGGTCCAGGGCAGAGGCCTGGTAGGGGGACAAGGGGGGAAGCCCCCCGAAGCTCCTGGGTTTTGGGGTTTTCTGACTTAAAAATTGTACTAAAATGGCAAGCAAACACACAAGAAAAAACTTGTCATGATTAACAAATTCAAGCCAATTTAATGGTCAACATGCAACTCTGACACACACACTCTCGCTCACTCTCACACACACACACACTCTCACTCTCACACACACTCTCGCTCACTCTCACACACACACACTCTCGCTCGCTCGCTCGCTCGCTCACACACACACACACACTCTCACTCTCGCTCACACACTCTCTCACTCACACACACCCCAAAGAACCAGCGTGAGCAGGGCCCGCTAGCCCCGCGCCTTGTGACGTAATTCGCCCCGAGGCGAGCCGCGGTTTTTCTCCAACCATTCCCAGCGGAACTTTTTTTTCACTATTCTGTCGATTTCTTTAACTCGATTTGCATCTTTACACTCGATCACGGAGGCTGCCATCTTTCAACTCTTTGTTTGAAGCGAGCTTACGTACAGCTATCTAACAAGCGCGTTCATTGGTTGTTACAGAGCGATGAGCCAATCACGTACCTCGTTTCATCTCATTGACGTAATTACGTCATTTACGCAATTACGTCATTGAGATGAAACGAGGTACGCGATTGGCTCATCGCTCTGTAACAACCAATGAACGCGCTTGTTAGATAGCTGTACGTAAGCTCGCTTCAAACAAAGAGTTGAAAGATGGCAGCCTCCGTGATCGAGGCGTAAAGATGCAAATCTGAGGCTGCCATCTTTCAAACAAAGTCGGAACGAATAGGATACGAATGTGGATGAGGGAAAAATCGGAAAAAAATTTTTCTTCAAGTTTTGAGATGAAAAAAGCGGAATTCCGCGAATTCGCGGAAAAATCACATCCCTGATAATGTCTTAGCCTAATTTAATTGTACAGCAAAGCATGTAGTCAGGGTGCGATTTGTCAAAAAAAGCGGGGTGGGGTGGGGTGGGGTGTGGTGGTGGTTGTTAATCATGAAACAATAAGCGCTCAACAGTGGTTCGCCCTGTCTATAGTGTGTCTTCGGGCGCGCAAGTGAGCATCCGTGGCTATTCTCTGTTTTGGCCATGTACAGTAATAGCCTAATTGCAAAGTGTGCCCAGGGGCGCCAAGGGCGACCAAAACCCCACCAAAAAGGAGGGATGGAGTTATTGAATGGAGATGTTACCAAGTGCATCAGTGGTGTACAGTGTTTTCAACCACTGTGCTGCCGAACTCTAGTACCGCGGAACACTAGTGTGCCGTGAGAGATCACCAAGTGTACCGTGGAAAATTATAGAACGACTGTATATTGTAAATATTGGCAACAGAGTTTTAGTTTCAGTCAACATTTTCTATTGGTGATGTTCCTTGAGATTTTTTCATTGAAAAAAGTGCACCCTGGCTCAAAAAGGTTGAAAAACAAGTGTAGCCTACGCAGTAGTGGTCGGTGATTTCCTTATGCCTACTAAAAATGCACAATGATAGGTTATAAGGGGGGCGGGGCGAGCGGTGTTCATCGGGGAATGAGAATGGCTATCCACTGCAAAAAGTAGCCCAGACTACAACTGCTTAAATGAAGAAATCCAAACTCTCGGGTGTGCAAGGGCGCAAACTCTCGGCTACAGGAAGAAACAAATAGAGCGAAGTCGTAAGTCTGATCTAATCTCTCATATCAACCATTATAGTGGCAAATTAATATTTTAGACGCCTGAATCAATGTCTGCCTAGCTAACTAGATGCAAACAGCAATAGACTTCAATAACAAAGTACCCATAATAGCACTTTTGTTTGAAAATACAGCCCATTGATGTCCTAACAGGGTGCTTAAGTTTGCACAATTTAGAAATGTAGAATTTTTTATTCATTTAATTTGTTAATTCTTCAGAGATGACTTAACTTTTAATAGCAAAAAAGAAACTAAAAATAATTTCTTGTTTATTGTCCATGCACTATACTTTGAACAGGGTGCAGAAGAGTTTTTGCCCATTATATGGAGATATGTATTGAATTTGTGTGGTCATTTTACTTTGTGACACTTTATGTTAATAATGATAACAATAATAACAATAATGAAAAAGATAAAAATGACTTCTTGTTTATTGTCCATGCACCGTACATTGTTTAATAGTAATAGAATAGAGTGATTAGGTTAAAGTGTTATTTAGATGTTATAAGAGGGTTTTTTTTCTTGGGGGGGGGGGCGCCAAAACTCAATCTCACCTAGGGCAGCCAAAGACCTAGAGCCGGCCCTGGGTCCGTATACTCAAGTTTGCACTTAGAATCGATTCTGGACTTAATTAGGGGTGGGGCTCATAATTAATTTGTGCTAGCAGTGCTGGCGCAAATTGTCACTCTTACTTAGGATTGTTCTACTTTCTTCTTATTATTATTCTCCTAATGTTTTTTTTTAGGACGCTATTTCTTCCTCAGTTTTCAACCAATCATCACCAAATTTCACATGAAGAATCCCTCTGGGCTGAGTTACACTGCTATGACTTTTGGTGGTGATCCGGATCGCTGATCCGGATTACTGATCTGGAATGATCCGTGAAAAACGGGATTTTTTTTTCAATCACTTAGAACTCTGTCAATTTTCATGATTTTTTTGTTTTTTGTTCAGGGAGCCAGGAGGGCAGGGGGGCAACATGGTGGTGTAGTAGTTAGCACTGTTGCATCACAGCAAGAAGGTTCTGGGTTCTAATCCAGTGGCCAACAGGGGCCTTGTTTGCATGTTCTCCCCATGTCTGCGTGGGTTTCTTCCAGGTGCTCTGGTTTCCTCCCACAGTCCAAAGACATGTGGATTAGGTCAAATGGCTTCTCTAAACTGCCCATAGGTGTGTATGTGTACCCACCACCAGATGAGGGTTTGAGTCCCTCTGGTGTGCTATAATCACCCAAGAGAATTCAGGGAAGCTAGTCGATAGCTTCCTGGATTGTTGGCCCTCAACTGTGAGGATGGCAAAAGGGAGGCAGGGTGCAACTTTTCCTCACTAAGCATCATTCTCTATCTTTTACAGTTCTGGATCTATAGGGTACAGTGACCAAACGTCCCGGTTTGTAACAGCTAGTGCAAATCACTATGACTTTAGTAACAGTCTGTCTAGTTGCAGGTTTATTTTCACATAGAAGAGTTCCTTTTCAACCAGTGATTGATTACATAATTCATTTTCTATATTTTGTAAAATTAAAAGCGCGAGGTTTGCCTTTTTTTATTATTATTTTTCCTGTCGCACCAACACTGAAGTAGTGAGTGTTGAGCGACCATGTTCCAGTAGATCTATATCTATATCCAGTGGATTCTATTCCCTGCTTGCTAAACTTAGCATTCTACTGTACGATTTGGCATAGACATATAGGAACCAACTAATATACAGGGTTAGTCAAAATTATGTTAACACTTAAATGGTAGAAACCATTTATTCGGTCTCGTCCTGCAAATTGTTCTGCAAACTTTCAACGGACTACGGTTGGCGAATACACTTCCATCAAGCTTGCAACCACTCTTCTTTGCTCCAGTGTTAAGCCTAGGTCACAACCGGACGTATGATTTTTTGGCCGTGCGATTTTTGGCGTTTCCCAAATCGCTGCGTTTTTTTTTTTTGTTCGTGGAGAAAGACGCACGTTGGCCGTAAGTTTGTCTTGCAACCTGAAAAAAACGCAAGCGCCCGTAGAGTTTGTTTGACATGACAAAGAACCTCTGCGGCCAGTCTACAGCTCGAAAATCAGCACGTCACACGTGCGCCCTCCGTGCGTTTCTTGCGTTTTTTGCACGTAGACCGGCCGTAGGAGCACGTACGGCTGGTTGTGACCGAGGCTTTAATCTGTCACCCATGGCGTACGTCTATCTGCAGGAGCAAAAGAATCCATTAATGTTAAAATAATTTTGACTAGCCCTGTATTACAAAAAATTTAAACACTTAAGTTTGGTATTCATAGATCTAAATAACTACAAAATTATCATTTACCTGTGAGGATATTTTCTTCTTTTCCCTTCTCTCACACTCTTTTTGTCCTGTAAAACTCAATACCTGTTCTCGATCAGATAAAAGCCATTCTTGCATTTTTGGTAAGTCAAGAGTGGAAAAACAGTTTTTGATAAAGTACAGTTTATCTGCAGACATTTGCTGGTGTAATGCAAGACAAAGCCTTGGCTCCTGGCATTGAGGTTATTGCATCAGATCTGGCCACGTCTGCATGTTAGGTGAACTGTGCGAATCTACAGAATGAACCGAATTAGCGATAACATGCTAAATTAAACCTCACAACCTCACGGCTCATGTATCACAGCACTACAGAAAGGGCTGTAATAGAGCAGGTATTTTAGAGGCCTGACCTTTGAATTGTTTATTATCATTTTCATCACTGTGTGAAATTCAGCCACCTGCGCACTATAGATCTGAGCCAATGTACAGCATTAACTCTCAGCAATTGCTCAAATCCACTACTGTTACCAGCTCGAGTGTTGCGAGTGCGTGACGAGGGAACACCTCAGCTAAGGCTCGTGAGTATAACAATCAGGAGAAGGACAGAGAAGGACAAAGAGTGAGGCCATTGTGTACTTCGTGGCTGCATCATTACAGCTTCACATTTTCAACATACTATGTAATACCAGTAAATTACGGTTAGACCTATAACATGCTCCTTTACTGTCATTATTTATGGCATAACATGTTAAAGCTGTTAATATCATTCAACATACCTTTTATATTACTCTCATTATCCAGAAACAATATACTTGCCTTTTATTGAATATAAAATTACTTACTGTTCCAACTTAAATATTAAATATTACAATTACAGTGATTGTTTACTAAAAAAAAAAATTCCATGAGCTTCATGTAGACGTGCAATGTTTCAATTTGCCAGTTGATGATGTAGTGACCATATGGAGATTGGCCACTGGGTATGTAATGGCAGAAATACCTGAGAGCATAATTAGAGGCTGTTACCACAGGGACAGGAGACATGAGACAACCCAGTGTGTCAGAAATGCATATAGACATCTACAAACCCCTAATTTAGAGTGACCTAGCAATGAGAGAGAGAGACAGAGAGAGAGAGAATGAATGAATGAATGTCCTCTATACAGATATTCTTTGTTGGATCTATTTTTTTTGTTATTAACAGGTCTTTTCTTTTCATAACTGTATATGGTCATGCCAGTAAAGCTTATTGAATTGAACTGAATTGAGAGAAAGACAGAATGAGATTAAAAAAAATGGAAAGATGTGGTGTCAGAAATATTGAGAGAGAAGGTGAGAAAGGAAAAGGCTTGTTAAAGGTCATCAGGCCGAGTGAGTGCACTGTCTGGGCACAATGCAAGCAAGGCAGGTGGATCTTTGCTTTTATAAATATATTTTGTGCATTCAGGCTCTCATCTCTCTCTTCTCCCCTAGCCCCTCACCCTCCAGTACCAATTTGAATAAACTATTCCTGCTTGTCAAGGGAAGAAACCTTCAGTTTGACTGACGTTTATTTTCCTGAAGTGCAGTTAACCCTAAAGCCTAGAGGTAAAAACAATAGGCGGCTGTAAATACAGCATGCACTATTCAGGGAACGATCCACTGCATACTGATGAAAAAAACTTAATCCAGTTTAATGTGTCAACATGGGGCCACGATTGCAAAACTTAATAAAAATAAATTTCACAGACAATATTTCACAAGCTAACTTAAAATACTTATGAAATACCACAAGCACAGGACATAATCTAATGTAAATAATTACTCATGACAAATATTTTGCACATACCTTTGCACATATAATTATGCACACATTAATGTTTTTGTATTCTTTAGAATATTCCTTGATCTCACATTAAATCCAATACCTCACCTCTCACTTACAATAAATGTGAATATTTCAATCGGTATTTAATATTGTCATGATTATATGCTCTGTGTGAATGTGAAGATATTCATGGTCTATGTAAATTGGTACAATAATTCAATTCATGTAATGTCCAGTGTTTTTCAGTTACTGTAATTCCCTTGTATGAGTGTCACAGTATAGAAACGATGCTGGTTAAAGTAGTAAATGCCCTGCTGCTGGCTGTTGATTGTGGACACGTTTCTGTTTTGCTATTAGTCAACTACAGGTCAGAATTTGATATCAGTCCTGATAGTTTAATGACCTGGCTTGGAAAGATGGTCAGACAGACCTGGTATAGATCTTACCTGACTGAAAAGAATGTTACCAGTTTCTAAGAGTTAATGAAAATCATCCAGAGCTGCAAAGACCTACTTGATATGTCTCCTCTTTCTATTGTTTTTAGATCATTATTTATAGGACTTATGTCATCAGTAGTACACCCACTGTCTCCTGACTAAACCTCTAACATGTATTTATGATATTGCACAGTTAGTGTAATGAATGTATCATACTCAATGCATCTGTTAATGCATTAAATCTGAGCAATTCTGTCATATTAAAATGGAACACTCAAGAATCAAATCTCGTAACTAAGAAGTGAGATTGTAGTAAAAAAAAAAATTGTATTAAAAAAAGTTAGGTTTAGGGTGGGATTAGCATTTGTACCTTTTCATTTATAAGAAATCCAAACACATCACCCTTGTTTGAATTTCTACAAATTTTGGATGGGATTTAGTTTAACACAAGTAGTTATGGCTAAGCCAAGAGCAAAATAGCAGTGAAAGCTCTCCTAGTGAATTCATTCAAATGACGACCTGTTGTTTTGATATATTTCCTAGAAATTTAGAGAGAACTCAGGTTGAATATGTCAGCAATTTCAACACTGACCCAACACCTCACACTAGCAACGCGAAACTGGCAGTGACAAGTCAGCAATGACCTTGACTCTTTCTCTGTGTGAACATAGAGGTGTGTTTGTGTGTGTGTTCCCAGGTGTGAGCGAAATAGCGCTAACGGTGTGCATACATTTCTGTTAATGTGATTTATGGTGTTTGGTATGTGTAATGTTCTATTAGAGTGTTGCTTGTGTGATGATTAAAACATGTTAGTCTTGATTTTGGCTCCTCACCATTGCAGGATCGCTCTGCTAGCACTTTTTATTTTTAGATACAAGTCCACACTGTCACTATTGCCTGAATCTGAGTTGAAACAGACACAAAACTTCTCGTATCACTGTAGAAACAAACATTTAGACATTATCTTACAGATCTTTGATATGAAAACAGTGGCTCTGGCCTAATTTAAACAAAGAAATGCTTTTTTTGGAGAGCTTTCAAAATGTGTGTGTGTGTGTGTGTGTGTGTGTGTGTGTGTGTGTGTGTGTGTGTATACCTGATTGTTACGGTAATGCTGGAAATGAAACGGAAAAGGAAATTAGTTTGTTCCCCTCCCTAAAACCCCCTGCAGAGTTCTGACCTTATTTACCCCCAGTGGAAGAATAACAAGTCCACAGCATATAGAATAAAATGCCTGAGAATAAACCGCCACATTCAATACACGGATGGGCCTCATTATAACATCATAATAATACTTTCTTTATGTGCTGGATACATCACAGGACTTTATATGTATTTGGTATTAGTGAGCACTTAATATATCCATGCCAATCACTTCCAAATTTCCATCATAGAGAAAATCGAAGTGATTATCACTTTAATAGAAAAGCTAGATAAATTGAAATGAAATCCTCAAATCCCACTGCTGGTTATTTTAAAACCTTGCTTGTGAAACTCTGCTCCTGTGGAATTGCCCTTTATAGCAATGTAATGAGACTGGGGAAGAGGGTAAAAGACATTGATTGAGCAACCAGATCTGGTTATATGTTCAACTTGGTCACTGTCATGAGATCACACATACATGTGACAGAAATTCAGAGGGCTGAAAATGGAGAAGATATCTCGATTTATTAAATTACTCTGGTATTGTACATAGCACTTTAAACACATTAAAGAGCTAGATAGCTGATGATGCCATTCTCAGATTCAAGGAACTTTTGGAGAAAGAGGTCACAGAATAGCTTTTCATTCATTCGTTTTTCATTCAACTTCATTCATCTCTAGTAAACACTTTATCCTGATCAGGGTCATAGCTGATCCCAGAAACAATAGACACAAGTTGAGAACAATAGGCACAAGCAGGATGGGGGTAGCACGGTGCAGAGTACCATGCGCACACATTCACATCTGGGACAATTTAGAATAGCCAATCCACGTATCACTATTGCCGCTTTTCCACTACAAACGCGGCTGAGCCGTGCCGTGCTGAGTTGGGCTGAGTCGAGCTGAGCGGGGCTGTTGGAGTTGCATTTCGACTACAACCGCGCTGAACCCTGCTGGCTGGAAGTGGGTGGACACATTGGGTGGAGTTAGCGAAAGTGGGTGGATGTCACGTGATGTCGTTAAGCAGCGCAAACAGTGACATCAGTGAGCTTTTAAGCGGTAGTCTCACGACCCGGATAGTAAACAATAAACATGGAGGACATGGAGTCATTAGTGTTGCTGGTCTTGGTGCTGTGGCTTGTTGTCACCGACAACGCCAACAGATACTGGCAAGAGCGTATAGATGAGGCGAGGCGCATAAGGCTTCAGAAATTCTCGTAATTCGTAATTATTCTCCTTCCGGGTTTGCGGTGTTTACAGATCCCAGCGTGCTCGCGGGGCGTGTGTGGGCATGTGAGGACACTCCTCCTCACCAATCAGTGCACAGGGGAGTGTCTGCTCACGCCCCCAGCCTCACTCGGCACGGTTTGGCTCGCTTCAGCCCCACTCCAAAACGGTGCGAGTTTTAGGGGCTAAGCAGGGCTGAAGCGAGCTGAGTCGTGCTGTTTTTTGGTAGTCGAAACGCGAGCCGTGTCGGGCTGAAGTGAGCTGAAGCGAGCTGAAGTGAGCTGAAAAAGGGTAGTGGAAAAGGGCCATATGTTTTGGGAGATTCCTCCAGAAAACCCAAGGGGGGGACCTGACATGGATATGTGGAGAAAATGTGAACCTCTGCACAAACAGTAACCTAACTTAAGGATAGAATTGATGACCATCAAATTATGAGCAGCAGCACTACCTACCATTGCACCACCATGATGCTGGATAAAGTAGCAAATTACCTGCTGGGTATAGATTGTGGATATGCTGCTTTGCTATTGATAGACCTCAGGCAAGGTTTGTTTTTGTGACCCTATTGTTGTTGTTTTTTTCTACCTATCCACACATTTAATTAGTAAACTCATAAAATAATATAGGGTACATCCTGTCACCTATCTAGTTTCCGAAGATATGTATCTAAATGTTTCACTGTCAGTGTACAGTGTCATATTTCATGAACTTATTAACATATTTGCTCAAATTCTAACAGTTACTGACATGTAATGCTCATCATCAGAGTATAGCATGTGAACACTACGTCCTGCTTTTCAAAACTCTAAAAACTGCAAAATGTACAAAATCAACAACTTCCAAAGAACCATAAGAGTTGGCAGACTAAATTCCAAAGTAGAATGTTTTACTGATGAAAAACTCTTTTCCTAATTGATCATTTCTATATGAAAAAAAAAATCCCCATACAGGTATGTCCATTTAGCACCACAGATCAGAAGCATGGTGAGTTCTCCTTTCATTTTCTTAATTTAAGGACTTTGTAAGAGAAAGAGCCAGTTGGTGGAGAAAGGGGGTTTGTGGGATAGTATATACAACAGACTATATATGACATGTCTTATTATGGTGATGATGGCAGGGATTGGCTTCATTGTCATGAGCAGGTAACAAGGCCTGCTCCTGAGGTCACTGCTACATTTGACCTCTGTCTCATCATCGGCCTTAATGCGACACCTCTTAGACCTGTCGGGCTCCGTGCACCAATCGCACACTCTCATGTCAGGATCGGGTGATTTTGATTGGATGCTCTGGGGTCGGACTGTCAGAGAAGGGGGAAATCAAGGTGGGCAATGAATTCTAATGAGACAGACGTAACATGGTCCGCTAATGTCACACACACACATAGGCACATTGTCGTTAAGCAGGACCCAGCTGTGGGCTGTCAGGTTGCTTGTTAGGCCCAAGAGGACAGAAGGCACAGTGGGCCACCAACCCCTGTCAGTCTCTCTCTCTCTCTCTCTCTCTCTCTCTCTCTCTCACTCACTGTGCGTTCATCCTCCCAGATATAACTTGTGGACATTTTCTATGACAGGTGAGTTCCCTCTGAAATTATCTTGAATATCTCGAATGCCCGAGATTAAGCTAAGCATTGCAAATGAGCATGTTTTCATTGTATTATATGCTTATAAATGCACACATGTGGGATATTTGTGTGTTTGTGTTTGCTCTTTAAGCACATGTGTATTGCTTCTTTCTTGTCTTCCTGGAGAGGTGTGCTGTTAATGATGCCCCTGCCGGGATGAGGGAGGCCTCGCCGCATTTTGTCTCCTGATTAGGATGCAGCGACGGCTTTTGTCACCAGCTCTGTCAGCCTCTGCAGGGACAAAGCATTGTTACTGGAGGATAATTAGATATGCTTCCTCCTGAAGCTGCCACCTGCACTGACCAAGTAGTCAGAGACCATCTCCCTTCCTTTACTGCCAAAAACACTTGTTTCTCAATATGAACCAGGATAAATTGGAACATAGTGGTGAGAAAAGTCATAATATTGATGTATTTTTAATGATCCGGCGACCCTACAAAGACACACATAGATGCTTGATCACTGGTTTTCAAGGACTATAGATTGGAGAAGGTGACATATTGCTCATTTTATGGCATCCAACCTGGCAATAATTACACTGGAGCAAACCCTTCAACTCAGACTTCATTTCACATTTCAGATGACAGTACTGCCTCGCTAAATATACACAATTATATTCTGTCTCTCCTTTTCCTTTTTCATCTTCGTCTCCTCCATGCTGAAGATGTAATTGGCTGTCTATGGCTGTAGGACTTCTCCCTAAGACAAGGACATCTCAATGCACCTCACACACACACACACACCTTGCCGAAAGTCACTGTTTCGAACAGTTGCACAGTAGTTTGCATTGGCAGCCATGTCCCCACTTCCTCATCATGCTTGTTCTGACAGAGAAGGCTGAGAACAGCATATTGCGGTCGAGCTCAACTCTTCTCCAACTTTAGAACTTCAGACCTGCTTCTAGCCCATACTAGAACAGCTCAAACTCGGCCAGTCTCCATGGCTCTCTGATCTATTCCTATTAACATAATTAGATTTGAAAAGATTAGGGGTAGTGCATCATTTTAAGCAGACACTTTTTTTTTGTTATACCCAAAATAAATATGCTATAGCAGTGGTTTTCAGTTCCTGCCCTGCAGTACTCAAGAATCAATTTAAGAAAGTAAAACTTGTGACAGTTTGTGATTGACGCTCATTGGCTTAGCAAGCAACATAGCAATAATATATCACTTTGGAAATCTTGTATTTCTGCCTTTCTGCAAAGTCTGATTGATTAATAGTAGAAAAAAGCATACTTGGTAGGAGGCAGCTTTCCTTTATCCCTGAATTCATAAAAATGTACCCAGTAAAGTCTCACCGTAGCCAACTTATATTATGATAGGGTAAGAATAAAAAAAAAAACATAAAAAACATTATGATTGGTTAAGCTTCCAAATTTATTTGCATGAAATCAATTCAAACACATTGTGTTGAGTTGAACTTGCAATTTCATTGGACAACAGCAATAGGCCTAATTTTTTTCTTTCATCAATAAATTCAGATTATATGAAAACAAAAATGGCAAAGGCCTCAACAAAATCCCCCATCCCCCTTCCCAAAGTACATTATATACCCAAACTATGTGGACACCTGACCATCACACACGTCGTATATATGTATGTAGGCCTTCCTCAGGGATGTATGGGGTGTAATGGAGGGGTAGTACCTCTGGTGGGGGAACATGTCATGCTCATTAGAGTAGTTCGTCCACTGTGGTCCCCACCTGGCACCCAGCTCTCACCTGTGGCTCCTAGTAGCTGTTTGCATGCAACAGTGGCCACACCCCAGACAACAGCTTCGACTTGCCGGCAAAACCAGGTGAAGGTAGCTGTTGGGTCTGAAACCCTCGGTGAGTTAGGGATTGTCTACCCTTCGCATGCAAAGTCTGGCTCTGGCGGAATGGGCGGATGGGACCATCAGTGAGGTCCAACAGCTAGAAAGGTGGTTCCAGCAGGTGCTGTGGAGCGCTTCAGAGCATGACGAGACACAAAGGAGTTCTGCTCATCCACTGCAGCAGAGGAGGTCTCCAGACGTAACGGTTCTCTGTGCCACTGGGTCAAGGTTTCTTCTGCAGAGAGAGTGGGATTGCTTCTGTGCAATGGCTCTTCCACTTTAATCAAATTTACACACAGGTGTCTGTCCAACCCAACCCCCAACTTCCAATTCAGAACACCGATGTGACACCTGCAGGCACCTGTGCGCTTCCAGCTTCGGGTGTGGGAGCCATATGTGCTCTCATTGCTGAATGCAGCGACTACGTCATCCTCGGACTGATGGACTACCAAGAGGCCTTGCCCAAACATTTTGAAACACACAATTGTCAATAATGTCTTTGTGTACTGTAGCATTAAGAATTCCCTTTTATTGGAACTAAGGGCCTGAAATCTGTTCTGGCATGACAATGCTCCCATGCCTAAAAGTCCATAAATGTTGATGTGGAAGAACTCAAATGGCCTGGACAGAACTCTGATCTCAACCCTGCTGAACGCCTAAAGGATGAACTGGAACATTGATTGAATGCCAAGCCTTCTCGACTGATATAAAGTGCATGAGCTCACTAATGTCTTGTGGCTGAATGGGCAAATCCCCACAGCTAAGTTCCAAATTCTAGTGGAAAGTCTTCCCAGAAGAATGGAGGTTACTATAACAGCAAAAACTAAATCTAGATTTGTCCAAATAGTACACATCAAGTAACTGTTTTATCCAAAATCTAGATCACCAGCATTGAAAGGTAGTATTGCGACCTCAGCTCCAGGATCCCTGGTTCAATCCTGAGCTGTTAGTGTTTGTGTGGAGATTTGCAAGTTCTCCCTGTGCTCAATGAGGGTTTTCCCATGGTTCCCTGGTTTCCTCCCTCCTTCCAAAGACAAGCAGTAGATGACTTGGCAACGCCAAATTGCTCCTAGTTATGAATGTATGTGCATAGTGCGCTGTGATGAATGGGTGTCTCCAGTGGATGATCATTGGTTCCTTCGATTTAATATTTACTCAGCCCATTGTTATGGGGGAAAAAAAAACAAAACCCTTTACCACATAGAAACTAAATGTTTTATGCATGTATGCCATTATTTATATCTTTGTCTTTGCCACTCCATTCTATTTTTCTTAATTCCTGTCCAATCTGTCCAATCAATGTCTTGGGATAGAAATGTCAAAAATCAGATCTAAGAGGACCAGGACCATATAGAGGTTTATCTCATGCCTACTAAACTACATGTGACTCCTTCATAATTATCTGCTAACTTGAATCATCAACGTGGGCTTTAATACTGGACTCTACTGTACTGGGTGCCATGACAACTGAAGTCTAACATGTTTCCACCTTTTTTTTTCTTATTTAGTTTTTTTTCACACTAACAGTGGAACTCATCACGCTGGTCTTCCAAGAACTTATCCCCTTCATCCTTATGGAACAATTAGCAATGCTGAGCAGCTTTGCAATTAACAGTCCCATAATTGACACATGCCCCACTTTCCAAATCAACCGGAGCAATATCTTTTTTAGAGCAAAGTTTAATTACAAACTCGGAGCATTTGCATTTTCCATCATTACCATTTTAAATGACAGGTTTAACTGTAAGCTGTGGAAAGAGAAAAAGAGGACCTGGATTAGTATTCCAAACACTCAAAAAGCATTATGAAGTTTAACGAACACTTTATATCATTTGGATCACACTATTTTAATACATTTGTGAAATAGGAGGTTAAATGAGTCTGTGCTGATGCCTGGAACTGTACTGAAGGTTAAGACTAGTTAGAGTTATACAGTAGGTGGAGCTGTATGGGTCAAGCAAATGATTGGTCAAAAGTAATAATCACAATCATAGAAACATCATAGTAGTTCCACAACATCTAATTATACACAGCTAGAAAATTATGGCATATTCTTCTTTCATAAATAAAGATTATAATCCTTGGCAGGTTGCTGTAGTATAAGAGGAATACATCACTTTGGGATGTGTTGATATGTCTATCATGTTTTAAGAAACAGTATATTGCAAAGATTGGGAGAGGAAAAGAGATTATTCTATCTATATTCACTGGATATGAGCAATTACATGCTATGATTGGCTATGCTACTACTAGGCTATCAGCTCATATACTGTTAGTAGAGAAAAACAAAATGGTGGAGCGTGTTGCTGAACCAACCGAGGATGAAATAAAAACTCTACTTGAAAACAACCCTCCCCCCAAAAAAAACAACAAAAACAAAAAAGCAACAAAATATGGAATGAAAGTATTTGATGGTAAGAACATATCTTTTTTATTTTTCAAGAATTATTATTATTATTCCATTTTTCACAAATTGCTACTGTCATTTTGCCGGTTTGTTTAGATTCTTCATCTTTAAGCATTAAAATTTGTTGAAATTTTTTTGACTGGTTCAAAAGCTCAAAGAAGTTTGAAAATTACACAACTGAAATGTCCAAGGAAGAATTAAATAAATGACTAAAGCTATTCTATACCTTGGCATGACAGCAAGATGTCACTTTCTACAAAAAAAAACAACAACATTGAAGTCAATTCATTCAGCCATCAAAAAGTTTTTAAGAAGTCTGCCTGAACGGAAATGATTTTGCTGGACATTTTGAATAAAGTTTTTATTTATCAAATTTGCAAAAAAAAAAAATAAAATAAAAATGCTCTGTTTCTCAAAAATCCAGTGAATGTGGATAGAATAAAACAGTTATTCCACTCAATCTTGTCGTACATGGCTTACAGGCAACTCAACGCTATGTGCCTTGTCGACTATCAGCTCGTGTATGACTCGATTTCATAGAATAATTGTTAATTATTGTGAATAATTTTGCAGATTTTGAGATATAGTTGGGCTGGAAATTTTGCTCAGACCAGGCAATTATGCTTTCTTTCCCCATTTAGGACCACTGTTGCATTTTTGATAGAACAGCACTCATATTTCTGGTACTTTGGGAAAAAAAAATCACAAAAGTCTAGTTTCAAACTATCTCAGTAACCAGTGATTGGCCAAGTAGGATAAAACACGTGTGTCTTAATTCATATGGCATGAAATTGAAATCAAATAATATGGCTCTGGGGTGGCACGGTGGTGTAGTGGTTAGCACTGTTGCCTCACAGCAAGAAGGTTCTGGGTTCGAGCTCAGCAGCCTACGAAGGCTTTTCTGTGTGGAGTTTGCATGTTCTCCCTGTATCTGCGTGGGTTTCCTCCAGTTTCCCCCACAGTCCAAAGACATGCAGGTTAGGTTAATTGGTGGCTCTAAATTGACTGTAGGTGTGAATGTGAGTGCGAATGGTTGTTTGTCTCTGTGTCAGCCCTGCAATGACCTGGTGACTTGTCCAGGGTGTACCCTGCCTGGCATAGGCTCCAGCTTGCCCGCGACCCTGCACAGGATAAGTGGTTATGGATAATGGATGGATGGAATATGGCTCTTGAATTGCAGCTCCACCAACACTGGCTCGTGCACATGGCAGGTTAGATGTTTACACCAATCCAAGCCTCAAAGGCTATGTTCACATTACAAGCCTCACTGTTCAATTCTGATATTTTTGCTCAGATCGGACTCCCCAATCTTGATGGTTCACATTCATAATTACACGTCACCAGCATCTAACCGTAATGTGAATTCATCTGTCCTCTGGAAAGGCACGTATGCACACACTGATATGTTTTCGTTTATTGCATGAGTTATCTACAACCCCGATTCCAAAAAAGTTGGGACAAAGTACAAATTGTAAATAAAAACGGAATGCAATAATTTACAAATCTCAAAAACTGATATTGTATTCACAATAGAACATAGACAACATATCAAATGTCGAAAGTGAGACATTTTGAAATTTCATGCCAAATATTGGCTCATTTGAAATTTCATGACAGCAACACATCTCAAAAAAGTTGGGACAGGGGCAATAAGAGGCTGGAAAAGTTAAAGGTACAAAAAAGGAACAGCTGGAGGACCAAATTGCAACTCATTAGGTCAATTGGCAATCATTAACATGACCATCTTGGAGTGGCAGCGGCTCTCAGAAGTAAAGATGGGAAGAGGATCACCAATCCCCCTAATTCTGCGCCGACAAATAGTGGAGCAATATTAGAATGGAGTTCGACAGTGTAAAATTCCAAAGAGTTTGAACATATCATCATCTACAGTGCATAATATCATCAAAAGATTCAGAGAATCTGGAAGAATCTCTGTGCGTAAGGGTCAAGGCTGGAAAACCATACTGGGTGCCCGTGATCTTCGGGCCCTTAGACGGCACTGCATCACAGACAGGCATGCTTCTGTATTGGAAATCACAAAATGGGCTCAGGAATATTTCCAGAGAACATTATCTGTGAACACAATTCACCGTGCCATCCGCCGTTGGACTCTAGACTCTAAAACTCTATAGTTCAAAGAAGAAGCCATATCTAAACATGATCCAGAAGAGCAGACGTCTTCTCTGGGCCAAGGCTCATTTAAAATGGACTGTGGCAAAGTGGAAAACTGTTCTGTGGTCAGACGAATCAAAATTTGAAGTTCTTTATGGAAATCAGGGACGCCGTGTCATTCGGACTAAAGAGGAGAAGGACGACCCAAGTTGTTATCAGCGCTCAGTTCAGAAGCCTGCATCTCTGATGGTATGGGGTTGCATTAGTGCGTGTGGCATGGGCAGCTTACGCATCTGGAAAGACACCATCAATGCTGAAAGGTATATCCAGGTTCTAGAGCAACATATGCTCCCATCCAGACGACGTCTCTTTCAGGGAAGACCTTGCATTTTCCAACATGACAATGCCAAACCACATACTGCATCAATTACAGCATCATGGCTGCGTAGAAGAAGGGTCCGGGTACTGAACTGGCCAGCCTGCAGTCCAGATCTTTCACCCATAGAAAACATTTGGCGCATCATAAAATGGAAGATACGACAAAAAAGACCTAAGACAGTTGAGCAACTAGAATCCTACATTAGACAAGAATGGGTTAACATTCCTATCCCTAAACTTGAGCAACTTGTCTCCTCAGTCCCCAGACGTTTACAGACTGTTGTAAAGAGAAAAGGGGATGTCTCACAGTGGTAAACATGGCCTTGTCCCAACTTTTTTGAGATGTGTTGTTATCATGAAATTTAAAATCACCTAATTTTTCTCTTTAAATGATACATTTTCTCAGTTTAAACATTTGATATGTCATCTATGTTCTATTCTGAATAAAATATGGAATTTTGAAACTTCCACATCATTGCATTCCATTTTTATTTACAATTTGTACTTTGTCCCAACTTTTTTGGAATCGGGGTTGTACATCACTGCCAACAAAAATGTCATATTCATGATACGACTCATGGTATTAAAACCGACTAAATGGTAAAAAGTAGCTAATATATGCATCACATTTTGCTCTAGAGCAGCCTTTCTCAACCAGGTTGCCGTGGCACCCTGGGGTGCCATCTGGCTTCATTAGGGGTGCCGTCAAAAAATTATATATTCTAACATTGAAATAAATAAAATGAATTAAAATTCCTAAAACAATAGTTACACTAATGCAGATCATCGCCGCCTCGTGCATCATCAAAATTTGTCTCACGGCCCCCTTTCCCATGTCACAACGTCACTGCCGGGGTCAGCGTATGGTCAGCATGACTGCGTATATTTTATATGGGGGTGCCTTGAGAATTTGCATACTTCTGAAGGATGCCATGACTGAAAAAAGGTTGAGAAACGCTGCTCTAGAGGACAGCAAACAGTTCGTCACCTTTACATGATCTGGTCAAGAAGGAGAAAAAAATCCAGATGGCTAGCTTTTGCTGTTTTTGCAGCTATTGTAGCTGTCCTCCATTGTTGTTTTGCCACACTGCAAGCGCTGGCTGACGAAGACAGCAATCAACACATGCCTATTGGCAAAAAGCCACATGAATTCCGATCTGACCATTCTCAGTCATGTATCTGATCTCGGACCACATATGAAAGCGACTCATATCTGATTTGAGAAGATTAGATTTGTTGCATCCACACAACCCGGAACATCAGATCTGTGTCACAGTCATGTGAACATAGCCCAAGGAACGAACTTGGTACTAAACATGAGGACTTTGAGTTGATCTAATCTGGCACACACAAACACACATGCACTTTCTTTCTTTTTCTCTTTCTCTCATCCCTTCTTGTTTTCAGTTCACTCTGTTCTTAGAGGGTTTAGTGTACTCGGGGGCTCCCAGAGGGGCCACGCTCTATCAGAATGTGTTTGTCTCAGGGTCCCATCCATTCACTTTCAAAGGGTTAAACAACCTTTTCACTGGCCTGTCAACATCCCCTGGCCCGGCCAGCGGAAAAAGTCTGCTTGAGTTTTGTTTTCCGATCGACACTTGTCTCCTCGGTCTGCTGTTGCCTGCGTGGTGTAATATCCATGACAATCGTGTTGGGCTTTTGAGCAGGGGGAGGGAGGGGTGGCAGGGGCCACTTTCAGGCCCTAAAGAGCTTTATTTGGGTGGATTTGAAAGAGGGAGTGTGAAGGGCCCTCCACTCCAAATCCTCTTCAAGCAGGTCATCCTGCATCAATAGGCCTTTAATTCGCAAACAGGCATCAGTACGGCACTCACGTTCCTGCAGACTGACAACAATGCCGCAGCTCTGGAAGAAAAAAAAAAGAGGATGGGGGAGTGAGAAAGGGAACGAGAGAGAGAGAGAGAGAGAGAATGTTAAAGGTTAAAGTTGGAGGTGCCTTAGTACAAGGTTTCATATATATATATATATATATATATATATATATAAATAAAACATTTATTTATTTGTATATCTATTATCTTACACTGGCAGCTTGTACCAATTCGCATGACTCAAGCTGTAGAAAAAACGACAACAGTTGAGATTTAAGGTTAAGTTTAGAAGCAGGACTAATGCTTGGACGTTTTCTTATGACTTTATTAGAATCTAAATCCAAATACATCATAATTCTTTTGGTTCAGATTTGTAGAAATTTCTCAAGAAACCAGAAAGTTACAAAGGTAAAGGTTGTGATTAGGGGTTTGGTTAATGTTTGTCATTTTTTTATTATAACCTTATCGGTATGAAATCAAATAAAATCATCCCCCAAGTTTACATTTTCTAATTCATAGACGTTTCTTGTGAGACTAGATTGGAAATTTCAGAATAGGTTTCATGATGGCGGCATGGTGGTGTAGTGGTTAGCGCTGTCGCCTCACAGCAAGAAGGTCCGGGTTCGAGCCCCGTGGCCGGCGAGGGCCTTTCTGTGCGGAGTTTGCATGTTCTCCCCGTGTCCGCGTGGGTTTCCTCCGGGTGCTCCGGTTTCCCCCACAGTCCAAAGACATGCAGGTTAGGTTAACTGGTGGCTCTAAATTGACCGTAGGTGTGAATGTGAGTGTGAATGGTTGTCTGTGTCTATGTGTCAGCCCTGTGATGACCTGGCGACTTGTCCAGGGTGTACCCCGCCTTTCGCCCGTAGTCAGCTGGGATAGGCTCCAGCTTGCCTGCGACCCTGTAGGACAGGATAAAGCGGCTACAGATAATGAGATGAGATGAGAGGTTTCATGATACCTGGCGACTTGTCCAGGGTGTACCCCGCCTTTCGCCCGTAGTCAGCTGGGATAGGCTCCAGCTTGCCTGCGACCCTGTGGGACAGGATAAAGCGGCTACAGATGATGAGATGAGATGAGATGAGATGAGATGAGGTTTCATGATTTAGATTGAGATTAAGATTATGATTTGGAGTAGGGTTAATGCTTTTCTTTTTACTTTATTTGTAGGAAATTAAATTAAATCCAAACACATCACCTTTGTTTGTCAAGTCAAATGAACTTTATTTGTATTGCGCTTTTAACAATAGTCATTGTCGCAAAGCACCTTTACAGAAAATTAAAGACTTTAAACATGAGCTACTTTTATCCCTAATTGATCCCCATTGAGCAAGCCTGTGGCGACGGTGGCAAGGAAAATCTCCCTCAGATGACATGAGGAAGAAACCTCAAGAGGAACCAGACTCAAAAGGGAACCCATCCTCATTTGGGTGATAACAAATAGAGTGATTATAAATAACTCGATTCTATAACCGTGTCTTATATAGTTGCAAAGTATAACTGTAAAACCAGGAAAATCATTATAGTTTTAACATGAAGTCTGTTTTATTGAAGTTATAAACTGTTCATTAATGGAAACTTGTGTGCAAACTGTTCATGACAACTGCAGTCCTAAAGTTAGCAAGTCAACTGTAGTCCTCAGGCACAGATGCATTACTGTAAGTGTCCAGAGCGTCTTCCAAGCGTGACTTTCGACTGTCCATATGGGGCCGTCCTCGACAAGAACGATGTGATGAGACTCCAGCCAGAAGTAGGGCATCAGGATGGATCAGGAGGGTCCGAGG
This sequence comes from Neoarius graeffei, assembly GCF_027579695.1. NCBI lineage: Eukaryota > Metazoa > Chordata > Actinopteri > Siluriformes > Ariidae > Neoarius > Neoarius graeffei. The sequence goes on along the minus strand of NC_083595.1, from coordinate 45,792,715 downwards.
AGCAGAAGAGGTCAGCTCCACTGGTGTGTCAGGATCGACATGTAACTCAACAACATGTTTGTTTGTTTGTTAGTTTGTTATAATTTGTGTGATAAGAAATTTCTCATGAGACCAGATTGAAAAATTCAGAATAATTTGGGGCGTGAGAAGTTACATAAATTACGGTTAATATTATGAAACCAGTTAATTTCCCTAAAATTTATTTTTACCATATTTGTGTTAAACCAAGTAGCAATTCATAAAAGCTCATAAAAAGGCGGAGTTAGTGTTTGTAACGATTCTTACAACTTTATATGAAATCAATTAAAATCCAAATACATCTCCTTCGATTATTCAAATTTGTCGAAATCTCTTATAGGACCAGATTGCAAACTTTGGAACATTTTGTGTTTGTGACAGTCACATGAAAAGTTGTGAAGTGTAAGGTTAAGTTTAGGGGCGGAGTTATTATTTGTACATTCTCTTATGAAGTTATTCACATGAAAGAAAAAAAAAAATCAACCTAAATGGATCCTTGTGTGTTTCAATACATACAAAATTTCTCATGAGATCAAATCTGACCAATCATATTTATTTATTCACACACTGTCATTCAGTTGAAAGCCCCGCCCATTCACTTTTAGCAACCAAGCAACACAATGATGTTGTGCATGTGAGTGCATACGTGTTTGTGTGTGTGTGAAATGCCGGGCCGTGGGAAGTAAAAGCAGAGCGCGGCATATTTATTTTCATGGACCATATGGAAATACTGTTGTGTGTGTGTGCAAGTCGACAGATAACGGGCGACCCTGACGGTTGTGTGTGTAGCTACTGAATGGTGTGTGTGTGTGTGTGTGTGTGTGTGTGTGTGCGCGCGCATTGGGCGGGATGGCACTCTGACCCTAGGCATATGGAGAGCCATTAAGGAGGAGGTTTCCCTCAAACACACACATCGTACACCCCTTGGGACTTTGATTTGTTAATGAATTGCTCTATTGACTCGCATCTTCGCTTGCTTCATTAGCAAAAAAGACCAACACTGGCACTTTCTCTCCTTGTTCAAAGGCTCTGTTTTAGCGAAGAAGAAGAAGAATAAGTAAGAAATGGAGGAGGAGGAGGGATAAAATAAAGTATGGTAGGCCAGGACCAAAATCTAATCTGTTTCTATCAGGATTTGTCGCCGTGTCTCTGTTTCGAGCCACGGCTAATTTGTATTGTGACAATTTAAGACAACTCTCCAGAATGCAGTGATGCGAGAAACCGTATGCCCTTCAACCCCTCCTTCTTGTCTTAACATTCTCTCTCTCTCTCTCTCTCTCTAAATCTATTCCTGGCCCCTCCCCATCTTCATTAGCATGTTGGACACTGCGGTTTTTGTGTAGGCGCTACCTGCTTTACAAGGGCCAGATTATTGTGTAGGGTTAGTGTTAACACAACAAGTACAAGACCCTCTGTCTGAAAGACACACACAATCTGTCAAGCACCAGCAACAGCTGCTCTGCACGCACACACACACACACACACACACACACACACACACATATACAAAGAGTGACACGTTAACCACATGTCTGAGTAGCATAAATAGCAGCTTGGTGTCAATCAAAGACTGCTGAATGAAATAGATGCAAAAAAAAAAACCTTATAGTTATTATAAAGACAATTTTCTTTCTTTCTTTCTTTCTTTCTTTCTTTCTTTCTTTCTTTCTTTCTTTCTTTCTTTCTTTCTTTCTTTCTACTCACACACTTAAGTAAAACACCATTAAAACATGCCTTAACATGATACAGTCACTTAGTTGACTTCTGACTATGTTAGACACGTCTTCGGAGTGTTTACAGCGTGAAATCTGGCTCATCAGCGAGACCCAGACAGCAAACAGAGCCGAAACTAAAGAAAAAAAAAAAAGAAACACACAGAAAGAAATACACTTCTATCTAATCGTGTTGAACTCACGTCGACATCTCCAGACATGGTGGATTTCAAGAGCTCTTTTCTCTCTATCTCTCTGCCACAGTGGACAATATCAGAGAGAGAGAGAGAGAGTGAGTGTAAATCTGTCTGGGAGTTCTTATCAAATCCCCTTGCAAACGCCACTGAGGGCTCTGTCAATAGCAGAAAACATGCTACACTAACACAAAAGCAGACATGGCAGACCCTTTCAAAACGTTTCACATCCTGCTGCACACCAGCTTCCAGTTTTTCATCTGCTGTGAGTGTGAACGGTCACCATCCCCGATGTGAATTAGAACCTGACAAGAAACAACTCCAGACAGGATTTATAGATCCACATATATTTCACAGATCTTTTTTTTTTCCCCTTTCACACGTGATTATGTGAAAAGTGAAGTTATGTGATTATGTGAGTTATATCTAATCACATGTAAGCCGTGATGAAGCTGAAGGTGCATTTCAACATGTTATGACTTGGCGTCATGTTATCAAACATCATTAAACAAACAAACAAACAAACAAACAAATAAATAAATAAATTCCATACCATAGGCTATATGTCAAAAAATAAACAAATAATGGAAAATAAATTGTGAACAATTGAACCAGATTGCAATATGTGGAAAAAAAAAAGTCAAAATAAATTAACAACGGGAAAAAAAAAAATCACGTGATGTGTGAAAAAAAAAAGTCCAGATGTGAAAAACTATGTGAAATATAATGCTGACAAAGGGTCTGAAATCCAGATGTGGAAAACAGGAATGACCCCCCCCCCAAAAAAAAAAAAAAAATCCAAAGAAGAAATTCAAAATAAAAAAAATAAATTAAATATTTATAGAAATAAAATAATTTAACATTCAAAAAAATACAAAAGATTGGATCCAGAGGATGGATGTAGTTATAAAAGAAAAATCTGGATATACAAGTTATAGAAAAATATTAATCGTACATTCCCCGAGGTAGAACTAATATATTTGTTCATGATTAATATTTAAACATATATGAAGTGATGTTTACTGTTACTGTTAATAATAAAATCGAGATATCAATCAATGAAATCTAACACTAATTCATGAATGCAGTACCATGTGTTGATGCTATAAATGAAATGTCTTGTGTTGTATACTGTAAGTCTTTTTTTTTTAGGTAGTATTATTGTTTAGGTCCATGTTTCATTCAGAAACAAAGCACATGGAGAGAGAGAGTGAGAGAGAGAGAGAGAGAGAGAGAGAGAGGATAATGACCGTTCACCCACTGCGCTCGCTTGGCAGGCAGTGTATCCTGTCACTGCTGGCGGGTAGTGGAGTTGACTGGTGGGGTTTCCTGCCTACTGTGGAGGAGTAGTCCTGCTGAGAACATAAGTACACACACACACACACACACACACACACACACACACCTCTCTCTCTCTCTCTCTCTCTCTCTCTCTCTCACTCACACACACACACACACACATAAATTTTAGTCCTGCTGTGAATAGTCCTGAACACGTTCCAGTTCCATTGTCTGGAATTGAGGATATGTGTGTGTGTGTGTGTGTGTGTGTGTGTGTGTGTGTGTGTGTGTGTGTGTGTGTGTGCCCTGAGCTTGACACAGGGCATGATGCAGGTCCCGTCCCTCCATACCCCCACATCAGGGTGGAGTTCACTCCGCTAACACAGGCGCGTCCCAGTGGACAGATAAATATAAGGAAGACACGCTGCAGTTCTCTTCGATTAAACTCAAAATAGAACAATTGTTCAATTTACAGTTGCTCTGGAAACACTGGTCACATTTTTTTTTACTCTGATTAAAAGCTAAAAATGAACTGATTGTGAAGAATCTTTCTTTGCCCAACTTATATTTCATGACGGGGTTGGCGTGATGTTGCACAATGTGAATGGAAGTTACCGTTACCAGCATGATACAAAGTGTTTTATTCCTCTGAGACCACAGTATTTTTTATAAAGTATATATACTCAGCAAAAATAAAAACTTGACACTCATTATTTTTCAAATAGTGTTTAGAAACTTTTCTTGAAAGAGTTCTTGTTGTAGGTCCTGGGTTCGAGCCCCGGGGCCGGCGAGGGCCTTTCTGTGCGGAGTTTGCATGTTCTCCCCGTGTCCGCGTGGGTTTCCTCCGGGTGCTCCGGTTTCCCCCACAGTCCAAAGACATGCAGGTTAGGTTAACTGGTGACTCTAAATTGAGCGTAGGTGTGAATGTGAGTGTGAATGGTTGTCTGTGTCTATGTGTCAGCCCTGTGATGACCTGGCGACTTGTCCAGGGTGTACCCCGCCTTTCGCCCGTGGTCAGCTGGGATAGGCTCCACCTTGCCTGCGACCCTGTAGAAGGATGAAGCGGCTACAGATAATGAGATGAGATGAGATGAGTTCTTGTTGTGATTATGGTTAAATGCATTGTCAAGGGCATTACGTCACATATTCATTCTACTGGTCGGGCCTACGTAGCACGTGCGAGAGCACTGCACGCTAAAATCACGTTTCCACGTGACACAAGTGACGTGACCTATTGATACACGTGCAATTGATCTCACGGTAGCAGAGTAGAGTGTCATCTCAGAAAAACAAGGTTTTATGGTTAATTATTCGTTAATTTGCAATGCCATGACTGTCAAACATTCAGCGTGAACGTGCCATTGGCATACTGAATACGGGAACATCCGTCACTGACGTTGCGAGGGTTATGGGATGCAGTCGACAGACCATCCATAATCTCCAGACACGTCTCCATCAAACTGGCACCACAGCCGACCGCCCCCGTCCTGGTCGACCACGTGTGACGTCACACGCAGAAGACCGACAGATTGTCTTACGTCATTTGCGTAATCGGTTTGTCACTGCCACATCCACTGGGAATGAATTGTTTGGAGGTCGAGTGACTGCCCAAACCATTCGAAATCGCCTGCGCTCTGCTCTGCATTAAGTTGTGACTCACAGTTTTTGATCATGGACATTGTCGTCGCATTTCCGGTGGAACCGATTCCATGACAAACATGATCTGTATGCTATAGCATCTTTAATGACAAGATAATTGAATACAATCGTTATTTCAAACCTATTTTCCAAAATGTTCAAATTATTGACTTTGAAACGAGTGTAAAGTTTTTATTTTTGTGGAGTTTATTTTAAAAAAAATAACAACAAAAAACTTTTTATCCATTTATTGTTACGTTTAAGGTTGTAGAACATCCATAAAAAACAAGTTACTTCCTGTTATCACTTGTAGCAGCAGCATCAGACTCTTTTTACTTTCTCAACTGTCAGAGTTGCTGTTTTAGAAAATCAATCCACCTTCTGACCAATCAGAGCTTTGAGTTAAATAATCAACAGTTATTCCACAAAATCGAGTCGTACATGAGCTGATAGCCGATGAGGTGCGTAGCACCGAGTTGGCTATAAGCCATGTACGATGAGACTGAGTGGAAGAACTGTTTTATTCTATCCACATTCACTGGATTTTGAGAATCAGAGCATTTTTACTTTTATATTTTTTGCAAATTCAATAAATAAAAGCTTTATACAAAACGTCCAACAAAATCATTTCCGGTTAGAATGTAAACAAACCGGTGAAATGACAGGAGCAATTTGTGAAAAATACAATAATAATAATTCTTAAAAAAAAAGTTCTTACCATCAAATACTTTTATTCCATATTTTGTTGCTTTTTTGTATTTTTGGGGGTTTTGTTTTCAAGTAGAGTTTTTATTCCGTCCTTGGTTGGTTTAGCAACACGCTCCGCCATTTTGTTTTTCTCTGCTCACGGTATATGAGTTGATATCTTGACACTTGGACTACAAACTGTAAAGTGTTTATTAAACTAAACGGTACACGGAGGTCAAAATATTGGTTGTGAAAAACATCGAGGACCTGGAAAAGTATCAGTGACCATAATGAGCGGGACCATAAGCCATACATCTCAGAGGATTACAGAACAGGATTTACTGGAGCGAAAATCGTTTGAGTACACTGATTACAAATCACAGGATTTGGAATATGACACAGACCCGGACAATAATTTCTTCTCTGCCATTAACAACAACTGCTGTTATTACACTGATGAACAGTTCAATCGGAGCATTAAAGCAGATGGCAAACTCTCAATTATCCACTTCAATAGCAGAAGCATGTATGCAAATTTCAATCTCATCAAGGAATATCTAAAACAGTTTTCGCATCCGTTCAGCGTCATAGCAATATCTGAAACTTGGATGCATAACGTCAAAGGCGCGGACATTGAGCTGGAGGGCTATGAATTCAACTACGTAAATAGACAAAACAAGAGTGGAGGGGGAGCGGCCATATTTGTGGATAGGGGCTTGAAATTCAATGTAATGGAAAGTATATCAACAGTAATTAACAACACACTGGAATGCATAACAGCTGAAATTTGCAAAGAGAAACATAAACATGTACGGTAATTGTTAGTTGTATATATAGAGCTCCAGACTCTAGTATTGAGGTCTTCAATAACTGGATAGAGGAAATGTTTTCAAAAGTGAGTCATAAAACAGTCTTCATATGCGGAGACTTCAATATTGACCTGCTCAGGCCAAACAAACACAAAATGACAGACAATTTTATCAACACGATGTACAGTATGGCCTTATTCCCGAAAATTACTAGACCCAGCAGAATCACCTCACACGGAGCCACCCTCATCGACAATATATTCACTAATGCCGCTTTTCCACTACAAACGCGGCTGAGCCGTGCCGTGCTGAGTCGAGCTGAGTCGAGCTGAGCGGGGCTGTTGGAGTTGCATTTCGACTACAACCGCGCTGAACCGTGCTGGCTGGAAGTGGGTGGACACATTGGGTGGAGTTAGCGAAAGTGGGTGGACGTCACGTGATGTCGTTAAGCAGCGCAAACAGTGACATCAGTGAGCTTTTAAGCGGTAGTCTCACGACCCGAATAGTAAACAATAAACATGAAGTCGTTAGTGTTGCTGGTCTTGGTGCTGTGGCTTGTTGTCACCGACAACGCGAACAGATACTGGCAAGAGCGTATAGATGAGGCGAGGCGCATAAGGCTTCAGAAATTCTCGTAATTCGTAATTATTCTCCTTCCGGGTTTACGGTGTTTACAGATCCCAGCGTGCTCGCGGGGCGTGTGTGGGCATGTGAGGACACTCCTCCTCACCAATCAGTGCACAGGGGAGTGTCTGCTCACGCCCCCAGCCTCACTCGGCTCGCTTTGGCTCGCTTCAGCCCCACTCCAAAACCGTGCGAGTTTTAGGGGCTAAGCAGGGCTGAAGCGAGCTGAGTCGTGCTGGTTTTTGGTAGTCGAAACGCGAGCCGTGTCGGGCTGAAGTGAGCTGAAGCGAGCTGAAAAAGGGTAGTGGAAAAGGGCCATAACAGTTTTAATGACAATTTAGTAAGTGGACTATTGATAAATGATATTAGTGATCATTTACCAGTTTTCTCAGTTTATGAAACAAAATCTGGGAATAATAAACCAGAAAACACAAAACTTTTCAGACGACTTAGAGCAGAGGAATCAATTAACACTTTTAGAAATGACTTGCTGGCACAAAATCGGGATGAAATATACTGACTAAATGACATAAATAAAGCATATGAGGAATTCTTGAGGATGTTTATATCATTATATAATAAAAATTGCCCAATTGTTCAATACAGTAAAAAAGTCAAACATACAGTATGTCCATGGATTACAAGGGGTTTAAAAAATGCCTGTAAAAAGAAAAATACATTGTATAAAGAGTTCATAAAGCAGAAAACTAAAGAGGCAGAGGATAGATATAAAAATAAATTAACTAATATTATAAGGGCTGCTAAGAAAGAATATTATAAGAAATTATTAAACAATAACAGAAATAATATTAAAGTAATTTGGAGCACTTTGAACAGTATTATAAAAAATGGGTCAAGATATACAAATTATCCAAGGTACTTTCTTAATAGGGGTGATATAGTGGTGTAGTGGTTAGCGCTGTCGCCTCACAGCAAGAAGGTCCGGGTTCGAGTCCCGTGGCCGGCGAGGGCCTTTCTGTGTGGAGTTTGCATGTTCTCCCCGTGTCCGCGTGGGTTTCCACCGGGTGCTCCGGTTTCCCCCACAGTCCAAAGACATGCAGGTTAGGTTAACTGGTGACTCTAAATTGACCGTAGGTGTGAATGTGAGTGTGAATGGTTGTCTGTGTCTATGTGTCACCCCTGTGATGACCTGGCGACTTGTCCAGGGTGTACCCCGCCTTTCGCCCGTAGTCAGCTGGGATAGGCTCCAGCTTGCCTGCGACCCTGTAGAATAGGATAAAGCGGCTAGAGATAATGAGATGAAATGAGACTTTCTTAATAATGACAAAGATGAATATAATATGGATGTGGTAGTTAATAGTTTCAACCATTACTTTGTAAACGTAGGACCATTCTTAGCGGAACAAATCCCGGATCCAGGAACATCTGCTGAAAATCTGGGCAATTTGATAGATAATAATTCTTTTTCAATGTTCCTTACAGCAGTGGAAGAAAAAGAAATTGTTGATATTGTTGGGAAATGTATGAACAAAATATCTACCGACTGTGATGACATTGACATGATGATATTGAAAAATGTTATTGATGGAATATCCAAACCATTCACATATATATGCAATTTGTCATTTCTAACTGGTACATTTCCAAACAGAATGAAAACAGCAAAAGTCATTCCTCTGTACAAAACTGGGAGCGAACACCACTTCACAAACTACAGACCTGTCTCACTACTTCCGCAATTCTCCAAAATTCTCGAAAAACTTTTCAATAACCGATTGGATAAATTTATTGACAAACATAAACTACTTAGTGACAGTCAATATGGATTTAGAGCATATAGATCAACATCACTGGCTTTAATAGAATTAGTTAAAGAAATCACCAATTCCATAGAGCAGAAAAAACATGCAGTTGGAATATTCATTGATTTAAAGAAAGCATTTGATACAATAAATCATGACATATTAATAAAAAACTGGAACGATATGGCATCAGGGGTATAGTTTTAAACTGGGTTAAAAGCTACTTAAGTAACAGGAGACAGTTTGTGAAGCTGGGAGATTGCTCTTCCTCATGTTTGGACATAACTTGTGGTGTTCCCCAGGGGTCAGTGTTAGGACCAAAGTTTTTTATACTATATATCAATGACATATGTAGTGTATCTAAAGTAATGAAGCTTGTCTTGTTTGCTGACGATACACATATCCTATTTTCTGGTGATAATTTAATGGAACTATTGCAGGAGATCCCAACAGAAATAAGTAAATTAATAACATGGTTCAACAGTAAGAAATTATCATTAAACTTGAACAAATCCAAAGTAATATTATTTGGTAACAACAAAACAAACACACAAATAAATATTCAAATAGATGGGGTTATTATAGAAAGAGTTAAGGAAATCAAATTTCTTGGAGCAACTACTGATGAAAAACTTAGCTGGAAACCACATATAAAAAACGTACAATCCAAAGTATCAAGAAGTATTGCAATATTAAACAAAGTTAAACAGTTTCTAGATCACAATTCACTCCGGATTCTTTACTGTTCCCTGGTTTCACCTTATGTAAGTTACTGTGCAGAGGTATGGGGCAATAATTACAAAAATACAATACATTCATTATTCATTCTCCAAAAAAGAGCAATAAGGATTATACACAAGGCTGGTTATCGGGATCATACAAATACATTATTCTTACAGTCAGAAATACTGAAATTTGCAGATCTGGTGGACTATCAAACAGCACAAATATTATTCAAAGCAAACAATAATCAACTACCACATAATATTCAAAAACTGTTCACTGAAAGAGAAGGGAGTTATAATTTAAGGGGTTTATTTAAATTTAAAAATTATAGGGTGCGCACAACCAAGAAAAGTTTTTGTATTTCTGTTTGTGGGGTGAAGCGCTGGAACAGTTTAAATGAGGACTTCAAGGGATGTCCAGACATGAAGCGGTTTAAAAAGATGTACAAAAATTTGATTTTCACAAGGTATAAGGATGAAGGCGATTAATCATAACTGGCTGTCTATTGTGTAAATTTTCTTTTTTGAGTCTTCATCTATTTGTTTTGTTTTTATTTTGTTCTCCATTGTGAGTGTGGTATTTGTAGTAAACTTGTGTGTAGACATATGGATATACACATATAATTAATTAATTATATGATATCGTCATAGAGAATTGATATGTGAATAGTTGAAGCAATAAGTAATATACAGTGTATGTATGTATGTATGTATGCATGCGTGTGTGTGTGTATATATATATATATATGTATATTAGTGCTGTCAAGCGATTAAAATATTTAATCGTGATTAATGTCGCGACTGTCATAGTTAACTCGCTTTTAATCACAATTTAATCGCACATTTTTGTCACATGAAAAACCATTGTAATTCTCTTATCAGCATAAAAAAGTGAATGGGCTTGCTTTGTACCATTTTTTTTTTATTGCAGAGCATAACACGTCTTGTCACAGCCACTGACACCCATAACTTCCATATTAGATGAGAAAACCAAGGGATGAAAAATAAAGTGCATATCACTGTGAAAATAAAAAAAAAAAATGTTTTATTTTACTCTTCATTAGTTTCTTTTGAAGAGAAGTATTTGCCATAAAGAAGAAAAAAACAGATAACAAAAATAAAAACATTCATCATACGTTCAAAAACGTTCATGATAGTGTGGCACTGTATTCTCTAATTCTCACTGCTTATAACTCTACACCTCCCCGGTGGAGATGAGCTGGGAACCTGAAGACTGAAGGAACAGTATTGAAAAGTATTTTTCCAGTCTCACCTGTGAAAGGTAATCCCATGTGATCTCGTTTGGACGGTAAACCTGTTGGTACAGTTAAACGCAGCACATGAATGAGGCATCTTTATTCTCCACTTTGCCCCATCCAATATGGCGGCGAGGATGTTTATATGTCTATGCCTTTCTCCATCACTCACACGTACTCTTATTGAAGCAGCACGCAACAAGCCTCAACAGGAACTACGGGTGACTCGCAGGGCCAAATTAGAATTTGCGTTAACGGCACTATTTTTTTAATTTCGTTAAATTGAGATCACGTTAACTCGTTATTATCACGTTAACTTTGACAGCACTAATGTATATATATGTGTTTGTGTGTATATATATACTGTATATATATATATATATATATATATATATATATATATATATATATATATAAGGAAGCTCGATAATCAATTTATATTGACTAAAGTAGAGGGGTGGGATTAAATAAGTTTTTACTTCAGCCCACTCCTTTTCGGCCATGTAAACTCAAAACTGCTTAGTGCGTCCTTGTTTGTATTTTTGTCTTGTTTTCTTTTGTTTTGATATATTATTACCTATATTATTTAAGGTTTATTTTCTAATTTAGTGGCTTTTTACATGTTATTGTTGCAAATGCTGTTTTGTTTTTCTTGTTATCTGCTTATTTATTCATTGTTTGTTTACATGTTTGAAATAAACTATCATCATCATCATCATCATCATCATCATCATATCCTAGTAGTAGAGTAGCCAATCAGTGTGCGCGATTGCTCATATCCAGTGAATTTGGATAGAGTAAATAAATATATACATAAAATAAAATACATATAATAAAATACATATAATCATTAAACTACACTCAGTAAACAGTAAGTCATTCGAATAAATAATATGAGAAAGAATAAGATGCTAATGGCAAAAAATAACAATAATGTTGATGAAATAAATATTGAAAAAAAACCCTAATTATTTACCATAATTAGATAACAACATTTAACATTTACGATTACAATTAAGTTACAACATTTAACATGTTATCTTTTTTTTTACATGAATGTTGGCTTTTTATTTAAATCATCTCGATATGTCCATCACAGTAAAAGGACGATGCTGAACCTTTGACCTTAATCTTCATTAGCTTGTATCATGTCTTCAATCAGCGCTCGTGTTTTAATGGATGCTTTTCACGTCTCAGTGTTTTTGCTGCCTCCATATGTGAAGGTGGTGACTCTGAGGATGACCCCGGGGCAGGTCACTGCCTGATTGGCTTTTATGATTTACACACAAAAACAGGGGCTTTAGGTCAGATCGAGCATGTGCAAACATAAATCCACACTTACGCACACTTCGTTTCCATTTTTTCCCCTTTATAAACATAAAGGGTGAGAGTTTGTGCATTTTTTTCAGTGTGTTTTAAAAGCTTTTTTGCGTTATACATTATGAATGTGTATGCTTTCATAACACTTTTGCATTTTAACTCTGAAACACATTAACCCTTTGCTCATGTTCTATGACACCTTGATGACATTTGTTATGATGGCACGTCATCTATATTGTGTCAAGACAAGAATGCAGAATGCAGGCCAATTACAACATCTGATGACCTCTGACCCTTTGATCTGCGGCGTGTGTGTGTGTGTGTGTGTGTGTGTGTGTGTGTGTGTGTGTGTGTGTGTGTGAGAAAGAGCTTTGACATTGTTATGTATCAGAGTTTGACAGTAGGTGAAGTGAACTGAAATGAAGTCGAGGTTATTATTCACCGATATTCACTGAGCCTGAAGCGGATAATTGTTTTCCTGTAAGTACACGGGTGATTATTTACAAAAGAAATCATTTATTTCAAACTTCAAAAGTAGCATGCAAAAGAAATATGTGCAGATTTGTGTCACTTATCTTCGCCGAGTCACATAAAATACTTTGTTTTAAAATCGGTAAAATAAATCACAATTCCAACTTACATTTGAATAGTTTTAGACCAAAGTTTGCAGCATCTTTAGTGCTTTTAGGAACAGCATTTCCTTTCAGAATTTGTAATTCTTCCTCATTTATGGTGACGAAGTGATTGGTCACCATTTTGCCGAGTCACTCGAGGTGATTATCGAGGACCAGTCCGAATTTCTCGACCAATCAGTGCAATTTCCTTTTATCACCTACGTATTTTCTATTAATTAACAATTATTCCATTATTGAGTGGAATAACTGTTTTATTCTATCCACATTCACTGGATTTTATGAATCAGAGCATTTTTATTTTATTTTTTTTGCAAATTCGATAAATAAAAACTTTATACAAAATGTTCGACAAAATAATTTCCGCTTAGAATGTAAACAAACTGGCAAAATGACAGGAACAATTTGTGAAAAATGCTATAATAAGAATAATTCTTGAAAAAATTTAAAAAAAGATATGTTCTTACCATCAAATACTTTCATTCCATATTTTGTTGCTTTTTTTGTATTTTTTGGGTTTTTGTTTTCAAGTAGAGTTTTTATTTCATCCTCAGTTGGTTCAGCAACACGCGCCGCCATTTTGCTTTTCTCTACTCATGGTATATGAGCTGATAGCCTAGTAGTAGAGTAGCCAATCTGAGCATGTGATTGCTCATATCCAGTGAATTTGGATAGAATAAATATATGTTATTTACCAGCTGGGAGGTCCGTATCGTGAAATACCGTGACCGAGGTCTTGAAAGTACTGAGTGAGGCCCTCTGGGCCGAGGTCAGTATTCAAGGCCGAGGTCATGGTCTTTCACCATACGGACCGACCTTAAGCTGGTAAATAATATATTTATTTTTTTCTTTACCAAATTCTAACAGAAAACGAGAGCGCCCAAAAGGGAAAACCGAGCCGAGCCGCCATTTTGAATCCTCATTCACGGCTGTAATGCAAATTGCTTCCTCCTCGGTATACAAGTGCACTTCCATGGCAGGAAAAAAACTACATTTTGCCGCCTATGTAGTCCCCTATTTATACAAATAGGAGTCATTCAGGATTCAGCCATGTTTTTGCTCGGAGTTAGCAAATTACAGTTTTTAGCTTTCTCCTGAAATGTTTTATTTTATTTCTTCTTCCTCAGGGTAGTAAAACTCGCTTTCACTGTGAACACTGTCGTTATCGCTATCCATGCTGTAAAATTAATGCTATTCTCCTGAGAAATGCTGGCAAAAATTTATAAGATTTTTGATCATCTTATAAGTCAAGTCAACTTTATTGTCAAATATGCTATACATGCTCGACATACAGCACAGATGAAATTTCAGTCCTCTCTGACCCACGGTGCAAACAGGCAATGCAATAAATAAAAATAGAATAATTGAAATAAACAATATAAACAGTATGAACACTCTAGATAAGAAATAGGCTAAACACTCATGTATACACACACACACACACACACACACACACATATATATATATATATATATATATATATATATATATATATATATATATATATATATAAATTGGAGCAAAAGGACATAAAATAAACAGTCACGGGCACTTGAGATATAGCAGGTAAACATGAAATAAACAGTATAAACAATAAACTAATAGCTGTCAAGGTGAGGTAGTGCGGAATAGTGCAATAGTGCAAATGAGCGAGGTAAATTTATTATAAATTTATTATTTATTATAAATAAATCTTTTAAAAAAAAGATAAATGTTGACAAAAAATTCTACTATGTTAGTTGTTGTGAACGAGCTAGTCACCAGAGGTCCGTAACTGGGGTCTGTACCGTAGGATACGGACCCGCTCGCCAGCCAATCACAGTGCAGGATTTGGACCGCAAAAAAAATAATAACAGTTATTCCCTCAGCAGCCTCTCTATTTTTACTTTCTTGAACTTGATAAAATGATTTTAAAAAAGCATTTTTATGTTACTGAGAAACCAGGAAGCACAAAGTTATTAAAAAAAAAAAAACATTTAAGCTTTCCAATGAAAACTAAATGGACCAAAACACCAAAACAGAAAACTAAAGGGCCAAAGCACTAACCATGGAGTCTCCTTCTATAAACATTAACCTCTTAAGGTGCTGAGAGGTGTGGCTCGCCTAGACAGACGTACCCAAAATTAATTAAAAATAGTTCCACAATTATCAGCTCAATACACATAATCTTGTTCTATTTGGATATGTAAGACCTCAGAAAATATATTTCCAGTGTCAGTAACATCGTGGTTGCGACTATGCCTGAGTAAAATGTGATAAACCAAAGGAGAAAGTTAAATTTTTTATCGTCACCTAAAGTTTATTTTCGATTAGTCAGTGGATAACACCATGATAGCAACGGTCCCATGCACAAAGATGGCCCCCTTTTTTTTTTTTTAATTCAGCAACTCCTTGATTACAATTGGGAAAAAAATCGAAATACCACAAAGTGCATCGATACAGAGCTAACCAAAACAGCATTTTTGAACTTTTTACCTGAAGTCAATTATAGTAGTGTTCTATTGGACCTGGTAGTGGATCCATTGGGTTTTAAGTAAACATTTCCAAATGTTTTCATTGTTTTAATTTAATTATTGTTAGTCAAAGACTGTGTAGCATGGTCGCCACACAAATTCCTATAAATTAAAGCTAGACGGCCTTTTGATTTCATAAAATTGGTGAAATTTTAGTTCCCTCTGAAATTTGGTCATTATAATATATGTTGATTTCTGTAATATCTCACAAAAATATCAGGCCATTCTGTGGCTGGGAAGTTATTTAATTTGAGGGGATTAAAGCAAATAATGTGCATAAAATCATTCGCTTTGCACAGTCAAGCAGACAGAGGAAGTCCGTGTGTGCATGCACAGGTTTACTTTTTTTTCTTCTTTTGGGTTTTACAGCAGCTGGCATCCACAGTGTTGCATTACTGCCATCTACAGGTTTACCTTTGAGCGTGCACTGACAGTTACATCATTCTGTCACTAAACGAACAGCTCATCACACCAAGGTGCTCGCTGACCACCGATATTTATTAGTTTGGTCCTGCGTTTCCTTTCCTTTGCAACATAACGTCTTTTCTACTTGCTTTCTGTTACTGTACTCGGTCTTTCACATTTCATTCAAACACTCATATCCTCCATTTTTCTCTTCTGTTTCAAATTTGTATCCCACAATGCCTTGCGTGAACGGGGAAAGCCCACCATGTGATGCACGATGTAGTATCTTGAATTGGGTCATGGTGAAGCAGGAAAAATTAGGAGAGAATTTAGGGCCATGTGGCCCAAAATTCATTAGTTGTTGTATTTTAAAAAAAAAAAAAAACTAAAAAAATTGGAAGTCTGTGATACGAATTCAGTAGCTTTCGGTCCACTAAACAAAAATAATTCGGGGTCAGGGAAAATTCTTTTTCTAACCAACACTTGAAAAATCTGAAAGGCAGTCTACCTTTAATGATAATGTATTAGAATGAACACATTAGTATAAATTTTGCAGCTAGAACTATTGTCAGAACTGCTGTTCCAGTGAACAATCTCGGACCAATCAGAATCCAGAATTCAACAGCACTGTGGTGAAAAATTCACTCATAAATCAAGTCCAAAAGATTCCAAACTAAGGAAACGAGCATGATTTGTTGGCTTTAATGGATGCTTTAGAAATGTAGTCAAGATATCGACCTCTGTAGCTTCAGCTGTAGTGTCAAACAAGACACTATGCAGATCTCTCTCTCTCTCTGTGAGATAGGTCAATTAGCTTTAGCATGAAAAGAATTCCACCAGGTTCCTGTATTTCTGGTGCATTTGAAGCAGTTGGGTTTCATTTAGCACGCCACTGTGCACACTATTTACAGTTTATGCCTGACTGAGGCATCTGCACAGAGAGATATTAGTCATGTGTATGCATTAACCAGCCATTTCACCTTCTTCTTCTTCTTCTTCCCTTCCACTCTTTCTACTTTCCTTTTTCTTTTCTCTTTCACACTATTTAAGCAAGATCTTTGCACTCATTCAGTGATCTTTTTAAATGTCATCCCTAAAGGTAGGACACAAGAGAAGTGAAGAATTGATGGAGAGATGAACAAACAGATTACACCAGATTATAATATCTGGAGTCATGAAAATTAATATTACTGAGTGAGATGACTTTAATTCCAACATGGATTCTTTTTTTTCCCTTTGTATTGGGGATGGGGAAGAACAAAAGATAAAATCTGTGATTTTTATATCTGAACTCCAATAAAATGCCCAACCATCAGAGAAGATCCAGTTTTTGTGGAATCACATGTTCTGTAAACAGGATAAAAAATAATTGACATGGTGCACCAACATCCATCCAATCAGGACAAGGAGACATATTTCCTCGCCTGTCAGTCATGTTGCATTAGTTCCTAGCCTAGGCGTGTATTTTGTGGGTGTGGCTTTGGAGGGAGCATTTATGGGAATGATGGTGGTGGTAGCACAAAAAAAAAGATAACCAACACTAGTACTTTGGCACAAATTATAAATTAACAATTGGAATTTTTTTAATAATAATAATGGGCAATATCATTAGGTTAATTAGTTAGTTAATTAACTGTTAACTGGTTCTTTGTTCATTTTCTTTGTTTTGATTTTTTTTTTTTGGATATTTTATGTAATTTCCAGATTAATCCAATGCCATTTGGTCTAAAGCTTGTTAACAAAGCTAAAATAATATGTGATTAATGTAGTTATCCCATTCACCCTTCTGTCTTTTGAACCTGACACTCACTATATTTTCATTTTTACACTCTGAACAGTGAGCAGCCATTTTAAAGGTATTTAAATTTTTCAATTGTATGGGCAAGAAAATGCAGTTCTTCAAAAACCCTACAACTAAACCAAGTGAAGTTGCAGAAGGCAGCTGTAGACATACTCGAGATATGCAAACAGATAAAGAAAGCTTGTACTTTCAGATTAATTTGAGAGCACAGACATACAGTGTCTCTCAAATTATAAGATTTTATAGGTCCAGTGGCTGGACCTACACAATCTTATCATTTGTAACTCTCTGTATGGACCTGAACACTGTCAAAAGCATCAGACTATTTCTACATGACAGCAAGCTTTTACTTCCCAGTAAATAAATTCAAAAAGGAAAGAAAGTCCCAGTGGTCATATAGTACAGCAGTATGCACCAGGAATGTTTCTCATGTTTCTGAGCTGAAGGAAGCAGGTGGACCTTAAGAAAGTGCCCATCTAAAACCATCTATCCATCTATCCATCCATTGTCTATACCGCTTATCCTACCGGTCGCAGGTGAGAAGGAACCAATCCCAGCTGACTTTAGGTGAGAGGCGGGGCCCACCCTGGACAGGTCCCCAATCCCACAGGGCTAACACACATAAACCAACAGCCACTCGCACTCACATTCACACCTGGGGCAATTTAGAGTAGCCAGTTGACCTAATCCACACATCTTTGGACTGTAGGAGGAAACCACAGCACCTGAAGGAAACCCACACAGGCATGAGGAGAACATACAAACTCCACACAGAAAGGCTCCAACTGACCAACATGTTCGAACCCAGAACCTTCTTGCTGTGAGGGAAGAGCACTAACCACCACACCACTATACCACCTTATCTAAAACCATTCAGATGAATTCTAGATGAAATAAATGAGTGTAACAAGGAAAGATCCACCATGCTTAATGGTGTCATGTTCATGCTTTACCTTGTATAAGGCTTTATCCACTGGACACTCACCAAGCAGGTACAGGAGCACTGACATTTTCATCCAAAGGCCAGTATCTCTCTATATATACACTACCGTTCAAAAGTTTGGGGTCACTTTGAAATGTCCTTATTTTTGAAAGAAAAGCACTGTTCTTTTCAATGAAGATCACTTTAAACTAATCAGAAATCCACTCTATACATTGCTAATGTGGTAAATGACTATTCTAGCTGCAAATGTCTGGTTTTTGGTGCAATATCTCCATAGGTGTATAGAAGCCCATTTCCAGCAACTATCACTCCAGTGTTCTAATGGTACAATGTGTTTGCTCATTGCCTCAGAAGGCTAATGGACGATTAGGTGGGGTTTACATTAGACCGTATCAGCGGATCATCAGATTAACGTTTTTAAAAACGATTAGCGTGCACACAGCAACGCCAATACACGATTCGCGTTCACACAGCAATGCCAATACACGATTCGCGTTCACACAGCAACGCCAATACACGATTCGCGTTCACACAGCAACGCCAATACACGGATACGCTAATCACATGACTAATTCGGCATGTAAGTTGAAATGTGTCAGTGCGGCTCATCGCTTCCTCCTCAGCGGCTGCGCTCCAAATCACTCCGCCCTGAACAGCGAGTGCCCTCTGGAGGGTGCGCACTCCGGCCCTGCGCAGCTCACAGAGTGCGCGAGTGAAGTGCACGAGCAGTGATTCGGGACTGAGCCGCTGTGCGCAAGTCACTTACCACTTGCAAGTGGAAGGATGGCAAGCCTAAAGACCATCATAACTACACAATGGGCAGTATTTGCATCAGTATTTGCAGTATTTTCATACTTTTATACTGTTTAATGAAAGGTGATACAAGGCGGAAGTCCACGCCGTTTTTCAGCAGTCGCATCACATGACCAACACCAGCGAATCAGGAAGGTGGATGTCACAGTGACGTTGTCCAATGACGACGCCAGCTAGAGCTCAGCACAGCGTATCCGCGTATTCTCAATGTTTACACAGCACTGGACCAGACACGATCTGGATTGAATACGTGGACCCTGGCGGATTCCCGTTTCCCGGCGTTTCCAGGCGTTTTAATGTAAACGGACAGTGCATCCGTGAAGAAAACGAGACAGATACGGTCTAATGTAAACTTGGCCTTAGAAAACCCTTGTACAATCATGTTAGCACAGCTGAAAACAGTTTAGCTCTTTAGAGAAGCTATAAAACTGACCTTCCTTTGAGCAGATTGAGTTTCTGGAGCTTCACATTTGTGGGGTCGATTAAATGCTCAAAATGGCCAGAAAAATGTCTTGACTATATTTTCTATTCATTTTACAACTTACGGTGGTAAATAAAAGTGTGACTTTTCATGGAAAACACAAAATTGTCTGGGTGACCCCAAACTTTTGAACGGTAGTGTACGTATATCTCACTCTGACTGAGACTGAAGCAGCAAATGACATCCGCTCAGAGTAGACGATTCCTAACCTCAGTGTATTTCAGACTAATACAGAGCCTAAGCTAGCCTGACGTTCCAGACTGAGCATGAAATAAAGAATAAAACATGACAGGGAATGCTGTTATAGGAAAATAATCAATGACAAAGTGATGTGATGCGGAGTTACTATTTACACCCTGAGCTTGAATATTTTCCAATAACAACAGATACTGAAGTGTTATTGTTCTTTGACCACAACAATTTGTCAGCAGTTACATTTTTATTAATTAAAAAACTCAACATACATTTTATCCATTTATAGTTAAATTTAATCTTGTCCAATACCTACAAAACAAGTTATGTCCTGTTGTCACTTATGTTATAGCAGCTATATACAGCTCTACCCTCACCAGCCTGTTTTTTTTATATAATAGGATGAAAAATGCAGCTTGTCATGTTACTAAGATACCAAAAAGTGCAAACTCATCTATCCCGAAGAGTTTCCCATGGCTAAACGTGTACAAGTACAGCTTTAGCTTTGACTGAGATTAGAAACTCCTTCTAAAAATGTCCTCATAAGAAACTTTAGCATATCAGCGATGACATATCGCTTTTAATTTCTCCATTTCATTGGCGCGTTGACCATACATGAAATAAATAATGATAATTTAAACAATATTTGAACAAGTGCATTGATATAAACCTTGAAGCCAGAATTACTGTGTCGTTATAGGAAATTAATCAACACCTGATCAATCTGACCAATCAGGATCAAATATTAAACAGTGCTGTGATGTAAGCAGACATTAATTGACAATTATTCACAGAAAGTGAAGTAAATATTGGTGAATAATAACCAAGATGAAGTTCACTAAGCCTGAGGCAGATAACTGTTTTAGTATAAGCACACAGGGGATTATTTTTAAAAAAATCATATTAAAAAAAAAAATCAAACTTTAAAAGCAGTATGCAAATGTAATAATGGTGTGGTGCAGACTTGTGACACTTATCTACGCAAACTCACATAAAATACTTTGTTTTGAAATCGATAAAATAAATCACAATCCCACCTTACCTTTGAATAGTTTTAGACCAAACTTCATAGCATCTTTAGTGCTTTTAGGAACAGCGTTTTCTTTCATCATTTGTAATTCTTCTTCACTTATGGTGACAAAGTGATCAGCTGCCATTTTGCTGAATCGCTCGAGGTGATTATCGAGAAATAGTCCAAATTTCTCAGCCAATCAGCATGTGTGATTTTCTATAATCACCTGCGTATTTATACTAAAAAGAATTAACCTAGTAGTATAAGTGTATGAACACATGCACTTTACATAGGAACTTTTTAAACTCATCTCATCTCATTATCTGTAGCCGCTTTATCCTGTTCTACAGGGTCGCAGGCAAGCTGGAGCCTATCCCAGCTGACTACGGGCGAAAGGCGGGGTACACCCTGGACAAGTCACCAGGTCATCACAGGGCTGACACATAGACACAGACAACCATTCACACTCACATTCACACCTACGGTCAATTTAGAGTCACCAGTTAACCTAACCTGCATGTCTTTGGACTGTGGGGGAAACCGGAGCACCCGGAGGAAACCCACGCGGACACGGGGAGAACATGCAAACTCCGCACAGAAAGGCCCTTGCCGGCCACGGGGCTCGAACCCGGACCTTCTTGCTGTGAGGCGACAGCGCTAACCACTAGACCAACTTTTTAAACTGGCAAGCTAAATAAAATATTCCATAAAATCCCTCACTGATTAATACTATAATTAATTAATACCATAAACAGTTCATTCATCTCATCTCATTATCTCTAGCCGCTTTATCCTTCTACAGGGTTGCAGGCAAGCTGGAGCCTATCCCAGCTGACTACGGGCGAAAGGCGGGGTACACTCTGGACAAGTCGCCAGGTCATCACAGGGCTGACACATAGACACAGACAACCATTCACACTCACATTCACACCTACGCTCAATTTAGAGTCACCAGTTAACCTAACCTGCATGTCTTTGGACTGTGGGGGAAACCGGAGCACCCGGAGGAAACCCACGCGGACACGGGGACAACATGCAAACTCCACACAGAAAGGCCCTCGCTGGCCACGGGGCTCGAACCCGGACCTTCTTGCTGCGAGGCGACAGTGCTAACCACTACACCACTGTGCTGCCCCACCATAAACAGTTATATCACTAATTAACAATTATTCACTGAAGGCGGATAATTGTGTTAATATAAACATACAGGTGATTAATTTTTTAAAAAATCGTGTTAAAAATAATTAATTTCAAACTTCAAAAGTGGCATGCAAATGTAATAACAGCATGGCGCAGACTTGTTGCTTATCTACGCCGAGTAACATAAAAGTTTTGAAATCGGTAAAATAAATCCCAATTCTGCCTTACCTTTGAATAGTTTCAGACCAAATTTCGTAGCATCTTTAGTGTTTTTAGGAACAGCATTTTCTTTCACCATTTGTAATTCTTCCTCACTTACGGTGACGAAGTTATTGGCCACCCACCATTTTGCCGAGTCGCTCGAGGTGATTATCGAGAAATAGTCCGAATCTCTCAACCAATCAGAGCGTGCGATTTTCTATAATCACCTGCGTATTTATACTAATGGTTTATTAATTGGATATTACTAAATATGAATGGAAAAACAAATTGAGAACACACCATGCCATTCTAATCAGAGTGAAAATTAAATGTTTCACCGTCCGTAGATTTCGGAAGATACAAATTTGATTCACCCAGCAGTAAAGAAGTTTAAAATGAAATGAAGTAGAAAAGCGAGTGCCGATTGAAAGGAAAGGCAGAAGCGTTCCCTCTGTTTAAGTCAACTTTAAAGCTATGCTCAATTAGCTGAGCAAATGAGGAGCTGGAAAATTTCTTCTGAAAACGGATTAGTATAATTTGGTAATCATTTAAATACCAATAAGGGCCCACAGTGTATCTGCTGAGCATAAAATAATTTTAAGAGTATAAATTAAATAGGTTATTATTGCCTTTCCAATCTCCAGTGAGATTTTTTTTCACATTCTTCCCTCTTTTAACCCCCCTCTCACCCCCTCTCTCCCTCCCTCTCTCTCTCTCTCTGGTATCTTTGGTAATTTCTTTAGAGGATATGAGGATTTAAGATTTAAACAGAACAGACTGCTGTAAAGAGGGAGAAGAACATGAAAGTGTTCTGTTTAACAGTGAGAATTTCACTCCACATCCTTCCCATCTGTCTGCTCCGAGACTTACAGATCAACACTGCATGCTTCACAGAAATTAAGACAAGAGAGGATTTCTTGCGTATTCAGAAGATTAAGGTAATCTTTCGCAGTACGCTCTTCTTGTTATGAACGTCTTTACCAATTCCTAATAATAGCCATGAAATGAAATGCTGAGGAAATTGAGTTTTAAATGTTAAAGGAAGTTCAGGATGTGCACAGCATTCACATGTTGCTGTATTTAGAGTTGACTTACGTGTTGTTAGTAAGGATTTAATACAGAAACTGCGTACATCGGTATTCAGAGCTCACAGTTAGCTAAGAGTTACACACATAATCCTGGGTGGAGTTCGTTGAAAATAGACATATCTGAGTTGCATGCACTTCTGAACCATGATTTAGGGGAGGAACTTTTCCTACGTAAATTTTGACGTAATATTCAAACGTACTGTAAGTTCTGACTCTGAGTATGAAGAACTTTTCCTCCATAAAATGTTGACGTAACTTTTCAATTTAAGTTCCGACTCTAAGTATGAAGAACTTTTCTAATTTAAACTTTGCCTTAATGTTTGAATTTAAATTCTGAGCCTGAGTATGAAGAACTTTTCTAATGTAAATTTTGATGTAACTTCTGAACTTAAGTTCTGACTTTGAGTATAAAGAACTTTTCTTATGTAAATCTTGATGTAATTTTTGAATTTAAGTTCTGACTTTGAGTACAAAGAACTTTTCCTACTTAAATTTTGATGTAACTTTTGAAGTTAAGTCCCAACTCTGAACTTGAAGAACTTTTCCTACATAAACTTTGATGTAACTTCTGAATTTAAGTTCTGTCTCTGAGTATGAAGAATTTTTCTGACTTAAATTTTGATTAACTTTTGAATTTATGTTCCAACTCTGAGTTTGAAAAACCTTTCAGATGTAAATTTTGATGTAACTTTTGAAATGAAGTTTTGACTCTGAATATGAAGAACTTTTCCTATGTAAATTTTGATAAAACTTATGAATTTAAGTTCTGATTTTGAGCACAAATAACTTTTCTGATGTAAACTTTGATGTAACATGAATTTAAGTTCTGACTGAGTACAAAGAAATTTTCTTACATAAATTTTGATGTAACTTAAGAATTTAAGTTCTGAATCTGAGTATGAAGAACTTTTCCAATTTAAATTTTGATGTAACTTTTGAATTTAAGTTCCAACTCTGAATATGAAGAATTTTTCTTCTATAAATTTTGATGTAACTTTTGAATTTAAGGTCCGAATCTGAGTATGAAGAACTCTTCCAATGTAAATTTTGATGTAACTTTTGAATTAGATGTCTGATTCTGAGTTTGAAGTACTTTTCCTACATAAACTTTGATGTAATGTCTGAATTTACATTCTGACTCTGAGTACGAAGAACTTTTCCTATGTAAATTCTGATGTAACTTTTGAAGTTAAGGTTCGACTCTGAGTTTGAAGAACTTTTCCTACATAAACGTTTATGTAACTTCTGAATTTAAGTTCTGACTTTGAGTATGAAGAACTCTTCCTACCTAAAATTTGATTATCTTTTGAATTTAAGTTCCAACTCTGAGTTTGAAAAACTTTTCTGACGTAAATTGTAATATAACTTTTGAATTGAAGTTTTGACTCTGAATATGAAGAACTTTTCCTATGTAAAATTTTGATATCATTTTTGAGCTGAAGTTTTGATTCTAATAACAAGGAACATTTGCTATGTACATTTTGTAGCAACTTTTGAAGTAAAGTTCCAGCTCTGAGTATGAAGAACTTTTCCCATGTACATTTTAATGTTAATTTTTAAATCTTTAGTTCTGACTCTGAACATGAAGTATTTTTCGGACATAAATGTTGAAATAACTTTTGAAGTTAAGTTCTGAATCTGTGTATGAGGATTTTAATGTTACTTATCCAATGCAAATTTTTCCATAACTTTAAGCTTAAGTTCCAACCCTCTGTATGAAGAACTGTTCCTATATGAAAGTTTTATATAAGTTTTATATTTTTGAACTTAGGCTCTGTGAGATTGATGAATGTTTCCTACAAATTCTTATGCAACTTTTAAAGTCACCAGTTCGGAATACAGCCCATTATATCTGAAGAAGCCTGAACTTGTCATTGAAATCTTATTCTTTGTTGTGCTTTAGTGTTATTGTTTTGAAATTGAGATGAATTCCTGTGTTAGAATGTTGTTTGGGGGACTCAGGAGGCGGCAGGGACAGACTGTGTCTGGCCTTTGTCCTGAGAGTACTGTCCTGCACAAGTGCACGGTGTCGGATGTCAGGAAGAAGAAAGAGAAAAAAACCCTTCAGATATTTTGATGACGCAAGTGTTGTGGCACGGCACAGAAACGGAGGTGTGTGTGACAGCTGCACAGGGCTCCAGTGGTTTGTAATGTGTTCTCACAGGCCGAGCTAAGGCCTCTGGCCTGCTGTCACACAGACTTTCATGGATCATATCTTACCTGCTCAATCTGAGGTCTAAAACTCACCTCCCTTTCTCCTTCTCTGTCTCTTCTCTTTCAGATACTCTGTGCAGCCTTGTCACTGAGGCAACTGTGTGTGTGTGTGTGTGTGTGTGTGTGTGTGTGTGTGTGTGTGTGTGTGTGTGTGTGTGTTGTTTGTTTGGACAGATGCGCAGGCAGGCCTGTCTCTGGCCTTACTTGTCACTGATCAAAGTGAGTGTTGAAGTGGAACAGATTCATAGGCCATGTCTTATCAACCCACACCCTGGCCCTCATTCATCAGCCCGGGTCCTGCTCCTGCTCCGGCTCCGTCCCCATCCCATTAATCACACACACTCCTCTCTCCCCCTGTCCAGGTGCAGGACTCTAGGGAGAGGGCACGTGCACACCCCCTCGGGCAAGGGTGGAGCGGATGACATGAGGCTCCAGATAAAGAGGGAAAGGCAAGAGGAAGTTTGGACTATAAAAGTCTTACTCAGGAAACACTGCTGACAGCTGGGTATGTTTGGTAGCCGCAATGATCATCATTATTGTACAGCATTACAAGCTGATAGGTACGAAAACATGTAGGGCGTAAAGGATGACAGGGCATGCTGATATAGGAAAACAATCAGTGACGGGATAGACTGATACAGCCTGACACAAAGCAGAAGTACTCTTACCACCACCAAGTTCATTTCTTTCCTATAAAAGTATGATGGATTCATTTCCCACAGTAATTTACTAACAATAACCTTCTTTTAATTAATTTAAGAATGCATTGTACTTTTTATCAGTTTGGAGTTACATTTATTATTATTATTATTATTATTATTATTATCACACATCACACATCACATTATCTCTAGCCGCTTTATCCTTCTACAGGGTCGCAGGCAAGCTGGAGCCTATCCCAGCTGACTACGGGCGAAAGGCGGGGTACACCCTGGACAAGTCGCCAGGTCATCACAGGGCTGACACATAGACACAGACAACCATTCACACTCACATTCACACCTACGGTCAATTTAGAGTCACCAGTTAACCTAACCTGCATGTCTTTGGACTGTGGGGGAAACCGGAGCACCCGGAGGAAACCCACGCGGACACGGGGAGAACATGCAAACTCCGCACAGAAAGGCCCTCGCCGGCCCCGGGGCTCGAACCCAGGACCTTCTTGCTGTGAGGCGACAGCGCTAACCACTACACCACCGTGCCGCCCTATTATTATTATTATTATTATTATTATTATTATATTCTTTAGAGGTGAAGCTTGTTTGACATTATAGGAAGAAACAAGGTTATTGTTCTCTCTAGATGTTTAGGTTTCACGAAATATTAATTTCTCATGGTGTATAAATTCATTTTATGAAATATATGTTTTGAAATAAAATGTTCTACATTCAAAAATGTTTTGTTTTCAAAAAAAATTGTTAAAACAAATTTTCGCTGATATCTTAGTAAATAGGCGGCACGGTGGTGTAGTGGTTAGCGCTGTTGCCTCACAGCAAGAAGGTCCGGGTTCGAGCCCCGTGGCCGGCGAGGGCCTTTCTGTGCGGAGTTTGCATGTTCTCCCCGTGTCCGCGTGGGTTTCCTCCGGGTGCTCCGGTTTCCCCCACAGTCCAAAGACATGCAGGTTAGGTTAACTGGTAACTCTAAATTGAGCGTAGGTGTGAATGTGAGTGTGAATGGTTGTCTGTGTCTATGTGTCAGCCCTGTGATGACCTGGCGACTTGTCCAGGGTGTACCCCGCCTTTCGCCCGTAGTCAGCTGGGATAGACTCCAGCTTGCCTGCGACCCTGTAGAACAGGATAAAGCAGCTAGAGATAATGAGATGATATATATATATATATATATATATATATATATAAAATACTGTGCAAAAGTCTTAGGCACCCTATTTTTTTAATACAAACTTTGTATGAAAAAAAATGCAGGGCAGCATGGTGGTGTAGTGGTTAGCACTGTTGCCTCACAGCAATAAAGTTTTGGGTTTGAGCCCAGCAGCCAACGGAGGCCTTTCTGTGTGGAGTTTGCATGTTCTCCCCGTGTCTGTGTGGGTTTCCTCCGGGTGCTCCGGTTTCCCCCACAGTCCAAAGACATGCAGTTAGATTAACATGGGGCAGCCATGGCCTGAAGGTTGGGCTGAAGTGCCCTTGAGGAAGTCATCTAACCCCCAACTGCTCCCTGGGTGCTGTAGCATAGCTGCCCACTGCTCTGGGTGTGTGTGTGTGTGTGTGTGTGTGTGCATGCGTGTGTTCATTGCTTCAGATGGGTTAAATGCAGAGGAGGAATTTCACTGTGCTTGAGTGTGCATGTGACAAATAAAGGCTTCTTCTTCTTCTAGATTTCTATTTTATGACTTCTACATTATCGAGTCAGTACAAAAACATTTTAGAGTTACAGAAAAACGTTTATTTTCCAGCACAAAATTAAATGTTACAGAAAAAAAGTTTGTATCTGAGCAGCATATGACATAAGAGACCCCTTTTCAGATTAAAAAAGAAAACATAATGAAGGCTGCTGGGTTTTGGTGCAAAATGAAGAAGCGAGTGTGACAGTCAAAGTGTCCAGAAGAACTGGGGCTGGTTCTGGAAGATGCTCAGTAAAACCTACAGATCATTTCCGCATAAAACTGCACTCACTGGACCTCAGACTACTATTTTTTTTTTTAAAGCAAAGGGTCGTCTCACACCAAATATTGACTTTGTTTAATTTATTATGGCTTACTGATTACTGTTTATAGTATTTTTTTCATGTTGAAACATTTAATTTCATTTTTTTAAAGCCATTTTTGGTCGACAGCATTTCTTTTGTGCCTGAGACTTTTGCACAGTACTTTCAAGCTTGAAATTTTCTTCTTTTCTTGAAGTATACATGCATTTTTTTTATTTCAAGCATTTATTTGTAGAAAGAAGTAAAATAAGACATCTTATGTTTTAAATTAATAACTATGTCTCAAAATAAGCTTAATGGTCTCATATTTGTTATATTATAATCTTATAATTCGGAACATATAGTTGCCTCAAACTTAGAGTCTCATTTTATTCAAGATACAGTACCTTCACTTTCCTGATTTTTTTTTTTTTTGGCAGTAGTTAAGCTCAGAAGAACTCTAATTGGATGTATTATTCATTTTATATATTCAGATTTGCTCCATATCATGAAGCATACCTTCAAAATAACACGTCCAGCTCATCACTCAGTACGTTTACATGCACATCCAAATTGAGCTGCTGTCGGTAATCGAGCTAAGGGTCCCAGCAGGGGTGCCAGAGAAATCCAATCCTACATGCACACAAGGAAATCGAGCTATTGTGTGAGGTACATTGTGCACCCGAGCCACAGGTGGCGCTACACGCCCCATCGTGTTGGTACACTTCCGGTTGTCGTCATGAAGAAGAGCTATTCAAGAGTGTAAACAAAGTCATCAGTTCCGTGTTCTCCATTGCGCGTTTTTCTCCCGTCCATGAATTTTAATATATTCAACTCCTTAAGCTGAATGAGCATGAACTCTGTCTCCTCATTGCTCCAGAAGTGCACGTTTCTGCTCGCCATTTTCTCTTCTTCGTTTGTTCCTCCTGACCTCTTCTGCTGCTCGCTACTACTGTTGTCATGCCGACCGAGGCTGTCGTGTTTCCCGTTTGTGGTCTTGTCACTCGTCACTTCCGGAAGGGGCAGTGCTGAAGTAAGTAGCTCGACTACGTAGCTCGATAGGGTTTACATGCACTAAGTAGCTCGGCAAAAATCGCATAATCTAGGTCGTGTAGCTCGATTACGAGAAATCAAGTTCGGTTCAATTTCAGCCTAGCTAAGGTGTTTCCATGGCATTTAGAACTTCGATTTCAGTCGAGCAATGGCAGAAATTCGATTTTCTCTATGTGCATGTAAACGCACTGACTGTGTTTCTGATACCTGTGACCAAATGACTTCTGAAGCTCTCGCGGTCAGGTCACATGACTATTATTGAACAAGTCGCCCAGATAGAAAGAGAAGAGAAGAAAGCTCATGTAGTGCTGTTCTCTGTCCTTGACTCACATTGTCAGACACACATCAGTTTCCAATTAAGTGATTCAAGTGTGTTAAGGAACAAAACTTTAGCTGTAATAGTTTATGTGAGACATGGTGCTTAACCCTTCGACATTCCAACAGCACTTAAGTCTTCGCTTTCTTCTTTCATCCTCACACTCACACACACTGTATTAGGGATCAGTACTGATGGAGGTTCCTGGGGAACAGACAGGAGGGCCAGGAGAAGTCTACCATCGAGGACGTAATGCTTTTTCATTTATTTATTTTTTAAGTTTGTGTTTACGTGTGTGTGAGTGGATGGGATTTGTAAGAGGGGCAATTTTGAGCCTTCATATACAAACTGGATTAAACTATAAGAAAAAACACAGCTCTTAAACCCACTACTGTGTTTCATTCCTCTTACAACACAGCAATTACTTGTTAAAAATTAATTACTTTTTTTTTAGCAATTAAAGAACCAGGACCTGGATATACAGTGGCTACTCCACATAAATGGGTTTAATTACTGATAATGTTAGTGAGGAAGGAGTCTCCAGTGTCACAGTTAATGCTATAACTTTAGGGTTTTCGCCAAAAGAAGGGTTTTGTGATTTCTGGTTTCTCAATAATACCATAAGAGGATTTTTTTTTTTTGATTAACCTTAAAGGAGAACTGAAGGCACAGCAAGAAGGCCCGGGTTCGAGCCCCGTGGCCGGCGAGGGCCTTTCTGTGCGGAGTTTGCATGTTCTCCCCGTGTCCGCGTGGGTTTCCTCCGGGTGCTCCGGTTTCCCCCACAGTCCAAAGACATGCAGGTTAGGTTAACTGGTGACTCTAAATTGACCGTAGGTGTGAATGTGAGTGTGAATGGTTGTCTGTGTCTATGTGTCAGCCCTGTGATGACCTGGCGACTTGTCCAGGGTGTACCCCGCCTTTCGCCCGTAGTCAGCTGGGATAGGCTCCAGCTTGCCTGCGACCCTGTAGAAGGATAAAGCGGCTAGAGATAATGAGATGAGATGAGATGAGATGAGATGAGATGAGAACTGAAGGCAAGTTTTTTTATTATCAAAATTCTATTTATCTCATTTTTATTACATATACGAATGCATTTTTGATAGCTATTTTGTCGCTGCTATAGCAAGTTTTGAGTGTTTGAAATATGCTCTGTAATATATCAGTCCATATGTCAAAGCAGTGGCCATAAACGAGATCCGTTGAGACCTGTGTGAGACATCGTAGGACGGAAGTAAAACGTACAGCGGAAATCAAAGTGACCAACATCCGCCAACGTTGTCAAATGATGATGATGTAATAAAGCCGGAAGTTTTGTTTGTTTTGATAGCAAACAGGAAAGTTTGAAAAAAAGTAGGCAGTAATCCTCATTTAAACTCGTTTTTGTGCAATACTTCGTTTGGAAAACAGTTTTCAAAATGGCAGCACTGACACCTGGCTGACACTTGACGTTTGTAAGTCTCGCACAAGTCTCGTGAAGATCTCGCGGATAAGCGACGCCTGCTGTGGACCAAACGAATTAAATTCAACATGGCTAAAAACTGAATAGGCCAATAAGTATAATATTTAATTGCAATTAGTTGCCAATACGAGTCACGATATAAGGTTACTAAAACCGAAAACGTAATTGAATAACACGTTAATTAAGAAATAAAGCAAGTTTAAAAATAACTTCAGTTCTTCTTTAATATAGAAAGAATATTGTGGCTGGTGAAGGGTCAACTGTTTATAGCTGCTAGCATAGATGAGAACATGAACCTACTTGTTTCACGGACCTTCCACAACACTAAAATCTAACTACACTGCAACCCCACTATAAAGAACTTGTTTTCTAGCTGGGTACTAGATGGTAAGTAGAAGCATCTTATCTTCAGAAAAGTCTGACTTTTAAAAATAATATGGGTCAAAACCTACACATATCTATCTTCTCTTTGTATTGACTCTTCCATTCAAATCGTGCTCAAATCAAAGTCCTTCCCACACCGTGTGGCGCATAGGGTGGGGCCGATCTCTGTTTCCATAGCCCTCGGCCTCTCGCCTATTACATAGCTGGGGTTACAGTGGGGGGCGGGTCCTCTGGTAACCGCCAGAGTTTGACTCCCCACTCGCATCTGTCTTGCAGTGTGCCTTGCCAGACAACAGTAGGTACCATTTTTATGATGGTCTTTGGTATGACGCGACCATGAATAGAACTTGCGATCTCCCAATTGAGAGGCTAACCACTAGGCCAACTCGCGGTACATTTGCATTTGAGATGTAAATATCCCAGAAACTTCATAGTCCAGGCAAAAGAAACTGAACAGGCTTAATGTTGAGCAACATAAGATTTATTCCTCAAAATTTGAATGAGAAATTCAAACGTATGTAGATTCCATGAACGATTTCACAAATTTTCAATATTTGCGCCACCTGAGACACAAACACACACAGACAGCCTTCCTCTTTGAACTTTGTGTGCCATGTCCAAATCTGCACGCTTTCAGCTGCTGCCATCCTAGTTGCTTTGTATATCTACCATCATGGCGGACGCTCATGACGTAGCACGTTTTGATCATGTGGTTGCAAGTCATCTATTACGAACTTTTCAGTATAACGAATTATTCGGACGTCCCCCAAGGAGTTTGTTATAGCAGAGTTGCAGTGTATAAATACACTACCATTCAAAAGTTTGGGGTCACCCAGACAATTTTGTGTTTTCCATGAAAAGTCACACTTGTATTTACCACCATAAGTTGTAAAATGAATAGAAAATATAGTCGAGACATTTTTCTGGCCATTGTGAGCATTTAATCGACCCCACAAATGTGATGCTCCAGAAATTCAATCTGCTCAAAGGAAGGTCAGTTTTATAGCTTCTCTAAAGAGCTAAACTGTTTTCAGCTGTGCTAACATGATTGTACAAGGGTTTTCTAATCCTCCATTAGCCTTCTGAGGCAATGAGCAAACACATTGTACCATTAGAACACTGGAGTGAGAGTTGCTGGAAATGGGCCTCTATTGAGGTATTTCACCTGATGTCACAGGGTCACGTGACGCCCCGGTGTCCGCCATTTTGAACGTCAAGCTACATACTAACGCTGCAGACAGAGAGGGAGAACCAGCTTGAAAAAAAAACATGTTACAGACACCTAGAATAGATTAATTTGTCAGTAAGCACTCTATAAATAACCATGGTGTTTGCTTGTTGTGCTGTGGGCTGCCACAACAGACAGGGACAGCGTGCAGGACGCTCCTTTTACCGGTTTCTAGTGATGGGAATTTCGGCTCTTTTTCCTCTTCTTACTATAAGGAGCCGGCTCTTTCGGCTCCCAAACGGCTCCTGAGATTTTATTTTTGATTTAATTGCTGCAATTAACTAGTTAATTAATTACATTATTATTTATATTTTATCAATAGGATGTTTTCCATTTTATTTTTTAGTTTTTGTAGCCATTGTAAAGCTTTGTAAAGTATAGCAGTGTAACAATGTTCTAGCTATAGAAATAAAACTTACTTACCAATTAATAAATTATTTTCTCACAAACATAATGCAAAACTGTTATATTACCAATATAAAATACACAGCTGATTTTCCCCTCCTCAGGTGCCTCACAGACTCCTCTCCCCTGCGCTCCACAGCTTTAAGCATTACACCAATTTTCGTATTTTCGCAGCTGTGAATGACATCAACCCCCCCAACCAAAAAAAGTAGGCATACACTACTTGCTACTTTTTTTCCTTTGAATGGTAATAAACAACACAAAGACGCAATCGGACAGCAACTTTTTTTGTGAAAGTCTCTCTCTCTGAGGCACCTAAGGACAAAAAACTCATTCGGCTCCCCAACTCGGCTCCCACCGAAGAGCCGGCTCCCGTCGTTCACTTCAAAGAGCCGGCTCTTTGAACCGGATCGTTCGCGACCGACACATCACTACCGGTTTCCTACTGACCCAGACAAGAGGGCCAAATGGATTGCAGCTGTGAAGAGACAGGATTGGGAGCCAACAGAGTACTCCAGACTTTGCAGTGATCATTTCATTTCAGGTTAGTTTATCAGTGAACGCAATTTTGATAAAATATATAGCAAAAAGTAAATGGGTCAGTGTTTGTTAACCCATCTGAGCAGTGAAACAAGGCAGTGTTAATTTGTCTAGGGTTGCATGTAGCAGACATCAGACATAAAACGCAATAACAGAGGCTAGAAAGAAACGGGACACAGAAATAAATAAACAGGGCTCCATACCAAGGCTGGGTACAGTGTTTGTGATAAAAGACAGATCCAATTTAACACGAATCACAGCTTACTTTCTTGTTAAAATGTGCAAAGGTCTCCACCATCTCATACCGCCTTGCACTGAAGGACTTAAGCGTGCCGTCCAAAATGGCTGCGTCACGTGACTTGGTCACGTGGGTGAAATACCTCAATACACCTATGTAGATATTGCACCAAAAACCAGACATTTGCAGCTAGAATAGTCTCATCTCATCTCATCTCATTATCTCTAGCCGCTTTATCCTTCTACAGGGTCGCAGGCAAGCTGGAGCCTATCCCAGCTGACTACGGGCGAAAGGCGGGGTACACCCTGGACAAGTCGCCAGGTCATCACAGGGCTGACACATAGACACAGAGAACCATTCACACTCACATTCACACCTACGCTCAATTTAGAGTCACCAGTTAACCTAACCTGCATGTCTTTGGACTGTGGGGGAAACCGGAGCACCCGGAGGAAACCCACGCGGACACGGGGAGAACATGCAAACTCCGCACAGAAAGGCCCTCGCCGGCCCCGGGGCTCGAACCCAGGACCTTCTTGCTGTGAGGCGACAGTGCTAACCACTACACCACCGTGCCGCCAGCTAGAATAGTCATTTACCACATTAGCAATGTATAGAGTGTATTTCTGATTAGTTTAAAGTGATCTTCATTGAAAAGAACAGTGCTTTTCTTTCAAAAATAAGGAAATTTCAAAGTGACCCCAAACTTTTGAACAGTAGTGTAGATCAAAAGTATGACACATCATTAATAAATTCATAAATTAAATTTGATTATTTTCCTATACCTTGTTGTGCTTGATTTCTTCCATGAGACGGAGGAGTGAAAATAAGAACCCATGCTTCCTTGGAGTTTAAAACAAACTAAGTGCAGTGCAAACAAACAGAGAAAGAAAGTAATTGTAGTGGTTGAGTTAATACCAACTCTCTCGGAGTCTAAGAGGGCTATTGCTCTAAAACTGACAGCTCCTGGCATTTCCACACTGTTCAGCCTCATTCATGAAGTGTGTTTACGGCCTCACTGTGCTTCCTCATTATAGACAGCGGGTTACTGCTCCACTACACACTGCTTTCAGGTCGGGAAATCGATGGCGAGAATATGTAGAAATATACTCAATGCTCCAGTGACCAGGTCAGAAACCTCATTCTACTCTGATGCCATGAGGGCTAATTCGTCAGCAGAGAAATGTTTGTCAACCATCCATTTGACTCCCGAGTGTGTGGTGTACCTACTGTGTGTGTGTGTGTGTGTGTGTGTGTGTGTGTGTGTGTGTGTGTGTGAGGTGTGGTGAGCTCGAGGTGACCAAGCTGAACCTCTGCTGTATTTATGATGCACTTTTGTGAATGCATTACACCTGTCACTATGAAATAAGCGACGCACTTACACGCTGTGACGGGCCTCGAGCTTGAAGACGAGAGCGAGCGAGGGGGAGAGAGAGATAAGAGAGCGGGTAATTAGTACATTCATCTTTTTTACGATATCATTTTTCAGACATATATGATCACAATGTAAATTAGAAATAAGGAGGGAACCATGAGGAGAAATGGAATTCATTCGGAGCGGGTCAATCGGCCTACAATGGGTGGCGAGAGAGGCCACGGATAATTTATTGAGCTATTTGCAATCCCCGTTTACTCACTCTTTCTTCTCTCTTCCTTTACTCCATTCTTACTCTCACCTCCTCACATTCATCTCTCTTTCTCTCTCTCTCTCTCTCTCAGTGCCCCTCGTCGTGCCTCTCTCTCCCAGCTGTTAGTGTTCTCCCTATAGCAGATAACACCACACACTCAAATTTGCACATACTCATTTACTCCAGATGGAGAGAAAAAAAAGGGATGAACCAGAGAGAAAAGAAAACAGCGCTCTTCTGTTGCGATTCCTCCTGGACTCGTAATGGCATTGTATGGATTATTGATTTTTGATTTAGTTTTCTGTGCGCAGCACAGGCCCTGTTTTAACAGCACCATTACCTCCGTAACGATTAGAGACAAAAAGTTAATTATGTAATTATAAAGGCAATAACGGGGGGCCTGCTCGCTCGGCTCGGCTCAGCTCGGCCCCAGTCCATTTAACCATTATCTCCTACGCACACATCGGAGCAGACGGAACGTGAGACGGCGAGATTAACACCTCGGAAAGCAGATGCAGAATTTAATTCCCTCACAATGGCAAAACCATTAAGAGATCCCAACATTCCAGCACTGGTATGGTCCATGGAGAGAGAGAGAGAGAGACAGAGAGAGAGAAAGAGGCGCCATTGTTGAGCGTTTCCAATTTTTCCAATATTGACTGTAACGGCTGTTTGCACCCACAGGTTCAGATGAATGAAACAGTCAAATGGATCGTGCAATCTGTCAGAGAATGAAAAGCTGAAGTGAATGAAATGAAGTAATAAAGAAACAGAAAATGGCAGCGATGCGGTGGCGATGCATCAGCCCCGATAACGCTCACCATTCAGGAGTAAGGGAATGAATACAGAAATGGACGAGATGTGCTCAGATACCAATTTTTTTTCTCCTCTCTGTGCCAAAATGAGCTTTGTCCCTGCGAGGCATGAAGATAAAAAGAAAAAAAAGTGTGTAAATTTGGCCTGCTTTCAGAACGGAAGCGCTGGGATAACGACAAGGCCGCTGTCCTGCTCCTTCGATGGACCTCCAGTGCACACGGCTTAAATCAAAGCGGTGTGTGTGTGCGCACTTAGGGAGCATGTGGCTAATTACTGTGGCATTAATACGGCTGAGAAAAATGATATTTATTTAACGTTATGGGTTGAAGATGGTGCAAATGGCCCTTGAGGGAGCTAGGTCAGAGCTCATGTCTCTTATATAAACAAGCACTTGAGGAGCAGGAGAGGGTCGAGCCTGATTAATTAGCTAATTCATTAGGTTAGAAGAGTGGCCCAGATTAAGTGGTAGTGGTGGTTGTGTGTGTGTGTGTGTGTGTGTGTATGTGTGTGTGTGTGTGTGTGTGTGTGTGTGTGTGTGTGTGTGTGTGTGTGTGTGTGTTAGTTAGATATAGTGCCCCAGCAGAGAGTCATTAAAGGACGAGAAGGTGCTTTAAACATGTTTGGTGTACATACATGACTGTTTTTGCACACTCACACACACACTATTGAAACATTTTTTCGTGGAAGAAAATCCATTTTTATTTCTATCTCAATGTTCTCGAACACTTTATGGTTAACCCTTGACGCTCCCAGAATATCTAACAGGGTGTCCAGACTTACAGAACATTCCTACCTCTCATAACTACACACATTTCCTATTAGTTTCACCGCAGCTACTGAATAATTCATAGCAGTTACTGGATAATGTGCTTTACCAGGAATAACTGAATAATCAGCTCAGACTTAAGGGGTTAAACTTCAAGCCAAGTTTAAGAGGCAGAGATTTTGATCACCGTTAATCTCTTCATGATATATTCTTCATTTTCTGCTTAACAATCCACATATCATCTCTTCAATCCAAATACAAATGATAACTTGTTTGCTGAATGTGCCCATTTTTGTGCAGTGAATGGACAAAACATTGATTATTTTTTATTTTAGCAGACAATCCAGACTGAAGTTGAGGTTTTACACAAGACAATATACTGTACTTTAGGTCTAGATTTGGACAGTTTGTCTATTTCAACCCAGAAGAAAGGAAAGGAAAGGAAAGGAAAGGAAAGGAAAGGAAAAGTGGACGCTATAAATGCTCATGTCCGGGTCAACAAATGAAATATTTTTCATGATAATTATAAACATCTCATTTATCGTCTTGGCAGCTGACATTTCCAACACGTTGTCCTCCATTTGTCCTTTTCGTTCAGCAATTTGTGGTCTTGCTAAAACCTTCCATGAACATTTCTCTACACTGATTTGAGTCAGATTGGCAGACGTCATTCCAAGTTGACATCATTCCATCAGCAAAAACAACAACGTACACAGATCCAAAGATGCCATCTTTCAACAACTTTTAGCTAAATTCCTTACATCTTCCCTGTTCAGATCCTCATGTGTATATCCCCTTCTTGGTGGCCCTTTTTGTTTTTCAAAACAAATGGCATCTCTTCTCATCTCATCATCTCTAGCCGCTTTATCCTGTTCTACAGGGTCGCAGGCAAGCTGGAGCCTATCCCAGCTGACTACGGGCGAAAGGCGGGGTACACCCTGGACAAGTCGCCAGGTCATCACAGGGCTGACACATAGACACAGACAACCATTCACACTCACATTCACACCTACGGTCAATTTAGAGTCACCAGTTAACCTAACCTGCATGTCTTTGGACTGTGGGGGAAACTGGAGCACCCGGAGGAAACCCACGCGGACACGGGGAGAACATGCAAACTCCGCACAGAAAGGCCCTCGCCGGCCCCGGGGCTCGAACAAATGGCACCTTTTGTAGATTTTTTTTTTCATATTTCCCATTTAACTGCTGAGAATGGAAAATGGGGAAAGGCTCAAAATTTAGGATTTGAATACTGTGTTTAAAAATGGATATAGATTGAAGAGATGATGCACAGATCCTTATGCTTTATTATTCTCATCTCATCTCATTATCTCTAGCCGCTTTATCCTTCTACAGGGTCGCAGGCAAGCTGGAGCCTAGCCCAGCTGACTACGGGCGAAAGGCGGGGTACACCCTGGACAAGTCGCCAGGTCATCACAGGGCTGACACATAGACACAGACAACCATTCACACTCACATTCACACCTACGCTCAATTTAGAGTCACCAGTTAACCTAACCTGCATGTCTTTGGGGGAAACCGGAGCACCCGGAGGAAACCCACGCGGACACGGGGAGAACATGCAAACTCCACACAGAAAGGCCCTCGCCGGCCACGGGGCTCGAACCCAGGACCTTCTTGCTGTGAGGCGACAGCGCTAACCACTACACCACCGTGCCGCCCTGCTTTATTATTATTATTATTATTATTACCTCCACCAAGTTTGTCAAAGGAGGTTATGTTTTTGCCTCTGTTTGTTTGTTTGCTTGTTCCCAGCATAATTCAAAAAGTAGTGAATGGATTTTGAAGAAATTCAGAAGAAAGGTGAGCCATGGGCCAAGGATCAATTGATTAGCTTTTGATGCAAATACAGATATGTATGTGGATCCAATGGTTAGAGAAGCAGCTTTGGGACCAAAAGGTTGCTGGTTTGATTCCCTGGACCAGCAGGAATGGCTGAAGTGTCCTTGAGCAAGGCACCTAACCCCTAACTGTTCCCCAGGCTACTCTGGATATGTTGTACATCACTCTGGATAACACTGTCTGGATAGAGAGTGTCTGCTAAATGCTATTAATGTGATCCAGGATTTTTTTTTTGTCTTTTCCCAACATAACTCCAAACGTAATGAATGGATTTTGATGAAATTTGGTGGACAGCTTCAGTATTACCTTAGGTTCAAGTGATTTGATTTTGATGTCAATCGACATCCCACATTAATAAACATCTGGATATTCTAATATGTGGCTTGGTGGAGGTATGGACTCTACCGAGTGCTCTTCTAACTTGTTTGCTTGTTTGTCTTTTCTCAACGGAACTCAAAAACTCGTGAATGGATTGTGATGAAATTTGGTGTACAGCTTTTGTATTATCCCAGGTTCAAGTGATTTGATTTTGATGTTGATAATACATGGCTTGGTGGAGATATGCACTCTACAGTGTGCCCTTCTAGTTATTATAATTATTATTTTGTGGTACTTTGCAAGGTGACCTTGGGTGTTAGAAACGTAATACCTTTAAAAGTGAAACTGAGCAAAATGAATTTGAAATTGAGCAAACTGGTCTCAAATATCAAAAGAAGTTAGGGGCAAAAGGTAAACAAAAATGAGATTTTCACTTGAAGGAGAAAAAGATCCCTTACAGAAACAACACATGAATTTCCCATGTATTTCACATGTGATCACATGTTACCACATGTGTTACCATGTAGAGCACATGTGGAAAACATGTTACCACATGTGTAAAACATTCCCACATGTGATTCACATAAAATTGAGCCAAAACCACGTTTCCCTTGTGCAAATAACATGTTTCCCATGTGCAAAACACATTTTCCACATATTTCACATGTGACAATTAAATCACATGTGAAGTTCATGTGGTTTTTCTGTAAGGGATAAAGTGAGCCATCTTGCTTACTACTGCACTGCCATCTTTGGTACCTGAACATCTGAAAGCTAAAAAAAAAAAAATCTACACTGTAAATCAAAGTGGATAAATTAATGTAAACTACCTTCATTTATGCTTCAAAACTTTGACTGAGTGGATACTGCAGAACAGGAGGAATCTGGGGTGGGGGTTTTTCTTAAATTTCTGTGGCACTTATTTTTTTGCCATTAAACCTGTATTTTGTTGAAAGTGTCAAAAACTGGCTAATTAAAGAAAGAAAGAAAGAAAGAAAGAAAGAAAGAAAGAAAGAAAGAAAGAAAGAAAGAACTGTTCTATACAAAGCACCATATATGGAGTGGCAGTAAACGAGACACTAATCACACTTATAAGTGAGTGCGTTGGAATAAATACTCATGACCAGCTATTAAATAAAGAGCTACACATGACTAGTTTTTCCATTTGTCATTTTCACCCTTCTAGTTTTTACATTTTATATTATTATCAAAAAGGGTGGCATGGTGGTGTAGTGGTTAGCACTGTCACCTCACAGCAAGAAGGTCCTGGGTTCGAGCCCCGGGGCCGGCGAGGGCCTTTCTGTGTGGAGTTTGCATGTTCTCCCCGTGTCTGCGTGGGTTTCCTCCGGGTGCGCCGGTTTCCCCCACAGTCCAAAGACATGCAGGTTAGGTTAACTGGTGACTCTAAATTGACCGCAGGTGTGAATGTGAGTGTGAATGGTTGTCTGTGTCTATGTGTCGGCCCTGTGATGACCTGGCGACTTGTCCAGGGTGTACCCCGCCTTTCGCCCGTAGTCAGCTGGGATAGGCTCCAGCTTGCCTGCGACCCTGTAGAACAGGATAAAGCGGCTAGAGATAATGAGATGAGATATATCAGTCCATATGTCAAAGCAATGGCCGTAAACGAGGTTCGTTGAGACCTGTGCGAGACGTTGTAGGACGGAAGTAAAATGTACAACGGAAATCAAAGTAACCGACATCTGCCTATGTTGTCAAAAGACGCGCACACCCTCTTTCGAATGCTGATGTAATCAAGCCGGAAGCTTTGTTTGTTTTGATAGCGATCAGGAAAGTTTGAAAAAAGTAGGCAGTAATCGTCATTTAAACTCGTTTTTGTGCAATATTTCGTTTGGAAAACAGTTTTCAAAATGGCAGCACTGACACCTGGCTGACACTTGACGTTTATAAGTCTCGCACAAGTCTCGTGAAGATCACGCGGATAAGCGACGCCTGCCGTGGACCAAACGAACTAAATTCAACATGCCTAAAAACCAAATAGGCCGATAAGTATAATATTTAATTGCAATTAGTTGCCAATACGAGTCACGATATAAGGTTACTAAAACCAAAAAAGTAATTGAATAACACGTTAATTAAGAAATAAAGCAAGTTTAAAAATGACTTCAGTTCTCCTTTAAAATGGTGACAATTAAAAAAAATGCACCAAATATGAATAATGCCTTCCAAAATCACATAACGTTACACTTTTGAAACATAAAATCCACTTTGAATCAGTGTAGTTGTTTTGAGGTGCAGTATGTGGATGAAATTTCCCAAAGTGGACAAACCTGGCCTCAGTAAGCTTTGGCATCACACTAAGAGTAGACTGAAAGAACATCTGACTGTATGTTATTTGGTTTTACCATCATCGACTCTCAAGGGCCCCAGAACCTGCCAGCAACACATACGCTCTCTCTCTCTCTCTCTCTCTCCTGCTCGGCAGTATCATGTTTATAGAAAGCAGCATTTTTTTTCTCTGCGGACAGACAGCTGGCAAATGGCTGATAGCAGCTGAATTTAAAGACAGGTCCAGAGACACAGCCAGCATGGCTCCAGCTTCTCATGCTTTTGACGAGCTTCTCAATCAGCAGGAACACAGAGGAAATACACAAACAATTCCGATGCTACAGCAGTGTCGGATTTCTCTTCTGTCTCCGTTTAAATAAAATACGTTTTACATGCAAAGGGCATAATACTACTACATGTCAGAGTCTCAATGATGAAGCTATGGTGCCTTGAAGCTGACGTTTGAGATTACAAAATAGGATTTAAAAAGAAAAAAAAACATGGACCTCAGTGACTACAGTACAGTGTAGAATAAACATGAACAGTGAACAGTATCAGTACTCACATCAAATCATCACATTATACACCTTCCTCACTAAGTAATACACATTAAATGTGTACTAGTCAATATTTTTATTGTTATTACTATTATAAATGGTTTAGAAGCATGAGGGAAAAAAAAACCTGGTGAAATCACGTGATCATATCCAATGTGTTTGTAGCGGTTCTACCAAGGGGCGGAGCACAGAGGATGGCAGGACAGAGATCAGGTTGGGAAAGCTGGGGTTTTTATTGCCACACTTTTCAGTGAACATAAAGTAAATACCACAGACACACACACACGCACAACCAGCGTCTGGTTCGGGGATGAGCTCCTCTGCTCTACGCTCTCCCTCCTTAAGTAGGGCGCGGTCACTGGGAAGACACACACAAACACAGGTTAACTGACGTCAGGTGTAGTGATTCTACCACTTATCTTCCTTGACTCCGCCCTCCTGTCACAGACCGGCGCTTGACCACGCCCCCACTGCCACATACCCCCACCGCCCGACTCAGGCAGGGCGGCCATCCGGCCTGCAGCCGACTCCCCCCCCCCCCCCCCCCCCCTTGATGGGAGAGGAAGTCTGCCACGACCATCTGCACCCCCGGCCTGTGGACCACCTTGAAATTAAAGGGTTGGAGTGCCAGATACCAACAGGTGATCCGCGCGTTGGCATCCTTCATGCGGTGGAGCCACTGGAGGGGCACGTGGTCTGAACAGAGGGTGAAAGGGCGCCCCAGCAGGTAGTAACGGAGGGCGAGGACCGCCCACTTGATTGCCAAGCACTCTTTTTCGATTGTGCTGTAGCGCCCCTCATGCACCGACAGCTTCCTACTGATGTATAAGACTGGGCGGTCCTCCCCCTCCACCTCCTGGGACAAAACCGCCCCCAGCCCTCTGTCCAACGCATCCGTCTGTAACATAAAGGGGAGAGAAAGTCAGGGGAGTGTAAAAGTGGCCCTCCACACAGTGCGGCCTTTACCTCAGAAAAAGCCCGCTGGCATTGCTCCGTCCACTGGACCGGATCTGGTGCCCCCTTTTTAGTGAGATCAGTCAGTTGGCTGGTGACGTCCGAATAATTAAGTGTAAACCTACGATAATAGCCAGCCAGCCCCAGGAACTGTCTCACCCCCTTTATGGTCTTGGGCCTCGGGCAGGCCGCAATTGCTGCGGTCTTGTTAATTTGGGGACACACCTGCCCGTTGCCCAAGTGGAAGCCCAGATACTGTACTTCCACCCGCCCAATCGCACACTTCTTTGGGTTGGCTGTGAGACCCGCTTGCCTCAGCGACCTAAGGACGGCCCTCAGATGTTTGAGTAATGACTGCCTCAGCCAGTCATTACTATAGATGATAATGTCGTTGAGGTAGGCGGCTGCATAGGTGGTGTGGGGGCAGAGGACCCTGTCCATCAGCCGCTGAAACATAGCGGGCGCCCCAAACAGCCCAAAAGGAAGTGTGATGAATTGGTGTAAACTGAACAGTGTGGAAAAGGCCGTTTTTTCTCGGGATAGTGGAGTCAAGGGGATCTGCCAATATCCCTACGTTAAATCCAGTGTCGAATAAAAGCGAGCAGTGCCTAGTCGATCGAGCAACTCATCAATACGAGGCATTGGGTACGCGTCGAATTTAGACACCGTGTTGACTTTTCTATAGTCCACACAGAACCGGACCAACCCGTCGGCCTTGGGTACCAAGACCACCGGGCTGCTCCAGTCACTGTGGGACTCCTCGACGATGCCCATTTCGAGCATGGCCTCGAGTTCTTCCCGAACCACTTTTTTCTTGTGTTCGGGTAGCCTGTAAGGGCGGCTACGCACTACCATCTCCGGGGGCATCTCAATGTGGTGCTCTATGAGGTTGGTGCAGCCAGGCAGGGGCAAGAACACATCCGAAAACTCGGTCTGCAACTGGGCAACCTCCGCGAGATGGGTCGGGGAGAGGTGGTCTCCACAGGGGACCGGAGAGGTATGCGATGTCAATGCGCCCTTTTGAACCTCCGGCCCCAGCTCCGCCTTCTCCGGAACCACCGACACCAACGCTACGGGGACCTCCTCGTTCCAGAGTTTGAGTAGATTGAGGTGGTAAATCTGTAGCGCCCCACCCCTGTCCGTTCGCCTCACCTCATAGTCGACGTCCCCGACTCGCCGTGTGACCTCAAAGGGTTCTTGCCACTTGGCGATCAATTTGGAGCTCGATGTGGGCAACAGTACGAGTACTTTATCTCCCAGTGCGAACTCCCTAAGGCGCGTGCCCTTGTTGTACAGGCGGGTTTGTCATTCTTGGGCCTGCCACAAATTCTCCTGGGTTAGGTGGGTGAGGGTGTGGAGTTTTGTGCGCAGGTCC
Organism: Neoarius graeffei; assembly: GCF_027579695.1. Lineage (NCBI taxonomy): Eukaryota > Metazoa > Chordata > Actinopteri > Siluriformes > Ariidae > Neoarius > Neoarius graeffei. Next base: position 45,748,426 of record NC_083595.1, on the reverse strand, counting down.
ATAACGTATTGAATTTCGTTTTTTCTTTGTGAAGGTCCCTCCTCCCAATTTTCGCGCAGCACATCTAGGATGCCGCGTGGCTTACACCCATATAATAATTCAAACGGGGAGAACCCCGTGGAGGCTTGGGGGACCTCTCGCACTGAAAACAACAAGGGCTCGAGCCACTTATCCCAATTACGTGCATCCTCACTTACAAATTTTTTAAATTATATTCTTGAGGGTGCGGTTGAACCGTTCAACTAAACTGTCCATTTGTGGGTGATACACGCTGGTGCGGATCGGTTTAATCCCTAATAACCTATACAGTTCGTTCAGTGTCCATGACATAAATGTGGTGCCTTGATCAGTCAGAATCTCTTTTGGGATTCCAACTCGGGAGATGACGCGGAACAGTGCCTCCACAATACTGTGTGCTGAGATATTGCGGAGAGGCACTGCTTCCGGGTATCACATTGCATAGTCCACCACCGCCACCTTTACTATAAATTTTTCCCCTCTGAAAAAAAAGGGACCGACACCAAAGGGTAGCTGTGAACATCCCCGTGCACACACAACACCTTCACCCCCTGTGCTCCCCCCAATGCCTCGTTTTGCACCAGGCTTTGGTGAATTGAGGTCTGATTACAACCAGAATCCACCAATGCCTGATATGTATCCCCTTGAATACTCACCGGTATGCGATACGCTCCGGCCTGATCGAGGGTGGCTCCTGGCGCGTCAGGGATCCGAACCACCGCACCCACCTCCATTACCATGCACTATTGTTGGAGGTGGCCCGGCTCCCCGCAGCGCTAGCAAACCGGCCTGGGCTTCCTCTCCGCACTGGTGTTCTGGGGCTCACTCACCTGAGGGGGGGGAGAGACAGACACAGAAGGGAGAAACGGGAGGGCACCGCGGGTGCGGAGGGGCCGGCACAGGTGGTGCCGGCCCCCGCCTCTGTGGTGGGGGAATGGGGCGAGGACGAGACACAGGAGGAGAGGGAGAGAGAGAGAGAGAGAGAGAGAAGAGGAGAGGAGAGAAGAGGCTGTCTGCTGTCCTGCCGCTGGGACAGCTGCCATATGGTCCTCCGCCAGCTCGATTGCCTGATCCAGCGACTCCGGGCGGTGGCACTGGACCCACTCCTCGGTTCCTGCTGGCAAGCGTGCGACGAATTGCTCCAGTACCACCTGGTCGATGATCCCCTCAGCGTCGCGGTTGTCGGCCCTCAACCACTGCCAGCAGGCGTCCCGGAGTTGCTGGCCAAACGCGAACGGCCGGCCGACTTCCTCCAAGCGCAAAGCTCGGAAGCGCTGACACTGCTGCTCAGGGGTGTGCCCCACACGCTGGAGGACGGCCCAGCGAAGGTCCGCGTAGGCCAGCCAGTGGTCGGCGGGGAGCTGTAGCGTGGCCAGCTGCGCCTCTCCCATTAGCAGGGGGAGGAGGTGCGCTGCGCGCTGTTCCATCGGCCACCCTGAGGTCTCCGCGACTTGCTCAAAGAGCGTGATGAATGCCTCGGGGTCGTCCTGCGGGCCCATCTTTGTTAGGGTGAGGGGGGACGGGCCCGCGGTGGGAGCATTGGTGGACCCCGCTGACGTGAGGAGGTGCTGGAACGCCTGACGATCTTCTTGCTGGGCCAACACCAGGGCCTCGAACCGCTGTTCCTGCTCCTTTCGGAGGGTGACTAGCACCTGGTGCTGGCTTTGCTGGGCCATGGCGAGGGCGTGGACAAGTTCAGTGAACGGGGAGGACTCCATGGGGCTGTTAGGCTTCTCCGCTCCAGATATCCCAGGTTTCAGCACCACTGTAGCGGTTCTACCAAGGGGCAGAGCACAGAGGACGGGAGGACAGAGATCAGGTTGGTAAATCTGGGGGTTTTATTGCCACACTTTTCAGTGAACATAAAGTAAATACCACAGACACACACACACAACCGGCGTCTGGTTCGGGGATGAGCTCCTCTGCTCTACGCTCTCCCTCCTTAAGTAGGGCACGGTCACTGGGAAGACACACACAAACACAGGTTAATTGACGTCAGGTGTAGTGATTCTGCCACTTACCTTCCCTGACTCCGCCCTCCTGTCACAGACCGGCGCTTGACCACGCCCCCACTGCCACAGTGTTATTCTTGGGTTTCAGTCACATGACTTTTCTTAGCGATTTCACTTCCAGTAAAACACCTAGCGGTCGAGCAAACCAACATGGCTGCCATAGTGCAAACAACTAGTGATAACTTATCAGAGTACGCTCGTAATCTAGAAGCCACTGCTGGCTTTAGATATATTCAGAAGATTGCTATGTGCAATGAAATCGACCCCTACAGTCTGGGAAAGAAGGATTTGTCATACAATCTCGGAAACGACCCTTCAGTTGAGTTCCCCGACATCTCGAACTATCTGGTGTTGCAGACGTCCTTCTACACCGCAAAACAGATGAAAGTGTGGAAGAGTACAGAGGCTTACAACTTTTTTGTATGTGGCTGGGTAAAGGACCTCGGGATCAAGTCACTGCCGAATGAATCCTGTATTGTTTTTGCCCGTGTAAGTATTTTTTTTAAGCTTTTCATTTGCGTCTTTACAACAAAGCGCTGCAAGTTGAAGTGTAAACAAGCAACAGCTGGCTTGATTCTCACTTGTGTTGGCTCTTATCGCTCAGGTAAATCATTCACAAAGATCATCAGAAACCCCTTTAAAGGCCTGGATCTTAGTTAAACAAGACGGAGAAGTGATCACGGCGCATTGTAACTGTACGGCTGGGGAAGAATTTTATTGTGACCTTCATGCATATGGACTTTGTGAGGAGTAAACAAAGAAACAGCTGGGGACTTTAGCACTTCGTGACTAAAAAAGTACCGTAAAATAATGACACATAGCAAGAAAAGTACTTGGAAAACACTAAGAACGTAGCTCAGAGTGAAATACAAACCTTTCACCAAGTGATCACTGCAAACTCGAGCATGCTTCGACTCGGCTCCCTTCGATTTCAGTGAGAGGTTCAAAAGCCACCTTTCTCGACGTCCTTTTGTGAAATCCTGTGTTCGTTCACCCTTTTTTATTAGTTCACAGGGAACCCTGAAGAAACTTTTATCAGTTTCACGGTTTGATCGATTCAAACAACCTAAAACAACGCAAGCGCAAGGCATTTTTCATGTGAGCAATGGACCTTCTCTGTACAAACACTTTGTCAACTAAGCTTTGGTAGACCACCAGCTAAAGTTTTGAATAACTAATGAGGCGGATGTGACGTCACGTGAAACCCAAGAATACGTGTGTATAGACACGCCCCCAAACACACCCTACAAAGTGTAAAAGTAAAAGAAAGATTCACAAGAATAAAGACATCTGCTTCAAACTACACACTGATTTTAGTGGCTAAAGGTAAATTAGTGTCTATTGCACCAAGCAACCAAAGACCACTATGGCTAACTCTTAAAGTGACCCAGGTCGATGTGCTGGTTCAGGAATCATTTAATCCACTCCCCTTTCTGAATTGTTTGAGCTGATACCCATCCCCATAGCTGGTATGCATCATCTTGTTTCAATACATTTTATTTCCTAATATAGGGCATCCAAACCACGTGGTAGTCTGTTTACAAACCGCTCGCTCAGCAGCCAATTCGGAAAAGTCACATGAGGTCATGCGTGGGTCAGAGGTCGCGACCACGGAGCCACAGCAAACATGAGGGGTTGCCCAGATCGAATGAAGACTTCTAAATCTCAACAAAAAACGATGATTTTAAGGAAGTACGTGACATCATCATAAGCATAACGCACCAGAAAAGAGAGGGGAAAAAATACGCCAGACAAGCTGAGTAAATGTTGCTGGTCAGCTTTCCAGATGGAGAGCCAAAAAAGGCAGAAACAAATAAGGCATCTGATGCCAACTTTGCCAAGATGCTGCTGGACAGGTGAGTGACAAAACAGTTTGCACTTTGAGAAACATCAACTTTTATACAGCTTTAGAATTGAAATATTCCAAATCTAAACACACCTGGGTGGCACAGTGGTGTAATGGTTAGCACCGTCGCCTCACAGCAAGAAGGTTCTGGGTTAGAGCCCAGTGGCCGACAGGGGCCTTTCTGTGTGGATGTTCTCCCCGTGTCTGTATGGGTTTCCTCCGGGTGCTCCAGTTTCCCTCACAGTCCAAAGACATGCAGGTTAGGTTAATCAGTGGCTCTAAAATTGACTGTAGGTGTGAATGTGAGTGTGAATGGTTGTTTGTCTCTATGTGTCAGTCCTGTAATGGTCTGGTGACTTGTCCAGGGTGTACCCCGCCTCTTGCCCATAGTCAGCTGGGATAGGCTCCAGCTTGCCTGCAACCCTGCACAGGATAAGCGGTTACGGATAATGGATGGATGGATGGATAGATAAATGCACCTGTGAGCTTTTGAGTGCTTGCTTCTGTGTCAGAGGCCACCAGTTCCGCCATGCTTGTTGTAACCTCACTCATTATAATATTATAATGAGGATAAACTTTGGCCATTTCCGTACCCAAGTGCAGAGGTGGAAAAACCCGGGTGCAGAAAGTAAAAACCCTGCCACATTTTTGCTCCAGCCAATTCAATGAACCAGCTGATCCTAATTACCACATCCCCTAAGCCAGGTTGATGAGCTAATTGGTGAAATCACCTGTGTTGAGAGCACAGGCAGAAGGAAAACCTAAGCAGGACTTTTACTTTGTCAATCCAGTTTTTCCACCTCTGCCCGTGTAAGCATTAGCACGCTGTGTTTTTCCAGCTCATTCTCCTTCACAGGCATGAGGCAATGGGCAATACAGAGTGTGATTCAAGTATTCAAGTACCTAGGGGTTATTCTAGCTCCACAGGGTACTATTCATCTTTTTAATACATCGACCTGTGTCACTTTAACTAGCTTTGGTCCTGAACTCTTAAATATTAGCTAGCATGATAATCAGTCTGATAAGAAAAACAGGGTGAATGCTATTATTTCAAGAAATGTGGCAAATAGAAATTAGAGGGTTTTTTTGTTTGTTTTTGAAATGCAGTATGTAAAAGTTAAAAGTTTTACTTGAAGGAAAAACTCAAACAAAACGAAAGTACTGATCATGTAAACTGTTTCCTATTACTTTCCTATTAATGGTCAAGAGTGGCTCGGGTGGTAGTGGTTGACACTGTCTCCTCAAAGTGAGGAGGTTCTGGGTTCAAGCCTTGTGGCCATCCAGAGCCTTTCTGTGTGGAGTTTGCATGTTCTCTTCATGCCGGTGTGGGTTTCCTCTGGGTGCTCCAGTTTCCTTCAACAAAGTCATGTGGATTAGGTCAACTGGTGACACTAAATTGCTCATATATGTGAATGTGACTGTGAAGGGTTGTTCATCTCTGTGTTAGTCCAATGGTAGATTGATTGGCAACCTGCCCACCACCTCTTGACTAACGTCAGCTGGGATTGCAGCTTTGCCCAAACGTGACTGGATAAATTGGATGGATTACTGGCCAAGTAGAGAGACAGATACTTAACTAGCTGGCATCATGATGGACACCACTGATTCTCAGAGGTAGATTTTACATATATGGATGAAGGTGCACAAGGCCAGAGAAGAGGGGTGGAGTTTTGTGTACTTAGGTAAGGATGGGAGGTGGGGCTTTGTGTACTTTAGCATAGATGAAAGGCTGAGCTTTGTTCACACGGGCATAGGTGGGAAGTTTGGCATTGTGGACATGGACAGGATGTGAAGCATTGCATATATGGGTGTGGAAGGATGGCAAGGCATCGTGTATATCTTGTGAAATCTTTCCTGCCCCAAACAATCATCCTGTACAATAACTCACCTCTGTCTGACGAGAACTCTGACCTCTCTTCTGTATATTCCTGTTTACGACCCTGGTTCACCTGTAACTTTTGCACTGTCAGAGCTTATTTGTTTATTAGTCACTTTACACCATTAGAGTCTATTTGTTTTTATTTATTTATTTATCTATCTATCTTCCATTCAATACTGCCACTTTTGCACAGTTTTTATCTTCATTTATTACAATTCTTAACTAACTTGCTGCTGCAACAAAGCAATTTCCCAGCTTGGGATCAATGAAGTAAATCAATCAATCAATCAATCTATCTATCTATCTATCTATCTATGCATGCAAGGCATTGTATACATGGACATAGGCGATAGGTGGGGCTTTGTAAACATGGACATGGATGGGGGTGTGGCTTTCTATACTCATCTCATCTCATCTCATTATCTCTAGCCGCTTTATCCTGTTCTACAGGGTCGCAGGCAAGCTGGAGCCTATCCCAGCTGACTACAGGCGAAAGGCGGGGTACACCCTGGACAAGTCGCCAGGTCATCACAGGGCTGACACATAGACACAGACAACCATTCACACTCACATTCACACCTACGCTCAATTTAGAGTCACCAGTTAACCTAACCTGCATGTCTTTGGACTGTGGAGGAAACCGGAGCACCTGGAGGAAACCCACGCAGACACGGGGAGAACATGCAAACTCTGCACAGAAAGGCCCTCGCCGGCCACGGGGCTCGAACCCGGACCTTCTTGCTGTGAGGCGACAGCGCTAACCACTACACCACCGTGCCGCCCGCTTTCTATACTTTATTATTGATTATACTTTATCACTTTATTGTGTGTGTGTGCGTGTGCGCGTCAGGTCACCATAGAATTCATGGCTTTCTGGCCTGGATGATCTTCTAGACAGCTTTGACATGTTGTGAACTAATTATATGACAAATAATTAAGCATGTTCACATTGCTGACACATGCAACCTTACACACACACACACACACACACACACACCTGTCTATGAGACTGTGATGTATGACCTCTTGGAATTCTAACTGATGAAAGTGACCGCCCACTCACACAGCGTCCTCATAAATGTGCGTCCACAAGGGAATATGTATTTACTCATACACACGTGATAAATGAACAAACATAAATACGAATATATCACTAATATCAGCATATGTGCTATGTGTTTCATTTACTCCTTTCTTTCTTTCTTTCTTTCTTTCTTTGGAATATCATTTATAAACACACACACACACACACACACACACACACACACACACACACACACACACAGCATGTGACTTAAAAAAAAGAGTAGGAATGCCATTGTGTGAGTGAAAGAGACAGAGATTCCTGCTCTTGTCTGCTCTGAAGCAGGTCAAACTGCAGAGGCCCGAGAGCAGCTCTAAAGGATGGGAAAATTAATGACTACAATGGAGTCTTTGCATTTTTCTTAGCGCTGGGAGGGAAAAAAAGGTAGCCAGGACAAGGCGTGTGACAAGCTCTATTATTAGGTTATGGTGTGAGAGAGGAGGCTGCATACTGTGTTAGGATGAGAGGAGGTGGTGATGGGGTGTAAGGGTGTTAGTGGAGGAAAGAAGGGAAAGAGAAGGGGGGTTTAGAAGTGTCAAGAGGGCCAGAGAGATGGAGGATGATGAGAACAGGTCCATCCCTCCTTCCTATTGTAGCCACGTCGCATGGGGCTACCAGGCCGTCAACATAAAGACAAATTATCGCACTGGGAATTTCACGGACAGGGAAGACCTGTCACCCAGTGGAGCCTTCTCTCTCTCTCTCTCTGGGATTCTTCACTGCTTTTATGGGCAATTATAGACTAGGCATGGTTTCCATTATAGACTCGACAGGTAGGCCAGGTGACCGACTCACACACTTTACACATAATGTACGAAACAAGAACTAAGCCTTTACCAATTAAAAGAGTTACTGAAGCATCCAAAAGTCATTATGAAATGATTACGAATATAAAAGAAGCTCATTAGAAATTACAAATACTTCATATAAGGAGTGGTTGAGAAGTTTTTAAGGTCAGTGTTGCTCAGAGAGTGTAACATATGAGCCAAAACATGTCGGAAACTAACTTATTGAGTCACTATAGAAGTTCAGAACAAGCGTTTGATTTATTCATTTATTTAATTGTCTTCAGTAAGTGTGGTATCCTGGTGAGGGCTGGAGTGGATCCGGAGCTTGTCTGGGAAATACTGGAATCGAGGTGGGATTATATATGGATGTATTTACCGACCGGTGTTAGCAATTTAACAGTTATTCCACAAAATCGAGTCGTACATGAGCTGATAGCCAAGTTGGCTATAAGCCAGGTATGACAAATTTGAGTGGAATGACCATTTTATTCTATCCATATTCACTGGATTTTGAGAAACAGCATTTTTATTTTTATTTTTTGCAAATTTGATAAATTAAAACTTCAGACAAAATCATTTCCGCTTAGAATGTAAACAAAGCGGCGAAATGGCAGTAGCAATTTATGAAAAATTCTATAATAATTATTTTTGAAAAATTAAAAAAAGAGAGGTTTTTACCATCAAATACTTTTTTCCATATTTTGTTGCTTTTTTTTTCGAGTAGAGCTTTTATTTCATCCTTGGTTGGTTCAGCAACACGCTGCGCCACTTTGTTTTTCTCTATTCACGATATATGAGCTGATATCCTAGTAGTAGCATAGCCAATCAGAGCACACAATTGCTCATATCCAGTGAATGTGGATCGAATAATATGGAGTGTTAAAAATGACATTCTTTCAAGATGGGTGATGACAATCAGGAAATCAATAGGCAATGCTAGCTTATATATTCATTCCTGTCCTATCCCAAGAATTTAAATATATTTTAATGGGTAAAACTTGATTAAGCATGAAAATAAACAGTTTGACGGAAGCTTTTTGGTGCGAGACGAATACCATAAGTGTTTTGGAGGAAACAAAAAAAGTATTCTTTTCCTTCCTACATTCCAAAAAAAGAGAGAGAGAGAGAGAATAATGAGCATTACATCAGCTACAATTTTTTGTAAGATTTTCAGTTAATATTAAAGTCTATTAAAGTGTAAATCATAGTAAAGAAATATTGAAACAGGGCTGAATTGTTGAAGAAGGAAGTAATAAATTGTTATTGTTATTGTTGTTGTTGTTGTGAAGTGAAATGAAATCTATTCATTTGTTACACCAGTGTTTGTTTGTCTTGTAGTCATCATTATCTTCTCTTTCATTCTAGTATTTAGGTGCTATAAATTAGCATCTCCTAATGGACATAATAATGGCGCTAGAGTTTATGCCCTTGATTGTTGGAGTGCCACTTTCACCATATGGAATTAATCTGTACAACTAAATAATAGTGTCATAACTCTTAAGGATACAAAGGCTTTTGATCATGTTCAATATTTTACAACATGATGTTCTACAACGGCTCATTCTGCTTTGGCTTATATGCATGCATCCAAACAGCACTCGAGATAAAGGGAACAATACAGCGTTGAGTGCTCCCCAGAAACTGAGCAGGGCCATTGTGGTCAAAGGTATCATTTCAATTGCACCATTATGACAGGGCCCTTTCAAACAGATCCTAAAGTGCACAAAGGGTTCAGGCCCTCGAATGGAGAATGGAAGTGGGGTGGACGGGGGAGGTGGGAGTGGTGGTTGTATGTCTATGGGGAGGGAGTGCTTGGGTGTCTCTGCTATTCCTGTAGATCCAAACCCCAACCTCTTTCCTTTACTTTCTCTGTCTCTTTCTGTCTAAATCAGGGGCATGTACTTGGGCCCTTGGATGGATCCAGCTCTCTCCACCCTGCTGAATGCCACATTTGGAACACAGTATCACAATTGGCAGAATAATCTCACCCCCTCCCGCTCTGTCGACCCCCTTCAAATGTTTCACGCTGAGGCCCAATCCAATTCAGTGATACCCGCACAAACCAGGACGACTGGATCAGACTGTGCCAAAGCGTGAGAGGAAGAGACAGACGGAGAGTGAGGACAAGTGCCCTAACTTTTCTCATGTCACATGCTCATCAAGGTCAGTAGTGTGGGGGAGGCCTGGAGCGAAAAAGGTTTTGGAAGAAAAGGGGGGAGGCACTTTAAAGCCACTGCTTTGAACTAAATTCATGGGCAATTTGCATAAGCAGATTTGAGAGCACTGAAAGGCTGAAGCTCTCTCTCTCTCTCGCCGGTCATTAATATGCCAGCTAATTCAGCTCAATGTAAGCCCATTGAGAGCGCACTAAGGGCCAGTTATCCCATCGCCATTGTTTAGCTTCTCAACCAGCCCCGGCCGTTGTTACAAATTACATACTTAATTGATTTAAAATCTGCCACAAACCACACAACCAGAGGGACGCCACTTCATTGGCTGAATGAGGAACCAGAAGCTGGGCTCTCCGTCCGATTGGCTGCACACATGTTCCCTGGATTAAAACAACATGGCATGCACATGGATAAGTTGTGTAATCGTGGAAGATGCATAACCTTGGCCATGTCAGGATCAACTGCGAGCACTGATCTAGAATCAAAGCATATGTTACCCAACTGTTTCCACACAAAGGTTCAAACTTCACCAAAAGCAGAGGGTTTTTTTCCCCCCAGAATGCAGACAGCGAATATCATTAAAAGTCTGCAATTAGAGTCTGAATTTTGAATTGGAACGTGAGCATGGAGATGTGGAGAGGAGTGGAGTAGAGTGGAGTGGAGTAGAGTAGAGTGGAGTAGAGTGGTTCTCCACAGTAAGACGTAATCCTTGGGAAAAGCTGGACAATATTAGCTTTACAATTCACTTCACAGGCACTTAGAAAAGCCTTGTTCACTCTGAATCTGACCTCCTGATCTCTCTCTCTCTCTCTCTCTGTGATACTATTTACTATTTACTAATACTATTTGCTAAGAATACTTTTCAGTCCGTCTACATGTCCTACACCAGTTATATCCTGGAAACGAAATATATTCATGTGAATAAAGCTCGATTAGCATCAAAATTACACAAAATTCACGTGATTTTTTTAGTGATCTCAATCAAAGTTCAAAACTTAATTATTTCTTAAGACTTTAAGTAAAACTCTCTCTCAAACCTTTTTTAACACTAGTGTCTCTTGCAAATCTGTAAGTAAATATATTAAAATATAAACATCTAGCAATTGCAAAGGCATTTGGACACTTTTTTTAGAAACAAAAAGACGACAAAACTGTCAAAACGTACATTTTAATTACGTAATAATGAATAACATTGCAAGGTTTTATATCATGCAACACACTGGCATCCTTCTAAACTCTAAAGTGCCAGAAAATGCTCTTTCAAGTGATAAAGAAGATCTGTTTTTGGTTCCAGAAGGAATCTTTCAGTCTACCATCAATTCTTTAACACACTGAATAATTAGTTAATGCTATAAGTGCATTTAATAGTTATTCCACAAAATCGAGTCGTACAGTTATATGAACCAAGTACGACAAAATTGAATGGAATATCTGTTTTATTCTGTCCGTATTCACTGGATTTTGAGAAACAGAGCATTTTATTTTTATTTTTTTGCAAATTTGATAAATAAAAACTTTATACAAAACGTCCGACAAAATAATTTCCGCTTAGAATGTAAACAAACTGGCAAAATGGCAGGAGCGATTTGTGAAAAATGCTATAATAATAATTCTTGAGGGGAAGAAAAAGATATGTTCTTCGCATCAAATATTTTTATTCCGTATTTTGTTGCTTTTTTGTATTTTTCGGGATTTTGTTTTCGAGTAAAGCTTTTATTTCATCCTCGGTTGGTTCAGCAACACGCTCCACCATTTTGTTTTTTTTTCTACTCATGGTATATGAGTTGATAGCCTAGTAGTATATGAAAAATTATATAATAGTAATGATGTATGTTTTTTTTCACTACACCAACACACAACAAACCAACGAAAAAAACAACTTTATTTTTAAGTATTATATTTTTACACAGGGCGGCACGGTGGCGTAGTGGTTAGTGCTGTTGCCTCACAGCAAGAAGGTCCGGGTTCGAGCCCTGTGGCCTGCGAGGGCCTTTCTGTGCGGAGTTTGCATGTTCTCCCCGTGTCCGCGTGGGTTTCCTCCGGGTGCTCCGGTTTCCCCCACAGTCCAAAGACATGCAGGTTAGGTTAACTGGTGACTCTAAATTGAGCGTAGGTGTGAATGTGAGTGTGAATGGTTGTCTGTGTCTATGTGTCAGCCCTGTGATGACCTGGCGACTTGTCCAGGGTGTACCCCGCCTTTCGCCCGTAGTCAGCTGGGATAGGCTCCAGCTTGCCTGCGACCCTGTAGGACAGGATAAAGCGGCTACAGATAATGAGATGAGATTCCATAACAACATTGAATAAAAGTATAACAATTTAAACAACCTAATTTGAATGGGTGTTTGAAAACAAAACCAGACCTCCGGGTTTAGTTTGGGGGCGGAGTTGGTGTTCATACCTTTACTTTCACTTTTCTAGCTTAGAGGTTGGTGTGTGAGAGGTTGTGTGTGGCAGCATGTGCGATATTTGACGAGAATGCACACTCAGTCCGATGTAATCTTGTTTAATGTATCTCTGCTCTCCATGATATATGTGTTGCACGGTCCTTCACTTCTCCTTGAACACTTTTGTCATGTTGACTCCCTGCTCGGGCTACATCTATTGTCCACGCTGCCAATCCTGCTCATTTGTGTAAGAGGCCAGCGTTATTCTCCGGCCTGTCCTTGCCCTCCAGGACATCAAAGCGGGTGAGAGGCGTGCTTTTCTGACGCTCCCTTGACTCTCGACGTGTGGTTTCATGGCTTGAAACATCGGGCCCTTTTAACCCATTCTGTGGAGATTAGGCAGCGCCTTCGGTTGGGCATTAGAGAAACTATAGTAACCAATAAGCTGCGTGTCGCTGAATGGAAACTATGTATCTTGTCACAGCGGAGCTGTCGGGACATCATGGTCTCAGACAAGTTCCTCGGCAGGGTTTTGGCTCCCTTGACAGGGGCCCCTTTTCTTTTCAAACTCAACACAAAGTGACACCCTGAACACCCCTCCTCCCCTTTCCTTTTCTCCCCCTCATCACATCACTATTCTTTCTTGGACATGTCCGTAATGGTGATTTCCATTCAACAGAAATGGTTGGAGAAAACACTGAACCCTATAGAGGCACAAGTATTTAATTATCATGAACCAGAATGTTTTTAAAATGGAGGAAATCGGGCTGAAATGGCGAAGAAGAAGGGAAAAAAAACCCACTTCTACAGCTGACTGTGGGTTTGAGTGAGAGTAAGGAGACCTGGGAAATAACTGGCTTTCTCCAGCCTTGCGTGTGTGTGTGTGTGTGTGTGTGTGTGTGTGTGTGTGTGTGTATAAGTGGATCTTGCAGAGAGAGGCCAGGCTGGGAAAAGGCCAGGCTCCTCGGCAGGCTCAGACTTCATTAAGAGGTGCAAACAGATCTCAGCAGGGCCCAATGGGTCTCACACACACAAACACACAAGCACACATACAATGAAGCCCTAAGTCTTGTCACATACAACTACACACACACACACACACACACACACACACACACACACACACACACACACACACACACACACACACACACAGGGCAGACACTAATGGCACTCAACACACACATAAACAATCAGCAGGACACACTGAAGCTGAACACCATAAGCCTAGTGTGAGCTAAAGGCTCCAAGCGGTGACGACTCATTAAAACTTAGATCCCAGAACAACCGCTGCTGTGTTGGCGTGCTAAAATCTGCGAGCTAACTCTTTTTTTTTTTTTTTTCTTGATGAGGCAAGCCACTATTTTCATTTGATTTGCCAGTTGACAGAATGAGGTCTGTGGTTACATTCTGAGGAATTGAGAAAGTGGAAAGATTAAAATAGACAATCACACGTTACCATGTTTATAAAATAACACCAATTACCTACATATATTCCTTTTGTCAGATGCATCACTGCAAAACTATTTTCTGGACACATTTTTTTAGACAAAAAACAACAACAACAACAACAACAACAACAACAGCGCTCTGAGACACAGTACTTCCTGGCCAGTAAACAAGCCGATCTGATAACTAGTACTCTTTGTTCTTCTGCTGTTCCGTTTTCTGCCATCAAATATAATCATCATCGCTGTGACATTTGGCTGTTGTTACTTTCCTTCACATCTCAATGCACAGTCACTATCCGATAATTCGCTACCCGGGGCAAGTAAATACGGCTGGTGCTCGACTGGAAGCAGTAGAGTGTTGGTTTAGACAGAAGCTTGGCCTGCTTCAGGAACGATCCTTGAACCTTCTGGAACGTTCTAAAGGACGACTTGCCTGGACTTCCGTCTGCCCAGCATATTTGGCCATTTAGCAGGCCGCCCATGCGGATCAGATGGGTTAAGATGGCCCTTCTCAGCCTGCCGGGGGGACAGCGAGAGAGAAAAGAACATCAAAAAGGTGTAAATTTCACTTCCCCACTTTTGATTAAGTCAAGCATGAAAAGAAATGTAATACTCTCGAGTGGCAGAGTCTTTGCACTATTGATGCTGTTACTTCTGCCTGAGCGGAGCCAGTGAGCTCTGCGAAGCCTCGGCCTGCTAAAGACGCGGCCAGATGGAGGGCTTTCTCTGCCTCTGAAAGGAAGCTTAAGAGCTCCTCTCTCTTCAATCCCACTCAATACGACCTGGGAGAAGTCCCAGTCCAACGCTGAACCCCACCACCCCCCTTAACCCCACCAGCCTGCACTCATTTTCTCTCTCTCTCTCTCTCTCTCTCTCTCTCTGTCTCCCCTTCACTCTGGTTCCAAAGCTGGTAGCTTCAGCCATATGGAATTGTTTAAAAACTCCCGCAGCTTGCTAAACACAAAGCACAACAACGCTGGATTCATAATTGGTGCTGGCTAAAGCAGACCACCCCCCTCTACCACACACACACACACACACACACACACACACACACACACACAGTTTGACAGATGAGACTTAAGACGATTCTCAAATTATAATTATTCTTCATACGTATGCATCTTCCATTGAGTGCAAAAGTTAGCACGCCCTTCCTTAGAAATGAGATCTTCGTTATCAAAATCACTTTAAAGTCTGTGTTAAAACATCAATAGAGAATAAAAATTAAAATGAATACAATGCATTTCTAAGTTACATAAATCGAAATGTTCATTCCACTCGCCTCAAATGACTGTCAAGTTTCCTGTGGTTTGTTTTGGAGTTTGGCAAAACCTCTCAGATATTTTTTTATATATATATTTTTTCTTATCACCGCTCGGCCATGTCTTTGTGTTTACATTTATTCCGTTTCTGTGTTATAGTTTTACTGATGATGATGACACCCTTTCTTACTTTCATTGCTTTATCTGTCCTTTTCCATTTCTGAGAAAAAGAAATATGCTTTGTTTTTGGCTTAGAATAGATTTAAAAAAAATCTAATTAAAAAAAATTCCTCATAACTAGATTGTTTGAAAGGTTGAGTCTATTTGAATGTTTCAGGCTTTAAATACATGTCAGATGACAGATTTAAATCATCGAAAAAGGCAGCTTTTGACAATAAAATTAGACGAAACCTAATAGTCCGAAACATCTATACACCTATAATTAACAATTATTCCACAAAATCGAGTCATACATGAGCTGATAGTCGATGAGGCTCAGAGCGCTGAATTAGCTATAAGCCATATACGATGAGATTGAGTGGAATAACTGTTGTATTCTAGCCACATTCACTGGATTTTGAGAAACGGAGCATTTTTATTTTTATTTTTTGCAAATTCGATCAATAAAAACGTCATACAAAATATGCAATAAAATTATTTCCTCGTAGAATGTAAACAAAATGGCAAAATGACACTAGTAATTTGTGAAAAATGCAATAATCATAATCATAATTCTTGAAAAATTAAAAAAATAATATACATTCTTACCATCAAATAATTTCATTCTACATTTTGTTGCTTTTTTATTTGGGGGGGGGTTCTTCTTCTTTCTCTTCTTCTTCTTTTGTTTTTTTTTTTTTTTTTGGTGGTTGGCAAACCAACTTAAAGGTGTGTTACCACCACCGACTGGGCTGGAATGTGGAATAAGAGATATTTGGAGGGTAGAAAAGCAACGACAACAAAAAACTATATTCTTTTAGCTATTTCTGTTTCTTTTAAATACTTTCACAATTTGTGTGGTGTTGTTTTCGAGTAGAGTTTTTATTTCATCCTCGGTTGATTCAGCAACACGCGCCACCATTTTGTTTTTTTCTCTACTCACGGTATATGAGCTGATATCCTAGAAGTAGAGTAGCCAATCAGAGTGTGCGATTGCTCATATCCAGTGAATGTGAATAGAATAAATGTAGTTAATAAATCAAATATAGTATGATAATAAAGAGAACTCCTGACAGACTGGTTTGCTACAACACAAACAGCGCAGCGGGGGGTGGGGGGGGGGGGGACTTTTGCAAATGAACTGTGTTTTATCTCTGCATCTGTTTTTTTGTGCAATTTGTATATTTGGTTAAAGATTATGCATTTGGTATTAAATCTTTCATTTTGAATGAAAAAAAAAATTGTGTTCACCTTCCAAAATAACACCAAGTCGTCTTGCTACATTTGTGACCAAAAGGCTTTCACAAAGTGAAACTGAACTCCAGAAACGGCCCTGAATCTCCTCAACGGCCCGTAGAACGAGGAGGCCTTTGTAAAGACTTAATAGAATCTTTAAGCGCTCCAACAATCCACTCCCCTGGAGCTGCATTAAGCAGTTATTGTAGAGGGACAATGACCTAAATAGCTCAACATCAACTTCATTAGCCATGCGGCCAGGACTGAGAGTGTTTCACGGTGCAGCCTATTGTCAGGGCTCACCCCAGGTGAGCATTAAATTGCAAATGATACCCTGAAAGGCGAAGAGAGAGAGAGAAGGGTGAGCAAGCAAGAGTGAAAAAAGAATGAAAAGGCAGTGGAAGAGCTGCTCTGACCGTAAAAAATCCAATACATCACAGCTTTGGGGGAGCGAATTCCTCTCGTCTCCTAAGTGTCTTATTTGTAAGCAAGACTGAGGAGAGGCGGTGAGATTCAGAGAGAAAGGAGACCCCTGAGTCTAATGACAGACTGATGGCAATTACTTCATGTCTTCAACGGTGGCTCCCTATCGCCACATTCCTGCTGTAAATTAGTAGACCGGGGGAAAAAAAACGAGGAAAGACAAGAAAAAAAATAAAAACAAAATCTTGATTCACCTGGACTTTTTTATTCTTTCATTCTATTCTTAACAAATCGATATGATATGCGCATCCCTCCAGTTTCCGCTCAAATGCCCACCGCGATCAACATGTTAATAAAAAGCACTCATCAACAGGCTCATGGGGAAGATATGAGTGACGCTAAGAGATGCAGCGCTATCAGGACGGGGAGGCGCAGAGGTTCCCAGGCGGAACTCTACAGTGTCACCCTGCTGGATGAGAAATTGGGCCTTTGCATATTCCCTGTCACCAGCGGGCTAAAGTGAAGGCACCCCAGAGGCCGGATGTTGCTTTCCTTCTCGGCTGGTGGAGTGGAGTAAATTAAAGCAGCAGATTAGGCCAGGCCTGAGACGGAGGATGACAGGCACAGAGGCAGCGAGGCTGGCCAAGGAGTCTCGCCCTGCCCATATGTCTTCATGAAGTACCACAGTGGGGGCTCGCTAATGAGAGCAGCACAGCATGGCAGTTTAGCTCTCAAACACTAGAGGACACACACACACACACACACACACACACACAGACACACAAAGACCTATCATATAGACACACACTTACACATAGAGTGGACACCCGGAATTGCACAAATGCCACATTTACAACTAATTGCAAGACAATTGTATAGAGACACAAAGGCGGCTTGGAGCAATTATTACTCTTTCTTTTTCTTTTAAGCTGCGATGTGACATTTGACAGTTTGACATGATATTTGTAGAAGTGTTTCAGGAAAACTGACAAATAACATACATAAGCAATTACATATTAAACAAACAAACTTATTCCCATAGAAGTATATTTCTGACCAGTGCCAAACCGTTACTTTAGATCTGGGACTTGAGCTCAGCCAAAACTTAGCCAGACACCAAAAAAGCAACAGGACAAAGGATTTTGCAAGGGATTGAGGCCTCTGCATGCTCTTGCGACAAGGCTTTCGCAGATAGCTTTTCGCAGACAGTTGTAATTTATCGTTGAGCGGTGAGTAATAGGCGTGCGCGATGTTATTCACCGGCACAACGCAAGGGGGCGCGAAGTCGCTAGGAGTAGTTGGTGGGTGTGGTTAGTGGAGTGTTTATCCTCCGGTTACTTATAATGACTAGAACTTTTTTTTTTATAATGACTAGAACTGGAGTCGTATAGATGTCCGTACTTCCTCAATCAACCGCTCTTCGTGCTGCTCCATCTTCGCTCGTGTTTTTAAAAATGCCGGTCGTGAAAACAAACCAAACCGGGAAAGTAGGGAAGCGGAAGTGCGTGTACAGCGGATGTAGAGTGGACCAATCAGAGCCCTCTTGTCCGCGACGCTGTCTGCGAGGCATCTGCGGTGGTCACAATTTTTGGGAGGTGTGCGCAGAGCATCTGCGAAGGTGGGGGGGCTACGCAGACACTGTCTGCGACGCTATCTGCGAGGACTGGATTGTCAGCATAAATTGGCCTTTAGCAGCAGGCTGCCAGGTCGCTCTGTTGTGTGTAGCTGCCGATGTTGATTTTAAAAGTAACTCAGTAAATTACACAGGAAAACGAATACTTAAGTATGAGTGAAAAATACTGTAGCAAGTGTGCAGCGTGGAAGAAGAGTCTGGAGACAGAAATCTTATACCCTGTCCACACTAGGGATTTTGTACCGATATGAAACTACTTTCGTACTGCAACTCCTGTCCACACTAGCAACTATACCGGTACTGTAGCGGTATAACTGTATCGGTACAAAACCCACAAATGTATGGGTTTCGTACCAGTACAGTATCGGTACTGTAGCGCTTCGCGTAGTGTGGACAGATGAAGCGGCTCTGTATCGATACAAATATAATGCGCAAAGTCACACACCTCAATCGATGTCTTCGCTGAATAAAATAGTGAAGAATGGAGATTCGTTTGTTTCTTTCTCAGCTGCCTCGCGTGTTTTATACGATTCGACTGAATAAATGACCACCAGAAATATAGACTGTACACTGACAACAAAAAGCACACACACGTTGTTTCATCCGCCATATATTCTCGGAAGGAAGTTACTCGGTAACCACGGAAACATTTCGCGCACGCACATTTCAACTTCCGTGAAAGAAAACCGCAAACATTTCTCGCTAGTGTGGACAGATGCACTAAACTGTACAGGTATACTTTGTATCGATACAGTTATACCACTTTCATACTGGTATAAGTGTGAACACAGCATTAGTTTCTCAGTCGTTAGCCTGTGCTACTTGCTTTTGATAGACAGCACTGGCTTGACTGCTTTATTAGCATTTGCTAACACTACTGATGAATGCTACACTGGTTGGAAAGTGACTTCACAGCAGCGCTGACGGCGCTGAGTCATGGTTAAGCTCACGTTGGCCTTTGAGCAGGCCTAGGGCGATAAATTTTTGGTCCCTCCTAATATAAATCAAAATCTGATTGGTTAATTCATCAGTCATTTCCTACATAAACACACACTGACTACCATGGCCTTCTGTCCTGGCAATGAAGTCCTAACCAATGAGTGAGGCAGCTCTAAACTCTTCTCAGCTGAGATGGGGATGCCTCCGCCTGGTAGACTACACGCCTTATGAAGTTGTGATTTGGGGATGGACATTTGACCTCACGGTAATCTTGACCTAGTGAAATTACTTGTATTAGCCTTGGAGACGGCACGGTGGTGTAGTGGCTAGCGCTGTCGCCTCACAGCAAGAAGGTCCGGGTTCGAGCCCTGTGGCCGGCGAGGGCCTTTCTGTGTGGAGTTTGCATGTTCTCTCCGTGTCCACGTGGGTTTCCTCCGGGTGCTCCGGTTTCCCCCACAGTCCAAAGACATGCAGGTTAGGTTAACTGGTGACTCTAAATTGAGCGTAGGTGTGAATGTGAGTGTGAATGGTTGTCTGTGTCTATGTGTCAGCCCTGTGATGACCTGGCGACTTGTCCAGGGTGTACCCCGCCTTTCGCCCGTAGTCAGCTGGGATAGGCTCCAGCTTGCCTGCGACCCTGTAGAACAGGATAAAGCGGCTAGAGATAATGAGATGAGATGAGACTAGCCTTGGAGATGTTGTGTTCACAAGGTTTTCGGACAGACATTTGACCTCTCAGTGACCTTGACCTTAGACCTTTTGATCTCAAAATCTAATCAGTTTATCTTTGTCTCCAAATGCACAAATGGTGAAAGTTTGGTGAAATTCCTTTCATTTGACTTGGAGATATTGTGTTCACAAGGTTTTCGGACAGACATTTGACCTCACAGTGACCTTGACCTTAGACCTTTTGATCTCAAAATCTAATCATTTCATCCTTGTCCCAAAGTGCACAAATGGTGAAAGTTTGGTGAAATTCCTTTCATTAGTCTTTGAGATATGGTGTTCACAAAGTTTGGGAATGGACATTTGACCTCACAGTAATCTTCACCTGTGACCTTTTAACCTCAAAATCTAATGAGTTCATGTTTGTCGCAAAGCGCACAAATGGTGAAAGTTTGGTGAAATTCCTTTCATTAGCCTTTGAGATATCATGTTCACAAGGTTTCGGGACACACGGACGGACGGACAGACGGACAATCCAAAAACATAATGCCTCCTGCACCTTAAGGTGGTGGAGGCATAATAAAAAATCTCACTGGATAACTCTAGCTTAATGTTTTCAGGACAGTAACCCTTTCATTTCTGAATCAAATTTGACAGAAAATGCGGCCAAGTTAGAAGAGAATAATGATAATGAAATTATGAAAGAATGAAAGCAATTAAATAGAACAATGAAATAAATTAGATATAACATTTGAGATGCTGATATGTTTGGGCCTTCTCTGAAGGACTAGAAGGCCCTGACGGTTCCTGTCTGCATCTGACACATCTGGGTTGTAAAACTATTGCCGCTTTTCCACTACAAACGCGGCTGAGTCGGGTTGAGCCGTGCCGTGCTGAGTTGGGCTGAGCCGTGCCGTGCTGAGTTGGGCTGAGTGGGGCTGTTGGAGTTGCATTTCGACTACAACCGCGCTGAACCGTGCTGGCTGGAAGTGGGTGGACACATTGGGTGGAGTTAGCGAAAGTGGGTGGACGTCAGGTGATGTCGTTAAGCAGCGCAAACAGTGACATCAGTGACCTTTTAAGCGGTAGTCTCATGACCCGAATAGTAAACAATAAACATGGAGGACATGGAGTCGTTAGTGTTGCTGGTCTTGGTGCTGTGGCTTGTTGTCACCGACAACGCGGACAGATACTGGCAAGAGCGTATAGATGAGGCGAGGCGCATAAGGCTTCAGAAATTCTCGTAATTCGTAATTCTTCTTCTCCTTCCGGGTTTACGGTGTTTACAGATCCCAGCGCGCTCGCGGGGTGTGTGTGTGTGTGGGCATGTGAGGACACTCCTCCTCACCAATCAGTGCACAGGGGAGTGTCTGCTCACGCCCCCAGCCCCACTCGGCACGGCTTGGCTCGCTTCATCCCCACTCCAAAACGGTGCGAGTTTTAGGGGCTAAGCAGGGCTGAAGCGAGCTGAGTCGTGCTGGTTTTTGGTAGTCGAAACGCGAGCCGTGTCGGGCTGAAGTGAGCTGAAGCGGGCTGAAGTGAGCTGAAAAAGGGTAGTGGAAAAGGGCCATAAGGAATAAACCATTCAGAGGCATGCTGTTATAGAAAATAAGCAATGTTGAAGTAATGATGTGGCCAGATGCAAAGCCAAGTCACTGTTACTAATGTGAAGTGAATTATTTACCAATAATTACCAATAGTGCATCCTGGAGTGCTTTATTCCTTTTATACCACAGAGATTTGCCTTTAACAATTTTCATTATCCGTTTAGAGCTACGTTTAATGTTGTCGAACTTCTATGAAACACATTAGTTCACTGTTGTCGCTGAACTATATCGTCTCTGTATTGTCTTTTCGCCTCATTAGCATGATATGAATTTCATAGAGTAACAACATCAGCTTTCATGATGCTCAAACCCTGTCATGACAAAAATGTGTAACATGACAAACGCACTTCCTGTTTCTGGATACAAATTCTCATCTCATCTCATTATCTCTAGCCGCTTTATCCTTCTACAGGGTCGCAGGCAAGCTGGAGCCTATCCCAGCTGACTATGGGTGAAAGGCGGGGTACACCCTGGACAAGTCGCCAGGTCATCACAGGGCTGACACATAGACACAGACAACCATTCACACTCACATTCACACCTACAGTCAATTTAGAGTCACCAGTTAACCTAACCTGCACGTCTTTGGACTGTGGGGGAAACCGGAGCACCCGGAGGAAACCCACGCGGACACGGGGAGAACATGCAAACTCCGCACAGAAAGGCCCTCGCCGGCCCCGGGGCTCGAACCCAGGACCTTCTTGCTGTGAGGCGACAGCGCTAACCACTACATCACCGTGCCGCCCGGATACAAATTATTATTATTTTTTTTACGTTAATGCCTGTTGTGATAAATGTTAAAACTATCTCTTTTTTTCTGTTGTAAGGGCAATTAAACTTAATGTCACATCCACGTTCCTGATTTCTTCCTCATTTCGTCCTCATGTCCTTGCTTTCATTGTGTGAAATTGCACTTGAAAACAAACACAAACCCCGATCATTTCCATAAAAGAACAAACAATCAAAGTCTCTTTTTAAACACAGTCATGGGGTTTTAATCCTTTTTTTCATCTAACACCTATCTGTAGTTCCAATCTAAATCTGATAGAAGTGTGGTGGATGCCTGCCTGCAGGGAGCCAGAGGTGTGCGAGCTTAAGAAGAATAATTACCACGTGATTATGGTATAATTACACACGTTAATGCTTTAGGTTTCACCTGCTGCTCCACAAAGCTACATGTGACACCGTAATTAGTCAGGGGTCCAAGTCAGGGCCTGTGAGTATATATGGGGAATGTTAGAGGGTCCCCATGTCCCCGTCCATAAATAACCTCTGGCGAAGGAATGGAAGTATGAAACATGCACTGTAAAACCCGATAAGGTCACTGAGCTCAAAAATTGTATTGAAACCGATTACGTAAAAATTTTTGAGGTAAGTAACTTAAATTTTTTAAGGTAAGATTTCTTAAAAATTACACTATAGTTACACTTAATTGTAATTTTTAAGAAATCTTACCTTAAAAAATGTAAGTTACTTACCTAAAAAATTTTTACGCAATCGGTTTCAATAAAACTTTTGAGCTCAGTGACCTTATCGGGTTTTACAGTGTGACCATGACTGAATGTGTGTGTGTGTGTGTGTGTGTGTGTGTGTGTGTGTGTGTGTGTGTGTGTGTGTGTATATATGTTTTTTTTTTGGGGGGGGTCCTTCCATTTCTTTATAGAAGCAATCCAAGGTTGTTGAAGTGACAGGCCTGGGGAAATCATATATTCATTAGGAAGCTAAACACCAATCCCACACTGTAAAACCCGATAAGGTCACTGAGCTCAAAAATTGTATTGAAACCGATTACGTAAACATTTTTGAGGTAAGTAACTTAAATTTTTTAAGGTAAGATTTCTTAAAAATTACACGATAGTTACACTTAATTGTAATTTTTAAGAAATCTTACCTTAAAAAATTTAAGTTACTTACCTCAAAAATTTTTACGTAATCGGTTTCAATAAAATTTTTGAGCTCAGTGACCTTATCGGGTTTTACAGTGCAGATCTAGTATCAGCTGCCCAGTGTTTCAGTTATCTGGACTTAATTGACAAAGCTAAAATGTAGTCGCAAACATAGAATCACCAACAAATGTTTCTCTGTAGCATTTGCGATTTTGGACTTGCGATGACTATATCAAGTCAAAGTCCCTCTCACACCAGAATCTGGTTTTCCCAGGCAGTCTCCTGTCCCAGTCTCCTGTCCCAGTACTAACCAACTGGATGTGCAGTCACGTGACCCGTCCGTGTATACTCCGCCATATTGGACGGCTTCAGGATTGTTTACCTTGCGCGAGCGTAATAGATCCAGGGAGTAATCCCCAAGAAAATTCGGAAAATACCCCATCTACATCGCGCAATAACTTGTCTAAGTTTGTTCAGCATCTTGAAGGTGACGTGAGGCAGAGTTACGTGGAAAAGTGTTCCAGGTTGGGGATTGCAGATCCGTACAACTTGCCGCAATCCTTGTTCAGGGAAATTCGGAGCTGCGGTGCCGGCGATTTGCCCGATCTGGCCTACCACGACATTTACAATTTTCTTGTTAATCATGAATCGTGTTACACTGGCAAAGCCCTCAAAGCTTACAAGAGCCTGGAAGCTTATAAATATTTTGTTGCGGGATGGGTATCCCAACTATACCTCTGGAAGGTTCCGAAGAAGAATGTCTACTTGATAACCTCACAGGTAAGTGGCATTAAGACGTTTATCATAAAGAGACTATGCAGGACGTTTTATCGTAAGAATGTTCGAAATCTAAACTCAGTTCCAGATATGAGAAGAAAACAGTAAATCAGAAAGCTGCGCACATTTGCGCAGCTTCCGCGAAAACGTGCGCAGCTTTCTGATTTACTGTTTCCTTCTCATACTTCCTGTTTCATGGACTGTAACGGCATTTGCTTATTTAGTAATTTTAATACAGAATTTACTCTGATGAAATTATTCAGACACTCCAACGCGCCCCCCCCCCCCCCCCCAAAAAAAAAAAAATCGGATCTGCACGATTCAGCCGTGAAAAAGGCAGCATCTGCCAAAAGGCGCGCCGTTTGCATCCCTGTTTAAACTCATAGGTTAACCGACTTTAACCAGCTAATGAGGCTCGGTGGTCGGTCAAGATTTTTTTTAGTTTTCGCCATCCCTACTATGGATTGGCCTTTCAAAGGCATATATGAGCCAAAAAGATAAAACATTGCCATAGACTAGGCCAGGGTAGTAGGGCTAGGCATAGGCATTTTAAACGTTAGAGATCAAGCGGACTGACGGCCACAAACACTGTTCTGTCTAGTTTTTAAGTATGCAGTTATCATTCAATCCGAAAATCAACTTAACAGATGTACTAGGAGTATTGAATTAGAAGATTACACCTACCTGATATGAAGTGTTCACTACAAATTCGGCTGGCAGAACTGGGGTACCACTTTTCTCTTCACACAGCGGACACCCATTTTGTGCGTCTCTCCTCGTCTGCGGGGAATCTATAAAATGACAGGCCCTCCTTTTGGCCCTGTCTATTGGTACAACCAAATGCTGAACAAGATATAACCATTCTCGGAAGATCTACTCCCACACACTTGATAATTAGAACGGGTTTGTCTAAGTTCTATGCGCGGCCATGCCGTCCAAGATGGCAGATAAACAAATATCATGTGATGTCACGTGCACGCTCTCTATACACCTAAGGTTAGAGTGGGGGGTGGGTCCTCTGGTAATCACAAGAGCTTGACTTCCCCACTCACATCTGTATTGCAGCATGCCTTGCCAGATGGTAGTAGGTACCATTTTTATGATGGTCTTTGGTATTACCCGACCGCGAGTAGAACTCGCGATCTCCCAGTCAAGAGGCAGACACGCTAACTACTAGGCCAACTGACAGTCACCATGACTATATATGGGCACTAAAACCTACACTTTTCTGCTTTTTCATCTAAAGCAGTCATCAAATCAAACACAAATACAATTCACTGAAGGGGGGAGGACTTGAGATGTAAAAGATCTCAAGTCTCAGTATTGTCTACAAATAGCAGTGTTGTAGTCGAGTCACTAAACCTCAAGTCCGAGTCCAGTCTCGAGTCCCCGGTGTTTAAGTCCGAGTCAAGTCCAAGTCATGAAAGAAAATTTCGAGTCGAGTCCATTACTGATCCGAGTCGAGTCCGACACAAGCCCCGCCCACTATCAACAGGGCAACTAACATGAGAGAGGGTTAACACAAGCTAGTTCATTGGTTAACAAGCAAGCCCCGCTATCAACAGAGCAATGAACATAGCATGTCACTTCCTTCTCTGGGTGGAGTCTTACCAAATGACGATTGAAGTTCGAGGTTGGCCCCATCGTCTCCTTGATAGTTCTTTGACATATGGAACACATAGCAGTGCATTTTTTCCCACTGCATGAGAAGTCTGTATAAGCAAAGCAGACAATCCTAGGGGCGTCTCTCCAGGCATTTTACTGCTGTTAACATTAGTTTATTCCTGAACATGACGTATGAACAGGTGAATGTGCATTCTCTTGCATGAAATTAGCATAAAATTAATGTAGATATAAATATAAATATCTTATCCCAAATTATTATGGCATGTTACAAAAAATAAAGAAAAATTCTAGTCCTCATCTCCAGTGTATGAGTCCGAATGCAGTTAATGTTCAAGTCCAAGTCCAAGTCATCAGTGCTCAAGTCCAAGTCAAGTCACGAGTTCTTAAAATTAGGGCATGAGTCAGACTCAAGTCCGAGTCCTGGACTCAAGTACTACAAGCCTGACAAATAGTAAACAAGTGGGTGGGACTATGGGCTCTTTAACCTTGTTATTTTCTTCCTGTTCCTTGGAGCACATCCAGAAAAGGTGACATGCAAGGATTTTATTGTGTAGTATTACTCATATTGTTTTTCTTCCCATTCTACTTGTTAGGATTTTCATGCTGCCACTTCCACTAATGTAATGTACCATTGAGTTAGTTAACTAATCCTTGCATATTGGTATATGATTATGTCGAACATTGCGTTTGCATTCATCTCATCTCATCTCATTATCTCTAGCCGCTTTATCCTGTTCTACAGGGTCGCAGGCAAGCTGCAGCCTATCCCAGCTGACTACGGGCTAGAGGCGGGGTACACCCTGGACAAGTCGCTAGGTCATCACAGGGCTGACACATATGGCCCTTTTCCACTACCCTTTTTCAGCTCACTTCAGCTCGCTTCAGCTCACTTCAGCCCGACACGGCTCGCGTTTCGACTACCAAAAACCAGCACAACTCAGCTCGCTTCAGCCCTGCTTAGCCCCTAAAACTCGCACCGTTTTGGAGTGGGGCTGAAGCGAGCCAAGCCGTGCCGAGTGAGGCTGGGGGCGTGAGCAGACACTCCCCTGTGCACTGATTGGTGAGGAGGAGTGTCCTCACATGCCCACACACGCCCCACGAGCACGCTGGGATCTGTAAACACTGCAAACCCGGAAGAAGAATAATTACGAATTACGAGAATTTCTGAAGCCTTATGCGCCTCGCCTCATCTATACGCTCTTGCCAGTATCTGTTGGCGTTGTCGGTGACAACAAGCCACAGAACCAACACCAGCAACACTAACGACTCCATGTCCTCCATGTTTATTGTTTACTATCCGGGTCGTGAGACTACCGCTGAAAAGATCACTGAATCAGTGACATACAGAGCATCGTGGACGAGTTCGCAGAGCGCAAGGCTCGTCGTATGCCCTTCAAATAATGCGCGCAGTAGGCTATTGATGTTTTATTATGAGCCATGTACAGTATGTCGCCTAATGTTTTTTTGTTTCTGAGTTACATGTTCGTTTGAAGGACTCAATGTACAAAATAACATAGTTGCACCCCGTAGTGTTGAAATTGGTAAACACAGTGCATTCAGTGAGGTTTGCACCGCCCTCCTTTTATTTCTGACTCTTCCTGTCACCGTTGCAACCTCTGAGCGCTCATTCGTATGCCCTTCAAATAATGTGCGCAGTATAGGCTATTGATGTTTTATTATGAGCCATGTACAGTATCCTAATGTTTTTTGTTTCTGAGTTACATGTTCGTTTGAAGGACTTGATGTACTAAATAACATAGTTGCACCCGGTAGTGTTGAAATTGGTAAACACCGCAGTTGCGGACATTTTGTAGCCTAAAATGATGTTATGATAAGCTTTAATAAAGGGCCCGGTCATTTGCCCCGCCCCCGGCCCGGCTCTGACTTGTTCCGCCACTGTCACTGATGTCACTGTTTGCGCTGCTTAACGACATCACATGACGTCCACCCACTTTCGCTAACTCCACCCAATGTGTCCACCCACTTCCAGCCAGCACGGTTCAGCGCGGTTGTAGTCGAAATGCAACTCCAACAGCCCCGCTCAGCTCGACTCAGCCCGACTCGGCACGGCACGGCTCAGCCGCGTTTGTAGTGGAAAAGCGGCAATAGACACAGACAACCATTCACACTCACGGTAAATTTAGAGTCACCAGTTAACCTAACCTGCATGTCTTTGGACTGTGGGGGAAACCGGAGCACCCGGGGGAAACCCACACGGACACGGGGAGAACATGCAAACTCCGCACAGAAAGGCCCTCGCCGGCCACGGGGCTCGAACCCGGACCTTCTTGCTGTGAGGCGACAGCGCTAACCACTACACCACCATGCCGCCCACATTGCACATAAGAGATATTAATTGAGTATTTTTTTTTCTTTTAGCATGTCTATTTTTTCTAGATATACAGTATTTAACTGCAAATTTAACATTTAACTCTGATGAGTGTAGTGCAGCAGGTGGTGAGATTTGTAATGCATAGTTACAACATGATATCACATCATTGCAAAGTGTAATACGGTTAAACATAGCTACGTACCAAATGAAAACTTTTGTTTTGCGAAAGTCAATAACGACTAGGTGTCTTACTTTTTGTTTAATTTTGACTTGTCAGGCAACTACTAATTAGAAACAAACCGCCTGGACATGTGATCTGCTTGTCCTAGGTGGTTGAGCTACTGATTTGTCTACTCCTGAGCACTAAAAGAGGACAATGTCTTCCTTTTGATGCTGGAGGTCCATCAAGATATTCAAATAAAATGAGCACGAGCTTTGTATATGCTTCAGTCAAGCACAGGATCTATTTAATACACTGCACTGCTGTCTATTTTTCTGGATCACGTTTGTGGACATACGTTAAATTGAAAGACTTCCTTTATCATGGTAAGTTATTTATTATTATTATTATTATTATTATTAAGCTTCAACCTCACTTTCCAATTTTCATCTCGTATATTTTATTCAGCTATGAATAAAGCGGAAAGATTTTATTCTAAAGGAATTTGATTACTATTTGCCGTCGGTGTCATGCATCAAAGGTAGCTCAGAACATGCCGTCTGGATGCTTGTGACAGTTCTGACACTAAGCAGCAGAACCTCCTGAACCAATGAGCAGGTTTTAAAATACTTCAGCTTCAATCAATTCACTTTGGACAACCGTGAAAGGGAAAGAGGCAGAGCTGCATTATAACAATCAGGGAATGATATTTGGTGAGTATTTTACTAAATGGAAAATGAAAAGTCTTTCCCATTGACCGACTGAAGAACAGTTCAGTAATGTCTATTTACTTATGATGGTACACTTCCCGGACTGTTAGGATTCCTTGTTAGCTTGTATATTAATTAATTAATTAATTAATTAATTAATTAATTAATTAATTAAATATAAAATAAACAATAAAAATTATTATTTTATAGATAGATAGATAGATAGATAGATAGATAGATAGATAGATAGATAGATAAACAAACAACAAAAACAAATAAATAAATGTAACTGAAAATGTTTTGAGTAAATTAAAAAAAGATTATTAATAATTAAAAAAAAATTAGATAAATTATTTTATTGATTACAACCCCGCTTCCAAAAAAGTTGGGACAAAGTACAAATTGTACATAAAAATGGAATGCAATAATTTACAAATCTCAAAAGCTGATATTGTATTCACAATAGAACATAGACAACATATCAAATGTCGAAAGTGAGACATTTTGAAATTTCATGCCAAATATTGGCTCATTTGAAATTTCATGACAGCAACACATCTCAAAAAAGTTGGGACAGGGGCAATAAGAGGCTGGAAAAGTTAAAGGTACAAAAAAGGAACAGCTGGAGGACCAAATTGCAACTCATTAGGTCAATTGGCAATAGGTCATTAACATGACTGGGTATAAAAAGAGCATCTTGAAGTGGCAGCGGCTCTCAGAAGTAAAGATGGGAAGAGGATCACCAATCCCCCTAATTCTGCACCGACAAATAGTGGCGCAATATCAGAAAGGAGTTCGACAGTGTAAAATTGCAAAGAGTTTGAACATATCATCATCTACAGTGCATAATATCATCAAAAGATTCAGAGAATCTGGAAGAATCTCTGTGCGTAAGGGTCAAGGCCGGAAAACCATACTGGGTGCCTGTGATCTTCAGGACCTTAGACGGCACTGCATCACATACAGGCATGCTTCTGTATTGGAAATCACAAAATGGGCTCAGGAATATTTCCAGAGAACATTATCTGTGAACACAATTCACCGTGCCATCCGCCGTTGCCAGCTAAAACTCTATAGTTCAAAGAAGAAGCCGTATCTAAACATGATCCAGAAGCGCAGATGTCTTCTCTGGGCCAAGGCTCATTTAAAATGGACTGTGGCAAAGTGGAAAACTGTTCTGTGGTCAGACGAATCAAAATTTGAAGTTCTTTATGGAAATCAGGGACGCCGTGTCATTCGGACTAAAGAGGAGAAGGACGACCCAAGTTGTTATCAACGCTCAGTTCAGAAGCCTGCATCTCTGATGGTATGGGGTTGCATTAGTGCATGTGGCATGGGCAGCTTACACATCTGGAAAGACACCATCAATGCTGAAAGGTATATCCAGGTTCTAGAGCAACATATGCTCCCATCCAGACGACGTCTCTTTCAGGGAAGACCTTGCATTTTCCAACACGACAATGCCAAACCACATACTGCATCAATTACAGCATCATGGCTGTGTAGAAGAAGGGTCCGGGTACTGAACTGGCCAGCCTGCAGTCCAGATCTTTCACCCATAGAAAACATTTGGCGCATCATAAAACGGAAGATACGACAAAAAAGACCTAAGACAGTTGAGCAACTAGAATCCTACATTAGACAAGAATGGGTTAACATTCCTATCCCTAAACTTGAGCAACTTGTCTCCTCAGTCCCCAGACATTTACAGACTGTTGTAAAGAGAAAAGGGGATGTCTCACAGTGGTAAACATGGCCTTGTCCCAACTTTTTTGAGATGTGTTGTTGTCATGAAATTTAAAATCACCTAATTTTTCTCTTTAAATGATACATTTTCTCAGTTTAAACATTTGATATGTCATCTATGTTCTATTCTGAATAAAATATGGAATTTTGAAACTTCCACATTATTGCATTCCGTTTTTATTTACAATTTGTTCTTTGTCCCAACTTTTTTGGAATCGGGGTTGTACATGTGGACAGATTTAGAAAAAAAATGTCCAATGAACTTGTACCTGAAAAAAACAATACATTATTAATAAATAATAAAAATTATTATTTTATAGATAGATAAACAGATAGATAGATACATGTTGAAACTCATAAAATGTATAAAATAATAGTATATAAAATTGCTGTATTTTTTATATATATATATATATATATATATATATATCCATCCATCAAGTTAACCTATCACCTTCGACTTATTGACTTATCAAGCTCTCCATACAGTCTCTCCACTTTTTATTGATGTGGATAAAGTGAAGAAGTCAAAGCAGTGGATTTACCAGATCCCACAGAGGGTACAGTGCAAAAGTTTACGTTCCCAGATCAAGCGGAGGAGAAAGTGCTGGAGATAGGGCAAGAGAAAAAGGAGTGCAGGGATGAAAGGATGAGCAGCGGAGCTGGCCTCATAGATTTACATCGGCAGAGAGGATTACAGACACCTACTTCCAGCTTAGGGGAGAGGTTTTGAAGTTTTGGCTTGGGAGAGAAGAGATCCCTTTGGCTGAGTCCTGTTTGATTCTAGTGGGAGTCCGTCACTAATCCTCGCCTCCACGCATGCACACATGCTTTCTCACCTTCTGCCTGATCCACTAACTCCTATCGGCAGTCCCAGTTCTGTTATCCACCCATCCCATCTTCCTTTGCTCTCATGCGTCAGACAAAGCGAACGAGGGGGGAGGAAGAGGGTCTTCTCCTCGTCATTAATTTCCTTAAGCTGATTACTGGGTGTGCGTTTGCTGTTGTTGTTGCAGCTATCTGATTTGCCTAAGCTTTTGTTTTTTTTCATCTGGTTTACACTTGAAAGCCCCCTCCATCCCACAGGGGGGAAAGGGAACCTGCTGGCAGGGGCAGGGAACTTCTTCCTCACAGGCACTTACATCTATCCATCCATCCATACAGCTAGCCAGAACAGTGAAGAGAAAGGCACACCCTCAACACCCTCCCTCTCTTCTTTCCACAAATTTAGACATGCCAAAAAGCAGATAGGCCATGACGCCTGACAAGTGTGTTGATCAGCTAGGCTTAAGGGTTGAAAACCAGATAACAGCCTGCATCAACACATGCTCCGAGGGGTCACAATTCAACAACGAGGCCCCTGGAGCCATGCAGAATACGATGAAATGACAACGCTGTACCCCAGCCAGCATCAGCTGCTGCCACTCCGAGAGCTACCGAGCAAGTGCTACGCTGAAAAATGAACCATCAAAACAATGCGGTCAGCTGGCAGGCCATCCTGAGGCTCCTCTAGAAAATGACGGCTGTTTCATTCATTCATTCACTCTCTTTTTTTTCTTTTTTTTTCCCTCAGTGCAAAGCTGGAAGGGATTTTGCCAGTGATGACCGACCAGGTGCCTGGAGGTCACTCTGTCTCTTCTCTGAAACGTCTCATTAGAGAAACGAACAGTGTGTGAGCCGCGGCCAGCGGGGCGAGTTGGCATCGCCGTGTTTCAACTGGACTCCCCTCACACACATCATTATCGGCTATCAGTGACAGTCAGACCGACATTACGCAATTAATCCTTCTTTTCATAGACGGTGAAGAGAGAGTGATTTAGTGTGTTTGGCGTAAATGAGCTGTCATGCTCCATGGCCTGGTGTGCAACATTTTTTTTTTTGTCCTGAAAAGACAGGAAACGAGGGCACAGATCAGGTAGTGGAGATGACTTTTATTTCTGAATGCCATCAAATGGCCACGTATATGGATTCCTTTCTTGCCATTGCTTCAGTTCAAGGCTATCAATTACAGCGGTGTGCTAATAGATACCACAATTATGCTGTTACTGAACATGAAGTAAAACTACTCCAAACTAATCCACTCAGAAACATCTTAAATATATTTAAGGATACTGAAATATTTGTGTTGTGCTTCACCGTTCTGGTGTTAGTTTGTTGATTGCCACTACCATAGGCAGTCAAAGGGCATTGTGGGTAATGTAGGGGCGGCATGGTGGTGTAGTGGTTAGCGCTGTCGCCTCACAGCAAGAAGGTCTGGGTTCGAGCCCCGTGGCTGGCGAGGGCCTTTCTGTGCGGAGTTTGCATGTTCTCCCCGTGTCCGCGTGGGTTTCCTCCGGGTGCTCCGGTTTCCCCCACAGTCCAAAGACATGCAGGTTAGGTTAACTGGTGACTCTAAATTGACCGTAGGTGTGAATGTGAGTGTGAATGGTTGTCTGTGTCTATGTGTCAGCCCTGTGATGACCTGGCGACTTGTCCAGGGTGTACCCCGCCTTTCGCCCGTAGTCAGCTGGGATAGGCTCCAGCTTGCCTGCGACCCTGTAGGACAGGATAAAGCGGCTAGAGATAATGAGATGAGATATATATATAAAATAAGCAGCAAAATGTGATTGTTTGTCTTGAGCTAACGTCACCATTTATCAACAGATTTTCACTAAATTTGGCAAGTAGGTTGGGGGATGACCCGGAATTTTGCAGATATAAACAAAATTCATGTACGGGCCCCAGGGAGGTCCCTGGGGGGCACAACATCCACCCACCCCGTCCCTCAATGCCTTTCACATTACATTTATCAACACAAACTCTCAACAGATCTTCACTAAACTTGGCACGTAGGTAGAGAAGATAACTAAATTTTTGGCAGAACTCAGAAATTCCATATTTGGGCTCCAGGGGGTCCCCGGTGGGCCCCTGGGTGATGGATGTCTGGACTTTTGTTTGTCTTGTCAATCCAGAATTTTGCAAAACCCGGGCAACCTGCTAGTGTGTGTATATATATATATATATATATATATATATATATATATATATATATATATATATATATATATAATTTTTTCTATCCACATTCACTAAATATGAGCAATTACATGTTCTGATTGGCTACTCTACTGCTAGGCTATCAGCTCATATACCGTGAGTAGAGAAAAAACAAAATGGCTGAGTGTTTTGCTGAACCGACCATGGACGAAATAAAATACAAAAAAAAAGCAACAAAATATGGAATAAAAGCATTTGACAGTAAGAAAATTTTTTTTAATTTTCAAGAATTATCATAGTATTTTTTTACAAATTGCTCCTGTCATTTCACCGGTTTGTTTACATTCTAAGCGGAAACGATTTTGTTGGACGTTTTATATGAAGTTTTTATTTATCGAATTTGCAAAAAATAAAAATGCATAAAAATGTTTCTCAAAATCCAGTGAATGTGGACAGAATAAAACAGTTATTCCACTCAGTCTCATCATGTATGGCTGTTGTACATAGCCAACTCGGTGCCATGTGCGTCGTCGGCTATCTGCTCATGTACGACTTGATTTCGTGGAATAACTGCTTTATAGATGCTTCGAAAGCTCACATTAGCTCACATATTAAATCTAAATTTTCTCTGAAGTACATTGTTTATACTGTATTAATGCAATACTGTCGAAACATTCACACCAATTTTTGTTGGGATCATCGTGTGAGAAAGCATTTTAATAACACTGTAAAGCAAACCATTTTGAGATGAATGTATGAACACTGTGTTACCCAACATTAGAACCTGTTCCTACTTCCTATATATTATACTAACTTTCTTTCTCAGCAGGATGGGTGGTGTAACCTTTGTACTTTCCATATGCTGTCAGAAATAGGGCTACAGTAGGAGTCCATTTCTGTCCCCCAAGGTACAATCTACACTATTCTACCCCCTAGGGCTCATTATTGGACTTCGAGATAACTATGTGTACCTTCCTAGGGTCAAAAAAGGTACATATATATATATATATATATATATATATATATATATATATATATATATATATATATGTTCCCAATTTGTACATAAAGGGTACAAATAAATACCTTAGAGGTTACCGTCCCAGTGAGAAGCCATTGTACTGCTAAAGGAACAACTTTATTTCCTGAGAGTGTAAAAAAAAAAAATAGTTCAGAAAGATTCAGGAAGAAAACAGAATTAGCCATTTATTTCAGATAAATTATAAATTTGAGTAAGGAATGTGGGTGTGATGTGGCCCAATGCACTGCATAAGAGCATGCCATGAAGTGTTTTATTCCTTTTATACCACAGCCAATTGGCTATGATGACACATTTTGGGTTATTAAAGAACAATGTGTTATCCTTTTTAAAAAAAAATCCATTTCTAATTACATTTAATGTTGTGAAAGATCCATGAAATAAGTTTATATTACATCAGAACTAGTCATTTATAACATTCACTGTAGATAACCTTCATTAGTGCTTCTTCATTCATTTCAGTCATCAGCAGTGCGTGCCATGAAGAGCAGCAGGACACACCATACTGTTATCTGGGCACAGATCACAGAGAGAGAGAGAGAGAGAGAGAGAGAGAGAGAGAGAGAGAAGGCCTTGTCTGGACATCAGCCATGGTGAGCAGAGGGAAAAGCTACTGAGAAATGTCCAATAATGGGCAAGCTTACGACACGTCCAGTCCAGAATGGATCAAATATGGAGGGCATTTCTGCTTTAAAAGGTCAGGGTGTTTGTTTCACAATGTGTTCCATCAGCTATGAAATATGTTACATTATTAATATGCTCACTGGTGACTTTATTAGGAATACCCACCCATCCACCTGCTGTTTGATGCAGTTATCTAATCAGTCAAGCCCTTGCCAGCAGCACAATGCATAAAATCATGCAGATACAAATCAAGAGCTTCAGGTAATGTTCACAATGTTCAAACATCAGAATAGGAAAATTTGTGATTTCAAAGTGTGACTTTCTTCCAGGGCGGCACGGTGGTGTAGTGGTTAGCACTGTCGCCTCACAATAAGAAGGTCCGGGTTCGAGCCCCGTGGCCGGCGAGGGCCTTTCTGTGCGGAGTTTGCATGTTCTCCCCGTGTCCGCGTGGGTTTCCTCCGGGTGCTCCGGTTTCCCCCACAGTCCAAAGACATGCAGGTTAGGTTAACTGGTGACTCTAAATTGACCGTAGGTGTGAATGTGAGTGTGAATGGTTGTCTGTGTCTATGTGTCAGCCCTGTGATGACCTGGCGACTTGTCCAGGGTGTACCCCACCTTTCGCCCGTAGTCAGCTGGGATAGGCTCCAGCTTGCCTGCGACCCTGTAGAACAGGATAAAGCGGCTAGAGATAATGAGATGAGATGAGATGAGACTTTCTTCCACTGTGGCATGGATGTTGGTTCAAGCCAGATGGACTGGTTTGAGTATTTCAGAAACTGCTGATCTCCTGGGGTTTTCACACACAACAGTCTCTAGAGTTTACAAAGAATGGTGCGAAAAAAAAAACATCAAGTTGAGCAAGCTACAATTCTGTGGGTGGAAACAAGCGTCTTGTTGATAAGAGGTCAGTGGAAAATGGACAGATTGGTTCAAACATTTTTGCCAGGAAGGATATAGTAACTCATATAATCACTCTTTACAACCGTGGTGAGCAGAAAAGCATCTCAGCATGCAACTGGAGAAGAACACACTGGGTTCCGCTCCTGCAGCCAAGAACAGGGATCTTAGAATCAAAAACAGGTTCCTATTAAAGTGGCCGATGAGTGTATGTTTTTTCTTAATACATTATTGTTTTTTTTTTAAATTCCATTCTTTCACACTGACCAAGACATTTAAACCATACTGTTTATCTAAAATGTTGTGAATTGTAGAATGAGTTCTTCCTCCAGCCTTGACCACTGAAAGAGTCATGTAAAAAGGTTCACTCATGGTACTGACTCGATTTTTTTTCCTGAAATGTAAAACAGAGCTGTTTGTATGGTGTGAATGTGCACAAAGTCGGAAACAAAACCCTGTGATTAACATTTATTAAGACATATTAAAAAATAATAATTATAACAACATGATAATGTAACATATCACCAACTGGACATACAGTACATCCTCTGATTCCACACAGACTCATCCCTTAGGTATTAAACACAATATGTACGAGTGATGCATTTCCGTAAGAGTCCGCTAACTGTGAGCACAGATCAGGCATGGGACATTTTCAGCAGCTGTACTGGATGTTCTTGAATTGTGGCTGTCCGAAACCTGAAGGCTTATGAAGTTCTCTGAAGTGAATTGAATCCCTGTTCATTTCAATAGGCAAAAAGGGATGAGAAATGAGAAAAACAAAACAACGACTGGGCCTATAAAAAAAAAAAAGTTGTGAATACGGCATGATCACAGCATGAAGAAGGACCTGTGAGTGTTGGATGGTGTTGATGTCTCTAAAAGTGTACAAGGAGGTCAGACAAGAAACATACAGAATAATGATAATAAAATGTAAGCAGATCAATAAGATATTTCTATATCAATTAAAATATTGAAAAATAAAGAAATAATACATGAAAACAGTCTTTGTCTAAAAAAATTGACAAAAAATCTGCAAAACAAAGAAAATTATACAAGGATAATTATAACAAATAAACAAATAAATTAATAAATAATAATAATGGGCGGCACGGTGGTGTAGTGGTTAGCGCTGTCGCCTCACAGCAAGAAGGTCCAGGTTCGAGCCCCGTGGCCGGCGAGGGCCTTTCTGTGCGGAGTTTGCATGTTCTCCCTGTGTCCGCGTGGGTTCCTCCGGGTGCTCCGGTTTCCCCCACAGTCCAAAGACATGCAGGTTAGGTTAACTGGTGACTCTAATGCCGCTTTTCCACTACCAACGCGGCTGAGTTGGGCTGAGCCGTGCCGTGCTGAGTCGGGCTGAGTCGAGCTGAGCGGGGCTGTTGGAGTTGCATTTCAACTACAACCGCGCTGAACCGTGCTGGCTGGAAGTGGGTGGACACATTGGGTGGAGTTAGCGAAAGTGGGTGGACGTCACGTGATGTCGTTAGGCGGCGCAAACAGTGACATCAGTGACCTTTTAAGCGGTAGTCTCACAACCCGGATAGTAAACAATAAACATGGAGGACATGGAGTCGTTAGTGTTGCTGGTCTTGGTGCTGTGGCTTGTTGTCACCGACAATGCCAACAGATACTGGCAAGAGTGTATAGATGAGGCGAGGCGCATAAG
Source organism: Neoarius graeffei (assembly GCF_027579695.1). NCBI lineage: Eukaryota > Metazoa > Chordata > Actinopteri > Siluriformes > Ariidae > Neoarius > Neoarius graeffei. The sequence continues at coordinate 45,710,426 of NC_083595.1, read as the reverse complement.
GCTTCAGAAATTCTCGCAATTCTCCTTCTTCCGGGTTTACGGTGTGGACAGATCCCAGCGTGCTCGCGGGGCATGTGTGGGCATGTGAGGACACTCCTCCTCACCAATCAGTGCACAGGGGAGTGTCTGCTCACGCCCCTAGCCCCACTCGGCTCGGTTTGGCTCGCTTTGGCTCGCTTCAGCCCCACTCCAAAACAGTGCGAGTTTTGGGTGCTAAGCAGGGCTGAAGCGAGCTGAGTCGTGCTGTTCTGAGGTAGTCGAAACGCGAGCCGTGTCGGGCTGAAGTGAGCTGAAAAAGGGTAGTGGAAAAGGGCCATAAATTGACCGTAGGTGTGAATGTGAGTGTGAATGGTTGTCTGTGTCTATGCGTCAGCCCTGTGATGACCTGGCGACTTGTCCAGGGTGTACCCCGCCTTTCGCCCGTAGTCAGCTGGGATAGGCTCCAGCTTGCCTGCGACCCTGTAGAACAGGATAAAGCGGCTAGAGATAATGAGATGAGATTTTGAAGTTGTAAAATGAATAGAAAATATAGTCAAGACATTTTTCTGGCCATTTTGAGCATTTAATCGACCCCACAAATGTGATGCTCCAGAAACTCAATCTGCTCAAAGGAAGGTCAGTTTTATAGCTTCTCTAAAGAGCTCAACTGTTTTCAGCTGTGCTAACATGATTGTACAAGGGTTTTCTAATCATCCATTAGCCTTCTGAGGCAATGAGCAAACACATTGTACCATTAGAACACTGGAGTGAGAGTTGCTGGAAATGGGCCTCTATACACCTATGGAGATATTGCACCAAAAACCAGACATTTGCAGCTAGAATAGTCATTTACCACATTAGCAATGTATAGAGTGGATTTCTGATTAGTTTAAAGTGATCTTCATTGAAAAGAACAGTGCTTTTCTTTCAAAAATAAGGACATTTCAAAGTGACCCCAAACTTTTGAACGGTAGTGTAACAAGAACAAATACAATAATTAGTGATTAATCATGTGAGCCGATATAATCAGTGTAATCAAAAATCATGAACAAGATGAAGAGAAAACTCAGGAATAATACATAAGTACATTTCAAAGAATGAGTCACAAAAGAAATTGAAACTTTTCTGCCTGGAAGTAAGCAGAAAATTGTGTAAAATTTGCTCCAATGGTTAAAAAGAAAGAAATACAGGGCTTGAAAACCAACACTTAGCTGCTGTGCTAGCTTCATATGTTGGCACCTTGGCGATTTTTGTCTTTGTCAAAACAATACAAGTGGAGATGTTTAGCTTTGGTGGCGCAGCATGGAGCTTCAGGGGCAGTGTGTTAGTGTGTGTGTGTGTGTCCTGTAAAATGAGCAAACTTCATTGAAATTTAATAAGTGCCAACTCCTTGTGTTAGCCAACTGAGCTAGTCAGAGTCCCGGTTGCTCAGAGGAATATGTGATAATTTACCTCCTCCTTCTTTCTCCTTTTCATCTGTTTCTCCTCTCCTTCTTCGTTTGTAGACAAAGTCCCCGAGTCTGCGATGACCCCCTCCAGGGCTTCTCCTGCTTAAGCCAATATAGACCCTGTACGTCCTGAGGGGGCAGAATATCAGGAGGGAGTCAGCTGCTTTTATTCATTTCTCTTTTCCTTCCTTCAGTCCCTCCTGCCTGGTCTTTTGCAGCCCTCCCTGCTCACTCATCTTCAAATGGATGGCTGGCTGTCTTGCCTGGCAGCCAAGAGAAAGCTTTCAGTTAAAAGGTTAGCAATTCTCATTTGAAATCTTCACCCTTTTTTTTCCCTCCACTCTCTCTCTCTCTCTTTCATCTTCCTCGACTGGCTTCTAGCCTGTGCACCACACTGCCATGCACATCTCTGCCATGACAACTAAATAGGCCCCCTAATACCACTTCATAAAAGAGGGAAGTTTCCTCTAGGCAAGTCTCTGTAAATTAAACACATAAATGGCGCCCTGGTGGAGGCCTTAAAGGCTGAACCTTGCACTCGAGTGACAGCGCCGGCTTAGCAGTCCAAACTAAATGATGCCTTAACAAGCTGTAATTTATAGACATGTCTTACAGTGGGGAATACATGTGTCGCCACATGACTGTGGCTGCGACTGAGAGTGCAAGTGTGTGTGTGTTTCCATGAGCCTAAGGGTCTTATTAACAACAGGTGGAGTTGTAACACTAAAATGGGAGGTGGCAAACAAAGAAACAAACGAGAAAGAAGGACTGCTTGTAGGTTATCCTGGAACAAAGCACCGGAATTTTACGTTATAAAGCCGTGACACGGGCGGCACGGTGGTGTAGTGGTTAGCGCTGTCGCCTCACAGCAAGAAGGTCCGGGTTCGAGCCCCGTGGCCGGCAAGGGCCTTTCTGTGCGGAGTTTGCATGTTCTCCCCGTGTCCGCGTGGGTTTCCTCCAGGTGCTCCGTTTTCCCCCACAGTCCAAAGACATGCAGGTTAGGTTAACTGGTGACTCTAAATTGACTGTAGGTGTGAATGTGAGTGTGAATGGTTCTCTGTGTCTATGTGTCAGCCCTGTGATGACCTGGCGACTTGTCCAGGATGTACCCCGCCTTTCGCCCGTAGTCAGCTGGGATAGGCTCCAGCTTGCCTGCGACCCTGTAGAACAGGATAAAGCGGCTAGAGATAATGAGATGAGATGAGAAGCCGTGATACACCCAGACAATATGGGAGGAAAAAAAACAAACAAACAAACAAACAAAAAAAAACACCTAGCGCCTGGAGGTCAACTGATTGCCGCCAAAGCTTCCTTCACATCTTGTGTAATCGTAAAGTAATCAAAAAGATGACAGTTGATATTCAGAAAACTTGTACGAAGGTGTACAAACTCGCATACTACTTTACTAAACTGTTATGTTCAATGGTCTGATTTTTTTTTCTGAAATTAGCTCCACCTCTCATTACATTACATTAGATTTGCTCAGCTCTGCTCCTTTTCCTTCAAGGAAATATCTTGCAAATAAACAAATTGAGCTAAAAGTCGTTCTTTATGTCTGTCCTTTATTTAAAAAAAAGCAACGCTACATATTGAATTTCATTTCATCTCATCTCATCTCATCTCATTATCTCTAGCCGCTTTATCCTTCTACAGGGTCGCAGGCAAGCTGGAGCCTATCCCAGCTGACTATGGGCGAAAGGCGGGGTACACCCTGGACAAGTTGCCAGGTCATCACAGGGCTGACACATAGACACAGACAACCATTCACACCTACGGTCAATTTAGAGTCACCAGTTAACCTGACCTGCATGTCTTTGGACTGTGGGGGAAACCGGAGCACCCGGAGGAAACCCACGCGGACACGGGGAGAACATGAAAACTCCACACAGAAAGGCCCTCGCCGGCCCCGAACCCAGGACCTTCTTGCTGTGAGGCGACAGCGCTAACCACTACACCACCGTGCCGCCCCACATATTGAATTTGTTCTTAACAATATAATCACTAAAGTGATGAAAGTAGACAGGACTATTTTTTGTCAGCGAGGCCGCCATAACTCCATCGTGCATGATGTCATTTTCTGCGAGCACAGCGGAAATGTACAAGTGCATGCTGTAGTAGACTATCCACAGTGTGTAACTTTCATTCACTCACTCACTGGTCCACTTGCTCCTGCAGGAGTGTGGCGCCTCGGCACAAGGTTCTCCAGTCTGTCCTGTTCCAGGCTGATGTTAGGTCGAGACTCAGGTCCCTCAGGTCAGCAGAGAGCTGTTTGGTCCACTTACTCTGGTGTCTGCCCCTGGGTCTCTTCCATTCTGGGGCTGGTTCTAGAAGTAGCCTGGCTGGTTCCAGTGGTGGTGACAGTCTGGCTAGGTGACCAAATACGTATGTGGAGATGGGCTACCAGAATTTTGCTAGTGACAGGTGGTTGGTTGGCACACTGATGCAGGGTGATGTTTGAGGCAAAATCTTGCCAGTGGAGACGAAGAATCCTACACACTTCTTGAAGGCATCAAGGTGCCGTTTCTGTGTCTCTGTCAGGGTCCAGCACTCGGCTCCATACAGTAAGATTGGTTGGACCAGGCTGTTGTAGAGCTTTAACTTGGTGCTGGTTGAGAGGTGTTTGTCTAACCAGATATTCTGTAGGCTGGCCATGGCTGCTGCAGCATGCCCAATTCCGATCTGAATATCCACTGTGCTCCTACAGTCCGAGGTAATTGTGCTACCAAGATAGCAGAACTTGTCCACTACTTCCACAGTATGGCCCTTGATCACCGGGCATAACTTTACAATGCAAAAAAAGGCCAAGATGATGGGGTCACAACTCCACACACCACCACTATCCAACTGAGTGTTTGGATTTTTTTTATTGCAGTAGTCTCCCCTAGATCCGGATTCTGTGATTCTGTGACACTAGGGGCAGCGCTGAGATCCACTGTGGACAGTCTTCATCATATGAGAGGCTAGATGGTGCAGCTGCTTGCTGGAATATTGGCCGTGTTTTGCGTGTCACATGATGCTGGATATGGGGAGACCAGGCTGGGTTGCCAGATGTATCAAGGCCACCTAGAAAGGTACTACTCCTCCAGAGATCCTGCCCCCCTTGTACTAGACTATAGTATAATATTATGGTCTAGCGTGACGTTTCTACATTTACCTGCTTATCTTCCATCCATTTGATGCGTGGCACAGTACGCTGTCGTGCTGCCAGTGTCGGTGTTTTGTGGTGAAACAAAGTTGAGATCGTGTCCGGCTTCAGTTGTCGGTTCTGCCTCGTGTCCCAATTCTTCCAAGTGATTTTTTCCTCCAAGTCCTCCACAAAATTTTCTGTAAAATTCTCACTGCACAATTTGCTGCTTTTTCCAGGAGTAAAGTTCTCTCACTTTACTTGATGAAGCCACTTGGCCAAACATCTTGGATCCAAGACGGAATGAAGAAGACATGCGGAATCCTACGTCACACAACGCCACCCTCGTTTTCGTCTCCTAATACATCCATATATCTGGCTAATCCAGTATGACCGCGCCCAGGGAAATGGCCCAATGGACTGATGTTACACCTTTAATGTGTTTTTTAAGCTAAAGTCTGCTTAATTTTTTTCGTCTGGAAAATCTCGTATTGAGGTTTTTCACCCACGTGACCAAGTCATGTGATGCATCGTTAGGCTGCCATTTTGGACGTCACGGCTCGAATCGGTTTGAATGCGAGGAAGGCGACAAACGAAAAACATAAAAGAAAAAGGAGCGAGATGCAGAAAACACCTTCACTATCCAGCGACGTAGGGCATTTACAGGGCGAGCAGAGGGAGAGGTATTTGCAAAAATTGAGGTTAGCAGGCTTAGAGAACGATGTTTACCTGCTTCCACCAGGATTGTTCACTGACGTACGGAAGTACACGAAGCCCTCGTCTTTACCTGACTTCGGCCCACATGATCTGTATACCTATGTCGTTAAAAACCCATCGCCATACACAGGTATTGATCTGAAAGCGTATAAGAGTTTGGATGCCTACAAATATTTTGTGTCAGGCTGGGTAACATGCCTACATCAGCGGGTCGTCCCTGGAGCCGGTGGTCGCCATCTTATTACAGCTAAGGTTTGTTCACATTTTCATTTACTTTCGGTCCTTAGGATAAACAAAATGTTATTAAATGTCATTGAAATAACTTTTTAGTCTGTTGAGACATGGCCCGTTATAAATTTGCTGTTACCAGGCAATGACCAAGAACTGTATTATTAGGGTCGGTGTAGTTGTAGCAGTGCACTAGCAGCTAGCTGTTAGCACTAGCTAATGTCAACAACATAGTAGCTAGTATGTTACTGTAGCAATGTTTACGTTCAGTCATTTGGATGACTGTTAAAACCTTTCAGTCTCAAGTTTTTCCTTTACTGTATTTACTAGTTTGCTGTAATTATGATCCGGCAGCTATTTACACTGGATCCAGTGTAAATAGCTGCCGGAGCGCGCTCCGGCTTGCTCCCCCTCAAATTAAGCAGCACGCTCCGGCTTGCTCCCGGAGCGTGCTGCTTAATTTGAGGGGGAGCAAGCCGGAGTGCGCTCTGGAACCTCAGCCAGAGCACTCCGGGAGCAAGCCGGAGCGTGCTGCTTAATTTGAGGGGGAGCAAGCCGGAGCACCCTCTGGAACCTCGGCCGGAGCACTCCGGGAGCAAGCCGGAGCGTGCTGCTTAATTTGAGGGGGAGCAAGCCGGAGCGCGCTCTGGAACCTCGGCCGGAGCACTCCGGGAGCAAGCTGGAGCGTGCTGCTTAATTTGAGGGGGAGCAAGCCGGAGCGCGCTCCGGCAGCTATTTACACTGGATCCGGTGTAAATAGCTGCCGGATCATAATTACAGCAAACTAGTAAATACAGTAAAGGAAAAACTTGAGACTGAAAGGTTTTAACAGTCATCCAAATGACTGAACGTAAACATTGCTACAGTAACATACCAGCTACTATGTTGTTGACATTAGCTAGCTTGACGTTCAAAATGGCGGACACCGGGGCGTCATGTGACCCTGTGACGTCAGGTGAAATACCTCAATTAATGTATAACGATGACATTTCATAACCGCGTAATTTCAAAATTTCCTGGTTAATCGGTTTAAACAAACAATAAGTACAACCCCAATTCCAAAAAATTTGGGACACTGTGTAAACTGTAAACAAAAACACAATGCGATAATTTGCAAATAATGGAAACCCTATATTTTCACTGAAAATAGTACATAGACAACATATCAAATGTTGAAACTGAGAAATTGTATTGTTTTTTTTTTTTGAAAAATATATGCTCATTTTGAATTCTACAGAGTAGCAGGGCTGGTTGTAGGGAAGATTTATTAATTGCATTTAATCTCCAAGCAAGCAGAGGGGAAAAAAAAAGAAATAGACAAAGTGCCCCTTTAATTTTCTTCCTCCAGAATAATGATGGTGGGAAGAGAAAAAGGAAAGGTTTTAACCCAGTTTCAGTTGCAGTGAACTTAGTTATCAACATTAGCTGAACATTAGACTAAGTTGTATTTGCATTGTTGAAACTAGAAGGCCACTCAGTAGAGTGTATACCTCCACCAAGCCACATTGGATTTGTGTCAAAATCGAGTAAATTGTTGATTGGCCCATGGCTCACCTTTCCTCCAAATTTCATCAAAATCCGTTCACTACTTTTTGAGTTACACTGGGAACAGACAAAAACAAACGGAGGTGAAAACATCACCTTCTCCAACAACACAGATAACTCAACTACATAAGCTGTCACTACTGCAGTATAAATTTACAGTATGCACAATATTCAGGATCTTTTTATCACATAATAAAAAAAATGATAATTTCAACAAATCAGAGTTTGAAAGCATCCCATTGTAAAAAAAAAGCGATGACTTTTATTCATAATGAATATAATTACATCAATACTAGCCCAGATTAAAAAGCAAGAACACCACTTAGTGCACATTTGTACATTTTTATGTTTTGACATAATTCAATTATCAGATGTGATCTAATACAAACAAGTTACTGTGTGAACATGTTTTCTGTGACTGCAGTCCAAGAAAATAATTAGTGCCGTCATTTTTATTTCTGCCAAAGCTCTTCTACAAAGTCTGCAGTCTGAAAGAGTGAGAACAGTCCTTTTAAATGCAGAGGACACACATGCGCACACACACACACGGTATCCTGCAGATCTCACGGGGGATGTTTGGCTTTGTAATTTCACCCTTGAAATGTGTGATTACAAACAGGACAACTTTTTTAATTTTCTCTTTTGTCTGGATCCCGCGGCCTGCCACTCGGCCCGCCAGCAAGGCCTTTTAATCAATCACAGAGATAATCAAATGTCACTGGCTATCTGCTCCATGTAATTACTTTTGCAATTAAAAATCAATCTCCAGTCACCTCCTGTAATTAGAAGGATGGGCAGATCTTCATCTAGATTGATTTTGTAATACATATTGACTTCGAGTGCTGTAATTTGGCCGTATTCCTCTTATGTTTTAATGCTTTGGTGTGTAAAAACACAAAGCTTGCAGAGGCATTTGAAGAGCGTTTAGCAGCACTTTGTTACACAGATGAGACGATCTTAAGCCAACAATAAGATTAAAGATTATTTTCCACTGGAAACCAAAGACCCAGGATTATTGAAAACATTGTTACACCCCAGTGCTGTTAAATTCATGAATCTGTTTGGTTAGAAAGTGTTGATTAATTTTCTAGCACAGATTGTACAATAGTTCTGGCTCTAAGGAAAGTTACAGGTTTATAGAATGAGATTGTTCCAGTATGTTATCGTTTCTATAGTAACACACACTCTGTATGAGTGGAACAGACACTGCACATAATCTAAGCCTAATGAAAGGTGGATTAAAAAAAAGGGCTGTTATTTACCAAAGGGGAAAAAAATGAAACAAAAAAGAAACTTGTATAACAATTATTCCATGAAATCGAGTCGTACATGAGCTGATAGTTGATGAAGCACGTAGCACCGAGTTGTCTACTGAGGTATTTCACCCACGTGACCAAGTCATGTGATGCTGCCATTTTGGACGTCACGGCTCGAATCAGTTTGAATGCGAGGAAGGCGACAAATGAAAAACATAAAAGAAAAAGGAGCGAGATGCAGAAAACACCTTCACTATCCAGCGACGTAGGGCATTTACAGGGCGAGCAGAGGGAGAGGTATTTGCAAAAATTGAGGTTAGCAGGCTTAGAGAACGACGTTTACCTGCTTCCACCAGGATTGTTCACTGACGTACGGAAGTACACGAAGCCCTCGTCTTTACCTGACTTCGGCCCACATGATCTGTATACCTATGTCGTTAAAAACCCATCGCCATACACAGGTATTGATCTGAAAGCGTATAAGAGTTTGGATGCCTACAAATATTTTGTGTCAGGCTGGGTAACATGCCTACATCAGCGGGTCGTCCCTGGAGCCGGTGGTCGCCATCTTATTACAGCTAAGGTTTGTTCACATTTTCATTTACTTTCGGTCCTCAGGATAAACAAAATGTTATTAAATGTCATTGAAATAACTTCTTAGTCTGTTGAGACATGGCCCGTTATAAATTTGCTGTTATCAGGCAATGACCAAGAACTGTATTATTAGGGTCGGTGTAGTTGTAGCAGTGTACTAGCAGCTAGCTGTTAGCACTAGCTAATGTCAACAACATCATAGCTGGTATGTTACTGTAGCAATGTTTACGTTCAGTCATTTGGATGACTGTTAAAACCTTTCAGTCTCAAGTTTTTCCTTTACTGGATTTACTAGTTTACTGAGCTAGCGCGCTCAGGCAAGCTGGGAGCTAGCGTGCGCTAGCCTGCCTGCCGGCCGGTGGCCGGCGCACTAGCTCAGTAAACTAGTAAATCCAGTAAAGGAAAAACTTGAGACTGAAAGGTTTTAACAGTCATCCAAATGACTGAACGTAAACATTGCTACAGTAACATACCAGCTACTGTTGTTGACATTAGCTAGCTTGACGTTCAAAATGGCGGACACCGGGGCGTCACGTGACCCTGTGACGTCAGGTGAAATACCTCAATAAGCCATGTACGACGTGATTGAGTGAATAACTGTTTTATTCTATCCACAGTCACTGGATTTTGAGAAACCGAACATTTTTATTTTTTGCAAATTTGATAAATAAAAACTTTATACACAATGTCTGACAAAATCATTTCCACTTCGACAGACTTCTTAAAACCCTATCGCTGGCTGCATGAATTGACTTTAGTGTTGTTTTTTTGTAGAAAGTATCGTCTTGCCAAGCCGTGTGTGTGAATAAAATGTATGGAAGGAGTCTCCAGTGTCAGGGCTTTGCAACATGCAGCAAGTTTCCACCACAAGAAAGTGTTCAGGAAAGGGGAGTTTGCTCTTTCTGTTTTTATTTGTTTGTTTTCTTCAAGAACAAAAAAAAAAGGAGTTGAGGAAATGCTGGTTATATATAAGTGTTATACTGCAAATCGTAACAGGAACTAACTTCAAAGTTTGTTTTTATGTGTCTTCCACATAAATTCATAAAGTTTTATTCTGAGCTTTCAGACCTATGGTCCATCCAGTTTCTGTCCCTGATGATGCACCGTAGGTCTGAAAGCTTCATATAAAACTTCATAAATTTGTGTGTAAGACACTTATTTATTTTTTTTAAATTGATTTAATAGGAACTAATGTGGGCGGCACGGCGGTGTAGTGGTTAGCGCTGTCGCCTCACAGCAAGAAGGTCCTGGGTTCGAGCCCCATGGCCGGCGAGGGCCTTTCTGTGTGGAGTTTGCATGTTCTCCCCGTGTCCACGTGGGTTTCCTCCGGGTGCTCCGGTTTCCCCCACAGTCCAAAGACATGCAGGTTAGGTTAACTGGTGACTCTAAATTGACCGTAGGTGTGAATGGTTGTCTGTGTCTATGTGTCAGCCCTGTGATGACCTGGCGACTTGTCCAGGGTGTACCCCGCCTTTCGCCCGTAGTCAGCTGGGATAGGCTCCAGCTTGCCTGCGACCCTGTAGAAGGATAAAGCGGCTAGAGATAATGAGATGAGATGAGGAACTAATGTGTTTTATGGATATTCTACAAGAATAAAGGCAATTCTATCCACATTCACTGAATATGAGCAATCGTGTGCTCTGATTGGCTACTCTATTACTAGGATATCAGATCATATACCATGAGTAGAGAAAAACAAAATGGTGGAGCGCGTTGCTGAACCAACCTAGGATGAAATAAAAGCTACTCGAAAACAAAAAACCCACAAAACAAAAAAAAGAAAGCAAAAAAAGGAATAAAAGTATTTGATGGTAAGAATGTGTCTTTTAAAAAAAAAAATTCAAGAATTATTATTATTGCATTTTTCACAAATTGCGATTGTAATTTCACTGGTTTGTTTACATTCTAAGCAGAAATGATTTTGTTCGACATTTTGTATCATGTTTTTATTGATCAAATTTGCAAAAAATCTAAATAAAAATGCTCTGTTTCTCAAAATCCAGTGAATGTGGATCACGGGCGATTGCTCTAAGACAACGAGGGAGGCTCAGCCTCCTCTAAAAATGCCCTTATAACTTTAATGTGTGCGTGAGTTTCTCCCCCTCGTGACAGCGCGATGCAGCGCAGCCTCAGTGGGCTTCAATGGCATTTGGGAGCTCTGCGCTTTTCAATCTCAAAATGCAAGACGATTATTGGACAAATACTGCGAAAATGCCCGCCTACGGACTCCGAGCCTCACATGGGAGGGACATGGCAGTTTCCGCGAGGAGACTGGTGATTGGTGAAAGCGGCCGGATATTTTCTTTGATTGACAGCTCGTTTCAACTATAGACAGGCAGCGGTGAATTTCAGTTCAGTCCCATGCGGATTCGCAAGTGCTGTGGTGTATTGTAAGAGCTCAGCTTACATTTCGATTTCATTCATTACATACGGTTTCTACCAGCTTTTTTAGTTTGTATATATTTTCATTGTAAATAAAGTGTAAATATAGTGTTGTCAAGTTTGCTATCTTAGTTCCAGAAATTTCGTTTATTTGAGTGACTGAACTTGAACTTGAGGGGGCTAGTCAGCTAGCAAGAAAGCTGCGCACGGATGCCAAGCATTGCTGATTTAATTTTGGCGAAGCCATTTGCCAGTCTTCCTTTCGAGGAAAAAATTAAAATTAAAGAGCAGGGTAGACCAACGCCTCAAATTGACTTGGTGAAAAAGGTAGGGAATAATACTCGTTCCTTTCAGCTCTCCTGGTACGAGAAAGTGAATTGGCTAACAGCAAGTGACCCACATCAACAACAGTAAATAGGCTACTTTAGTAATATGTCATGGATGGACCAAAAATATAGAATCTATTTAAAATGTTTATGCTGAGTATATTATATTGGAATATATATTTCTCTGGATATGAATTAAACACAGCTACAATTTGGAAAACATTTTTAAACAAAAACACAGCTGAGAACATTTCACACTACAGACCTGGATTAAAAGTGAAGGGTTATCAAAATTGTCAATAAAACATTTCTCAGTCAAAATAAGTAAAATATAGGGAAAGTGTCATTGAATGAAATGTGTGGCACCCAGCTCTACTGCTGAGGTTCCTGACAAAGAGCTGCTTTCAATAATGATCAATTTTTAAACAACATGCCACAATTTTAAAATATAAAATGTTAAAATATACCCCCCCCCAACACCACCATCATGTATATTGGACAGTAGGCTAATGGGCCAAAAGAACCTGTTATTTCACAGTTTGTGACCCTGCCAACAATCAGCCAGATCAGAGGCAAGAGTATGGGCAAAACTGATGTGTTTTTTCTTTTAAAATCTGGAAATATCGTAACTGACCAGCCTCCCCTGTTTGAAAGACTACCAGCCGCCACTGATGTGGATAGAATAAAACTCAACCTCGTCGTACATGGCCTATAGGCAACTCGGTGCTACACGCCTCGTCGGCTATCAGCTCATGTACGTATGACTCAATTCCATGGAATGACTTAACTATAAATGGACAAAAACTATGCTATGATGTTCTTTAATTTGTTTAAAAATTGTAATTGAAAAGAAATGGAGAGGAAGTTAACACACCAGGATGTGCTGTTGTTTTAAAAAGAGCAACTTTTTGGGTGGTAATAGTAACTCTGCTTTGTGTTAGGCCTCTTCGTTGATTATTTTTCTATAACATCACACTCCATCAGTAATGTGGCCCGAGTGAGCAGTGTGTGTTGTCTCTGGAGCTGACATCTCCCTGTGAAGGGGTTAATAAGAGCTGTGCTTATCAGGTCTTCCCTCCAGCCAGGTTCTCACACTGGCACAAGAGCCCCGGCCATAGCAGAGAAGCAATTAATCACTATAGAGAGGGTCCTGCCAAACTCAGGCTCGCAGGACTGATAACACTGCCTGGGCCAGTTTAGTCTGATGGAAATGTGATTTCTTTTCACCTCTGGCAAAGGAAAAAATAAAAGAGATGTGAGACAGACTGCACCACAGTTATTTAGTGTAATGATGTAACGATTGGATTAGGATTAGATTCAATCGTGTTATCTACGTGGCATTTCTAATTTTTTTTACAACCTTCTTCCTGAACGCACAGAAACACCAATACAGTTTCTGATGCACGTTGTTTATTGCAAATCTTATTAAAACGAGATAGTTTGTCACAAAGATTTATCTGAACTTTGTTGACGTTGCCATGGCAACAAAGCAAACTTTGGTCCTAAACAAAACCCGAACAAGTTTTTAATTGAAATATGTCACTATATCTGTGTTATACTTTATAAGGTTGACATTGATACAGTAAGTTTAAAGAGAGGAAAACTCAAGACAACATTTTTTCTGGTTGTCAGAAACCTGTAGTTGAAGACCAGGGTTCTGCCAAGAGTATGTGCTAGGGTCCGCAAGGGTCCATGTGACGTAAATTTCCTCATCAGAGAGTGTACGTGAGGCTACAAGGGCTACAAGTGTGTACGCGCTGGAGGTCCATCGCTACCCACATCTGTAAAATTCATCTTTAAAAAGAACATAAAGACAATCAAATGTGTAATAATTCATGGAAGGAAATGTTGATCTACTGCACATGTAGTGCATGTACCACGTCCTCTAAATGGACTTTGAGCAGAATAGAAAGTAGCATAAAAACAACAACAACCACCACCACCACACATCTGTGTATGGTATCCGCAGCTGTCCATGTGCGCATCAGCAGCGGACTATAACTGAGACTTTAGCCTAAGCTTGTATTCATATATGTAGTGTTTACTCCATTTGAATTGAACCCTCTTATGTTTTCCCCTTCGATATGGTTCTTTATATGAGAATAAAACATTCAGACTCAGAGATGAACCCAAATAACTGTTTTGAGAGAATCTGATTGAGATGGACTCGGCTCGGTTCTAAGCCCATTTCAGAATGTTTTGATTGCACTGAGAAAGTGCTTCGACTCTGAATCAACCTGATTACAGAAGCTGAGTCTTGAGGTTCCACAAACTGAGCCAAAGGACAGAGCTGTAGCTTCAGAAAAAGTGGTTTTATCTGGAGACTTGGACTCGCAATCAAAACAGAAAATAAACACTGGATTCTACTAAGTACATGCAAAAATGTCAAGCTATTTCTTTATATAACTGTCAAATATTTATTGAGCCTTGGCTTCATGTTCTGGCGGCATGGTGGTGTAGTGGTTAGCACTGTTGCCTCACAGCAAGAAGGTTCTGGGTTCGAGCCCAGCAGCCAACGAGGGCCTTTCTGTGTGGAGTTTGTATGTTCTCCCTGTGTCTGTGTGGGTTTCCTCCGGTTTCCCGCACAGTCCAAAGACATGCAGGTTAGGATAATTGGTGGCTTTAAATTGACCGTAGGTGTGAATGTGAGTGTGAATGGTTGTTTGTCTCTGTGTGTCAGCACTGTGATGATCTGGTGACTTGTCCAGGGTGTACCCCGCCTCTCGCCCATAGTCAGCTGGGATAGGCTCCAGTTTGCCTCTGACCCTGCACAGGATAAGCGGTAATGGATGGATGTACAACCCCGATTCCAAAAAAGTTGGGACAAAGTACAAATTGTAAATAAAAATGGAATGCAATGATGTGGAAGTTTCAAAATTCCATATTTTATTCAGAATAGAACATAGATGACATATCAAATGTTTAAACTGAGAAAATGTATCATTTAAAGAGAAAAATTAGGTGATTTTAAATTTCATGACAACAACACATCTCAAAAAAGTTGGGACAAGGCCATGTTTACCACTGTGAGACATCCCCTTTTCTCTTTACAACAGTCTGTAAACGTCTGGGGACTGAGGAGACAAGTTGGTCAAGTTTAGGGATAGGAATGTTAACCCATTCTTGTCTAATGTAGGATTCTAGTTGCTCAACTGTCTTAGGTCTTTTTTGTCGTATCTTCCGTTTTATGATGCGCCAAATGTTTTCTATGGGTGAAAGATCTGGACTGCAGGCTGGCCAGTTCAGTACCCGGACCCTTCTTCTACGCAGCCATGATGCTGTAATTGATGCAGTATGTGGTTTGGCATTGTCATGTTGGAAAATGCAATGTCTTCCCTGAAAGAGACGTCATCTGGATGGGAGCATATGTTGCTCTAGAGCCTGGATATACCTTTCAGCATTGGTGCCTTTCCAGATGTGTAAGCTACCCATGTCACACGCACTAATGCAACCCCATACCATCAGAGATGCAGGCTTCTGAACTGAGCGCTGATAACAACTTGGGTCGTCCTTCTCCTCTTTAGTCCAAATGACACGGCTTCCCTGATTTCCCTAAAGAACTTCAAATTTTGATTCGTCTGACCACAGAACAGTTTTCCACTTTGCCACAGTCCATTTTAAATGAGCCTTGGCCCAGAGAAGACGTCTGCGCTTCTGGATCATGTTTAGATACGGCTTCTTCTTTGAACTATAGAGTTTTAGCTGGCAACGGCGGATGGCACGGTGAATTGTGTTCACAGATAATGTTCTCTGGAAATATTCCTGAGCCCATTTTGTGATTTCCAATACAGAAGCATGCCTGTATGTGATGCAGTGCCGTCGAAGGGCCCGAAGATCACAGACACTCAGTATGGTTTTCCGGCCTTGACCCTTACGCACAGAGATTCTTCCAGATTCTCTGAATCTTTTGATGATATTATGCCCTGTAGATGATGATATGTTCAAACTCTTTGCAATTTTACACTGTCGAACTCCTTTCTGATATTACTCCACTATTTGTCGGCGCAGAATTAGGGGGATTGGTGATCCTCTTCCCATCTTTACTTCTGAGAGTCGCTGCCACTCCAAGATGCTCTTTTTATACCCAGTCATGTTAATGACCTATTGCCAATTGACCTAATGAGTTGCAATTTGGTCCTCCAGCTGTTCCTTTTTTGTACCTTTAACTTTTCCAGCCTCTTATTGCCCCTGTCCCAACTTTTTTGAGATGTGTTGCTGTCATGAAATTTCAAATGAGCCAATATTTGGCATGAAATTTCAAAATGTCTCACTTTCGACATTTGATATGTTGTCTATGTTCTATTGTGAATACAATATCAGTTTTTGAGATTTGTAAATTATTGCATTCCGTTCTTATTTACAATTTGTACTTTGTCCCAACTTTTTTGGAATCAGGGTTGTATGTTTCAACCCAACATGACCCTCAGCCCAACAGACCAGTATCAGTTTCACTCTGATTTAGGCTGACTTTCTTGGCAATGCGTTTCATTATCATCTCATTCTCATCTCATCTCATTATCTCTAGCCGCTTTATCCTTCTACAGGGTCACAGGCAAGCTGGAGCCTATCCCAGCTGACTACGGGCGAAAGGCGGGGTACACCCTGGACAAGTCGCCAGGTCATCACAGGGCTGACACATAGACACAGACAACCATTCACACTCACATTCACACCTACGGTCAATTTAGAGTCACCAGTTAACCTAACCTGCATGTCTTTGGACTGTGGGGGAAACCGGAGCACCCGGAGGAAACCCACGTGGACACGGGGAGAACATGCAAACTCCACACAGAAAGGCCCTCGCTGGCCCCGGGGTTCGAACCCAGGACCTTCTTGCTGTGAGGCGACAGCGCTAACCACTACACCACCGTTTCATTATCATCAAGTGATTTATGGCCACTAAATTAGCACCAACTTACATTTTTTGCTGTGCCAGTTATTGAATATGATAACTAGCACTAAAAAAAATGGAGTTAAAAGAATTTCTTCTTCTTACGTCTTTTCCCCACCTCTATGTGGGGTTGATCCAAAAGGGTTAAAGGCCTTGCCCAAGGGCCCAACAGTGGCAGCGTAGTGGTGCTGGGTCTCCAACCTCCAACGTGCCAGTCAGTAGCCTAAACCTGTTGAGCCACCACTGCCCTGTGAGTTAACGCATATATAAGGAATATAACGGTATATAAGCAAATATAAGGTCTATAATGTCCCAGAAAGTGTTGAGGAAACTGTTCAGATAAACCGCAAAAGCCTGAATCATGCTGCACGATCATTAAACCTGTCAAAATCATCTCATCTCATTATCTCTAGCTGCTTTATCCTGTTCTACAGGGTTGCAGGCAAGCTGGAGCCTATCCCAGCTGACTACGGGCGAAAGGCGGGGTACACCCTGGACAAGTCGCCAGGTCATCACAGGGCTGACACATAGACACAGACAACCATTCACACTCACATTCACACCTACGGTCAATTTAGAGTCACCAGTTAACCTAACCTGCATGTCTTTGGACTGTGGGGGAAACCGGAGCACCCGGAGGAAACCCACGCGGACACGGGGAGAACACGCAAACCCCACACAGAAAGGCCCTCGCCGGCCACGGGGCTCGAACCCGGACCTTCTTGCTGTGAGGCGACAGCGCTAACCACTACACCACCGTGCCGCCCCTGTCAAAATCATATTCTTTGAATATCAAAGGTTTAATGCTAGATGATCTTTACTGTATTATCTGACATGGGACACACACTGTCACACAGTCTGTTATACAAAGCAATGTAATGGGAATATCTTGAGCAAATATGTCGATCTGAATACACAGAGGAAAAAAATAAAACAGAGGCTGAGAAAATACGCAAAACATGATGGTGAACATGTAAAGCCTATTAGATTAGATAAAACTTTATTGATCCCTTTGGGAGGGTTCCCTCAGAGAAATTATTACATATGGTGTAAATAACAAATACAAAATTAACTCCATCAGATGGGAACCACCAGGACCTTCTTGTCCTTCAGTGAAGTCTCAAACATATCAGCGTTTCAAATATTATATTTAATTTCTTTCATTCTTTTATAATTTCTTTATAATTATTCTCTTCTAATTTGGCCTCATTTTCTATCAAATTTGCTTCAGAAGTGAAAGGGTTACTGTCCTGAAAACATTAAAATCGAGTTATCCAATGAGATTTGTTTGTTTGTTGACTCTAGGCTGAGAAGAATTTAGAGCTGTTCACTCATTGGTTAGGACATCATTGCCGGGACAGAAGGCTATGTTTATGGAGGAAGTGACAGATGAATTAAGCAATCAGATTTTGATTTATAGTGGGAGGGACCAAAAATTTATCGCCCTAGGCCTTCTCGAAGGCCAACACGAGCTTAACCGCGACTCGGCACTGTCAGCGCAGCAGTGAAGTCACCTTCCAGCCGGTGTAGCGTTCATCAGTAGTGTTAGCGAATGCTAATAAAGAAGTCAAGCCAGTGCTATCGAAAGCAAGTAGCACAGGGTAATGACCAAGAAACTAAGATTTCTGTCTCCAGACTCTTCTTCCACGCTGCACACTTGCTACAGTATTTTTCACTCATACTTAAGTATTCATTTCGCTTTGTAATTTACTGAGTTAGTTTTAAAATCAACATCAACAATTACACACAGTGAAGAGACATGGCAGCCTGCTGCTAATCCCTTGCAAAATCCTTTGCCTTGTTGCTTTTTTGGTGTCTGCCTAAGTTTTACTGAGCTCAAGTCTCATCTCATCTCATTATCTTTAGCTGCTTTATCCTGTTCTACAGGGTCGCAGGCAAGCTGGAGCCTATCCCAGCTGACTATGGGCGAAAGGCGGGGTACACCCTGGACAAGTCGCCAGGCTGAGCTCAAGTCCCAGGTCTAATAGTACCCGTTCATCACTGAACTACTAAGTTGTAATCTTATTGGTTCCGACCTTTTTGGACAGCCTGTAGAATTTAACTGAGATTTTATTGAGATCATTTCATACATTTAAAAAAATAAGTAATAATCTTTAAAGACAGCTGAAAGCATACAGTTTAAAGCTGACGTAAAGCACATTGGGATGAACAGATAAGTTTGGAAATCCATGTAATGGTACGTTTAGCTCTTGAACAGGAATATCCGTGATATTAACATTTACAGGGCGGCACGGTGGTGTAGTGGTTAGCGCTGTCACCTCACAGCAAGAAGGTCCTGGGTTCGAGCCCCAGGGCCGGCGAGGGCCTTTCTGTGCGGAGTTTGCATGTTCTCCCCGTGTCCGCGTGGGTTTCCTCCGGGTGCTCCGGTTTCCCCCACAGTCCAAAGACATGCAGGTTAGGTTAACTGGTGACTCTAAATTGACCGTAGGTGTGAATGTGAGTGTGAATGGTTGTCTGTGTCTATGTGTCAGCCCTGTGATGACCTGGCGACTTGTCCAGGGTGTACCCCGCCTTTCGCCCGTAGTCAGCTGGGATAGGCTCCAGCTTGCCTGCGACCCTGTAGAACAGGATAAAGCGGCTAGAGATAATGAGATGAGATGAGATTAACATTTACATATCCATGTCTATATGTTCCAGTGATTATTGTCCTTTGTCAGATCAACATCAGACAGTGTTGTAGCATCATCCTGTATTGAAGCGAGTCAAAAGGAATCTCAGACATCTCAATGTTATCCTTCGGGATTGTAAACATCGATATACATCGTATGAGCACGTCAAATAGTGAACAAAACCCTGACATGTTTGCGATTTCAATAGTCTGTATCTGAGCAGGTGTGTGTAAGATTGATTTGTTCTTGATGGCCATGACCGTATCAGCTTGTTGAGCTCTAGTGGACGTATTTGCTGTGAGTCCTGAGAGCCGGTGGGATGGTGAACTGGATGCTGGCCTCAGGTTAGTCTGTGGAATGTTGCCTGCAACTTAAAGCCAAAGCTTCTGTTTTGTTTGCAGATTGGGTGTCAGGTACAAATATGTGCAGTGACGTGACTGATGATAACAGAGAGCGACAGACGAGAATAAAAGAGATCAAAGCAATACCGCTGCCCGAGTCGAGCTAAGGGTTCTTATCATCTGAGTGGCTAAGAGGACGGAAACCCTGCGGCAGGTTCAAAGCCTCGCCTTACACCCTAACCACCTTTCCTTTCTTTCTCTGTCTGTCGTCCCCCCCCGTCCTTCTACTGGAACTTACCATGAGTAATGTGAGATTTACATCATGTAATGAGACAAAACCTTTTTTTTTAAATAATATTTGAGCAGGAGATTTGGATTAAATTGGATTGTACCACATATTGGGCCAGAACTTGGCCTATGCTTCAATATTTTCCCCCATGATAGTGGGGTTCTTTAAACATCACCCTTATATTGTAAAAAAGAAAAAAAAATCTTCACATCTTCAACTCTCTCAGTAATCAGGATTTTCATTAATTATGCAGTTCTACAATGTCTCTCTTATACCACAGCAACTTGCCAGTGATTTATTTTTCATTAGACAAATCATACTTTTTATCCACTTATAGTTACCTTTAATGTTTTCGAATGTCTGCTAAACATATTCGTTCTGCTTATTCCCCAACTAATTTTAGTCACCTAACATTAGCTTGCTGAAACAGCTTCATGATTTGTAGTAGTTTCAAACATGGAGTTTAGTCTTAAAACTAGATTGTTCCTCCAAACAAGCAGTTTTACATTTAAACTTAGAAGCATGAAGGAGCTCAGCTGATAATAATAATAATAATAATAATAATAATAATAATAATAATTTGTATATACAGGATATTACATGGTTGCGCAGAGATATGAAGTTTATCTTTGAGTGGTGAATATATTTCACGAGTGAGCGAAGCGAGCAAGTAATATATTTTTTCAACACAAGAAGATAAAATTCATATATCTTTGTGCCACCATGTAATGTTCTTCATGGACACATCCACAAAAAAAAAAGTTAATCAAAAGAATTTCAATTGTGAATCGGTCCACCATTTTGGCAACCTACATCCAGTCAGTGGGAAAACACTAGGTGTGACATCATTGGAGTGAAATTTCATGAATTATTATACATCCAGGACACATTTTCAATGGAATTAAAACGGTGTTCTATTCCCTTCTAGCGGGTTTAATTCATTTGGTTTGATAGCATACAATATTGTTAGCATATTGCTTATCCTCTGTGTATTACATCAGTCTACCCAATGGAGAATGAGTGTTGAATATGGTTTACGATATTGCATGGTTGTCAAGGACAACATGACGTCACACGTCGGAGACATAAAACTTCCACACTAGCGAGTGACTGTGAAAATTTGTAAACAAACATGGCCGCCAGGTTTGCTTCGTTAAATACGGAAGATTTTGAGAGAATTTTGGCTGCCAGATCGCTCTGTTGTGTGTAGCTGTCGATGTCAATTTTAAAAGTAACTCAGTAAATTACACAAGGAAATGAATACTTAAGTTTGAGTGAAAAATACTGTAGCGAGCGTGCAGCATGGAAGAGGAGTCTGGAGAAAGAAATCTTAGACTATGTTCAGACTGCACCCTGAAACGACCCATATCCGATTTTTTTTCCCATATGCGACCTGTATCCGATTTGTTATTGACAATCTGAACGACACAGATCCGATTTTTTCACATGCGACCCAGGCCGCTTGGATATGTGGTCCTAATTCCGATGCATATCCGATATTTTCACATGCGACTGCAGTCTGACCGGACAGGTCGCATTCATGCGACCTACACGTCATCAACAAGAGACAAACGTCACTATTCTGCGTTGGCTAATCCCGCCTCTTTGGTGGAAAACAACAACATTTGTACAGTTTTCAGAATTTAAATAGACTTTTATAGAATTGATCAAGCTAATGGTGGATTTGGTAGGGACCTGGATGTTGATCTGTTAGCCTGATTAAATAAAACAGTTTCTATAACTGATTTATAACTTAAACCATCCTGTATTACAAGATTATAAGATTGTTCTGGAAATGTCCAGTAATTTGACACCTTCGGTCTCATTAGTCTGCTGTTAATCAGATTATTGTGCGAGTTCCGCCGCCGCCACAAAAACCACATCGCCAGGTCTCGCCTCGTCTCCATCGCAAACTGCACTGGTGTTTCTGCACCTTGAGCCAGCGCTGAGAGAAGTTGCAGAATTCAGCTGGCTATAAACAGTCTAAATAAATATTTATAAAAATGTAGAAAAAGTTTATTAATATGACGAAATAAATATGTGCAAATTATTAAGCCTGAATTAAGAGTTTGGTAATACAGCGGCCGCATCCCAAATGACTGCCTACTGAAGCTCGAGTGCACTATATAGAGTTTAAAAATCCATTACTTCCTAGTAACATGTAGTGCACTTATATAGAAATTAGAGAGACATTTAGGAGTCAACCCTCGTTACCAGGCTACACGTTTTCATTTCAGTTCAGAAACAAAAACACACACGAGACCTCACACTTTAACACTAACCAGATAATTAAACACACAAACAAAAAAAAAAAAAAATCATTAAACATGAAGAGTGTGCTTTTTTTTTGTTTACGTATTACGTAGATGTGCTTATTACGTGTCAATTTGCGCATGCGGGACACTTTTGGGTCGTTTTCCGTTCATATTGGAGATCGCATACAAGTCTCATATAATTGGTAATGTGAACGGCCTAACAAAAAAATCGGATTTCACAACAAATCGGATATGGGTCGTTTCAGGTTGCAGTCTGAACGTAGTGTTAGTTTCTCGGTCATTAGCCTGTGCTACTTGTTCTCGATAGCACTGGCTTGACTGTGCTAGTGTTGGCCTTCACTAACACTACTGATGAATGCTACACTGGTGGGAAGGTGACCTCACTGCCTTGCTAACAGCCTCGAGTCGTAGGTAAGCTATCGCTGGCCTTCAAGAATGCTGATATGAAGAGATATATCAGATATATTCCATTCAGCTACTCGTCTTCAACTCATTCAGCATCATGCTAGCTGAATGGAATATATCTGATATACCATGAAAAACAAAGCCAGTCAATATTATTTAAACACGTCACTCAGATCTGTGATGTATTTCATATGAAAGATACAAATTTTTCAACACGAGAAGATCAACTTCATATCTTCAAGCCAATGTGTGATTTTCTTTTTATTATATCGACACATTCACAAACAAAAAGTACCCAAATTCATCAAAACAGTTCATCGATTTCCTCACAACTGACATATAGAGATTTATGTCATGGTTTTGGTTCTCCATGTCCCGGATGTAGGTCGTATGAAAAATACGAGTGGAGTATTTCCCACACTGTAAAAAAAAAAGTGACCATCTCAACTTAAATTTTCTAGGCAACATGATGCAAGAGAATTTTGTGTTGAGATGGTCAACAACAAAAGGTAAGTTGGTTGAACTCAAATTTAAACACGAAAATCCTTCTTAAGTCAACAAGGATTTCTGAGTTGAAATTTGAGTTCAACCAACGTACTATTTGTTGTTGACCATCTCAACTCAAAATTCTCTTGCATCATCTCATCTCATTATCTCTAGCCGCTTTATCCTTCTACAGGGTCGCAGGCAAGCTGGAGCCTATCCCAGCTGACTACGGGCGAAAGGCGGGGTACACCCTGGACAAGTCGCCAGGTCATCACAGGGCTGACACATAGACACAGACAACCATTCACACCTACGGTCAATTTAGAGTCACCAGTCAACCTAACCTGCATGTCTTTGGACTGTGGGGGAAACCGGAGCACCCGGAGGAAACCCACGCGGACACGGGGAGAACATGCAAACTCCGCACAGAAAGGCCCTCGCCGGCCCCGGGGCTCGAACCCAGGACCTTCTTGCTGTGAGGCGACAGCGCTAACCACTACACCACCGTGCCGCCCCTCTTGCATCATGTTGCCTAGAAAATTCTAGTTTACTCAACCTGTCTCAATTGCTGTTGACCTAACAAGGATTTCTGAGTTTAAATTTGAGTTCAGCCAACTTACCTTTTGGTGTTGACCATCTCAACACAAAATTCTCTTGCATCATGTTGCCTAGAAAATTTAAGTTGAGATGGTCACTTTTTTTTTTTACAGTGATACAGCACGTGTATATATGCGTCATTGGTTCTACCAACAAGGATACCAACATGCAGCATTGCAACAGGTTGCAGCTAGTTCTATCAACAAGGATATCTTTGATATTTGGATGTTAAAATTCTTGATAGCTCAACATGATATCACAATGAGAGAAAGTGTATTAGGCCGACCTGGTTTAGTTGGTTGTAAGTGAAAATTACATTTCTGAGTCAAATGATATGTAAAATCTATGTTCAATCAACACCCGCCTGTAAAATTTTTTACAGTGCAGCAAAACACTGGGGCGGCACGATGGTGTAGTGGTTAGCGCTGTCGCCTCACAGCAAGAAGGTCCTGGGTTCGAGCCCTGGGGCTGGCGAGGGCCTTTCTGTGTGGAGTTTGCATGTTCTCCCCGTGTCCGCGTGGGTTTCCTCCAGGTGCTCCGGTTTCCCCCACAGTCCAAAGACATGCAGGTTAGGTTAACTGGTGACTCTAAATTGACCGTAGGTGTGAATGTGAGTGTGAATGGTTGTCTGTGTCTATGTGTCAGCCCTGTGATGACCTGGTGACTTGTCCAGGGTGTACCCCGCCTTTCGCCCGTAGTCAGCTGGGATAGGCTCCAGCTTGCCTGCGACCCTGTAGAAGGATAAAGCGGCTAGAGATAATGAGAGAGAGAATGAGAGAGCAAAACACTGGCACTAACAGATCTGCCCCACATTGATGTCAGACTGGTTTTAGGGATTTGTAAATAGTAGAACTGAAGAAAACCCTGAGCAGTCTGATCAGCTGCGTCCATCCAAACTTTTAGTCGAACCAGTGGTGTACATATAAAATAATAAAGTCATAAATGTGAGGTTATTGACTTTGAAGGTATATTTAACCTCTTACTTACAATGTGACCTTTTGTATTGGTGGAGCTCGCATATTTGGCAACTCTCAACTGATGCCTTTTTATTGCTATGACAGTTAGTCGATACTCAATCTAAAGGCTGCAGTGAAACTGCACGACTCTCAGAAGCCCTACTGTAATCATGACCTCTGCAATAACAGGACTCAACCACTTTCACACTCCCCACAGACCTCTGAATTGTGGGTTACACACACACACACACACACACACACACACACACACACACACACACACACACACACTTCAATTATCCTCATTTGCTCTGTAAGGAGTACCGGCCATAAGCAGAAATATGGTGGGAAAAATGGGAGCAGAAAAAAAAAAAAAAAAACACTTCATGGCATGCATTTCATCTTTTGGTGGAACTGCATCCCCAGGTCATTGCCTAAATAATTAGGTGATTGGTGAGACAGATGAAAGGTAGATTGGAAGTGACTGGGAGGGGAGGTTAATGTTTCTCTAATCAGTTTGGTCTGAGAAAATGCAGATTGTGAAATTTTCCAGCTACTTCCTTAGAAAAACGCATTTCACTTCTGATTAGATCTGATTAGCGGCGCGGAGGCGCAGGGCTGTGCCCGGAGTCGGAGAAGGTTAGCGAGATCATGCGCACACACACACATCCTTATGCTTACACACACACACTCAAGTGGTTGATTCTCAGTCAGAGAGATGATTTAAGTGTTGCATCACACTCTTCCACAATTTCGCAGTACAAAATGTTATTACTCTATTAGCGTCGAAAATGATAAATGAGTGCAATTAATGGACTTCTACCAAATCAAATACACTCTCAGGAAGGTATTACTTAATCCTTAAAAAAATAGTATTTTGAAGCAGAAACGAGACGTAAAAATAATGACTTCCCCATCTGGATCATGGGAATCCTCCGGTTTCGTGGGCCGTTACATCCAAAGAGGATGCGGGATTTACTCGAGGTACAAAGTCTCCAATAAAACTGTTCCTTTGTTATGCCAGGTAATAGCTTTTGAGCTGCAGCGTACCGGGAGGCTAAATGCAGAGCAGATGTACTGTATAAAGTCCAGGAGCTGATCAAAGGGACAGATACACAGGCAAATGATGATAAATGACTCTCTGCTGAATTGTAAGGAGTGCACGAATGTATCGAAGTGCTAGAGAGGAACCTGGCCAGAGCAGTGTGTGTGTGTGAGTGAGTGAGAGAGAGAGTTTAAAAAAAGAAAAAGAAAGAAAATGTCAGACCTCATCTGAATGATCCTAAGCAGGGGTCAGAACGATTAAGTTCCTACAGAGGGGAAACCGGGTTTGGACAATCTGTAATTGATTTTGCAAACAGATCAGTGAGCCACAACACACACACACACACACACACACACACACGGGAGCAAGTCTCCCCTGTGAAAGTTTGTCTCGCTCCCCGGCCTGCTGCTGCAGCACCGGATGACATCATCATGGAACATATTTCTGCTCCTTTATCTTTTGAAAGATGTGTTAGCCATGTGCAGGCAGAACCCAGGCGGGATCAAAGGCATAGCTGTGCTCTGGCAGCTAAAAAAAAATAAAATTGAAACATGATTTCTCGGCAGAGAAATAATCCGTTTATTTCAAGACATATTTCCTTACATGTCCGACTCATGTGCCTTTTATACAATTTAACATGGCCTACTTTTTTCCAGATCCGAGATGAAAGAGAAGGCTTGACCCTCGACAGGAAGATGAGCACTTTTTATTCTCTGACATATGCACATCTGATAAACCTTTGCGTTCACTCTGTATGAGCTGCAACCTTATGTCTCTCTAATGCATTTCCAGGCTTGGCTGCAGAGCAGGGTGGGGTGGGAGGGGGTGAGAAGTGGTGGGGGCGTCGTGACTAGCCGACGTGATAAATCACTCCTCCATTACTCTGCCTTTAGTATCTGTTTATGCCCTAACAAATTGAAACCCCACTGGCACGGACCTGCCTCGCTGCACCTTCTCCGGCCCCCTTCCCGATTAGTTCAAGGTGGGACGGGTTTTGCCCTCTCCTCTCCTGCTTTTCCTGCTCTTGCTCTCCTCTGTGTTTTGTCTCCCCTCGCTGTGGGGGAGAAAGGTGGACATATGTAAGCAATAAAGTCGAAGGGTCTGTGTCTACCACAGGCTGGGCGTGAGGAATGCAGAACCAAACTATAGAATAATAACAAGGTGAAAACTTGAGAGAGAAGCAAAGGAGATGGGCACATCTGTACCCCATACCTGTTGGGTGATCTGGGCGAGTCGCAGGGTTTCTGTCTGCCTGGCACCACTTCAAACGGCTGACCGATGCAGGCCAAAGGCTGGTTTGACCCGCGCGCTAAGCTCCTGCTAAGCCTCTCAAAGCTGGAAGGAGGTGTGGAGAGATAGAGAGACAAGCGAGGAAGAGAAGCAGGAAAGAGTACGACAAATATTAAACCTGGTTCTGGATCTGCACGTAGATCATAAAAATAAAAAAATCAAAGCAAGATGAAGGCAATGACGACCGACAGTAAATACAGCTCTATTAAAGTCAGCAGGAATAACCTGCTCTGTGTACACCGAGTTATCACCTGTGCAAGAGGTCCTTTTTTATGTAATGCGAATAAATCAACAGCTTTAAATAAATAAAAAATAAATAAACTACAATCAAAGCACCAAGACAGACAGTTTAGATCCTGAGGCATTGATCAGCTTTGAACATTTCCCCCCCTTCACAAGCCACCAACTTTTCCGGAGCACGTCGGCTCACTGACACCATTCTTTCAAAATGAGCCGCATTCATTATAATTGCATGCTACGTCTTCGTTCCGCACTCATCATAAAGTGCGATTTGATCAAAAGGCTGTTTCCGCGCTATTAAGAGGCTTTCATCAAAAGATCGTTTTAACAAAGCTGCTGATACACCCAGGGCCTGGAGCAGCAGTGCAGAAAAAAGAAAAGGAAAAAAAAAAAACAATGCAGATGCTAACGCTAACAAATGTGAAGGAAAGAAAAACCAAGGCGCCAGTGACAAATGAATGAGCGATGAAAAAGACAGAAAAAAGCGACTAGAACAAACCGAAAGGACCAACCGATCTTCTTGGAGGAAGCAGGCCTATCCCAGAATGCCGCAGGACAGGAAATGCCCGCTGAGAGCTGCAGGCTTCCCTATGGAGCCCTGTGCCAGTGGAATGCATGAAATGAATAGTGACATCATGTTGCTTGGTCAACAAAGCTGGATGATTGATGAGGACAAGCGGGCAGGGTGATGGCCAGTTGTTGGCCTTCCCTGGGAGATGCCGTTTCCCTCTGACCCCAGACCTACCCTCTGAAAAGGATAGCAGTGATTCTCTCTCTCTCTCTCTCTCTCTCTCTCTCTCTCGCCCACCCTGTTGCTGTATCCTTCTCCTCTCCTGACAGGAACACGATCTTTCGACTGAAAGTCGGCTCGTCTGCCCCCCAATGGGCTTGCCTTTGGTCTGTTTTCAGACTGGAGTGTTCCCACACAGAGGCGAAACAAAGACAACATTACCTCTTCAACTTGATGAACAAACACTTTCATATCCAAAAATATTACCAAATCCGTTAATTCCTTTTGCTGTTTTTTTTTTCAGATAAAAAGCTAAAAGTGAAACATATCACAGCAAGCAATCTGCCCGTTTTATTTGTTTTTCTTGCTCATTTCTATCATTTGTATAACTCATTGTTTGGCAA
Source organism: Neoarius graeffei (assembly GCF_027579695.1). NCBI lineage: Eukaryota > Metazoa > Chordata > Actinopteri > Siluriformes > Ariidae > Neoarius > Neoarius graeffei. The sequence continues at coordinate 45,682,247 of NC_083595.1, read as the reverse complement.
AGCACCTTGTCACTGCCCATTTCTCAACAGCAGTACGTTCTAACGAAATCTGACAAATTGACTGTGGAAGAAGCTTCCAGATGGATGTCACCCAGCTGTGTCCTGAAACAGCAGAGCACCAGTGCTAGCAAATCTCTCTTAATGAAGGGAGGAGTCTCTCGAGTCACATGATATGGGTCGTGTGATAGGATGGGTCATGTGATAGGATGGGTCGTGTGATAGGATGGGTCGTGCCTGATGTGTTTTCATAGAGAAAGTAGAGCTGATGTCGGTCAGGTCTAACACTGAGTCTGTCTGTCTACAGAGAAAAGAATATATATATATATATATATATATATATATATATATATATATATATATATATATATATATATATTCACATATTTATTTATATTCCACATATTCACAATTGGAGCTCAAAATATAAAGTGAAAATAATAATAATAATAATAATAATAATAAATTATTATTATAACTTTATTTAAATAATAATAATATATTCATTATTTAAAATTTAAATTATTCAAATGCAATAAATAATCGCAGTGAGAAAAACGTGTTAAATAATATTTAACATATTTTTTAAAAAATTAGGAAAACATAAAGTTAAATAATAAAAAGTACCGGAAAAGACAATAAAAGTACAATAATTAAAATAAGAAATTGTAATTTAAAAGTACAATAAAACTTAGTCAATAGTAAATGCTAGTCAGAAATCTAAAGTGCAAAAAAATAAAAATAATAAATTATTATTATTATTGGCAGCATGGTGGTGTAGTGGTTAGCGCTGTCGCCTCACAGCAAGAAGGTCCTGGGTTCGAGCCCCGTGGCCGGCGAGGGCCTTTCTGTGTGGAGTTTGCATGTTGTCCACGTGGGTTTCCTCCGGGTGCTCCGGTTTCACCCACAGTCCAAAGACATGCAGGTTAGGTTAACTGGTGACTCTAAGGCTACATCCACACGACAACGGCAACGAGATGTTATTTAAAAATATATCGCGTCCAAATGGGCAACGATCAGTAAAATATCAGGTCCATATGGCAACGCAACGCTTGCTGAAAACGATGCAATACACATGCCACACCTCTAGGGGCGCTGTAAGACGGTCCCTTCGGAGACACCAGAACAATAGAAGAAATAAGGACGCATGCGCATAAACTATTATGCGCGAGACTTCATATTAGCCACAAAGTCAGGAAAATCTGTTCGTAAAATTACATTATAATGACCAAATACAATGAAAAGTATTTTTCCAGTCTCACCTGTGAAAGGTAATCCCATGTGATCTCGTTTGGACGGCAAACCTGTTGGTACAGTTAAACGCAGCTAATCTTTATTCTCCGCTTTGACCTATCCAATATGGCGGCGAGGATGACGTATGATTCTACGTGGAAGGCGGCGTCTTTAATGGTCCGGAATAAATTGAATGCTACACGTTGATGGATTAATTTGCTCCTCTACGCCCTTTTTGAGGAATGTATTGTAGGACTAAAACCAACATCTGAAGAGGTGAGATCGCTCCTTTTTTCCCTATTTTTGCTGGTGGGATTGACTCTGCCCTAAGGGCAGAGTCTCTCTCTCTCTCTCACTTTGCACCATTACACAATAAATATTCACAGTGAAAATATTTTGTAAGCGCGTTTCATGAACCAAGTTATAGGATTTGTTGACAACTCGCATCGCATCGCAATGACAAGATCATTGGCACTACTGGTGTTAAGAATCAGACCATTTCATAAATGAATATTTTGCTGTAGAGCTGCAGTGTTTGTACAATTGCATGTTTTTGCTTCACTATTACTGTCACTATTCTGCTTCTTGCATTACTACTGTGAACTAACACTGAACATAATAATAATAATAATAATATCCAAGCTCATGTTTCACTCTCGCTAGTGCTCTGTAAGGCTTTTTCCTGGTGATATACTGGTGATATTCGTTACACTTCTACCCGGCTCACAGTCATGTGGTTGTGACGTCATCGTAAACAAATCCGTTCTACTCATCCAGACGACTTCACAACAGCAACGTTGCCAGATCTTTCCACTCTGGAACCCGTTCTCAAAAAGATTGCGTTTTGGGTACCCAAAACGCCGGTGCCTTGTGGACGCCAGGCCTAAACGATAAGCAATTGTATCGGAGTCACCTGAATCCGTTGCTGTGTGGACAGGGCCTAAATTGACCGTAGGTGTGAATGTGAGTGGTTGTCTGTGTCTATGTGTCAGCCCTGTGATGACCTGGTGACTTGTCCAGGGTGTACCCCGCCTTTCGCCCGTAGTCAGCTAGGATAGGCTCCAGCTTGCCTGTGACCCTGTAGAACAGGATAAAGCGGCTAGAGATAATGAGATGAGATGAGATGAGATTATTATTATTATTATTATTATTATTATTATTTTTAATCAGTGATTCAGTGATAAATGTAATGTGTTCCAGTTCAATATACTTAAATCATGCCAATAAAACTATGTAGGATTACTCTATAAAATTAGATATGATGAAACAAATGTAATCTCACACAATACCAAACAAGTGAAGTTTTTCGACGAGGCTTAAAATCACGTACAGGTGCGGAGTTCGCGTTCATACTGTCCTGATCTTCAGTCACACGAAACCCAACACAATCCGCTGCGTATCTGAATTCATTGACGTTTCTTAGACATGTCTGTATTATTGTCTAATTAAGTGCTTTCCGGAAGTTGATTAAATTGCAATACATACAGGACATGTTTTCACAGGAAAATGGCAAGGTTGATTATTTTCCTGCAACAGCACATCCTGAAGTGTCTTATTTCTCTTCCACTACAGGTTACAATAGTATCCGTAATGACATGATTTTTCAAATCACAGTCTATTAATTTGTAGATTCCATGTACTTTTTGAAATGCAGACTCCCAGAAAACAGAAAATAAGGGAATAAAAGAAAGTAATGAGAGGTTGTATATAATAATAATAATAATAATAATAATAATAATAATTACATTTATTTCATTTATTTAGAGTTCAGATGTGTGTGTGTGTTTGTATGTGTGTGTTGTGGGAGAGAGCTAGCAAGAGAGAGAGAGAGAGAGAGTGTTGTTAGTGTTCTATTATTTCTAAGGACATCCTTTAGCCGCTGATGAAAAATAATATGGCAGCATATGGCTATTATTTACACGAACTCTGCAATAACACAACCCTTGAACTGGAAATGGAGGTCTTGTTTCCCCTTTTCCTCTCCTGCTGGAGCTGACGTGAGTCGACACGATTCGTTTAGCTCTGAGCCACACCGACTGTGTAAAAGGAATAAAACTGAGATGACTTGCGGTTGTCCAGGTCAAGGCCACACAGAACAACATTCTCTCTCTCTCTTTCTCTCTCTCTCTCTCTTTCTCTCTCTCTCTTTGGTAACAGGTAGAGAGAAAATGTCTGCTACTACAAATCTCCTTCAACACACACACGAAATGACCTGGATCTAAGGTTGTGGGTTTATCATTTCTTAAAGGAGTTCTGTCCTGTCGAGTAGAGAGAGCTTTGAGAGTTCTACCAGAGAAAGGAATTCAGGTCTAGATTTGTATAAAAGACATTTTTTCCCCCTTTTATTACAATTTACTCTGAATTAATAGCAAATTATAGAAAGATAATTTCTTAGAAAGATAGAGACAGAAAGGGCAAGAGAGACACATACAATAAGCATATAGATATAAATGGAAGAGAGACACAGAGAGAAACAGACAGAGAAAGAAAATGGGAGGTAGAGAGAGAGAGAGAGAGAGACTGCATATTCATCTGCTTCTATATATCTATTTCTCGAGTTATTTTCTGATTTGTTCCCAAAGTCTGTATCCAAGCTTTGGCAATACAAATGTTAATACAGTATTTGTCATGCCAATAAAGCAACCTTTGAATTTGAATTTAAAGAGAGAGAGAGAGAGAGAGAGAGAGAGAGAGAGAGAGAGAGAGAGAGCACTGAAGGTCATGTTCACTCTCTGGGTGAAAGATGAAAGAAGTTATTAATAGCTGGTGCATTTACATGCCCTAAGTGGATGTTTATGTTGGAATTTGCTGCTTATGTGTGAACATTGAGGGCCTGTAAACACAGCCATTCAGCTCTCATTTCCCTTACATCAGTCATATTGTTTCAACTGCACTCTGCGCCGGCCACAGTTTAAAAAACATCGTTTGGGGCATTATCTTTTAAGTGGTTCCACAGCAAGGGCTCCCGGGGGCCGGTAATCAAGTCGACTCAACGAGTCCCCCCCCATACCTCCATCCCTTCACGCTACAGTGCCTTTTCTGTAAATACACAGGAAAATGAGAGAGAAGGAGAACAACAGACAAAAAGAGAGAGAGCAGCACTAGAAAATAGGACTAATATACAGTGGTGCTTGAAAGTTTGTGAACCCTTTAGAATTTTCTATATTTCTGCATAAATATGACCTAAAACATCAGCAGATTTTCACACAAGTGCTAAAAGTAGACAAAGAGAACCCAGTTAAACAAATGAGACAAAAATATTATACTTGGTCATTTATTTATTGAGGAAAATGATCCAATATTACATATCTGTGAGTGGCAAAAGTATGTGAACCTTTGCTTTCAGTATCTGGTGTGACCCCCTTGTGCAGCAATAACTGCAACTAAACGTTTGCGGTAACTGTTGATCAGTCCTGCACACCGGCTTGGAGGAATTTTAGCTCGTTCCTCCGTACAGAACAGCTTCAACTCTGGGATGTTGGTGGGTTTCCTCACATGAACTGCTCGCTTCAGGTCCTTCCACAACATTTCGATTGGATTAAGGTCAGGACTTTGACTTGGCCATTCCAAAACATTAACTTTATTCTTCTTTAACCATTCTTTGGTAGAACGACTTGTGTGCTTAGGGTCGTTGTCTTGCTGCATGACCCACCTTCTCTTGAGATTCAGGCCCTGTCCACACAGCAACAGATTCAGGTGAATCTGATAAAATTGTTTAGCGTTTCGGCCTGGCATCCACATGGCACCGGCGTTTTGGGTGCCCCAAAATGAAATCTTTTGAGAACGGGTCCCAGAGTGGAAAAATCTGGCAACGGCCCCGTTGCAAAGTCGTCTGGATGAGTAGAACGGATTTGTTTACGATGACGTCACAACCACATGACTGTCAGTGCTTCACGCCGGCTAGAAGTGTAACGAACTTGATGTGAGTTGTCAACAAATCCTATAACTTGTCCAAACACTGTGGAAGCAGTAACCAAATCCGCGCACCGCCCGTGCGCTTTCCAAAAACAAAACCAATCCCGCCAGCAAAAATAGGAAAAAAAAGGAGCGATCTCACCTCTTCAGATGTTGGTTTAAGTCCGACAATACATTCCTCAAAAAGGGCGTAGAAAAAAGTAATCCATCAACGTGTAGCATTCAATTTATTCCGGACCATTGAAGAATTCTGGAGGATATCAGAATGTTGGCGTACTGGCTTCCATCTACCCCATTCATTCCTCTTTCCGCGTCTTTCGTTTTACGCTACTGATTAATAATCAAAATTTTATGTGGCTAAAGCTACAGAAGAAGGGGTTTATGCGCATGCGTCTACTTCTTCTATTGTTCTGGTGTCTCCGATGGGACCGTCTTACAGCACACCTAGAGGTGTGGCATGTGTATTGCATCGTTTTCAGGAAGCGTTCCGTTCCCATATGGACCTGAAATGTAACTGATCCGTTGCCCATGTGGACGCGATATTTAAAAAAAAAATCTTGTTGCCGTTGTCGTGTGGATGTAGCCTCAGTTCATGGACAGATGTCCTGACATTTTCCTTTAGAATTCGCTGGTATAATTCAGAATTCATTGTTCCATCAATAATGGCAAGCTGTCCTGGCCCAGATGCAGCAAAACAGGCCCAAACCATGATACTACCACCACCATGCTTCACAGATGGGATAAGGTTCTTATGCTGGAATGCAGTGTTTTCCTTTCTCCAAACATAACACTTCTCATTTAAACCAAAAAGGTTTATTTTGGTCTCATCCATCCACAAAACATTTTTCCAATAGCCTTCTGGCTTGTTCACATGATCTTTAGCAAACTGCAGATGAGCAGCAATGTTCTTTTTGGAGATCAGTGGCTTTCTCCTTGCAACCCTGCCATGCACACCATTGTTGTTCAGTGTTCTCCTGATGATGGACTCATGAACATTAACATTAGCCAATGTGAGAGAGGCCTTCAGTTGCTTAGAAGTTACCCTGGGGTCCTTTGTGACCTCGCCAACTATTACACACCTTGTTCTTGGAGTGATCTTTGTTGGTCCACCACTCCTGGGGAGGGTAACAATGATCTTGAATTTCCTCCATTTGTACACAATCTGTCTGACTGTGGATTGGTGGAGTCCAAACTCTTTAGAGATGGTTTTGTAACCTTTTCCAGCCTGATGAGCATCAACAATGCTTTTTCTCAGGTCCTCAGAAATCTCCTTTGTTCGTGCCATGATACACTTCCACAAACATGTGTTGTGAAGATCAGACTTTGATAGATCCCTGTTCTTTAAATAAAACAGGGTGCCCACTCACACCTGATTGTCATCCCATTGACTGAAAACACCTGACTCTAATTTCACCTTCAAATTAACTGATAACCCTAGAGGTTCACATACTTTTGCCACTCACAGATATGTAATATTGGATCATCTTCCTCAATAAATAAATGACCAAGTATAATATTTTTGTTTAATTTATTTAACTGGGTTCTTTTTATCTACTTTTAGGACTTGTGTGAAAATCTGATGATGTTTTAGGTCATATTTATGCAGAAATATAGAAAATTCTAAAGGGTTCACAAACTTTCAAGCACCACTGTACATAAGGAACAATATTGAACGCTGACACAGAATATGAACATTTATATACACTGAATGTATATGAAAGTCTAAAAAAATATATTATGAAGATTTCATGAACCTCTCTAAAAGGACAGTGAACTTCACTTGGCTTTGGATGTTTTAGTTTCTGTCTAGTTCCCGATTTTGTTCCACCGTAGCTGCCATTAACTGGCGGTTGCTTGTAACACCATCTGAGTTCATGAGAAATTCAAATGAAATACAAATGAACTACAATGATGTGATTCAATTTTAAATGATTCATTCATTCATTCATTCATTCATTCATTCATTCATTTTCATTTACCAGTTTATCCAGGTCAGGATCGTAGTGAATCTGGAAGTGAGTGAAATGAGTCAATGAATATTTTCCCACTGATCTGAAGAGACAAACTGTGAGAAAATCCTGTGAGTGATTTTTATCTTAGGTGGTGAGACAGAGACTGATATACTCCCTGTGTCTGAAATCCCTCACTCGTTCACTACTCCCTACTCACTATATAGGGAATTACTGTATAGAGGACTATATAGTGAGCTCATTGGTAAAATGAAAAACAACTTTCGGACACTACTCCATCGCGCTGGTATTTACGTCATTACTGTCGAACAATTAAAACGTGCCAGATCAGTCGGCTGGTGGGTTTTCAAAATAATAAATACATGCATGCATTTTTATGATAAATCCATTTTATACTGAGCACATTTCCCACATTAATCGATACAAAGTACCTGCATCTTTCAGTTTTTAAAAAAAAAAAATCAAAACTGAATACTTTCTTCTTTGCTGCTGCCTTTTATTAAATAAAATTTGAGATTTTTAATTTGATTTCTTTCAGCGCGACCGCAATGCATGATGGGATATATTGCTTTGGTTAGTGACCATCGGTTGTACACTACTTTTCATGATGCATTGTGGGATACTTTGAGCGCGCTATATAGGGTGCAAATAATCCTCACTAAGGTTTCAGAAAGCACTACAAAATGGCGAATTCACTAGTGCCCTATATAGTGAGTAGGGAGCGATTTCGGACACAGGGACTGTAGATGATGCTGAGAATCAAAGTGAGAACTAATTTCCTGTTATAAACACAGAATTCTTAACAATGTGGCAGCAAAAAATAATAAATAATAAATTATATATATATAGTGGGTGGCACGGTGGTGTAGTGGTTAGCACTTGCGCCTCACAGCAAGAAGGTCCGGGTTCGAGCCCCCCGAGGGCCTTTCTGTGCGGAGTTTGCATGTTCTCCCTGTGTCCGCGTGGGTTTCCTCCGGGTGCTCCGGTTTCCCCCACAGTCCAAAGACATGCAGGTTAGGTTAACTGGTGGCTCTAAATTGACCGTAGGTGTGAATGTGAGTGTGAATGGTTGTCTGTGTCTATGTGTCAGCCCTGTGATGACCTGGCGACTTGTCCAGGGTGTACCCCGCCCTTCGCCCGTAGTCAGCTGGGATAGACTCCAGCTTGCCTGCGACCCTGTAGAAGGATAAAGCGGCTAGAGATGATGATATATATATTAGGTTGTACATATAGATGTGTTTCAGTGGTATTGGAATGAAACCTTTAAAATGAAATTCTCTCCTTTTTCACTTCTTTGGGTGAAGCAATGGTTGTGGTTGAGATCCATGCAAAAGGGAAATGTGTATCAGTTCAGGAAAGCCTGTTTTTGAGAATTAGAACTACAGTGTCTTGTAAAAGTATTCATCCCCCTTGGTGTTTGTCCTGTTTTGTCGCAATACAATCTGGAATTAAAATGGATTTTTGGAGGGTTAGCACCATTTGATTGACACAACATGCCTACCACTTTAAAGGTGATTTTTTTTTATTGTGGCAAACAATAATTAAGATGGAAAAAAAAAGAAATCTGGAGTGTGCATACCTCTTTTCATATGAAACCCCTAAATAAGAGCTGGTCCAACCAATTCACTTCATAAGTCACATAATTAGTTGATTAAGAGCCACCAGTGTGCAATCAAAGTGTCACATGATCTGTCACATGATGTCTATAAATCAACCTGTTCTGGAAGGACCCTGACTCTGCAACACTACTAAGCAACATGAAAACCAAGGAGCCTCCAAACAGGTCACAGACAAAGTTGTGGAGAAGTATAGATCAGGGTTGGGTTATAAAAAATATCCCAAACTTTGAATATCCCACAGAGCACCATTAAATCCATTATAGCAAAATGGAAAGAATATGGCACCACTACAAACCTGACAAGAGAAGGCTGTCCACCAAAACTCACAGAACGGGCAAGGAGGGCATTAATCAGAGATGAAACAAAAGCACCAAAGATAACACTGAAGCTCCAAAGCTGCAAAGCTCCATGATGGAGATGGGAGTACCTGTCCATAGGACCACTTTAAGCCATACACTTCACAGAGCAGGGCTTTATGGAAGAGTGGCCAGAAAAAAGCCATTACTTAAAAAAAAAAACACATTTGGAGTTTGCCCAACAGCATGTGGCAGACTCCCCAAACACATGGCAGAAGATTCTCTGGTCAAATGAGACAAAAATGTATCTTTTTGGCCATCATGGGAAATGCCATGTGTGGCGTAAACCCAACACCCTGAGAACACCATTCCTACACTGAAGCATGGTGGTGGCAGCATCATGCTGTGGGGATGTTTTTCATCTGCAGGGATAAGAAAACTGGTCAGGACTGAAGGAAAGCTGGATGGCACTAAATACAGGGAAATTTTGGAGGAAAACCTGTTTGAGTCAGCCAGAAGTTTGAGACTGGGACGAAGGTTCAGGACAATGACCCTAAACATACTGCTAAAGCTACACTGGAGTGGTTTATAGGGAAACATTTAAATGTCTTGGAATGGCCTAATCAAAGCCCAGACCTCAATCCAATTGAGAATCTGTGGCATAACTTGAAGACTGCTGTACACCAATGCAAGCCAACTAACTTGAAGGAGTTGGAGCAGTTTTGCCTTGAGGAATGGGCAAAAATCCCAGTGGCTAGATGTGCTAAGCTAATAGAGACATGCCCCAAGAGACTTGCAGTTGTAATTGCAGCAAAAGGTGGCTCTACAAAGTATTGACTTTGGACGGTGAATACCTATGCACACTCCAGAGTTCATTTTTTCCCCATTTTAATTATTGTTTGTATCACAATAAAACAACAATTTTCACTTTTAAAGTTGTAGGCATGTTGTGTAAATTAAATGGTGCTAACCCCCCCAAATCTATTTTAATTCCAGCTTGTAATGTGACAAAACAGCTCAAACACCAAGGGGGATGAATACTTTTGCAAGACACAGTATATATTGTTGAAAATATCAACATTTTACCTTGTGAAGTGTTTTCCCAGGCCACCACACAGACAACAAAACTGATCCAAGTGGATCCAAGTCCTGGGAAAATCCTAAATGATTAAATTCTCATCCTAAGTCAGATTGATATTGAAGGATGAGACCAAGATTTTTTTTTTTTAATTAATTTTTCCACAAGTACACTTAGATATGGACCTGAAATGAGCTGGAACTTCAAGCCTTCAACTCAATGTTAAAGGTTTTACCAGTAGCGCCCCTGAGTGGAAGCCAAACGCATTATTTTAACAGAATAGCACTGGATGGAGACAGACACATGCACATGTCCTGTCTGCACTGCGTTTTTTTTTTATTAGCCAAATATAAAATTAACAACAGCCATGAGCTCCAATAGCTCAGCAGTCAGCTTCGAAACAGAAATTTCCAGTTTGAGGTCAGCTGTATGCTCTTGTAAAATTTTACAGGCCTGCTTAAAGAAGAGTTGGCACTTTACTAGAAACAAACTTTCCTAATTAATCAACAAATTAATAACCCCAGGTCTGTTAATGTTTCTCTAGCCGTTCGTGAGTTCCCATTAAAAGCCAAGCCGGTAAAGCCGGCCTAATGGCTACTGACATAAATCAATAAAAGGCCTGCAGTGAAAATTTTTCCCTCGCTGCGTTGACTAATCAGGGGAACTGTAAAAACACAATGTGTGCTCAAAGAGAAGTGACCTAGCTTGGTGTTAAAAGTTTTATACAGCCATCCAGTGCGAGTTTAAGCACTTGTCACATAACAAAACGTGAGATGGCAGCCAGAGGACGTATGCATTCCTGTTTTAGAGACCTATTATACTCTGGCCACAGGAAGGAGGGTGTTAACAGCTGGCTTGACAAGCTCCTGTCTGACCCTGAGAGGACCGGTGCTGGCAGAAGGCTCAGATGTAGAATTCCATTCGAGAGTGTTCTAGAGTATCTTTTAAGTGTTTAAAGGCTTTGTTCTGTCGTTCATCAAAGAGATGTTGGTGGAGTTTGGGGTTGGGGGGGTCGAGAGAGGAGTATGTCTGGAATGTTTGATCCAAGCCTATATTTAGTTGAGGTGATAGGAGAAGAGTTGGGAACAGTGGTGAAGTCGTCATCATAGGTAGGATGCTTCCGTCAAACTGAGAAGAAAGGAAAAGGGTTGGAGTGAGGGGTGGGATTAGGGTGGGGGATGGGATTGAGGTGGTGGGAATTCTTGGGTTTCAGTCACGTGACTTTTCTTAGCGATTTCACTTCCAGTGAAACACCTGTTGGTCAAGCAAACCAAAATGGCTGCCGTAGTTCAAACAACTAGCGATAACTTATCAGAGTACGCTCGTAATCTAGAAGCCACTGCTCGCTTCAGATATATTCAGAAGATTGCTATGTGCAATGGAATCGACCCCTACAGACTAGGAAAGAAGGATTTGTCATACGATCCCGAAAACTACCCTTCAGTCGAGTTCCCCGACATCACAATCATTGGCACCCCTGGTTAAGATGTGTTAAAAGCCTTAAAATGAATTCAATTTTTATTGCAGAAGCATAATCTCACACTGAAAATTATAGAAAAATGTAACCCTTAACTCAAGTGAATTTAAAAAAAAATCCCTGACTAAGAAATAATTATTTTTCATAAAATCACCTATTCCACAATTATTGGCACCCATAACAATTCCTAGAAAATAAATGTAATTGAAGCATTTCTGGCATTTCTGGCATTTCTACTGTAGTTTATAAAGTTGATCAGAGTATCTAGGAACCTTTTAATTAGTAATTCAATACAAATTAGTAATTCATCACATCCTGTTTCCCTGGGGTATAAATATGATGTGACACAGAGGCCTATTTCTCTTATCCACTCTTCAACATGGGAAAGACAAGAGAACACACCATTCAAGTAAGGCAGATGTGTGTCAACCTTCATAAGTCAGGCAATGGCTACAAGAAAATGGCCACTTGCCTACACCTGCCCGTATCTATGGTCAGAGGAATCATCAAGAAGTTTAAAACAACTGGAATAGTGGCAAACAAGCCTGGACGAGGATGCAAGTTTATCTTGCCGCCACGCACAGTGAGAAGGATGGTAAGAGAAGTAAAAAGTTCTCCAAAGCTCACTGTTAGAGAATTGCATCAAAGAGTAGCATCTTGGGGTCACAAAGTCTCCATAACAACCATCAGGCGTTATCTACATGCCAACAAGCTGTTTGGGAGGCATGCACGGAAAAAGCCTTTTCTCTCTTGCAAGCATAAACGTAAACGTCTAGAGTTCGCTAAGCGGTACTGGGACTTCAACTGGGACCGTGTGCTTTGGTCAGATAGAGCTTTTTGGCAACAAACACTCTAATACATCACAAAAGATGTGTATGCGGAAAAGCACCTCATGCCCACTGTGAAGTATGGGGGAGGATCGGTGATGCTGTGGGCCTGTTTCTCTTCCAAAGGCCCTGGGAACCTTGTTAGGGTGCATGGCATCATGAACTCTTTGAAATACCAGGACATTTTAAATCAAAATCTGGTGGCCTCTGCCTGAAAGCTGAAGATGGGCCGTCACTGGGTCTTTCAGCAAGATAATGACCTTAAACATGTGGCCAAATCTACACAAAAATGGTTCACCAGACACAAAATCAAGCTCCTCTCATGGCCATCTCAGGCCCCAGACCTCAACCCAATTGAAAACCTGTGGGGTGAACTGAAGAGGAGCGTGCATAGGAGAGGACCCAGGACTCTGAATGATTTAGAGAGATTGTGCAAAGAGGAATGGTTGAATATCCCTCTCTCTGTATTCTCCCATCTTGTGAAATGTTATAGGAGAATATTAAGTGCTGTCTTGTTGGCAAAAGGGAGTTGTACAAAGTATTAACATCGGGGTGCCAATAATTGTGGCACACATGATTTAATGTAAAATAATTATTTCTTAATGTGGGATTTTTTTCCCACTAAATAAATGCACTTGAATTAAAAGTTGGATTTTTCTCTTTTTTTCCATTGTTGTCCTATATTTAAAAAAAAATAATAATTTATTAGAAGCCTAAGAACATATCTTAATGAGGGGTGCCAATAATTGTGGAGGGTGCTGTATCTGGTGTTGCAGACATCCTTCTACACCGCAAAACAGATGAAAGTGTGGAAGAGTATGGAGGCTTACAACTTTTTTGTATGTGGCTGGGTAAAGGACCTCGGTATCAAGTCGCTGCTGAATGAATCCTGTATTGTTTTTGCCCGTGTAAGTATTTTTTTAAGCTTTTCGTTCACGTCTTTACAACGAAGTGCTGCAAGTTGAAGTGTAAACAAACAACAGTTCGCTTGATTCTCACTTGTGTTGGCTCTTATCTCTCAGCTAAATCATTCACAAAGATCATCAGAAACCCCTTTAAAGACCTGGATCTTAGTTAAACAAGACGGAGACGTGATCACGGCGCATTGTAACTGTACGGCTGGGGAAGAATTTTGTCATGACCTTCATGCATATGGACTTTGTGGGGAGTAAACTAAGAAACAGCTGGGGACTTTAGCACTTCGTGACTAAAAAAAGTCCCGTAAAATAATTACACATAGCAAGAAAAGTATTTGGAAAACACTAAGGACGTAGCTCAGAGGGAAATACAAACCTTTCACCAAGTGATCACTGCAAACTCGAGCACGCTTCGACTCGGCTCCCTCCAATTTCAGTAAGAGGTTCAAAAGCCACCTTTCTCGACGTCCTTTAGTGAAATCCTGTGTTCATTCACCCTTTTTTTATTAGTTCACGGGGAACCCTGAAGAAACTTTTATCAGTTTCACGGTTTGATCGATTCAAACAACCTAAAACAACGCAAGCGTAAGGCATTTTTCATTCGAGCAATGCACCTTCTCTGTACAAACACTTTGTCAACTGAGCTTTGGTAGACCACCAGCTAAAGTTTTGAATAACTAATAAGGCACACGTGACGTCACGTGAAACCCAGCAATTTTATACTTGTCTCTGACATATTGGCATTTGTATTTGGACTTGTCTTAGTCTTGTTCAATAGTCTTAACCTGAAGTTTGTCAAGAACTAATCCCCTCTTCTAGAGAACAGCCTAATCATTGGTGCAATGCAAAATGAAGCCAAGTAGTTGAAGTAAAAGCATGCCCCACCCCTATAAGAAAAGATGGTTTTGGTATTTATGCTCTCTATATCTCAGGTACTTCTATGCTGCTAGTGGTGTTTATGCCCTACTCAACACACACCACCCACTACATCACTGTCCTGTTTTATATTTATTGTATTGTCCCATTATTTGTATTTATTGTTCTCTCCACTTTATTGTATTTATTCAATGTGCTGTCTATTATGCACTGCCACTTTGTCGCCCTCAATTTATGTACTACATGGAGTTGATTGTGAACACTGCTATCTGTTATTGCTGTAATCTCACACCAAGGCCTTGGAGAACATGCTTCCATTTTACAACTAACATGTACTTGGATATAACTAGAATGGCAATAAGAACTCTCTAAACTCTAACCTAGCTCTAAAACTCAATCCTGTCTCAGTCTTGCTTTCATTTGGACCCTATCTGCACTTGGCCTTGACCCCTTTAAGACTTGGTCTTGACTATGTCTCAGCTAGTCCTGGTCTTAGACCTGTCTCTGACTTGACAATGGTGGTGTTGACTAAAGACCTAAAATATCAAACATATAAGACATATTTAAGAGATTTTTTTTAAAAAAAGAAGGAAATAAATAAGCTCTCAGAACCGATACATGTTCAGGAATCTTGGACAGCGCTTTGACAGTGTTTCTTAGGTGACATGGTTGGTCTTTTTGATATGTGTGGCCACAAAATAGCTAAATTGTGGCAACTATTATATTTTAAAATGAGTGCGCTATGGAGAAATTACTTGAATGAGATCATTGTGTCTACAGGAACAACAGGAAAGCACAGTAAAGCATGGATGTGATTGATAATATGACATTTTAGCATCCAGTAATGCTTTAATGTTGTGACATGGATACCATTAACTAATGTCACCTTAAGTAAATTCTCATTCAGTCGACTTTTTCTTGTTTTGATCAAATAATTAGGCCGTGTATGTACAGTGTGTATGTAAAAATTTAAGTTACACAAGTTGTGGGAATAGGATACTTAAGTTTATGGCGGCGGCACGGTGGTGTAGTGGTTAGCGCTGTTGCCTCACAGCAAGAAGGTCTGGGTTCGAGCCCCGTGGCCGGCAAGGGCCTTTCTGTGCGGAGTTTGCATGTTCTCCCCATGTCCACGTGCGGGTGCTCCGGTTTCCCCCACAGTCCAAAGACATGCAGGTTAGGTTAACTGGTGGCTCTAAATTGACCGTAGGTGTGAATGTGAGTGTGAATGGTTGTCTGTGTCTATGTGTCAGCCCTGTGATGACCTGGCGACTTGTCCAGGGTGTACCCCGCCTTTCGCCCGTAGTCAGCTGGGATAGGCTCCAGCTTGCCTGCGACCCTGTAGAACAGGATAAAGCGGCTACAGATAATGAGATGAGATGAGAAGTTTATGGCTTCAAAATGGCAACTTGTAGAGTCAATATACAACTACACTGCCTGGCCAAAAAAGAGTGTTCCCAGGTAAAACAAACCTTGCCCGGCCTTTCCAGTGACCTTCACCTTCACCCAATTACCCCCAAAATTTAATCAGGTAATCTACAGACCATTGCCCACCTACCCTGAAAATTTGAAGTCAATTGGTGCAACCATCTAGAAACTAGACAGACAGACAAACAAACCACACTGATTACAATACCTCACCCTGCTTACTCCGTCGCGGGCGAGGTAAAAATAAATAAATAAATAAATAAGTCACACACTCTAATATTTCTTTAGACCACCTTTAGCTTTTATAATGGCACTCATTCCCCAGGGAATTGTTTCAACAACCTACAACATTTATTTCTGTCCAGTGCTGCTTTAAATTTTCATCTAGATCTTGTACTGATGATGGGAGAGTCGAACCACTTTGTAAAGTCTTGAGCACATCCCAGAGACTTTCAGTGGTGTTAAGGTAAGGATTCTGTGGTGGTTAATTCATGTGTGAAAAGGATTCATCATGTTTCCTGAACCACTCTTTCACAATCTGAGCCTTAATTTTATGCCCGTGACATCAGGGAAGAAAATAATCCATTGATGTGATAACCTGGTCATTCAGTACCTTCAGGTCATTAGGTGACTTGTGGGTTTTTTTTGCCACATAAGCTATGCCAAGGGGGAAGCCATGTCCTAATGGTTAGAGAAGCAGCTTTGGGACCAAAAGGTCATGGGTTCGATTCCCTGGACCAGCAGGAATGGCTGAAGACCTTTTGAGCAAAGCACCTAAAACCCATCTGCTCCCCGGGCTGCTCTGGGTATGTTGTACGTTGCTCTGCATAAGAGCATCTGCTAAATGTCATTAATGTAATGTAACATCATGTTGCTGAGCCTCGATGTGACCAACTGAAGCAATCGCAGATCATAACACTGCCTCCAGAGGCTTGTACAGTGGCTACTATGCATGATGAATGCATCACTTCATGGGCTTCCCTTCTTACCCCGACACACCCATTGCTCTGGAATAGGGTAACTCTGGACTCATCAGACCACATGACCTTTTTCCATTGCTCCAGAGTCCAATCTTTATGCTCCTTAGCAAACTGAAGCCTTTTCTTCTGATTAATCTCACTAACAAGTGGTTTTCTTATGGACACACAGCTGTTTAGTCCCAATCCTGTGGGTTCTCTTCACATTATCCATGTGGAAATGCTCTTACTTTCACCATTAAATGCAGCCATGCGTTCTACTGTCATTTATTTTTTATGATTTGACTTCACCAAGCGTTTAAATGATGTCCGATTATGGTCAGTCAAGATTTTTTCCAACCACATTTCTTCCACGAAGTTGACAGTTCACCATGATGCTTCCAGGTTGTAATGATGCATTGGACAGTTCTTTACCCAATTCCAGTAATTTCAGTAATCGCCTAAGTTATTTTCTTTGCTTGATCCAGTCCAATAATTTGACCCTTCTGAAACACAGACACATCTTTTCCACAGTGACGGCATACACCTTACGACACAGTTGTTTAAGAAATAAGAAGCTACTCGCAGCATCAGTTCGGGTTAAAAGAATCATTGCCAGCTGCAACATACTAATCACTGCAGTAATTATCCAATCAAAGACTCTTAAAGGGATCCTCCAGCAGAATTATCCTCAAACTTATCTGAAGTAAAAGTTGTCGCAGATTTCAAAAATCAAACTTTCATTTTCCGAGACCAAATAGTGTTAGAGAAAAATGTATTTTCTTTACAATGTCAGATGGGCTTCCTGTGGTAGTGGCGTATGCGATGATGTCAGGTAGTGGTCACTTGGAGCAACCCAGCTGTTTATATTCTCTGTTTACATCGCAGTTTTGCTCATTTTACAAGTATTTTTACCAAATTTATCAATTTTTAAGTAAGTATGCCTCATTGTGTACCAAGCTTGTAGTATTCAAGTCCAGGACTTGGACTCGAGTCCGACTCGTGCCCTAATTTTAAGGACTCGTGGCTCAACTTGGACTTGAGCACTGATGACTTGGACTTGGACTCGCGCATTAACTGCATTAAGACTTGTAAATTGGAGACTCGGACTCTGATTTTTTCTTTATTTTTTATGTTACATGCCATAAAATTCGGCACAAGATATTTATATCTACATTATTTTTTGTACTAATTTCGTGCGAGTGTCACACCTGTGTGCCTTGGCACATGCATCAGATAGACTCTCAGGTGTGCTCCGGACAGCGCACGTGCCAAACGGACTCTCATGCACACGCCATAAACAACTTGCACCTGCACAGAATTAAGGCACAATCAGTGCGCCGATATAAAAACTGTGAAAACACAATTACTTTGCGAAGTATTGAGTTGCGTTGCTGACACATTACTGAGCCTTATTTCCTTGTTTGGTTACTTGATTTCCTGTTTCTCGTCTTTGAGTCTGCTGAGTCTACGATAGCCTGTTTGTGCCTCGCTCAACCTATTTCCCATTTAACTGTTTTACAATTTTGCCTGCCGTTCTGGACTGTTTATCTGTCTGTAGTTGGATTAATAAACACACCTTCTGCACTTACATCCATCTCCCAACCATCTCTGACAGAATACTTCACACTCCCTGATAAAGAGAAGCACATTCACCTGTTCATACATTATGTTCAGGAACGGACTAATGTTAATGGTGCTAAAACAGTGACCGTCAAATGGTGCAATTGGAGTCTTGTTCTTGGACTCAACTTGGATCAATAGTGGACTTGACTCGATTTTTTTTTAATGATTTGGACTTGACTTGGACTTGAACACTGGGGACTCAAGACTGGACTTGGACTCGAGGTTTTGTGACTCAACTACAACACTGTTGTGTAGCATATACACTACCATTCAAAAGTTTGGGGTCACCCAGACAATTTTGTGTTTTCCATGAAAAGTCACACTTTTATTTACCACCATAAGTTGTAAAATGAATAGAAAATATAGTCAAGACATTTTTCTGGCCATTTTGAGCATTTAGTCGACCCCACAAATGTGATGCTCCAGAAACTCAATCTGCTCAAAGGAAGGTCAGTTTTATAGCTTCTCTAAAGAGCTCAACTGTTTTCAGCTGTGCTAACATGATTGTACAAGGGTTTTCTAATCATCCATTAGCCTTCTGAGGCAATGAGCAAACACAGTGTACCATTAGAACACTGGAGTGATAGTTGCTGGAAATGGGCCTCTATACACCTATGGAGATATTGCACCAAAAACCAGACATTTGCAGCTAGAATAGTCATTTACCACATTAGCAATGTATAGAGTGGATTTCTGATTAGTTTAAAGTGATCTTCATTGAAAAGAACAGTGCTTTTCTTTCAAAAATAAGGACATTTCAAAGTGACCCCAAACTTTTGAATGGTAGTGTAAATGCCAAGAGTCATGCTAAAAAGAAAGCACAAGCTGGAACTAGACTGCATTTCCACAGAGAAAACGCAAAGTGTGCTTGATCAACTGTAGCAAAGGGTCATCGACAGAAACTGGATCAGACATGAGACTTTACGCTGGAAAATCTTTTTTTCATATGATCTACAGAAAGTGTGTGTGTGTGTGTGTGTATGGCTGCGTACTCTAGAATCTCGGTTTAAAGTGGCTCAACTCGCAGCACGACATGACACTTCATGCTCTAATTTTTTAATCTTTTAATTTTTTTTAACATGATCTACAGCTGGTGCTGGGTAAATTAACAGAGTGTGTGGCATGGTTTAAAACAGATTTTACGGTGTGTAGCCACACACACTACACTATACACACTACACACACTTTGCCACTCATATGAAAAAAAAAGATTTTGCAGCGTAAGGTCTCATGTCTAATCCAGTTTCTGTCTGTGACTCTTTGCTACAGCTGATCAAGCACACTTTTGGCCCTTTTCCACTACCCTTTTTCAGCTCACTTCAGCTCACTTCAGCCCGACACGGCTCGCGTTTCGACTACCTCAGAACAGCACGACTCAGCTCGCTTCAGCCCTACTCAGCACCCAAAACTCGCACGGTTTTGGAGTGGGGCTGAAGCGAGCCAAACCGAGCCGAGTGGGGCTGGGGGCGTGAGGAGACACTCCCCTGTGCACTGATTGGTGAGGAGGAGTGTCCTCACATGCCCACACACGCCCCGCGAGCACGCTGGGATCTGTCAACACCGTAAACCCGGAAGAAGAAGAATTACGAATTACGAGAATTTCTGAAGCCTTATGCGCCTCGCCTCATCTATACGCTCTTGCCAGTATCTGTTGGTGTTGTCGGTGACAACAAGCCACAGCACCAAGACCAGCAACACTAACGACTCCATGTCCTCCATGTTTATTGTTTACTATCCGGGTCGTGAGACTACCGCTTAAAAGGTCACTGATGTCACTGTTTGCGCCGCCTAACGACATCACGTGACGTCCACCCACTTTCGCTAACTCCACCCAATGTGTCCACCCACTTCCAGCCAGCATGGTTCAGCGCGGTTGTAGTCGAAATGCAACTCCAACAGCCCCACTCAGCTCGACTCAGCCCAACTCAGCACGGCACGGCTCAGCCCGACTCAGCCGCGTTGGTAGTGGAAAAGCGGCATTTGTTTTCTCTCTGTGGAAATGCAGTCTAGTTCCATCTTGTGCTTTCTTTTTAGCATCATTATGGCATTTATATACTACACAATGAGGCATACTTATTTAAAAACTGATAAATTCAGTAAAAATACTTGTAAAACGATCAAAACTACGATGTAAACAGAGAATATAAACAGCTGAATTGCTCCAACCGACCACTACATGACGCCATCATATACATCACCACTGCAGGAAGCCCATCTGACATTTTAAAGAAAATTCACTTGTCTCAAACACTATTTGGTCTCTGAAAATGAAAGTTTGATTTTTGAAATCTGCGACTACTTTTACTTCAAATAATTTTGAGAATAAATCGGCTGGATGATCCCTTTAAGTATTTGCTTATTTAACACCAAATGCCAACTTTTTTTGGCCAGGCACTGTATTAAGTCGTAGTCACGGCCTATTTCAAAAATAACCACCATGTCAGCTGAGCGACTCGACATGTTTCCACCAGTTTGACAAACTGTTATATAAAAGTGAAAAATTCCTAAGGCACAGTGTAAAAATAATAACAACTCTAGAGAAGTTTACTTTTACCTTTGTGAATGCCCTAAAAAAAACAACAACTAATCCTCCAAGTCATGCATAGCACGGAAGATGAATGTCTCTTTATTACTTTTCACTGTTTATTCAGAGCGTGTAGTGTTAGCATTAGCATTAGTCAGGTAGCTTCTTGTCAGTCTGTCAGTATCCCGCTTTTGTTCCTGCTCTGACCGTAAACCCACGGTTGAGGTACTTCACTTCGCTTTGTTTTTTTAGCAATAATCTTTACAACCCAATGACAGAAAGGAAAGTGATTTCGACAGTCCGAGAACGTGTCATTCACAGTAAGAGAGCATGAATTGAAGATTACAGAGAAACTCCGAAGCAAGCACAGGCACTGTGTGTTAGTGTTATAATGGGAGTGTGTGATTAAAGAAAGGATTAGTTTCCAGGATCAAGGATGTGATTCGGCTTGTTTTTGTCCTCTAACATTCAGTCGGGTTCCTTTGGTTAAAAAAAAAAAAAAAAATCATACAAAACCAAAGTCAAGTGGTGTGTGTGTGTGTGTGTGTGTGTGTGTGTGTGGTAAATTAGAGGATACAGTGATCAGTAAGTAGCCTGCTGGGTGTATGTCCGGGTTCTCTCAGAATACTACAGATAAGAGGTGAAAGGCTGAGAGAGTGAGAGAGAGAGAGAGACAGAGAGATAGTGAGAGAGAGATAGAGCGAGAGAGAGAGGTGTTTTGTCCGTGTTAATTAAAAATGGCCTGGTGAGCTCTACAGTCAGCCCTACTAATCAGGACTTTGGCCACAGTGTTATTGCTGTACAATTAAATAGGACAGTGTGTGTGTGTGTGTGTGTGTGTGTGTGTGTGTGTGTGTGTGTGTGTGTGTGCATGCGCATGCGTGTGACAATAAAAATTACATACACTGAATACAAAAACAATAAAACACAACAGATCGTCCTGTAAATTAAAGGAATTTAATCAACAGCATGTTCATCAACCTGAAGTTGATTACTTCCCAATTTCAGCACATCCTGCAGTGTTTTATTCCTCTCACACCGCAGCACTGTGCCGAGTTTAACATTTTTCCATCTATTAAAGAACGACACTTTGTATATTTTGTCTGTTTACAATAACACAAGTTAGTTCTTGTTATTGACTTGTAACTTGTGTTATACAGCTAGAAACACTCGTTCCCTCATGACCGTCTGTTTTATTCATCTAATATTTTACTGGTACTCCTAACAAACTCAATTAGAGTTTTGTGTCGAATGCTAATGCTAAAAAAAATAAAGAAAGGAAATCACACATCTGTCCTCCTGTGTGTAAGACATGTGTATGGCGAAGTCTCTGGCTTGTGTATAGTAGACGGGGAATCATGACTTTATGGTAAAATATGTGATTGTCCATGATTGCTGATACATTTAGGCACTGAATTAGGAAAGCAGCACTCAGTGGAAAAGCTAATACACAATCCTTTATTGAATGAGAGACAGTGAGAGAGTGAGAGAGAGAGAGAGAGAGAGAGAGATGCTGGAATGTTCCATTGGGAGAGAGCATTATTTACCTCTGAAATCCCATCCTCTCTGTCCTGCTCTTACACTGCTGAAGGCAGTGTGTGTGTGTGTGTGTGTGTGTGTGACAGAGAGACAGAGAGAGAGAATCTCAGTGTACATCATCACACCGTGGCCTCTTTCCCTGCAGCCTCCTCCAGAGCATCAGCGAACCTTTCACCCTGAACACACTGTGGGGGAAACGTGCAGCAGATCTCACTCTCCTCTCCTCTTTTATCTTTCCATCTCCTGTCATGTCCTACACTCTCCTTTCCTTTCCATTCCTCTTCTCTTCTCTTGCAGTCTTCTCTCCTCTTTTGTCTTCTCTTCTCCTGTCTTCTCTCTTGTCATTTCTTGTCTTTTGTCCTTCTCTTCTCTTTTTTGTCCTTCCTTCCTTCCTTCCTTCCTTCCTTCCTTCCTTCCTTCCTTCTCTTCTCTTCTGTCCTTCCTTCCTTTCTTTTCTTCTCCTTTTGTTTCTCTTCTCTCGTTTGTCCTTCCTTTCCTTTCTTCCCTTCTCTTTTGTCCTTCCTTTGTTCCCTTCTCTTCACCTGTCTTCTCTCCCCTTATGTCCTTCTTCTCTTCTCTTCTCTTCTCTTCTCTTCTCTTCTCTTCTCTTCTCTTCTCTTCTCTTCTCTTCTCTTCTCTTCGCTTCTCTTCTCTTCTCTTCTCTCTTTTGTCCTTCCCTCTTCTCTTCTCTTCTCTTCTCTTCTCTTCTCTTCTCTTCTCTTCTCTTCTCTTCTCTTCTCCTGTCTGCTTCCCTTCTCCTGTCCTCTTCTCTCCTCTTTTGTCTTTTTGTCTCCTTTTTTTTCTTCTTTTGGACATAAGTATCTAAAAAAGTGAATAAATAGTATGATGTGCTATTCTTTACTCAATAATAAAACAGTTCCTAAACGGTTATGGTATTAGAGGAATAAAAGACTGCGGGTTGTTCCGTTATTGGGAAATAATCCATCACTTCAGAGGTGTCCCAGTAATTCTGCTTCATCACCACCCCATCACTGATTATTTTCCTATAACACCATGATTACAAGTGTTTTATTCCATACTGATCTTAAAATAACAATTGTGTCCATGTATATGATCAGGTACTGAAGTCAGCGTTTGTCTGCTTCATCTTTCAGGCCACACTGAGGGTTTACAGGACGAGCGGATGTGCAGAGGATGGTGAGAGGAGAGATGAGAGGGCCACTCAGGGTGATGAGGTACAGCTCAGGGGAGCATCAGCACTATTATCACTATCACCAGCTCACTACCACAATCTGACTGTGTTTCAGCTCTGCAGCTTGGGGAGGGAAACACCTCCAGCTTCTCATTCAGGGAGGAATAAATGACGAATAAGTGTATTTGTGAGAGAGAGAGAGAGAGAGAGAAAGTGCAAAAAGTGAAATAATTAGATAACAGAGGAAAACACACACATAAGCTCAATCCCGAAAGCTTATAAATCTCTATAAGTGGAGCAGCCATGCTCGTTGCGTTACCTTGCTGGTCAGACAGAAAATGTTGCCAGGAGCCAGAAACAAATTTTCTGCATGTCAGGCAGGAAATGTGGCGTAGTCACTGAGCACAGCGCACTCTTCAATTTGCCATCATAGAATTGAAAGTTTTATTACCAGAAATAGCTCTACTTATCATGATAAATGAAAATAAATAAATAAATAAATAAGCAAAGCAAAAAAAAAAAATCATAAAGATGTACGCCTTTGCGTGTGAACAAAATGTTGAAACGTTAAATTCCTTGTCACTCCTGGAAAAAAAAAAAGACGCTACCCATAAGCTCATCTCTCTCACACACACACACACACACACACACACACACACACACACACACACACACACACACACACGTTGATTACCAAAATAAACAAACCACATGGATGTCTGTTTCGCTTTGAATTGTTCTGAAGCAACACAGAAATAACACCAACCCAAAATGTTTACTTTTGATAAGCTTATGATCCGTAACTTCCGAGCCAAGGGCACATGTGTGTCTGTGGTTGTGCACGTATGTGTGTGTGTGTGTGTGTGTGTGCGTGCACAGGCCAGGACATCGGTAGCGTAATGAGCTCAGCCCTTGTGTTACCATGTGTGTCACACTATTCCTGTCTTTACAACACACAGGCTCTATCATTACCATCTAAAAACAACTACTCTTTAAGCGCAGCAATGCACGTAACCAGGCATGGAGGCGAAAATGAGAGTGTTGTTTCCTGACTCCCAGTTTCCCACCCAGAGAAGGGGGTGTAAAGCTATGAATGTAAACTGTTTGCAGCCAAAGAGAGTCTCAAGATCAAAACAATTCCTTTTTTGTTCTTTTTTTTCAATATGTAATGAATACGGGCGGCACGGTGGTGTAGTGGTTAGCGCTGTCGCCTCACAGCAAGAAGGTCCTGGGTTCGAGCCCCGTGGCCGGCGAGGGCCTTTCTGTGTGGAGTTTGCATGTTCTCCCCATGTCCGCGTGGGTTTCCTCCGGGTGCTCCGGTTTCCCCCACAGTCCAAAGACATGCAGGTTAGGTTAACTGGTGACTCTAAATTGAGTGTAGGTGTGAATGTGAGTGTGAATGGTTGTCTGTGTCTATGTGTCAGCCCTGTGATGACCTGGCGACTTGTCCAGGGTGTACCCCACCTTTCGCCCGTAGTCAGCTGGGATAGGCTCCAGCTTGCCTGCGACCCTGTAGAAGGATAAAGCGGCTAGAGATAATGAGATGAGACGAGATGTAATGAATACCGCATTAAAATTTCACTTCGGACACCTGTACAACGTTCTTCATACTGTTCTTCTGTTATGTTGCCTGAGAATGTCTGCAGTAATTATGATCGGTTTGCATAAACATCACAGAGCTGGGCGTGTCTCCAGGACATTTGAAAGCATTTTATTGCTGGGTTTCAGTCACATGACTTTTCTTTGCGGTTTTACCAGAAGTGAAATAGCTGGTGGTCTAAAGGCTGCCGTAGTGCAAACAACTAGCGATAACTTATCAGAGTACGCTCGTAATCTAGAAGCCACTGCTGGCTTTAGATATATTCAGAAGATTGCTATGTGCAATGGAATTGACCCCTACAGTCTGGGGAAAAAGGATTTGTCATACGATCTTGAAAACGACCCTTCAGTCGAGTTCCCCGACATCTCGAACTATCTGGTGTTGCAGACGTCCTTCTACACTGCAAAACACATGAAAGTGTGGAAGAGTATGGAGGATTATGAGTTTTTTGTATAAACAACAGTTGGCTTGATTCTCACTTGTGTTGGCTCTTATCTCTCAGGTAAATCATTCACAAAGGTCATCAGAAACCCCTTTAAAGACCTGGATCTTAGTTAAACAAGACGGAGAAGTGATCACGGCGCATTGTAACTGTACGGCTGGGGAAGAATTTTGTCGCGACCTTCATGCATATGGACTTTGTGAGGAGTAAACAAAGAAGCAGGTGGGGACTGTAGTGCTTCGTGACTAAAAAAAGTACCGTCAAATAACAACACATAGCAAGAAAAGTACTTGGAAAACACTAAGGCCATAGCCGAGAGGGAGATACAAACCTTTCACCAAGTGATCACTGCAAACTCGAGCACGCTTCGACTCGGCTCCCTTCGATTTCACTGAGAGGTTCAAAAGCCACCTTTCTCGACGTCTTTTTGTGAAATCCTGTGTTCGTTCACCCTTTTTTATTAGTTCACAGCGAACCCTGAAGAAACTTTTATCAGTTTCACAGTTTAATTGATTCAAACAACCTAAAACAACGCAAGCGTAAGGCATTTTTCATGCTAGCAATGCACCTTCTCCGTATAAACACTTTGTCAACTGAGCTTTGGTAGACCACCAGCTAAAGTTTTGAATAACTAATGAGGCGGATGTGACGTCACGTGAAACCCAGCAATTCCTCCAGTACGACTGCAATTTGGCAATAATAACAACTCATTAAAAGATTCCATATCACACTTTTTTATCCATCTAAAGTCACATTTATTTTTCATTTTTCTCCTTTTTTTGTGATTGTATGAGTTGATGTTTGTTATTTGTTTGAATGTTCTTTGTTGGAATGTTTTGTCCGCCAGTCGTGATGTTGCTCCAGACTCAGTTTTGGGCGTTGGTTCCCATCAGGCTTTGGACCACCATGTTCACAAGATGAGTTTTTTTCCTATCATCCTGCACTGTCAGAAATAGTGCTATAGTAGGAGTCCATTTCTGTCCCCCAAGGTACGATCTACACTAATGTACCCTCCAGAGCTCATTATTGGACCTCAAGGTAACTATGTGTACCTTTTTAGGGCCAAAAGGTACACATATGTTCCCAGTCAGTATATAAAGAGTACAAATAAGTACCTTAGAGGGCACTGCCCCAGCGACAAGCTGTTCTACCCCTAAAGAACTGCACTAGTCACCAGGGAACTAGCTCACTACAATGTGGGCATAGCTACCCTCAGCGAAAAACATCTAACAGACAAGGGCCAGCTCATGGAATGTGGTGGTGGTTATACCTTATTCTGGAGTGAGTGGTCGTAGCAGCACTGAATGGTGAGAGGCAGGCTGTAAGAGATTTGCTATAAAGTCCCACCTCGGTGCCCAGAAACTTATCAAACTCCCAGAGGGCATCAACAATCGCCTGATGACATTTCAGCTCCCACTTGGAGGCAGGAAGAACACAATGTTGATTAGTGCTTATGTTCCCACAATAGATGAAACACATCGCCAAAGCCCAGAAGAAACGAGCTGCAAGGAAAGCTCGAACTATCGTCACCCCCACTACAGCACCAACTCATGCATGTCCAACATGTGGGCATACCTTCAAAGCCCGGATTGGCCTCATGAGCCAATCAACCACAACCGCAAGCCACCAAATTGAAGTCATGGTCATCTTCAATCCTGAAGGACGAACATCATATCACATCACATCACATCAATCCTAAAGGTACAATAATGCACTTTATTTTCTGAGAGTGTGTATGTTACAAGACACATGTATCTTTCCTCAGTCTGTCATGTTATTGTCACATTAAATGTCTTGTACTGACACTGGAGCTGACACTCCTTCCAGAAAATGCTACGGTAAATAAGCATTTAGTTACATTCTTTCTTTCTTTTTTATGTGCAGTATCCTGAACAGCGCTGTTGCCTCACAGCAAGAAGGTCCTGGGTTCGAGCCCAGTGGCTGATGGGGGTCTTTCTGTGCTGAGTTTGCATGTTCTCCCCGTGTCCGCGTGGGTTTCCTCCGGGTGCTCCGGTTTCCTCCACAGTCCAAAGACATGCAGGTTAGGATAATTGGAGGCTCTAAATTGACCGTAGGTCTGAATGTGAGTGTGAATGGTTGTCTGTGTCTATGTGTCAGTCCTGCGATGACCTGACGACTTGTCCAGGGTGTACCCCACCTTTCGCCCGTAGTCAGCTGGGATAGGCTCCAGCTTGCCTGCGACCCTGCACAGGATAAGCAGTTACGGATAATGGATGGTTATTAGAACGAGACCGCCAATGATGGCGTAGCTCACTCCGGCCCCATCTAGTCCAGAAGGAACGCTCTAAAGTGGGCCACCTTGCGCAATAAATGTTGCAAGCTAAATACACTATATACAAGTGATATCCACCCTAGGAATACCGACCTGTTTGCTGGAAAGAATCCAAAACAGTGAGGAATTGACCGAGAAGAAGCAATTTTTGTTGAACTACTCATTAAGGTTTAATTAGTCCATAACTTCTTTAATAATTGTAATGAAGCAACTCTGGGTAGAAGTTATATGCACCCTATGTACCCCGACCTTCATGCCAGAAAGAATCAAAATCAGTGAAGAATTGAGGGAGAAGAAGCGATTTGTGTGGAAACTGCTTGTTAGGGCTTAATTACTTCATATCTTCATTATTAATTGCAATTATATAAATTTGGTTAGAAGCTATGTGCACCCCAGGGAGACCTGCCTTCCTGCCAAAAAGAATAAAAATTGGTGAAGAATTGAGAGAGAAGAAGCAATTTTCTTGAAATGTGGATGACACCGGACGGACGCCGGGCAACACGATGGTATAAACTCATCACCTGTGGGACGGATGAGCTAACAAGTGCATTAATATAAGCCTGTGATGTGTCTTGTAGCCAGAACTCCTGTTATAGAGGGGGAAAAAAAAATCAACAATCAACCAGTCAGGTTTGAGAATTCAGGAGAGCTGTAGAGCTGTAACTGTCACCTCAGGCCAATGTCCTCCTCTAACCTGTTCATCTTTCATCCATACTCTTTGTTCTTGTTTTCCTCTTCCATATTTTGGACTCCTAGACATTATTTACACCGAACTTTGTATCCTACATACTACGATATGACGCACAACCAATATTTGTCGAACGAAAGAAAAGAATAAAGGTTCTACACGGTGTTATCTGATCGCTACGGCTAATGTTAGTCCATGTCAAGCTACATTTCCCTTTTGAAGTGGAGAGCAGGAAACATCTCCTTGAGAGAGGAAAGGAAGAGGATTTTCCACCCACAGCGTCTGGACGCTGAACCCTTGGAGAATGAATACGCGAGTGTACTGTCCCTCCTGTGTTCTCCCTCTGTCCAACCCCAGGTGGTAAAATAAAGGATGTTTCCCACTGCAACAGGAATGGACGGAGAGATGAGGAGAGAGAAGGAGCGAGTGAGAGAGAGAGAGAAAGAGAGAGAAAGAAAGGTTATGAGAGGTTATAGAGTGTAGACTGTTCCTCTATCCATTCATCTGCTCCATGCTGTCCTCAGCATGGCCTTACACAGGAAGGACAAGACAAGACACACACAGGTTCTCTCTCTCTCTCTCTCTCTCTCTCTCTCTCGTTCCCCTCCACCCAAACAGATCAGGTTCGTCTTTTCTCCTGACTCAGCTCTCCAGAGTTGCTGACGGTTATTGAGAAAAACAAGCACAACCAAAGCTCTGTTCTTTACCACTGATTTATCTGGTGCTTTGTAATGAAGATAGATTTGAAAATGCATTTATTTTCATATTTTTTTTTTGTTCCTGCTGCACTAAAGATAGAGATCTACAGTTTAAAAATAAAAGTGTATTTTTAAATTCATGCCAAAACACAAACTTTTTTTGGTTGCTTGAAATGATGGTTTGCTTGACGGAGCATTAATCATTTCTGTTGGTGCCATCATTCCATAATTCCCACCAAAGTTAACATTCTGTCGAAAGACATTTATGATGAAAAAATAAAAATAAATAAATAAACAAAGTTTATTCTGTTTATTGTTCGGAGCAGTGCTTCTCGGTGAGAGAAGGGCTGTGATCAGCTACAGTACTGATTTATTATTTTATCACAGTACCAGCTCTTCTGACCGGCATTTTGTTTTGTTTTGTTTGTTTGTGTGTCTGTCTGTCTGTTTGCTTGTTTGTTTGTTTGCTTTATCACTATGTTGTGTCATAGGGTGTATCTTTTTTTTCTTCCAAAATTAGAAAGTGACATTTGGTATCGGAAAGGTGTTATATCAATTCAATGTTTCTTCTTCTTCTTCTTCTTCTTCTTCTTCTTCTTCCACTTCCTTTTCTTCTTCTTCCACTTCCTTTTCTTCTTCATCTTGTTCTTCCTTTTCTTCTTCTTTCTCCACTTCTTCTTCCTTTTCTTCTTCTTTCTCCACTTCTTCTTCCTTTTCTTCTTCTTTCTCCACTTCTTCTTCTTCCTTTTCTTCCTCTTCTTCTTCTTGTTCTTTCTTTTCTTCTTCTTTCTCCACTTCTTCTTCTTCCTTTTCTTCTTCTTCTTCTTCCTCCTCTTCTTCTTCTTCCTCCTTTTCTTCTTCTTCCTTCTCCTCCTCCTCCTCCTCCTCTTCCTTCTTCTTCCTTCACTTCTTCTTCCTTCTCCTTCTCTTCCTCCTCCTTTTCGTCTTCTTCCTTCTTCTTCTTCTTCCTCCATCTCCTCCTTCTTCTTTTTCTTCATCCTCCTCCTCCTCCTCCTCCTCCTCCTCCTCCTCCTTCTTCCCTCTTCTTCTTCTTTTTCTTGGATCAAAAGTTCTTCAGGAAACCAAAAACAGTTTTTCTACACCATTACTACATAACAAACACTTTTCAGGCACTTTCTTTTTCACTGAGCATGCACAGACTGTACACAGACCATTTTTCCACTTGACAGTTTATTTATACCATACAGTACTGAACAAAAGTCTCAGGCACATGTAAAGAAATGCTGTAGATCAAAAATGGCTTAAAAATAATGAAATTAAATGTTTCAACATTACAAAAAATATATATAAACAGTAATCAGTAACCCATAATAAATGAAACAAAGTCAATATTTGGTGTGAGACGACCCTTTGCTTTAAAACAATGAGTGCAGTTTTATGTGGAAATGATCTGTAGGTTTTACTGAGCATCTTCCAGAACCAGCCCCAGTTCTTCTGGACGCTTTGACTGTCACACTCGCTTCTTAATTGTGCACCAAAATACAGTAGCCTTCATTATGTTTTCTTTTATAATCTGAAAAGTGGTCGCTTATGGAATATGCTGCTCAGACACAAACATTTTTTTTCTCATCTCATCTCATTATCTCTAGCCGCTTTATCCTTCTACAGGGTCGCAGGCAAGCTGGAGCCTATCCCAGCTGACTACGGGCAAAAGGCGGGGTACACCCTGGACAAGTCGCCAGGTCATCACAGGGCTGACACATAGACACAGACAACCATTCACACTCACATTCACACCTACGCTCAATTTAGAGTCACCAGTTAACCTAACTTGCATGTCTTTGGACTGTGGGGGAAACCGGAGCACCCGGAGGAAACCCACGCGGACACAGGGAGAACATGCAAACTCCACACAGAAAGGCCCTCGCCGGCCACGGGGCTCGAACCTGGACCTTCTTGCTGTGAGGCAACAGCGCTAACCACTACACCACCGTGCCGCCCGAAAATGAACATTTGGACTCTAAAATGTTTTTGTATTGATTCAATGTAAATATTGAATTAAAAATAAAAGAAATATTTGATAGTAAGAAGGTATCTTTTTTTTTTAATTTTCAATAATAATAGCATTTTGCACAAATTGCTACTGTCATCTCACCGGTTTGTTTACATTCTAAGTTCTAAGTGGAAATGATTTTGTCGGACATTCTGTATAAAGTTTTTATTCATCGAATTAAAAAAAAAATGCTCTGTTTCTTAAAATCCAGTGAATGTGGATAGAATAAAACAATTATTCCACTCAATCTCATCGTACATGGATTATAGGCAACTTGGTGCTACGCGCCTCGTCAGCTATCAGCTCATGTAAGCATTTTTAACTTCCTGTCCAATTAGATTTCAAGTTAGAGTGCAAGCGAGAAAGAAACAACATGGAGGACAAGTCCTAGCAAAATGCGTCTTATTCAAGAAATGTATAATGTGTTGATTTGGAAATATTTCATCACTAATATTCCAATATTGTAATGTAACTAAAAATAAAAATGCGGCTACTTTGGTGAGATTCAAAGGTCCATATGTGAAGTGATGTTACATTTATCAGTACAGTCCAGTTACACTAGCAGCTCAAATGTTCTTACTTTTCCATCTCTAAATGCTACAGCAAAGGCAAACCAATCTCATGTTTATGACTTATGATAATCAATCTAATCCAGATAGGAAGCTGTACTAGTTTAGGGTGACCAGATTTCCCTAGTCTGAAACCGGGACACTTTTGCGCGCGACCATGCTCGTGCACGCACACCTTTTTTTTACGTAAACGTGACACTCAGAGAGGTGCTCTTATCATTTTGCTGAAACTCACATTTATCAACATCTCACATGAAATAAAACAAACAGGCATTTTGTTATCTAGTAGCATAGTGGTATACAGATCAGTTGGTCAGACAACAGATTTTGTAATGGCTGAGAATAGGCCAGGCTATGTCCATAGGCCAAATTTAAACTGATTTATTTCACCTGTTTGTGAGAACACCAAGAAGAATGCATATGCACATGTAGGCTATATCTCTAAAATTGTATGCACTATAGCATGAACTTAAAGTAGATATGTGACCTCAACATAGCCTAGGTCAGAATCAACCTTACTAACCAGTCCCCACAACTGAATGAATAAAGCAAGAAGATGTGGACAAAAGTGAACACTTTAATGGAAGGTACAACAAGTTGTTCAACACAGCAATACGGCCAAACTGTCAGAATGGTATGTTAAACAGAAACAAAAAAGAGACAAGTGATTTGAGAATATACACTCAAACAAAACAGCAATAAAGGAGGAGAGGGGCGACAGCCCGAGGAAAGCCCCCACAGGAGCGCACAGCATTTGCAACATATGGCCCTTTTCCACTACCCTTTTTCAGCTCACTTCAGCCCGACACGGCTCGCGTTTCGACTACCTCAGAGCGGCGCGACTCAGCTCGCTTCAGCCCTGCTCAGCCCCCAAAACTCGCACGGTTTTGGAGTGGGGCTGAAGCGAGCCAAACCGAGCCGAGTGGGGCTAGGGGCGTGAGCAGACACTCCCCTGTGCACTGATTGGTGAGGAGGAGTGTCCTCACATGCCCACACACGCCCCGCAAGCACGCTGGGATCTGTAAACACCGTAAACCCGGAAGAAGAATTACGAGAATTTCTGAAGCCTTATGCACCTCGCCTCATCTATACGCTCTTGTCAGTATCTGTTGGCGTTGTCGGTGACAACAAGCCACAGCACCAAGACCAGCAACACTAACGACTCCATGTCCTCCATGTTTATTGTTTACTATCTGGGTCGTGAGACTACCGCTTAAAAGGTCACTGATGTCACTGTTTGCGCCGCCTAACGACATCATGTGACGTCCACCCACTTTCGCTAACTCCACCCAATGTGTCCACCCACTTCCAGCCAGCACGGTTCAGCGCGGTTGTAGTCGAAATGCAACTCCAACAGCCCCACTCAGCTCGACTCAGCCCAACTCAGCACGGCACGGCTCAGCCCAACTCAGCCGCGTTGGTAGTGGAAAAGCGGCAATAGGCTACCCAACTCAGTACAAGAACAAAGCACAGGAACAAAGCGAAGGCGACTGTCAATCCACCCGCCCTAAACAAAATGCATTAGCCCTGCCTCAACCCACCGCTTGTGTTTAGCCGTTTTAATGTGATCCTGTACTGTATATCGGCGTTACCACCGTGGGCTACAAAGAAGGAACACTTACAGTGTGTGCAGTAGGCTTCGTGCGCATTGTTCTGCACCTCTCGGAGGAAGGGGTAGGTGCCCTGTAAGTCTTTGGAAAAGGTACATTTTCTTTTCGGCATAATTGCTGCGGCATTACTGCTGCTAGCTGCTAGACAAAGAACATTCGCGCCAGTTAATGTTTATTTTATTGTTGCATGGCAACACGTTCTGTTGTCTGGAATAATGTGGCTAAATAAACACCCATGCCACAGGGCCAGGGGGCAGTAACCAGGAAAGTTTGCGATTCCTGTCAATTCATCAAAATAGTAAATGCAGGTATTTCTCCGCTAATGATCCCCATGCTGCTCAGTTGCAAACGTCGCGAGTGGCGAAAACCGGGACATATCTGTGTCCCGACAGACTTTTGTCGGGACTCGGGACACACAACCCCAAATCGGGACTGTCCCGGTAAAACCGGGACGTCTGGTCACCCTATACTAGTTAGTTATGTGAAATCTCTGAAAAGTTTCCCTCATCCTCACTGAGAGAGAGAAAAAAATATATTGTGGAAGGAAGTCCAATACTGTGTACACTGCTATACATAGCAGACGCCCAGTTACGTAGATCTACCTTTAAAAAAAATTATGAAAAAAGAGACACACTAGCTTCATATTTATATCCTTATTTTCCCCACAAGCAAAATTACCTGCAGTCATCATATCTATTTTCAGCTCTGTGCGAATGCAGCCATTGTTCCAAGAGGCAAATGTTACTTTCATCATTTAGCCAAATGCTGTTATTGTGTCAGCGCGACAATGTGAGGAAGTCGTTAGTCAGGAGCTCTGGCAGACGGTGGGCAGACTGAACCTAGTGCCATACACACACACACACACACACAGATATCCATGAATCCAAAACCAAGCAATGTTTTGAAAAACAATACCGAACCCTCCATAGTGGTCTCGCACTCAATCAGTATCAAGTGTTACTGATTGACACGTGATGATTGCTCACATGTCCTCGCTTTTCATGATCAAGATACAAAACATAAGGCACACGGTCTCGAGTTAGATCCTAAGCTCAGGTTACTGTCTATATGAAGTCCTTATGGTTTTCTTTGGGTTCTATGGTTTCCTCCCGTCTCTGAAAATCATGCCTGTGTGTGGATAGACCGTTTGCACTTACGTCATGAAGCTCCCATGATGCTCTCTGATTTTGTTGTGCCCACCATCTTTGTGGTATAGCATCCATGGCGACCGAGGACAGTACATTGGCGAACTGTAATTTTTGCAAATATATCACAAATTGAGTAATAGTGACAAGGTCAGGTACAGGGAAAAGATAAAAGAATGTTCAGGGGTGGAGCTGTACAGCGATGTTGTAGAGTATGAAGACGATGTACGGATGTGGCCGAGAGTGAATTACACAGACATCATGACTTATCTGGTGTTAACTATTAGCTTCATCACTGGGA
This sequence comes from Neoarius graeffei, assembly GCF_027579695.1. NCBI lineage: Eukaryota > Metazoa > Chordata > Actinopteri > Siluriformes > Ariidae > Neoarius > Neoarius graeffei. Next base: position 45,647,459 of record NC_083595.1, on the reverse strand, counting down.
AACAGATGAAAGTATACAAAAGTTTAGAGCAAGTTTACTGTAGGTTCCTGATGTGGGCAAATGTTACACAAAACACAAACCAAAAAAACCCAACCTAATTATTGACATCTTCTAAAGCCTAGGTCACAACCGGACGTACGATTTTTTGGCCGTGCGATTTTTGGCGTTTCCCAAATCGCCGCATTTTTTTTTTTGTTCGTGGAGAAAGACGCACGTTGACCATAAGTTTGTCTTGCAACCTGAAAAAAACGTAAGTGCCCGTAGAGTTTGTTTGACATGACAAAGAACCTCTGCGGCCAGTCTACGGCTCGAAAATCAGCACATCACACGCGCGCCCTCCGTGCGTTTCATGCGCGCCCTCCGTGCGTTTCTTGCGTTTTTTGCACGTAGACCGGCCATAGGAGCACGTACGGCCGGTTGTGACCGAGGCTTAAGGCAACATTTTACTGAGCTCAACTACCTACATTTTACTGCGGCTTTGTGCTCTGCATTTGTCAAGTCAAGTTTATTTCTATAGCGCTTTTAACAATAGACATTGTCCCAAAGCATCTTTACAGAATTTTAATGACTTTAAACATGAGCTAATTTTATCCCTAATCTATCCCCAATGAGCAAGCCTGTGGCGATGATGGCAAGGAAAAACTCCCTCAGACGACATGAGGAAGAAACCTCGAGAGGAACCAGACTCAAAAGGGAACCCATCCTCATTTGGGCAACAACAGACAACATGACTATAACATTAACAGTTTTAACATGAAGTCAGTTTCGTTGATGTTATAAACTCTTCATTGATGGAAACTTGAGTGTAAAACTGTTCATGACAATCGCAGTCCTAAAGTTAGCAAGTCAGCTGTAGTCCTCAGCCATAAAAGTAGTGTTGCACCGATACCAGTATCGGGCGGGGCCCCGATCTGGCACTAAAATGGTGGTATCGGTATTGGCGAGTAGCAAGAAATAGGGCGCCGATACCATTTACTGATGCTAGTATGACACTTGAACGCAGCCTTCTCTCTCCCGACTCTCACTACACTCTGTGTTGTGTGATCACACGTGATCACTGTGCATGCCTGCCAAGCACGCCAAGCAGCTATTGCTATTGACCTGCTCCAGACCAATGAGAGCGGGCCAATAGCCGCTCTTAACCAATACAGGGGCAGCTTTTTCATGCGGAGGAAAAACAAACCACGAGAAGAAAATGTCGGCGGTCTGGATATATTTCAGCATAGAAACTCCGGCGAATACAATGGCTACATGCAAGATTTGCGGCCTGAAAGTTTCGAGAGGTGGAGTTAAATCGGCCAGTTTCAATACCTCGAACCTGATAAAACATTTGAAGACGAAACATGTGAACGAACACAAAGAGTTTGAGGTTGCAGCAACTGCTAGCAAGAGAAAGTTTATTGAACTATTGTCAGTCATCCATACCAGGTAGGCAATAAAAAGTTCTACTGGATTCACTTTGTATTAGTCTTTTTCCTGTTTCACAAAGGTAAGCAGCAGCCTGACAAAGCCATGATAGCAATGATTTTACATCCAAGTATGCAGCTCTTCATATATATATATATATATATATATATATATATATATATATATATATATACACACACACACATTTCAAACGGAGTGGTATCAGTATGGTATCGGTATCGGCCGGTACTGCACAGCCAGGTATAGGTATTGGGGCCAAAAAAATGGTATCGGTGCAACACTACATAAAAGCATTACTGTAAGTGTCCAGAGCATCTTCCAAGTGGGACTTTCAACTGTCCGTATGGGGCCGTCCTCTACAGGACCGATGTGATGAGACTCCGACCAGACATAGGGCATCAGGATGGATCAGGCAGGTCCGAGGAGCAGAAGAGATCAGCATCTCGATCCCAGGATTGACATGTAACTCAATTTGTAACTGCAGTATAAACTGGAGTAGCACTTACAGTATATCGCATCTTTATATATATTTTGTCTATGGTTCACATAAAAGGTAGAAATATAAACTTACCCTTTACAAAATGATCTGCATACTCATACTTGTACGGTACATATTTGTAGTTGGTCTCTTTTATGTCTGATCTATTCAGATTTGCAAGTCACTGTCTCTGTCATCTACGGGTTAGATCTTCCATTTGGGGTCTTTCTCGCATTTTAACAGTGGGCAAACTAAACAATCTGACTCCAGCCTTAGCAGAATTGTTTGAGCAGCCGATAACTGCGCAAATTTGTGGCGTTTCTTATTAAGGTACTTGTTGCTATGCATGTGTTATTCCACAAAGATGGTGGACACAGCTAAATCAGACAGGGTCATGGGACATGTGATGTCATGTGCAAACAGTCTATTGGTGATTCTAGATTGATCCTAGTTGTGAAAATGTGATGTTTTGCGATCTCATCCAGGGTAGACAGTATTCCCGGCCTTCCTCGGATAAACACTGAATGCACAGTGAGATTAGCCAGGATCAACGTCTTGCTCAAAATGAATGAATGAATGAATGAATGATTTTTTTTCTTTATTGTTTATTGCAAATATTGTACTTATAAATTCACATGGTATAATAAATAGTAATATAATAGAATGTGCAAGGGAGGCCTAAAGCCTATAGGCTTATATGCTGGCCTTCTTATATGGCGGCACGATGGTGTAGTGGTTAGCACGGTCGCCTCACAGCAAGAAGGTTCTGGGTTCGCAGCCAGCGAGGGCCTTTCTGTGCGAAGTTTGCATATTCTCCCCGTGTCTGCGTGGGTTTCCTCCGGGTGCTCCGGTTTCCCCCACAGTCCAAAGACATGCAGTTAGGTTAAAGCAGGGCGGCCTTGGGCTGAGATGCCCTTGAGCAAGGTACCGAACCCCTGACTGCTCCCTGGGCGCTCTGGTGTGGCTGCCCACTGCTCTGAGTGTGTGCGTGTGTGTGTGTTCACTGCTTCAGATGGGTTAAATGCAGAGGATGAATTTCACTGTGCTTGAAGTGTGCATGTGACAAATAAAGGTTTCTTCTTTTTAATAAAGGTTTCTTCTTATCAATTTAACGTAACACATTAAAAGTATACTAAACATCTTTAAATATTAAAAATACAAATCCAAGAAACAAATAACAAAATTAAATTAACCAAAAGATGAAAATTAAACTGTAGATGAATTTACAAAACAAACTTTAAATTTAACTATTCATGCATTAAAGCTTCTCATCTCATCTCATCTCATTATCTCTAGCCGCTTTATCCTTCTACAGGGTCGCAGGCAAGCTGGAGCCTATCCCAGCTGACTACGGGCGAAAGGCGGGGTACACCCTGGACAAGTCGCCAGGTCATCACAGGGCTGACACACAGACACAGACAACCATTCACACTCACATTCACACCTACGGTCAATTTAGAGTCACCAGTTAACCTAACCTGCATGTCTTTGGACTGTGGGGGAAACCGGAGCACCCGGAGGAAACCCACGCGGACACGGGGAGAACATGCAAACTCCGCACAGAAAGGCCCTCGCCGGCCACGGGGCTCGAACCCAGGACCTTCTTGCTGTGAGGCGACAGCGCTAACCACTACACCACCGTGCCGCCCGCATTAAAACTTAAGAAATTAATAGATAATCAAGAAAAAAACAAACAGATAAACAAGAAAAAAGAAAACTGTAAACTAGGAAACACTAACACGTCAGGTGGAAGTAGACACATTTTCTTTAATTACATGATTTTTTTTTAAACCAGTTTTTTTTTTTTTTTATTTCCACTCTACGGCCATATAAACAAAACCCCAACACTCCTCATTTCCCATCTTGCTCCACCCATGACTTCATCCATCAGCGCCTTTTCTTCTCAGGTCACACAACACAAACAATTTCAGTGGTTTGCTTTGATAAATATCTGTATTGTTCTGTGATTATTCATGGCACTCGGTGGCACTGGGATAGAACTCAGGGCGCTTCGGGTCATCACGTGTTGCTACATCACTGTAGCTTTGAGTACTGACTGAGACATGTAGAAATATGAGCTAATCCTCTGGGCCCTGCTTATTGTTATTATACTGTCATTATTTCTGTAGTAACCGGCGCCTGGATATGATTAATTGGAGACTATTAAAGGGAGGTGGATCTCTCCTATTGCATAACCGCAACAATGTGGATTGAATTTTACTTCACACACACGCACGCATGCATGCACGCACACACACACATGAACACACACTAGTTTTATTACCTAATTTGCTGTTTAAAATGACATGATTGTTTTCTTTTTCTTTTACACTTAATATTCTTTTAATCTTGACTTGGGCAGTAACCAAAATCAATAAACCAATATACTGTAATGTATACTAAAAGCTTTCTGTACTGTTGCTGTACAGACAAAACTGTAGAGATCAAAGAATAAAATGCTAAACAAATTATTATCCATCCATTTTCTAGGCTGCTTATTTGTCAGTGTTGTAGGGAAGCTGGAACCGGAGGAAACTCACACAGATACGGGGAGAACATGCTCTGAGCTCTGTACCGAAAGGCCCCAGTCAGCTGTGAGATTCAAACCCAGAACCTTCATGCTGTGAGGTGACAGTGATAACCACTACACCACTGTGCTGCCCTATTATTAGTTCTGTTACCTGAACTTTTCAAGAACACAATTTTTTGCTTTATTTCTTTTTTTTTTTTTGCTTGTTTGTTTCTGGGTCATTTATACTGTTATTAATTATATTACATCATTAGCACAAGCCACATTACAGTCAGAAATTACGCAGTTAAAAAAAAAATCAAACAAACAAAGCTGAAATTCTGTTTTCACATCAGTCCATCTTTCCATCCATCCATTATCTATACCATTTCTCCATCAGGGTCATGGGGAAGCTGGATCCAATCCCGGCTGACTCCGGGTGAGAGGCGGGGTTCACCCTGGGCAGGTCGCCAGTCTATCACAGGGCTACACAGAGACACATAACCATGCTATGACATCAATCCTAAACAAACAAATAAATAAATACTATTGTGTCAGACAAGTTTGAGATATTTAAATTGTCCCTCTTGTCACCTTGCATTTTTCTCTCCCTATTTCTTGATTTATATTATATTGTATCAGGTCCTATCTGATGCTTTTTAAATTTCAAACTTCATAGTCATAAAACTCATATCGTCTGTTTTCAGTGACAGTTCATACTAATTTACCAAAATACTTACTCTGAGTAAATCATAACGAGACCATCAGTGATGGCGTAGCTCACGCCGGCCCCGTCTAGTCCAGAAGGAACGATCTAAAGTGGGCCACCTTGCACAATAAATGCTGCAAGCTATATACACTATATACAACCCCGATTCCAAAAAAGTTGGGACAAAGTACAAATTGTAAATAAAAACGGAATGCAATGATGTGGAAGTTTCAAAATTCCATATTTTATTCAGAATAGAACATAGATGGCATATCAAATGTTTAAACTGAGAAAATGTATCATTTAAAGAGAAAAATTAGGTGATTTTAAATTTCATGACAGCAACACATCTCAAAAAAGTTGGGACAAGGCCATGTTTACCACTGTGAGACATCCCCTTTTCTCTTTACAACAGTCTGTAAACGTCTGGGGACTGAGGAGACAAGTTGCTCAAGTTTAGGGATAGGAATGTTAACCCATTCTTGTCTAATGTAGGATTCTAGTTGCTCAACTGTCTTAGGTCTTTTTTGTCGTATCTTCCATTTTATGATGCGCCAAATGTTTTCTATGGGTGAAAGATCTGGACTGCAGGCTGGCCAGTTCAGTACCCGGACCCTTCTTCTACGCAGCCATGATGCTGTAATTGATGCAGTATGTGGTTTGGCATTGTCATGTTGGAAAATGCAAGGTCTTCCCTGAAAGAGACGTCGTCTGGATGGGAGCATATGTTGCTCTAGAACCTGGATATACCTTTCAGCATTGATGGTGTCTTTCCAGATGTGTAAGCTGCCCGTGCCACACGCACTAATGCAACCCCATACCATCAGAGATGCAGGCTTCTGAACTGAGCGCTGATAACAACTTGGGTCGTCCTTCTCCTCTTTAGTCCGAATGACACGGCGTCCCTGATTTCCATAAAGAACTTCAAATTTTGATTCGTCTGACCACAGAACAGTTTTCCACTTTGCCACAGTCCATTTTAAATGAGCCTTGGCCCAGAGAAGACGTCTGCGCTTCTGGATCATGTTTAGATACGGCTTCTTCTTGGAACTATAGAGTTTTAGCTGGCAACGGCGGATGGGACGGTGAATTGTGTTCACAGATAATGTTCTCTGGAAATATTCCTGAGCCCATTTTGTGATTTCCAATACAGAAGCATGCCTGTATGTGATGCAGTGCCGTCTAAGGGCCCGAAGATCACGGGCACCCAGTATGGTTTTCCGGCCTTGACCCTTACGCACAGAGATTCTTCCAGATTCTCTGAATCTTTTGATGATATTATGCACTGTAGATGATGATATGTTCAAACTCTCTGCAATTTTACACTGTCGAACTCCTTTCTGATATTGCTCCACTATTTGTCGGCGCAGAATTAGGTGGATTGGTGATTCTCTTCCCATCTTTACTTCTGAGAGCCGCTGCCACTCCAAGATGCTCTTTTTATACCCAGTCATGTTAAGGACCTATTGCCAATTGACCTAAGAAGTTGCAATTTGGTCCTCCAGCTGTTCCTTTTTTGTACCTTTAACTTTTCCAGCCTCTTATTGCCCCTGTCCCAACTTTTTTGAGATGTGTTGCTGTCATGAAATTTCAAATGAGCCAATATTTGGCATGAAATTTCAAAATGTCTCACTTTCAACATTTGATATGTTGTCTATGTTCTATTGTGAACACAAAATCAGTTTTTGAGATTTGTAAATTATTGCATTCCGTTTTTATTTACAATTTGTATTTTGTCCCAACTTTTTTGGAACCGGGGTTGTACAAGCTATATATAGAAGCGATATCCACCCTAGGAATACCGGCCTATTTGCCAGAAAGAATCCAAAACGGCAAAGAATTGACCGAGGAGAAGCGATATTTTTTGTTGAACTGCTCATTAAGGCTTAATTAGTCCATAACTTCATTAATAATTGTAATGAAGCAAATCTGGGTAGAGGCTATAAGCACCCTAGATACCCCTACCTTCATGCCAGAAAGAATAAAAATCGGTGAAGAATTGAAGGAGAAGAAGCAGTTTTCGTGAAATGTGGAATACGCCCAACGGACGACACATGATGGCATAAACTCATCACCTGTTGGCTGGATGAACCAATAACACTAATGCTCATTGACTTCTGTCTTCATAATCAGCACAAAGTAATCTCAGATACACCATCAACCACCTAAACTCTGAATCAGACACTTTGCTGCTCTCTATGTGGACAAAATCAGCTCCGAGTTGGATTTTAGAGGGTTTTTAGAGGACTTCTCATCTCTGAAGTGTCGTTTGTACTCTGGCAGTGGCCTGGTATGCTACGCTGGGCATCTGATCCTCACCACATCTCCTTAATGAGGACACAGGCTTCATTTTTTAAATTTTTTCCCCTTGTATGTTTGTCCACTCACCCAGCCAAAGCCATCACACACTCATACATATTCCTGCACACTAATACACATCACACAGCTCTTGTTTTATCACTTAGACTGCTGTTTATAGGTTTGATAATTAGGAAGGCACTGTGATGTTTGCTTTAACATGTTTAGACACACAATAAGGCCTTGGTACTTGTGCATAAGTTGTAGATGGACTAAAAAAATAAAAAAAATAAAATAATAATAATAAAATACAAAAGTTTAAATCTTTCCTAAACTGAATTGAGCTATAAATGAAACAACAGAACAAACTATGTGGTTTTTTTTTTTCATTTTTCATTTTTTTTTCTACACATTGTGCAGATGTTTTGAGTTTTATTTGTCCATTCAAGAAACAGCATTTGGCTGATTCTGGATCTCAAGACATAATTAATAAATAAATAAATAAATAAAAATCCACTAAGTATTAAAGGAGTGAGCATTATACATGAATACGCCATGAAATATATATATATATATATATATATATATATATATATATATATATATATATCCTTCTACAGGGTCGCAGGCAAGCTGGAGCCTATCCCAGCTGACTACAGGCGAAAGGCGGGGTACACCCTGGACAAGTCGCCAGGTCATCACAGGGTATATATATATATATATATATATATATATATATATATATATATATATATATATATATATACACACAAAGTGGGGCAAAAAAGTATTTAGTCAGCCACCAATTGTGCAAGTTATCCCACTTAAAAAGATGAGCGAGGCCTGTAATTTTCATCATAGGTACACTTCAACTATGAGACACAGAATGGGGGGGAAAGAATCCAGGAAATCACATTGTAGGATTTTTAATGAATTAATTGGTAAATTCCTCAGTAAAATAAGTATTTGGTCACCTACAAACAAGCAAGATTTCTGGCTCTCACAGACCTGTAACTTCTTCTTTAAGAGGCTCCTCTGTCCTCCACTCGTTACCTGTATTAATGGCACCTGTTTGAACTTGTTATCAGAATAAAAGACACCTGTCCACAACCTCAAACAGTCACACTCCAAACTCCACTATGGCCAAGACCAAAGAGCTGTCAAAGGACACCAGAAACAAAATTGTAGACCTGCACCAGGCTGGGAAGACTGAATCTACAATAGGTAAGCAGCTTGGTGTGAAGAAATCAACTGTGGGAGCAATTATTAGAAAATAGAAGACATACAAGACCACTGATAATCTCCCTCGATCTGGGGCTCCACGCAAGATCTCACCCCGTGGGGTCAAAATGATCACAAGAACGGTGAGCAAAAATCCCAGAACCACACGGGGGGACCTAGTGAATGGCCTGCAGAGAGCTGGGACCAAAGTAACAAAGGCTACCATCAGTAACAACACTACGCCGCCAGGGACTCAAATCCTGCAGTGCCAGACGTGTCCCCCTGCTTAAGCCAGTACATGTCCAGGCCCGTCTGAAGTTTGCTAGAGAGCATTTGGATGATCCAGAAGAGGATTGGGAGAATGCCATATGGTCAGAGGAAACCAAAATAGAACTTTTTGGTAAAAACTCAACTTGTCGTGTTTGGAGGAGAAAGAATGCTGAGTTGCATCCAAAGAACACCATACCTTCTGTGAAGCATGGGGGTGGAAACATCATGCTTTGGGGCTGTTTTTCTGCAAAGGGACCAGGATGACTGATCCATGTAAAGGAAAGAATGAATGGGGCCATGTATCGTGAGATTTTGAGTGAAAACCTCCTTCCATCAGCAAGGGCATTGAAGATGAAACGTGGCTGGGTCTTTCAGCATGACAATGATCCCAAACACACCGCCTGGGCAATGAAGGAGTGGCTTCGTAAGAAGCATTTCAAGGTCGGGGAGTGGCCTAGCCAGTCTCCAGATCTCAACCCCATAGAAAATCTTTGGAGGGAGTTGAAAGTCCGTGTTGCCCAGCGACAGCCCCAAAACATCACTGCTCTAGAGGAGATCTGCATGGAGTAATGGGCCAAAATACCAGCAACAGTGTGTGAAAACCTTGTGAAGACTTACAGAAAACGTTTGACCTCTGTCATTGCCAACAAAGGGTATATAACAAAGTATTGAGATGAACTTTTGTTATTGACCAAATACTTATTTTCCACCATAATTTGCTTATAAATCCTTTAAAAATCAGACAATGTGATTTTCTGGATTTTTTTTTTCTCATTTTGTCTCTCATAGTTGAGGTATACCTATGATGAAAATTACAGGCCTCTCTCATCTTTTTAAGTGGGAGAACTTGCACAATTGGTGACTGACTAAATACTTTTTTGCCCCATTGTGTGTGTGTGTGTATATATATATAATGAGAGAGAGAGGGTACCATCTTTTATGTATTCGGTATGTATTCAATTCTTCTAAAAATTACTGATGTGAGTATTCTATTTGTGCTATTAGTGTTATTTGTGTATTCCACACAGCAAAGCACGGGTTTAACTTATGGCCCTTTTCCACTACCCTTTTTCAGCTCACTTCAGCTCGCTTCAGCTCACTTCAGCCCGACACGGCTCGCGTTTCGACTACCAAAAAACAGCACGACTCAGCTCGCTTCAGCCCTGCTTAGCCCCTAAAACTCGCACCGTTTTGGAGTGGGGCTGAAGCGAGCCAAACCGTGCCGAGTGAGGCTGGGGGCGTGAGCAGACACTCCCCTGTGCACTGATTGGTGAGGAGGAGTGTCCTCACATGCCCACACACGCCCCGCGAGCACGCTGGGATCTGTAAACACCGTAAACCCAGAAGAAGGAGAATTACGAGAATTATGAAGCCTTATGCGCCTCGCCTCATCTATACGCTCTTGCCAGTATCTGTTGGCGTTGTCGGTGACAACAAGCCACAGAACCAAGACCAGCAACACTAACGACTCCATGTCCTCCATGTTTATTGTTTACTATCCGGGTCGTGAGACTACCGCTTAAAAGGTCACTGATGTCACTGTTTGCGCTGCTTAACGACATCACGTGACGTCCACCCACTTTTGCTAACTCCACCCAATGTGTCCACCCACTTCCAGCCAGCACGGTTCAGCGCGGTTGTAGTCGAAATGCAACCCCAACAGCCCCGCTCAGCCCGACTCAGCACGGCACGGCTCAGCCCGACTCAGCCGCGTTTGTAGTGGAAAAGCGGCAATAGTGTGCTGTATAATTGTGACTGCACAGATTTCTGTACAGGTAGAGTATATTTTCCATATATTCTAAAAGAATGAAATTTACCTGATTTCCTGTATAATTTTAGATAGTAGACTGGAATGAGTGTGAGAGGAAGGTAAAAACCACCATGTCACAAAGATGTGAGTTATATAAATAAATACAATTTACCAAAATGGACTTGAGTAGTGGTTAGCACTGTCGCCTCACAGCAAGAAGGTTCTGGGTTCGAGCCCGGTGGCTGACTGGGGCCTTTCTATGTGGAGTGTGCATGTTCTCTCCGTGTCTCTGTGGGTTTCCTCCGGGTGCTCCGCTTTCCCCTACAGTCCAAAGACATGCAGGTTAGGCTAATTGGTGGTTCTAAATTGACCGTAGGTGTGAATGTGAGTGTGAATGGTTGTTTGTCTCTATTTATCAGCCCTGTGATGATTTGACGACTTGTCCAGGGTGTACCCCGCCGCTCACCTATAGTCAGCTGGGATAGGCTCCAGCTTGCCCGCAACCCTGCACAGGATAAATGGTTACGGATAATGGATGGATGGACTTGAGTAGGGCTAATATATTTATTTTTGTACGTTGTATATAAATATATTTAATGCGCTTATTTTTCTATGCAGTATATAAAGTGTGCAGTATATTTTGTATACAAATATAATTATTACTTCCTGGACATTGTCATCATAACGTGTCAGTGAAGAAAGTGGCAAGTTCCTCCTGAGGACACACAGAGAAAAAAACAAACAAACCTGTAGCAATAATCTACAAGATACAATTTTATCTTAGTATATTGTTTTTATACCTAAGCAAATGTATAATTAAAGAAAAAAGAGATAAAAGATGGAAAACTATGCTTTAGAGTTGTTTATTATTCATTCATTATCTCTAGCTGCTTTATCCTGTTCTACAGGGTCGCAGGCAAGCTGGAGCCTATCCCAGCTGACTACGGGCGAAAGGCGGGGTACACCCTGGACAAGTCGCCAGGTCATCACAGGGCTGACACATAGACACAGACAACCATTCACACTCACATTCACACCTACGGTCAATTTAGAGTCACCAGTTAACCTAACCTGCATGTCTTTGGACTGTGGGGGAAACCGGAGCACCCGGAGGAAACCCACGCGGACACGGGGAGAACATGCAAACTCCGCACAGAAAGGCCCTCGCCAGCCACGGGGCTCGAACCCGGACCTTCTTGCTGTGAGGCGACAGCGCTAACCACTACACCACCGTGCTGCCCTTGTTATTATTATTATTATTGCATGTAAGCAGTGATCCATTTCTCTTCTTTCAAAAATTAAAGAGCAACTTTGCTTTAAAGACTGCACAATTTTGCCCCACCAGCAAACATGACAAACACCACATCATCCATCTGGGGAAAAAATAATATATATATATATATATATATATATATATATATATATATATATATATATATATATATTAGGGCTGTCAAAGTTAACGCGATAATAACGCGTTAATGCGATCTCAATTTATTGCGATTAAAAAAAAATAGTGCCGTTAACGCAAATTCTAATTTGGCCCTGCAAGTCACCCGTAGTTCCTGTTGAGGCTTGTTGCGTGCTGCTTCAATAAGAGTAAGTGTGAGTGATGGAGAAAGTCATAGACATATAAACATAGACGCCGCCTTCTGCGTAGAATCATACGTCATCCTCGCCGCCATATTGGATGGGGCAAAGTGGAGATTTTCCACCCGTCTCTGGTATAGCGTCTAGACAGTAGCCGAGAATAAAGATGCCTCATTCATGTGCTGCGTTTAACTGTACCAACAGGTTTACCGTCCAAACGAGATCACATGGGATTACCTTTCACAGGTGAGACTGGAAAAATACTTTTCAATACTGTTCCTTCAGTCTTCAGGTTCCCAGCTCATCTCCACCGGGGGGGTGTAGAGTTATAAGCAGTGAGAATTAGATAATACAGTGCCACACTATGATGAACGTTTTTGAACGTATGATGAATGTTTTATTTTTGTTATCTGTTTTTTTCTTCTTTTATGTCAAATACTTCTCTTCAAAAGAAACTAATGAAGAGTAAAATAAAACATTTTTTTTATTTTCACAGTGATATGCACTTTATTTTTCATCCCTTGGTTTTCTCATCTAATATGGAAGTTATGGATGTCAGTGGCTGTGACAAGACGTGTTATGCTCTGCAATAAAAAAAAAAAAACATTGGTACAAAGCAAGCCCATTCACTTTTTTATGCTGATAAGAGAATTACAATGGTTTTTCATGTGACAAAAATGTGCGATTAAATTGCAATTAATCGCAAGTTAACTATGACAGTCGCGACATTAATCGCGATTAAATATTTTAATCGCTTGACAGCACTAATATATATATATATCATCTCATCTCATTATCTCTAGCCGCTTTATCCTTCTACAGGGTCGCAGGCAAGCTGGAGCCTATCCCAGCTGACTATGGGCGAAAGGCGGGGTACACCCTGGACAAGTCGCCAGGTCATCACAGGGCTGACACATAGACACAGACAACCATTCACACTCACATTCACACCTACGGTCAATTTAGAGTCACCAGTTAACCTAACCTGCATGTCTTTGGACTGTGGGGGAAACCGGAGCACCCGGAGGAAACCCACGCGGACACGGGGAGAACATGCAAACTCCACACAGAAAGGCCCTCGCCGGCCACGGGGCTCGAACCCGGACCTTCTTGCTGTGAGGCGACAGCGCTAACCACTACACCACCGTGCCGCCCATATATATATATATATATATATATATATATATATATATATATATATATATATATATATATATATATATATATATATATATATATATATATATATATATATATAAAAATCAGAAAACTAATTAGTGGGCAAAACTGGAGGAAAATAGGGTTTAAAATGTTGCATCCTTAAATTCTTCTTTTTTTCAGTCTTATGTGAAATATTTAAGCTTTCTATATTCTAATAAGATCTAAACCCATGCAAGTGTTTAGTGTTTTTGTTACATTTTTCATAAAATAACTTAAAGCTATCAGTGTTCACTCTGGCCGAGCCGTACATTACTGACAAGTGTGAGCTTATAAATTCACACTCGTGGGACCAAGGGACCTTTTTTTTTATATATATATATAGCCAGTGCTGACAAAAGCACACACCTTCTCTCTCAATCAAACCAGTGGTCTCAAACTCTCACACTCCCATCCTCATGATAAACAAGCCGGTGTATTTTCAGCCCGAGCAAATAAATGGGATTTAACTCCTATGAGGACCAGAGGGAGCAGGTAGATTTCCACAGAGCCGAGGGGGGGATAATCATTCAGCTGGGGCAGCTATTGAGAGAAAGTCCCCTGGTGTTATGACGAACACAAACACCCTTTTTTTTTTTTAAATGGAAACACACGGAGTGGGCAGAAAAAACCACCCCAGCATGGGTGAGATAGTAACTGGAAAAAAGGAGCAGGGGAAAAAGTGCCTTTATTGGGCTTTTCCTTTGAACAACATCGCTATAGATAGAATCGCAATTCACACTGGATTTGGCTGTTCCTGATGTAGAATTTCGGAAAATAGACCGCGACTTCAAAAGAAACCGAAATGGCAAAGAGTGGAATGTCAGCTAGCTATGTGTAACCCCACGACATGTTCCACTAATGTCGGAACAGGCGGAACATGAGATGGGTTTGGAAATGAATGGGTGTCTGCGGTATGAATGGAAGAAGGTGATCCAAGGCCACTGTGACACATAATGAATACAGTATTCAATCTTTCCTTCAAATTTCCACTCATTAGGGACTTTTCTTCCTGTTTAAATTCTTTTTTTTGTTTCATATTAATAGCAAAACATCACTACTGTCTTCTTATCCATATCCGTATCCATGTACACAGTGTAAAGCAGAAGGGAAGCGTCAGGGCCTTCAGAGAAGGCCCAAACATATCAGCATTTCAAATATTACATTTAATTTCTTTCATCATTTCATTACAATTATTCTCTTCTAATTTTCAATTTGGCCTCATTTTCTATCAAATTTCCTTTAGAAATGAAAGGGTTACTGTCCTGAAAACATTAAAATCGAGTTATCCAATGAGATTTGTTTGTTGTCTCTAGGCTGAGACGAGTTTAGAGCTGCTCACTCATTGGTTAGGACTTCATTGCCGGGACAGAAGGCCATGGCAGTGTATGTTTATGTAGGAACTGACAGATGAATTAACCAATCAGATTTTGATTTATAGTGGGGGGGACCAAACATTTATCACCCTAGACCATCTCAAAGGCCAACATGAGCTTAACCGTGAGTCAGCGCAATGAAGTCACCTTCCAGCCAATGTAGTGTTCATCAGTAGTGTAAGCGAATGCTAATAAAGCAGTCAAGCCAGTGCTATCGAGAGCAAGTAGCACAGGCTAACAACCGAGAAGCTAAGATTTCTGTCTTCAGACTCTTCTTTCACGCTGCACGCTTGCTACAGTATTTTCCACTCCTACTTAAGTATTCATTTCCCTGTGTAATTTGCTTAGTTACTTTTAAAATCAACATCGACAGCTACACACAACGGAGCAACCTGGCAGCCTGCCGCTAATCCCTTGCAAAATCCTTTGCCCTGTTGCTTTTTTGGTGTCTGGCTAAGTTTTGGCTGAGTTCAGGTCTAATAGTAACCATTCAGCACTGGTGTAAATAGTGTATAGATTCAACCTACTGCTCTACAGAATGAAGCAACCACAGGTCTAGCGCCCCTACTGGTTGGCTGCAGTGTAATATTTATCCCTGCCTATCCCCATGTGCTTCAACAATAAAATAGCCTGTTATCCATGTAAATTTTCTCATCTAAGCCATCTTTCCATCTTCAGGGTCTAATTTGAACACTTAGTTTTCTCTATGCTGATATCTGCACATTCTTTATTTCAACCCAGAAATTAGCTTTACTAGTTTATTCTAATATATAGTAAGAAGGCGTGGCTACACTTCAGAATGAAGTGATTGGCAGTCTTGGGGACATGTTGGACCTTGGTATTTGGAGAAGGAGACGGGTCTAGAAATGAGTAGGTGTACCTGACTTCGGCTCTTTTCTCTACTGCGCAAACTCTGGCTTCAAATTTGACAACATGGCCGAGTATTTTGGTTTTGTTTCTATAGAGCGGAAGGGCGTGGCAAAAGATTACATGCAAAATATTTGCAGCACCTTCTGTACAATGGATATTAACATCCAGTCATAGGCTACAACTCTCAAATTAATCATCTATATGGCATGTTCTGCACCAGAGAAATTTAACTACGCCCACCTCTATCACGACACTATTTATATTCATAAGTGCGATATATATATATATATATATATATACTGTATAATATATGATTTTAACTTGCCTATTTTCAAACCATGGAAATCCTCTGTAGTCCCTGTAGCCTAAAGAATTTGCAGTTTAAAGGGTGAGGTGATATAAACTGCTTTTACATGGGCACTTGCACCAGAACAAGTTGTTCCCGGAACAAGTTGCCCCGGTGCAATGGCCCATCTAAACACGATTTGTTCCAGAACAAGTTGACACCGGTGGGCACAACTTGCTTTCCTTTTCTGAGGTGGCTCAACTTGTTCCAGAACATCTTGCTCCAGGTGCAACTTGTTCCAGATCATCTTGTTCCAGGTGCAACTTGTTCCAGAACATCTTGTTCCAGGAGCAACTTGTTCCTGCTTACTGTCTAAACACAATCGGTGTCAGGTAGGAGGGCTTATACATGAGTAGTAGTGTTCATCCTGGTCATTTATCATCCGGACAAGACCACTTCACAGCAAATTCAGTGGTAAGTTCTTCATGAGTGCTTTTGCTTATCAAACTTTGCCTTCAGACTATGCTGTCAAGCAATTCCCAAAGCAATCACAGTGATAACTGGACTAAAGAGAAAGTTCTTACCATCATCAAGTTGTAGGAAGATGCAGATACCCAGCTGGATTTGGAGAAATCGGGCCACAATGAGGGGATTTACTACCGAATCACCGAGTGTTTAAACCGAGAAACAGGCAACAAGAGGGCAATAAAGCAAGTTAAAAACAAGCTAAAAAACTTAAGAAGAAATTACAAAATATGTAAAGACAATATCAAGTAAGTATACCCGCCATTTTGCTTCTGATCACTGATTTGCACATGCGCACTTTTGTGTTTACCTGTCTTCCGGGCTTATTCTATTTCCAGTCTGCCATTGATAGAGAGTGAGAATGTAAACACGAGGGAAAGTGGGCACAACTTGTTCCAGGGACAATTTGTTCCTGCTGCCCATGTAAAAGCAGCAGAAACAACCAGAGGCCTGGGAGTTTGAGAGTCCTGTGCAGTATCTTATCTTTTCTTAGCTGATCTGTTGGAGCCACTCTCCCAGTGTGGGGGTCCCTGCACCGAGGGCTCCTATCACCACAGGGACCACTGTTGTCTTCATCTTCCACATCTTTTCTAACTCTTCTTTCAGCCCCTGGTACTTCTCGAGCTTCTCAAGTTCCTTTTTCCTGATGCTATTGTCACTTGGTATAGAGAGCGTGCATGTGACGTCACAAGGTCACGTGATATTTGTTTATCTGCCATCTTGGATGGCATGGCCGCACATAGAACTTAGACGAACCCGTTCTAATTATCAAGTGTGTGTGAGTAGATCTTTCGAGAATGGTTATATCTTGTTCAGCATTTGGTTGTACCAATAGACAGGGCCAAAAGGAGGGCCTGTCATTTTATAGATTCCCCGCAGACGAGGAGAGACGCGCAAAATGGGTGTCCGCTGTGCGAAGAGAAAACTGGTACCCCAGTTCTACCAGCCGAATTTGTAGTGAACACTTCATATCAGGTAGGTGTAATCTTCTAATGCATTTATATCTGATATTGAATAATAATTCTGCACATATAAAGATAGCAGTGATTTGTGATTTTTATTTGTTTTTTCAGACAAACACATACATGGCGGCACGGTGGTGTAGTGGTTAGCGCTGTCGCCTCACAGCAAGAAGGTCCTGGGTTCGAGCCCCGGGGCTGGCGAGGGCCTTTCTGTGCGGAGTTTGCATGTTCTCCCCGTGTCCACGTGGGTTTCCTCCGGGTGCTCCGGTTTCAACCACAGTCCAAAGACATGCAGGTTAGGTTAACTGGTGACTCTAAATTGACCGTAGGTGTGAATGGTTGTCTGTGTCTATGTGTCGGCCCTGTGATGACCTGGCGACTTGTCCAGGGTGTACCCCGCCTTTCGCCCGTAGTCAGCTGGGATAGGCTCCAGCTTGCCTGCGACCCTGTAGAAGGATAAAGCGGCTAGAGATAATGAGATGAGATGAGAAACACATACATATTTACAACCCTGTCATTATCTGGAACTGAGTTTAGATTTCGAACATTCTTACGATAAAACGTCCTGCATAGTCTCTTTATGATAAACGTCTTAATGCCACTTACCTGTGAGGTTATCAAGTAGACATTCTTCTTCGGAACCTTCCAGAGGTATAGTTGGGATACCCATCCTGCAACAAAATATTTATAAGCTTCCAGGCTCTTGTAAGCTTTGAGGGCTTTGCCAGTGTAACACGATTCACGATTAACAAGAAAATTGTAAATGTCGTGGTAGGCCAGATCGGGCAAATCGCCGGCACCGCAGCTCCGAATTTCCCTGAACAAGGATTGCAGCAAGTTGTACCTGGAACACTTTTCCACGTAACGCTGCCTCACGTCACCTTCAAGAAGCTGAACAAACTTAGACAAGTTATCGCGCGATGTAGATGGGGTATTTTCCGAATTTTCTTGGGGATTACTCCCTGGATCCATTACGCTCGCGCAAGGTAAACAATCCTGAAGCCGTCCAATATGGCGGAGTAAACACGGACGGGTCACGTGACTGCACATCCTCTATTGCCACATCTATCACCACAGCCTTGTTTTTCCATTTGTCCACCATTACCATGTCCAGTTGGTTAGCCATTACCAGTTTGTCTATCTGTATCAGGAAGTCCCACAGGATCTTAGCTTGCTTGATATTAGCTATAGATACATTTAACAGATATTCCATGAAATCGAGTCATACATGAGCTGATAGCCAATGAGGCACATAAGCACTGAGTTGGCTATAAACCATGTATGATGAGATTGATTGGAATAACTGTTTTATTCTATCCACAGTCACTGGATTTTGAGAAATGGATCATTTTTATTTTTTGCAAAGTCGATAAATAAAAACTTTATAGAAAATGTCCAACAAAATCATTTCCACTTAGAATGTAAATAAAGGGGTGAAATGACAGTAGCAGTTTGTGAGAAATACAATAATAATCCATCCATCCATCCATCCATCCATTATCTGTAGCCACTTATCCTGTTCTACAGGTTCGCTGGAGCCTATCCCAGCTGATTATGGGTGAAAGGCGGGGTACACCCTGGACAAGTCACCAGGTCATCGCAGGGCTGACACATAGAGACAAACAACCATTCACACTCACATTCACACCTACGGTCAATTTAGAGTCACCAGTTAACTTAACCTGCATGTCTTTGGACTGTGGGGGAAACCGGAGCACCCGGAGGAAACCCACGCGGACACGGGGAGAACATGCAAACTCCACACAGAAAGGCCCTCGCCAGCCGCTGGGCTCGAACCCGGACCTTCTTGCTGTGAGGCAACAGTGCTAACCACTACACCACCGTGCCGCCTGCGACAATAATCATTCTTGAATTTTATTTTTAAAGATACGTTCTTACCATCAAATACTTTTATTACATATTTTGTTGCTTTTTTTTGTATTTTGGGGGGTTTGTTTTTAAGTAGATTTTTTATTTCATCCTCAGTTGGTTCAGTGACACGCCGCCATTTTGTTTTTCTCTACTCACGGTATATGAGCTGATATCCTAGTAGTAGAGTAGACAATCAGAGCCTGCGATTGCTCATATCCAGTGAATATAGATAGAATATATAAATATTTTAGAAGGCAGGGTTGAAACATGGTATGGTATATCATTTAGGACAAAACGATAGTCTGGGGTTTGAACAAAAAAAGCCCAACATGTTGCTTATAAAGTCTCTGAGTTACTATAAGTATGTATAAGAATTTCTCACACTGCAGTTGAAAACATATCTGCGCTTCTCTTTTTCTCATCTGGACCTAAACCTGACGTCGGTCATAAATCACACTCGGGCGGGGGGAAAGTCCTCGTGTGCCGTATCATGAGTTGCAAAATGCTTGCGAGACCTATATTTCTGACAGGAGTACACAAAATAAATATTTAAATCATTTTACATTTTTGGCACTCCTAATTCCCTGAATAAGCACAAGTCTATCAGGTAGACCGGTGTTGCGCTGTAAATCTATCCAGCCTGAGTGCGGCATGTCGAGGGTCACTGAGGAGTCATGGATTTTGAGGAGGTATAAACCTGGTTCTTTATAGCTATCCCAATTGTTGTGTGTTAGAATTATGTGCATTGTATTAGCTCTAATGAAGGACGTAAATTCTCGGTTTTACGAGTGGCCCTTTTACGAGGCAGGGGAAATTGTAAAATACGCGCTTTTTCACGTTAGCCGTGTTTGTCACCCTGCCACTGGAGTTCACACACGCTTTTTTCATTAACCCACAGACGGCTCCTTCAGTGGTGTGAGCGTCTGCGGGTGTGTGAACGGCTGACTTTGCCGTCCTGACATTTAGCAGACAGCTCTACACGAGCGTGTGATTGGCCAATCAAAGTTGACGCAGGATCAGAATGATTGCATTCTCACAAAAAAGAATGGTCTTTTAAAATTTGATTGTGTGATATGCTGAACCTGAACCAATAACTGTCTTTTAGACCTCCGTGTCCTAAGATGTTACAGTAAGAGAAAGTGTTACTGTAGAGCATTCCTTTTGATTCTTCTGCTCTAACACCCTTCATTTAGATCAGCAGCTAATTATCCATGTCAGTCAGTTTAAAGATGGCTCCGTAGTTAAATCAAAAACTTTACTGCGCACATGTAACTACAGTCATGAGTTTCAACTAACAGTAACATGATACCTATAAATGTCATTTGGCGATTGATGAGCTCTTGTAAACTGATGAAATAATATTATTCTACTCATTTTTGGTCTCTCCTTATTTCCTCTATGTAATTAAATCAACATTCAGATGTTAAACAACAACAAAGAATGTAAGAAATTTATGATGACAGAGTTTTAGGGATTAGGAACTGTTTGAAACATAAAAATGCGAGAAAAGGTTAAGAATAAAATAATCTTTTAAGAATAAAGTCACCATATTCTAATAAAAAGGTTATAATATTATGAGAAAAAAAAACAATATTTTGAGAATAAAGTCATACTATTACAGGGAAAAAGTGCAATAAACATACTGAGAGCAGAGAAGAAAAAAATCACAACACTATCTCAGGAAATATTATGAATAAATTAGAATAAAAGCAATACATTTAGAGTATTATCTCATATTCTGACTTTGTCGTTGGAATATTACAACCTTATTCTCCAAAATTGTCTATTTTTATTCTGTAAAATACTGGTGTATAAATATATTCAGTGCATTCCTGCTATTATTAATTTGCACTAGCAGCACTGGCACAAATTGTTGCTTTCAGGATCTCTCTACTTTCTCCTAACGTATTTTAGGACACTATTTTCCCCTCAGTTTTCAACCAATCACCAAATTTCACATGAAGAATCTCTCTGGGCTGAATTACATTGCTATGACTTTTGGTGCTGATCTGGATCACCGATCTGGAATGATCCATGAAAAATGGGCTTTTTTCCTCACTAAGCGTCATTCTCTATCTCTTACCATTCCGGATCTATAGGGTACGGTGACCAGACATCCTGGTTTGTAACAGCTAGCACAAACTACCGTGACTTTAGTCACAGTCTCTATCTAGTTCTACTTCTTCTTATTATTATTATTCTCCTCACGTTTTTTAGGACACTATTTCTCCCTCAGTTTTCAACCAAATCAGCACCAAATTTCAAATGAAGAATACCTCTGGGCTGAATTATGTTGCTATGACTTTTGGTGGTGATCCGGATCACCAAATCAGAATGATCCATGAAAAAAAGGAATTTTTTTCAATCACTTATAACTGTAAATTTTCATGATTTTTTTCAATCATCTCATCTCATCTCATTATCTCTAGCCGTTTTATCCTTCTACAGGGTCGCAGGCAAGCTGGAGCCTATCCCAGCTGACTACGGGCGAAAGGCGGGGTACACCCTGGACAAGTCGCCAGGTCATCACAGGGCTGACACATAGACACAGACAACCATTCACACTCACATTCACACCTACGCTCAATTTAGAGTCACCAGTTAACCTAACCTGCATGTCTTTGGACTGTGGGGGAAACCGGAGCACCTGGAGGAAACCCACGCAGACACGGGGAGAACATGCAAACTCCACACAGAAAGGCCCTTGCCGGCCCCGGCGCTCGAACCCAGGACCTTCTTGCTGTGAGGCGACAGCGCTAACCACTACACCACCGTGCCGCCTTTTTCAATCATTATTGAAAAATTTATTTATTTTTAATTTTGTTCAGGGCGGCAGGGCGCAACTTTTCCTCACTAAGCATCATTCTCCATCTCTTACCGTTCCGGATCTATAGGGTACAGTGACCAGACGTCCTGGTTTGTAACAGCTAGCGCAAATTACTGTAACTTTAGTCACAGTCTCTATTTTTTTTTCCTAGTTCAAGTTCAGACACTTTATTGTCATTGTTAAGGCACAACAAAATTTATTTTGTGCTAGTCCCAAAGATGCAAAAAAAAAAAAAAAAAAATTAAAATTTATTCAATTATTATTATTACTATTATTAATATTATTTTGGTCATTTGCCAATTCCAACCCCATTAGCTAATTTTTCGCTGTCACACAACAGCTAGCAACAGAAATACGAACGACTCTAGCATGTGCTTCATCCATGACACGTGAAGCCACCTCATTGTTTCAAACCACTTCTCATATTACGATGTAGCTGAGCACATTCGAAGGAAAGCACTATCTACCCTCTTCCACATACAGGATATGACCTCATATCTGGCTAGTGTTACTCTGACTGACAGAAGAGAAGGAATACAGGATCCGACCTGGGGGTGCAAGGTGGGAATACAGGCACACGCTTGTGCATGCGCACACACACACACACACACACACACACACACACACACACACACACACACACACACACACATTTGTCTCACTATCCTTGTGAGGAACTTCCATTGATATAATTATTATTGCAGTTAATTAATGCTGTGCCTGCACCTAACCCTAACCTTAACCTCAGTAATGAAAATGAAACTTTTTGGCTCTTTTATTTTTGTTTTTATTTTATATATATTTTTTAATTCTGTTATAAAAAAACACAACATCAATTTCCTTGTGGGGACCATCCAAATGTTCACACAAGGTCAAAATTGGCAGATTTTACCATCCTTGTGGGGACATTTGGTCCTCGGTAGTAAATAAACACACACACACACACACACACACACACACACACACACACACACACATCTAGGGTAATTTAGCATAGCCATAAGATCATACATCTGATGACTTATTCTCGGTTAGTTCTTAAAAGTAGCACTGACTCTAGAGCTGTGGAGTGTACTGTAAGTCGACCAGAAGAAACTCTTCAACCCTCAGATTGACAAATCAAGCAATTACACAGGAAGTGATGATGCCATTATTTCGTACTTCAGCTCAAAGCATCCTGCCACATTTTACATTCACATGCTTGACCTAAATGAGAGAATAGAGTCGAGGAGAGAAAGAATAAAGATTGAAATATCTCCCAGGGACATTCTGCTTGCTATTTCAGAACAGCTCTTATCTCCTCCCTGTCAGCCGTGTTAATATAGGGATGAACAATATTTCATGAAGGGCAGCTGAATGCGGCTCGGCTGGCACACACTCGCTCGTCTTTCTCCTCCTCGTGCCCTCGTCTGTCTTTTGTACCCCCTTTTTTCCCTCCCTCTCTGTCAGATGAGTCACGGGTTAGCGAGGGAGGGTGAGAGGGTGATAAGCCTCGTTCTTCTTTCTCCTCCTCCTCCTCCTCTCCTCGACACTCGTTTGCATTTTCATATCAATAATCGGGCAATTTCCCTACATGCTAATCCATCAAAGCAGAGCGACGCGTAATCTGGAGCAGAGAGGAGCTCCGGAGGCTGCAGGTGAAACGCTGGAGTAGAAAGACATTTGTTCTCCTGAACCACTCACAAAAGCCATCTCTGTCTGGCATGATCGATCGTATGTATGGAAGAGACTCAAGCTGGTGAAGAGATGCTCAACATTCTGCACCTGAAAGAAAGAAAGAAAGAAAGAAAGAAAGAAAGAAAGAAAGAAAGAAAGAAAGAAAGAGGGGAAAAAAAAACATCCGAATGAACCTACTCAGCTTCCACACTTCCATGGCCTTGCCCTTTGTCTGTGTATATAGCCAAAGTGCTTACCTCTCCTCGGTAAAAAAGATGAACAATGCAAAGCAAGGGCAGGAAAGGTGCGAGAAAAAGAATATCAGCCCGAATGTAATATCTACAAATGCTGACAGGGTTGAATTTCACCGCCGTGGTTAAGATGACTCCAGCTCTGAAAGGGAGAATTTTGCACAACAATAAGATTGTGTTTTCTGATTTTAATTTCTCTCTAATCTGCTTGTGAGGTGAAAGATGTGCTCCAGTGCTCACCTCATTTCAGAGTGTTTTGTAGGATTTACTTGCTAACAGGTTTTTTCAAGGTCACAGCATGTACAGTTTCTTTGAATCGAATCCTGGTGCGATTCCTCAGTTACCCCTTTTCCACCAAATCAGTTCCAGGGCTGGTTCGGGGCCGGTGCTGGTGCTGGTTCACAACTCGTTCAACTTGCGAGCCAGCTGAGAACCAGTTTGCTTTTCCATTGCTCGGGGTGCTAAGGGAAGCCACGTCATTACGTCGCTGTATACGTCAGTTACGTCGCTGAGTTTGCATAAACCTTGGCGCGAACATCGAAGCAACAACAACATGGAGAAGAAGAAGAAGCAACAACAACAATAATAATGGATGACTTCACGTTTGTACAGCTGCTGCTTCTCGTCGCTTAAAAATGGCGACCTTTCGCGGTCTTGCGATTGTTGTTGGTCTTAACAACTCCGCCCCCCCGCTGATGTAAGCGGTTCTTTCCTCTGGCCCAGCAAAGAATTGGTGCTAGCCTGGAACTGTTTTTTTCTGGCCCAGAGCCAGTTCTTTGTTCAGTGGAAACAGAAAACCTGGTTCCAAACTAAGCACTGGCCCCAAACCAGCCCTGGAACTGCTTTGGTGGAAAAGGGGCAAGTGTGGTTCCTTAAGGCCCAGTCCCACAATACAGATAACTATAACTACAACTACAACTATAAATCAGTCTCCTGCAGTTTATGTGGTTGGTGCTCACACCAGACCAATAACGATCCCTATAGCCCAGGCCTGGGTTTATCCGTATCGGTGAGATTGCTTCTGCAGTGATTTTTCCAGACCTGGACCTGATCTGATAAAACATCTGACCAATCCGGTCATTGTTTACATGTGACGCTGTCTGAGCACGTGCTATTTTCCCCGGGCATCTTTGTACATCCTTGTTGCATTATGAAGTCAAGGAATACAGATTCACAGAAAATAAAAAATATAATACCAAAACACAGATCTTTTATTCACAGATATGTGATTTTCTGTGAAATATTAATAGGAAATGTATAAAGTAAACATATAAATGCACATAAGATACTTTAATTATGAACTTCGGCAAACATTTAATTGTTTTAGACTTCTTAAATTTTTATCCATGATGCATCATTCGTATGAAATCGGTAACCAGTCTGTAATACACTGAAGCATCTATGGCCAATCCGTAAATTATTAACATCCATGATGCATCTGTATTAAAATCTGTAACCACTCCACAGTTGGAGGATATGAGTTGATTTAAACAAGTGAGTTGATTTACAGTACATGTGCCCTGAATTTTGGATGGCAGATTTCTTTTTCTTCTGCTAAACTGTCTAACAAGGTCCAAACTGAGCCAAAGGACGGAGCTGTAGAGCTGCAGAAGTGCGATATGTTCTGGATATTTTGACTTTCAAAGACAGAAAAGTCAAAATAATCACTGGATGTTATAATAAAAAATAACAAATTAACTAGTTATCTAGAACCCCAATTCCAGAAAAGTTGGAATGCTGTGTAAACTAGAAATAAAAACAGAATGTGATAATTTCCAAATCTTGGAAACCTTATATTTCATTGAAAACAGTACAAAGACAACATATCAAATGTTGAAACTGAGAAATTTTATTGTTGTTTTGAAAAATATATGATCATTTTGAATTTGATGTCAACAACACGTTTCAGAAAAGTTGGGACGGGGCAACAAAAGACTCAAAAACCTAATTTGGTTGATTGGTAACAGGTGAGTAACATGATTGGGTATAAAAAGAGCATCCCAGAGAGGCGGAGTTTCTCAGAAGTAAAGATGGGGAGGGGTTCACCGCTCTGTGAAAGACTGCGTGGGCAAAGAGTGCAACAATTTAAGAATTACGTTCCTCAATGTAAAATTGCAAATAATTTGGCGATCACATCATCTATGGTCCATAATATCATTAAAAGAGTCAGAGAATCTGGGGAAATCTCTGTATGCAAGACACAAGGCTGAAAACTGACATTGGATGCCTGTGATCTTCAGGCCCTCAAGAGACACTGCATTAAAAGCAGACACGTGTCTGTAGTGGAAATCACTGTATGGGCTCAGGAACACTTCAGAAAACCATTGCCTGTGAAAACACTTCATTACTGCATCCACAAATGCAAGTTAAAACCAGATATAAACAATATTCAGAAACACCACCACCTTCTCTGGGCCCGAGCTCTTTTATGATGGACTGAGGCAAAGTGGAAAACTGTCCCGAGGTCTGATGAATCAAAAGTAGAAATTCTTTTGAGAAATCATGGACACCACGTCCTCCAGGCTAAAGAGGAGAGGGACCATCCAGCTTGTTATCAGTGCACAGTTCAAAAGCCAGCATCTGTGATGGCATGAGGGTGCATTAGGGCACATGACATGGGTAGCTTGTACATCTGGGAAGGCATCATTAATGCTGAATGATATATACACATTTCAGAGCAACATGCTGCCATCCAGACAAACTCCTTTTCAGGGAAGGCCTTCCTTCTTTCAGCAAGACAATGCCAAACCGCTTTCTACACATATTAAAATTGCATGGCTCTGTAGTAAAAGAGTCTGGGTGCTAAACTGGCCTGCTGAAGTCCAGACCTGTCTCCCATTTAAAACATTTGGTGTATTATGAAGTGCAAAATATGACAAAGGACACCTCAAACTGAAATTGTATATCAGGCAAGAACGGGAGAATATTTCACTTTCAAAACTACAGTAACTGGTCTCCTCAGTTCCCAAACGTTTACAGAGTGTTGTTGAAAGTAGAGGTGATGCAACACAGTGGTAAACATGCCCCTGTTCCAACTTTTTTGAAATGTGTTGCTGACATCAACTTCAAATTTTTCAAAAAAACAATAAAATTTCTCAGTTTCAACATTTGATATGTTGTCTTTGTACTATTTTCAATGAAATATAGGGTTTCCATGATTTGCAAATTATCGCATTGTGTTTTTATTTACAGTTTACCCAGTGTCCCAACTTTTTTGGAATTGGGGTTGTAATATTTAAGCATCTATTCAACATCTGTGTTTTCTTTGCTTGTGTGATTTCTATACACTCTTTCTCATCTCATTATCTCTAGCCGCTTTATCCGTCTACAGGGTCGCAGGCAAGCTGGAGCCTATCCCAGCTGACTACGGGCGAAAGGCGGGGTACACCCTGGACAAGTCGCCAGGTCATCACAGGGCTGACACATAGACACAGACAACCATTCACACTCACACCTACGGTCAATTTAAAGTCACCAGTTAACCTAACCTGCATGTCTTTGGACTGTGGGGGAAACCGGAGCACCCGGAGGAAACCCACGCAGACACGGGGAGAACATGCAAACTCCGCACAGAAAGGCCCTCGCCGGCCACGGGGCTCGAACCCGGACCTTCTTGCTGTGAGGCGACAGCGCTAACCACTACACCACCGTGCCGCCCTACACTCTTTCTGTGCAAACTATTTTTCACCTTTTTTTCCATTGCTGTATTTCTGACTAATGAAATAAGAGTATTATAAGATTGCAAAGAGATTTTCCCCCCAATTTCCATCTGATTTCCACTCTGCAAACAGACTAATAGGTGTGAAATCCCTCGCAGACTCCTACATTAGACCTCCAATACCAGACGGAGTGAATAAAGTGAAGCACGGCGAGAACGGAAAACGTATGACGTCTCATTAGTAGCACATTTATCATCTCCTGTGTGTGATTTAAAACAGTGATGAGGTCAGATCTTTTTAGCTACCTCCAGGGACATCAATGTATGTCACTGCTGAAGCAAAAAAAAAAAAAAATCTTCTTCTCTGCGTTTCTTTCTTTCATCTGCTCAGTCCTCGGCCTGCGCTAAAGATTTTACATTCCTCATTCCTCCTTGTGAAACCTTGGCTGACTGTCTGTCTCAATTCACTACCTTAACACACACTTGTCCCCTCTAATCCCGGGCGCTAATGTTCACACGGAGCGTCCGTACGCCTGGCCGACGAGTGTGTAATGCAAATGGTCTTTAGCGAGACAGCGAAGCATGCGAGACATAGCAAATTACACTCCCTAACGCCGGTAATTACAGCCATACCGACACGGCAGGAGAAAAGAACACGCTCAGAACAAGGGAGAGATTATGTATTCGAAATGTTATTAATGTGCCTCCATGCAAGGTCAGAGGATGCCGACAAGATGGTGGAATGGGAAAGTATGTCAGAAGCTGTGGTGTAATAGAGGTGCATGATAAATGTTTCAGGATTTTTGATCGCCTTTAAATTGTGTTAAAGGGAAAAAAGGTGATATTTCAGCTGGCAGTTACTTTTATGATAAATATTCACTACGTGATTGTTTTTTTTCTCTTTGCACTTTGGGTATTGTTAGCATTAGTATCTTCTCTTGCGAATTCACTGAAGGGCATCATGGTGGCAGCGGGGAGCGTCAGCATCTTCAGCTCAATCCTGAGCTCAGGTTACAGTCTGTTTAGAGTTTTGGATGTTCGTCCTGTGTCTGTATGGGCTTCTCCAGTTTCCTCTTGGCTTCCAAAAACATTCCAGTAGACGATTGGCGAGATGAGAATGAGTGTCTGGGCGATGACCTGATGGACTGACACGGATTCCAGGGTGTATTCCTGTCTTGCATCCAGTTTTCCCAGGATAGACTCCAGATTTGCACAAAATCAAAACATATTAACCATCCAAATTTTCATGATATCAGGGTTAGGATATATGCATACTTATTTCAACGTTTTTTGAAGCACAGTTTGTCTGTCCGGATGTTTGTTTGCATGAGGAAGAGATGATAGAAAATTGAAAGAGAGAGAAAAGACATGGTTACAGCCTCATAAGCTTAAAGGAAATAGTTCGCAAATAAACAAATTGAGCTAAAAGTCGGTCTTCATGGCTGTCCTTTATAAAAAAAAAAAAGCTGCATGTTGAATTTGTTCTTAAGCCCCCCCCCTTCTGGTTGAGAGTACGCCATGTGCATTCTGACTGCCACTTCCCATCTCATCTCATCTCATTATCTCTAGCCGCTTTATCCTTCTACAGGGTCGCAGGCAAGCTGGAGCCTATCCCAGCTGACTACGGGCGAAAGGCGGGGTACACCCTGGACAAGTCGCCAGGTCATCACAGGGCTGACACATAGACACAGACAACCATTCACACTCACATTCACACCTACGGTCAATTTAGAGTCACCAGTTAACCTAACCTGCATGTCTTTGGACTGTGGGGGAAACCGGAGCACCTGAAGGAAACCCACGCGGACACAGGGAGAACATGCAAACTCCGCACAGAAAGGCCCTCGTCGGCCACGGGGCTCGAACCCGGACCTTCTTGCTGTGAGGCGACAGCGCTAACCACTACACCACCGTGCCGCCCTGCCACTTCTCACTTGAGCTTTTTATTTTATTTTATTTTATTTTATTTTCTCTTTTGTTTTCCTTTTTTGTGTTTGTGTAGTTTGATGTTTGTTTGTTTTTTGTTTTTTTTGAGTGTTTTGTCTGCTGGTTGTGGTGTAGCTCCAGACCCAGTTTTGGGTGTCGGTTCCCTCCAGGCCTTGGTTCACTGTTGGTGATACTTGTGCAACTCGCTATGGACTGCAGTGAGCTCGTTGCTCTTTTTAACATCGAGGTTGTCCAGCGCTCTGTGTGGCGGTGCTTTTGTGCTTGGCGTGGTGCTCTGAGCGATGTTGCTTGGTGGCATTGTGGTGGCTGTGCAGATGGTTTGGGACATACCAGTGCTCTGCATGGCGGTGCTTCTGTGCTCGCTTTGTAGATCCATGGCACAGTGTTCTGGGCGGTGTTGCCTGGCGGCGTCATGGCGGCTGTGCAGGCAGTGTGGGACTTGTTTTCATGTGCCTTTTTATAGGACTGTGGCTGCTACACCATTGGAATGACATCCTGACCTTTATTTGGTGGACTTTTTTTTTCTTTCTCCTTTCTTTCCTTATAATTGTAAAGCGACCTAGGGTATTGAGAAAGGCAGGATATAAATTTAACTTATTGTTATTTATCTCATCTCATTATCTGTAGCCGCTTTATCCTGTTCTACAGGGTCGCAGGCAAGCTGGAGCCTATCCCAGCTGACTACGGGCGAAAGGCGGGGTACACCCTGGACAAGTCACCAGGTCATCACAGGGCTGACACATAGACACAGACAACCATTCACACTCACATTCACACCTACGGTCAATTTAGAGTCACCAGTTAACCTAATCTGCATGTCTTTGGACTGTGGGGGAAACCGGAGCACCCGGAGGAAACCCACGCGGACACGGGGAGAACATGCAAACTCTGCACAGAAAGGCCCTCGCCGGCCACGGGGCTCGAACCTTGACCCTCTTGCTGTGAGGCGACAGCGCTAACCACTACACCACCGTGCCACCCACTTATTGTTATTATTATATATTATTAATGATATAACCACTAAAGTGATGAAAATAGACAGGAATATTTTTTGTCAGCGAGACCGCCATTACTCCTTCATGTGTGACGTCATTTTCCGCAAGCATAGTGGAGGTGTAGAAATGCATGCTGTACTAGACTACAGTATAATATGGTCTAGCGTGACTTCTCGGTCAATTTGTTTGCATTTCTCCACAAAAATTATGGCAATGGAGGATTAGAAAAGGAATCAAAATAAAGTAGTGGCTAGTTTATTGCCTGTTTATTTAAAAAAAAAAAAACCTGCTTATCTTCCATCTTATCAGTTTGATGCGTGACACGGTACACTGTCATGCTGCCGGTGTCTGTGTTTTGTGGTGAAACAAAGTCGGGATTGCGTCTGGTATCAGTTGTCATTTTTGCCTCGTATCTCACTTCTTCCCAGTGATTTTTTCTTACAAGTCCTCCACAAATCCACAATCTTCTGTAAAATGCTCGCTGCACAATTTGCTGTTTTTTCCAGGAGTAAAGTTTTCTCGCTTTACTTGATGAAGCCACTCGGCTAAACGTCTTGGATCCAGGACGGAATGAAGAAGACATGCGGAATCCTACGGCACACAGCACCGCCCTCGTTTTCATGTCCTAATACATCCGTGTATCTGGCTAATCCAGTATGGCCACGTCGGCTGTGGGACTGATGTTACAACTTTAACATGTTTTTAAAGCTAACGTCTGTTTATATTTTTTTTTCATTGAGAACGTCTTGGCGGCACGGTGGTGTAGTGGTTAGCGCTGTCACCTCACAGCAAGAAGGTCCTGGGTTCGAGCCCCATGGCCGGCGAGGGCCTTTCTGTGCGGAGTTTGCATGTTCTCCCCGTGTCCGCGTGGGTTTCCTCCGGGTGCTCCGGTTTCCCCCACAGTCCAAAGACATGCAGGTTAGGTTAACTGGTGACTCTAAATTGAGCGTAGGTGTGAATGTGAGTGTGAATGGTTGTCTGTGTCTATGTGTCAGCCCTGTGATGACCTGGCGACTTGTCCAGGGTGTACCCCGCCTTTCGCCCGTAGTCAGCTGGGATAGGCTCCAGCTTGCCTGCGACCCTGTAGAAGGATAAAGCGGCTAGAGATAATGAGATGAGATGAGAACGTCTTGTATTAATGTATAATGAAGACGTTTCATAACCCCGTAATTTCAAAATTTCCTGGTTAATCACTTCAATGTATAGATATCTTGACATTGAAAAGGGTTTATAAAGGAATTAAGAGGGAACAGAGATGATGATGATGAAGAAAGAAAAAGACACTTGAAGCCTTTATAATAAAGATAGAGATGGGCTTCTGGGGAAAACCACCACCACCACAACAACAACAACAAATGTTGATCAATTTCATGCCAGACAGAATAGTCTGCTGAATGTAATGCTAATGTAAATAGCAGTTCAATAACGAATGCCCTTCCCCTGCTTGTATT
This sequence comes from Neoarius graeffei, assembly GCF_027579695.1. Lineage (NCBI taxonomy): Eukaryota > Metazoa > Chordata > Actinopteri > Siluriformes > Ariidae > Neoarius > Neoarius graeffei. Next base: position 45,615,333 of record NC_083595.1, on the reverse strand, counting down.
TGCTTTAAGCTCTCTCTCTCTCTCACTCACTCACACACACACACGTTCTGCAAGAAACACAAATTAAAGCATTTTTAAGGAAATATTCAAAGCGAGGCAAAGCCGGCAGAATCAGTTATTATTTTTGATGTTGCAATTTCTGACACTTTGATGCAATCAGTGAGTAGCCGCGGCATGAGAGAAAGGCTCTCCAGGGAGAGAACTGTCAGTGCTGAGAGGCTGGTGTGAGAGTAATTATCGCAGATCAAACCCTGCTCGTTAGTAGGCAGGGATGGGAGGCAAATGCCAAAAACCAGCCAATGTTTCGCAAACGCTTGTTCAAGGATATCCTAATTGCTATAAGTGGTTCCTTCAGGACTGACACATCAAACGCCGCTGGCTGTGTGATGTCACCAATGCGCTGCTCCACAATGGGTGAATTAAGGGAAGAGGGTGCAGCTAAGAACACAAACAAGGACGGTTTCCTGTCTTTAGAATGGTACACACACACACACACACACACACACACACACGCAGAGGCACATACAGTAAATGCCTCACAGCACTTCAATGCACCACATTTAAATAAAAAAAAAGAAATAAAAGAAAAAGAATCCAAAACAACAACGTGTCATCTTTCTTACTTGTCTATCTTTTTCCTTCATGTTCACAAGTACAGACGTGTGCACAAACACTGGGACAATGGACTTAGCAAACCAGGATACACTGGCATCGATGGCAGTTTTCACTGAGGATAGTGTGGATATGGTGGACACTACATAGTGGGATAAACTGCAAAGAAGAACAGATGAAGAAATGTCAATGTTTAAAAGACAACTCCCGTAGATAATAGTAATCTCTGTTGCTTAAAAAAAGTTACATTTCAAATAGATCAGACACAAATAAACAGGACTCACACCTCGGACTCCACCCTTCATGTCCAATTACACTTGTTCTCATATTATACTACAAAGCTTACAATAACACTGAATTAGTACTAAATAAAGAATTCAAGTTGTAATCAGGACCGAACTTGTAAACGCGGTTAAAATAGTGACGTGAACTCCCAAACAAGCCACTACCTGCTGCAGGAGAAGCCTTTTCTACAGCATGAGTCTTTTATAATGGAATAACCTGAACAGTGTGTTGTATATTACAAGAAGCAACTGGAAATGAAGTGTTTAGTATTTATTAGATGGATGAGTCCATGGTTGTCCCGGCCCAATTCAATTAAACTGTACTTCGGAAGATAATATTTAAAATAATTTAAAATCTTATGATTTTTGCATTACTTTGTGAATTTATTGAAAAACTCATTCTTGACACGTATACATTTCACGTCTCTGAGATAAACCTTTCGTTATTTTCGACAAAAGAAATCTTTATTGAATCAGTTTTGAAGAACAATGCAAATTAGGACAAACTTTCACCAAGAGCGATGCTTGGCGTACATTTTCGACCCAATTTATCCATAAAACATTAGCTAAATGACTCCCACCCCTCCCCTCACATTACTGGCTGTCTTCGACTCCTGATTCATCCATTCAACTAGAATAAATATGAAGTGATTCAGTCTAGCAATCTGTTTTGGGGGGCTTATTCTATTCACTGTTATCAAATCACTTGCATAGAAAGTCTATTTTCTGTATTATGTGAAATTCCAGTAATAAGAAAATATATATTTTTTTTTATTCCACCCCAATGTTCTTGTGAACTCTGTTAATTCTGTTATAAAACCGCATAAAATCCACAAAGACTTTTAATAATACGCATGACACCTGCACCGAGAGATGTCACTTCCTCTGGCAGGAAACTTCAGAAAGGCAGTGAGGTATGTTCTGTTTCTTCTCTCATTAATTTGAACAAAATGTTGAGAATACACCAACAGTAAGTTAATTGTTCGTCAAATCTGTTACTGAGATATCGGAGTGAATCTCTCACTCATTTAAAAAAAAAAAAATAATATGACTAAAATCCATGAAATTCTGTTTTTATACATGCCATGTGGCCGCTAGTTTGAGGTTAACGTGTGGAGTTAAGACACAAAATGGTGGAAAATGTCAACTCTGTTATCGTCAGTTGGTTAATGGATTGCCCAGTTTAACGATTTTTTTTTAAAAGGAAGTACTTAAAGTCTTACAGGTTTAAAGTTTGAAAATACTTGCAATGTTAAATTTGAAATGTGTTCTCTAACAATAAAAAAAAAAGTTTAATGGAAAAAAATCCAAGTTTTTGTTTTCTTTCAACACTTGAAATGTACCCACAATTATAGAATGGTGTATATATATATATATATATATATATATATATATATATATATATATATATATATATATATATATATTACCGTGCAAAACTCTTCGGCACATGTGAAGAAATGCTGTCAACCAAAAATGGCTTAGAAAATAAGGAAATATAATGTTTCAATATAAAAAAAGAATACTATAAGCAATAATCAGGAAGCCATAATAAATGAAATGAGGTCAATATTTGGTGAGATCACCCATTGCTTAAAAAAAAAATAGTAGTCTGAGGTACAATGAATGCAGTTTTATGCGGAAATGAGCTGTAGGTTTTACTGAGCATCTTACAGAACCAGCCCCAGTTCTTCTGGACACTTTGTAGTGCTTCATTCACCTGAGTTACTTGTTATTGATCGGTATGGGAAGGTTTTGCTGTGTTTTTGGATGTGCAAATCGTTTTGAACAAAGAAAAGACATCAGAGCACCAAAACCCCATAGCCTTCATTATGTTTTCTTTTTTAATCTGAAAAGTGGTCTCTTACGGAATATGCTGTTCAGATACAAACTTTTTTCTGTAGCATTTAATTTTGTAGATGAACGTTTTGAACTCTAAAATGTTTTTGTACTGACTCGATAATGTAGAAGTCATAAAATAGAAATCAATAAAGTTTGTATGAAAAAAGGGTGTGAATACTTTTGCACAGTACTGAATATAATGTACATTTTAGTATCCTACAATGTTTCATTCACATTGAAGAAATATTTGGAATATTCCACAGGAAGTTAGATTCTCCAAATTTCCTGAATGTCATCGAAATTCATTTTTATTCTTTATTCAATGATTTTTTGTTTGTTTGTTTGTTTGTTTGTTTGTTTGTTTGTTTGTTTTGACTGATCAGATCACCTTAGAAGTTCAACCTTTCATACAATAGGTAAATTCAAAGCAATTATTCAATTATGGACATTTCTGTAATTATCTTTAATCCTCATTCAGTTAGCATGAATGCTAGTTAACCACATTTTGTGTATTCGTTCATTCTAAACTAGAAACTGAAATCAAAATGCAGCTATTGTAAATGGAATTGTGGTAACTTTATTTCCCCCGCATGGTTAAATTAATGTTTTTTTTTTAGATTCAGTGCTGCAAAAAAATAATTTTTAAAGAGCTGCATGACAAAATTGCAGCTCAATCATGGAAACACCCAGGATCTCATCTCATCTCATTATCTCTAGCCGCTTTATCCTTCTACAGGGTCGCAGGCAAGCTGGAGCCTATCCCAGCTGACTACGGGCGAAAGGCGGGGTACACCCTGGACAAGTCACCAGGTCATCACAGGGCTGACACATAGACACAGACAACCATTCACACTCACATTCACACCTACGGTCAATTTAGAGTCACCAGTTAACCTAACCTGCATGTCTTTGGACTGTGGGGGAAACCGGAGCACCCGGAGGAAACCCACGCGGACACGGGGAGAACATGCAAACTCCGCACAGAAAGGCCCTCGCTGGCCACAGGGCTCGAACCCAGGACCTTCTTGCTGTGAGACGACAGCGCTAACCACTACACCACCGTGCTGTCCCTACACCCAGGATGTTATGTGATAATTATGTCTAATTTCTGTAATACTTTGTATACTGGATCTTAAAGTTCATTGTCATTGACATAAAAATTACGAGGTGTCACAATGCTACAATTACTTGGAATGTGAGAATTCATCTCATTATCTCTAGCCGCTTTATCTTTCTACAGGGTCACAGGCAAGCTGGAGCCTATCCCAGCTGACTATGGGCGAAAGGCAGGGTACACCCTGGACAAGTCGCCAGGTCATCACAGGGCTGACACATAGACACAGACAACCATTCACACCTACGCTCAATTTAGAGTCACCAGTTAACCTAACCTGCATGTCTTTGGACTGTGGGGGAAACCGGAGCACCCGGAGGAAACCCACGCGGACACGGGGAGAACATGCAAACTCCACACAGAAAGGCCCTCGCCGGCCCCGGGGCTCGAACCCAGGACCTTCTTGCTGTGAGGCGACAGCGCTAACCACTACACCACCGTGCCGCCCCCTGAGAATTCATTAATATAATAATTACCAGTAATCTTCAGAGCATACTTTACAAGTTAAACATGTAACTACATATTAATTTGTATTTGTTAAAAATCATTTAATTATGTTTATTATTACTAGTAAGAAGTTTCACTCCATAATCCAGGCTGTACTGTAATAAAATAAATAAATAAAAAACCCTGAAACTAAATAAATCTTAGCATCAAGCCTTGTGAGTTGTGAAATTAATTTTTATTTTAATTTTGTAAAAATTGTTACCTTAGTGGAAATGAAGTGAGCATCCCAGAGCGTTTTTAACCTCTCCGTTTGACACCAAGCCCCAGTGAATGTTTTTTTTTTTTACCCATTTTTCCCTTCTACTTTTAGAAATCTCTATTTTTCCCCTGATGATGAGTTACTTTTGGTAAATTAAGAACTCTGATGTCTTTGTTTTGTTCTAAATGTTCACATCCAAAAACACAGCAAAACCTTCCCATACTGATCAATAACAACTAACTCGGCTTACTGAAGCACTACAAGTCTGCCCCCTGTCATGGCGGCATAGTTACCGTTGCTATGAGATGACATGATGACATGATGGTGCAAAGCCTCTATATCTGATTTTTTTTTTCATTTTAATTTTCTACATATGTTCATACATGGCGGCACGGTGGTGTAGTGGTTAGCGCTGTCGCCTCACAGCAAGAAGGTCCGGGTTCGAGCCCCGTGGCCGGCGAGGGCCTTTCTGTGTGGAGTTTGCATGTTCTCCCCGTGTCTGAGTGGGTTTCCTCCGGGTGCTCCGGTTTCCCCCACAGTCCAAAGACATGCAGGTTAGGTTAACTGGTGACTCTAAATTGACCGTAGGTGTGAATGTGAGTGTGAATGGTTGTCTGTGTCTATGTGTCAGCCCTGTGATGACCTGGCGACTTGTCCAGGGTGTACCCCGCCTTTCACCCGTAGTCAGCTGGGATAGGCTCCAGCTTGCCTGCGACCCTGTAGAACAGGATAAAGCGGCTAGAGATAATGAGATGAGATGAGATGTTCATACACATACCAAGTATTTCCATGTTTACTCAGTGATTATTACAGTTAATTATCAGATCAATATTCCTAACAGATATCACTTAAGTATTAAACATGCTAGAGTGTATTAAGTACTAATATGTACATTACTTATAATGACTATTTATTTATCAAATATATTATACTTATACCAGAGCAGGGTTGAATTCTCGAATCTGATTGGTCAGAAGGTGTGCTTTATTGTTATATAACATGAACAAAATGAATGTGCTCATTTGAACATGTTTGTTTCTATAGCAACAGATTATACATAGTGACTTGTACGGTGGACACGCCATATAACCTAAGGCTAATAAAAATGTAACTGTATTTTCATCATCATTGACATGGCAACTATTTTTCATTAGTTGACATTTGTTTAGAGCCGCAAGCTGGCCTAGTGGTTAGCGTGTCCACCTCTCAACCAGGAGATCATGAGTTTTACTCGCGGCCAGGTCATACCAAAGACCATCATAAAAATGGTACCTACTGTCATCTGGCAAGGCATGCTGCAATACAGATGCGAGAAGGGAAGTCAAACTCTCATGATTACCAGAGCACTAGCCCCCCCACTGTAACCCTAGCTGTGTAGGTGAGAGGCAGAAGGCTATCGAAACTTATGGGGGTAGTGCCACACCCATGCACCTCAAAGAGCTGGCTAGTACTGGGACAGGAAACTGCCTGGGAAGACCAGAACCTGGCATGAAAGGGATCTGGTCATTAGCAGGTTACCCGGACATTGCTCAAGTTTTGCAAAATTCTGGGTTGCCCCCAGATTTCCATGTCAAATTTGGTGAAGATCCATTGAGAAATGGTGACGTTAACCAAAGACAAACAAAAAATCAAACATCCACCACCCAGGGGCCCACTGGGGATGCCCTTGGGCCTGTACATGCATTTTGTTTACATCTGCAAAATTCTGGGTCATTCCTGGACCTACTTGCCAAATTTGGTGAAAATCCGTCAAGAAATGGCAGCGCTAGATCAAGACAAACAAACAAACTTTGCTGCTTGTTATATAGACTAGCAGGTTACCTGGCGTTGCCAGGGTTTTGCAAAATTCTGGGTTGCCCCCAGACTTCCATGTCAAATTTGGTGAAGATCCGTCAAGAAATGGTGATGTTAACCCAAGACAAACAAAAAACTAAACATCCACCACCCAAGGGCCCATCAGTGACCCCTGTGGCCCAAATATGGAATTTCTGATTTCTGCCAAATTGTGGCTATCTCCTGTACCTACTTGCCAAATTTAGTGAAAATCGGTTGAGAAATGGCGACGTTAGCTCAAGACAAACAAGCAAACTTTGCCGCTTATTATGTAGATTATGATCAAAGAAGTCACAGGTATCAGTGCTTTGTAATCGTCACAATGCTTTGCTTTGCATGACAGTGCATCATTGCTATAACATAAGTGAAGAGGAACTAACTTGTCTCTTGGACATCCCATAATATTAAAGCTAACTATAAACTGTTATAATATGCAACATGCTATTCATTAATAAGTAAAACATGGTAATCATTGGAGGGCAGCCTGGTGATGCAGTGGGCACCACTATTGCCTCACAGCAAGAAGGGTCTGGGTTCAAACCTCATGGCTGACTGGAGCCTTTCTGTGTAGGGTTTTCATATTCTCCTTGTTCCTGTGCAGGTTTCCTCCAGGTGCTCTGGTTTCCTCCAACAATCCAAAGACATGTGGATTAGGTCAACTGGCTACTCCAAATGCCCTTATGCGTTAATGTGAGTGCAAATGGTTGTTTGTTTCTGTGATAGATTGGTGACCTGCCCAGGGTGAACCCCACCTCTCAAACGAACTCAACTAAGATTATCTCCAGCTTCCCCATCGACCCAAAATGGACAAGCGATTATAAAGAAGGGATGAATGTAATCATTGGTAAATCACTGTTCTGTAAGAGATACAACACACTCCAAACTAATCCACATCATGGTGCTAACTTTGTGTTCGATTCTCTCCGCATGCTACCCCTTTTCGTTTAACCTCATTGTGACGGCCCTAGCGGGCTACTTGTAATTGTTCTTAGTTTTTACTACAGGTATTGCAGCTGTGGGCGTGTCGTCTTAACATCTAATTGGCAGCACCGGCGCGCAGTGTTGCCTTCCTATAAGTAGCGCCCTGCTGACGTTCCTGAAGAGGCTCCTTTGTTTTCTTTTTGGCTCGGCTTCTAACATCCAGGCGGCTGCTCTTTTTTTCTCTCTTTATGATTGTTATTTTTGTTGTTTAAATAAATGTAATTAATTGTGCGCACATCTCCGTCCTCTTTTATTGCCAAGGTGTCCCCTAGGCCTTGACATCATGGTCTGGAGTGTGTTATTCCTTTGATAGTTGCTACAATGTGAAGCAAAAGTGCTACCTTCAGATTGTTTTAGTATTAATCATTCATGAAGGACATGTTTCTTCTTTAACTTACATTTGTGTTGTTTGATTTTTGGTGTTAATTCATTGTGTTTAATTCTGTGTACAAACCCTCATTCACAAACCATATGGAGAACTCATACAAGTGTACACCCAGACACAAAGATACACACTGACAGCAACAAGAAGAGCCTCTCGCTTCTGTACAGTCATGTCTGTAATTGGTAATGTCTTGGGGGTCTCTCTCTCTCTCTCTCTCTCTCTCTCTCTTTCTCTCTCTCTCCCTCTCTCTCTCCATTATAACAGGTCTTTGGGGATTATACTGGAGTTTAGGTTTGAGAGTGAGCGAGATGGAGAAAGAAGTAAATGCCTCTCTAGAGTGTATTTGTGGACTGTGTTTATGGTTTATGCTTTCTGGGATATGGATTTAACCTTCTGGTAAGGTGGGCCAATATGACCATATAATATAGATATTGGGATAAATTATGGACTCAATACTTTTAACACAGGCCAACTGCAACTCCATAATGTCTAATATAGCTGATTAGATTTTTTCCCCCATTCATTTGATTATTACATATTAAATATTTTACTGCTGTTTGTTCCCAACTACTAGTCTTTTGCTGGCACATATTGTGGATGCAGACTGTGTATTATGAGGATGATCTTTCTCACTCCATATTCTTCATTAAACTGTCAAACCTTTAACACTGGAAGAGTCCACAATATCCATTAAGTGGCATATTTGATGTCTTTCTTTGCTTGGCTTAATTTAAAATATATTGAATTAATGTATGAGTATCTTTTTCTATACGGCATTTTTCATGGTACTCCTTCTTCTTCTTCTTCTTCCTCTTAGTATTATTCGGATTAATACTAGTAATATTAAGAGTATTCATACTGTGTAGATGTTAAATTATCAAAACATACATATTGTGTATTATAAAGGTGTCTTTAATGATCTTGGGCAGCATGGTGGTGTAGTGGTTAGCACTGTCGCCTCACAGCAAGAAGGTTCTGGGTTCACGGCCAATGGGGGACTTTCTGTGTGGAGTTTGCATGTTCTCCCCATGTCTGTGTGGGTTTCCTCTGGGTGCTCCGGTTTCCCCCACAGTTAAGTTAGGTTAACATGGAGTGGCCTCGGGATGAAGTGCCCTTGAGCAAGGTACCGAACCCTCAACTGCTCCCTGGGCACTGTAGTATAGCTGCTCACTGCTCTGGGTATGTGTGTGTGCTCATTGCTCACTTTAATTTGGTGGTTAAATGCAGAGGACGAATTTCATTGTGCTCGAGTGTACATGTGACAAATAAAACCTTCTTCTTCTTGACATGATTTTTTTTTAAATTCTTTTAGGGATTGTCGACCTTTTTGCAGTTTGGGACCACTTCACAGACACAATTTTTTCCAATATTAGACAAATCATTCAAATATTCAAAAATATTCTATTCACATTCACTGGATATGAGCAATTGTGCGCTCTGATTGGCTACTCGACTAGTAAACTATCAGCTCATATACCATGACAAGAGAAAAACAAAATGGCAGAGTGTGTTGCTGAACTAACCGAGGATGGAATAAAAACTCTACTCGAAAACAACACCCCAAAAAATAAAAAAGCAATGAAATATGGAATAAAATTATTTTATAGTAAGAAGGTATCTTTTTATATTTTTCAAGAATTATTATTATTATTATTATTATTATTATTATTATAGGCCTTTTCAACAATTGCTACTGTCATTTTGACGGTTTGTTTACATTCTAAGCAGAAATGATTTTGTCGGACGTTTTGTATAAAGTTTTTATTCATCAAATTTTCAAAAAAATAAAAATGCTCTCTTTCTCAAAATCCAGTGAATGTGGATAGAATAAAACAGTTACTCCACTCAATCTCGTCGTACAGGGATTATAGACAACTCGGTGCTACGCACCTCATCAGCTATCAGCTCATGTACGACTCGATTTTGTTGAATAACTTTTTAAATATTCTGGCTTTTTTTGTTTGTTTGATTTGTTTTTTAAATACCTTAGACCTTTTTCTTGCTCAACTTTTCCACTGACAAAAGAGATTGAATAGATCCAAGTTCATGATATTTAAGGACAACTTATATTTCAGTTATTCAAATTTGAATTAAATGCATTTATTCATGGGCTCCCTTTTTGAGAAAGAAAATCACAAGAGAAGGAATATCAAGGGTCAAGTTAGGCAACCAAAGTTCTGTACAACATACAGTGAGGTACAATGTACAGTACCAGTCAAAAGTTTGGACACACCTTCTAAGTATAGTGTTTTTTTTCTTTATTTTTCTGAATTAAAAGACACTTCTTCATGTCTTAAAGTAATGATGGATGTCATTTCTCTTTACTTAGTTGTTCAGTTCTTGACATAATACTGAATGGATTACTACAGTTATGGAATAGGGCTATTTATTTAATATTTTTATGATTTACTATTTGCTGTTTGATCTCAAATGCATTAAGGAGGCAAGAAACTCGTCTGCTAATTAATTTTTGACGAGACACCTGTTAATTGAAAAGCGTTCCAGGTGACTACCTCATGAAGCTGGTTAAGATAATATTGTCCGATAGTGTGCAAAGTGTCATCAAGGTAAACGCTGGATACTTTAAAGAATTTAAAATACGAAACATATTTTGTTTTTAACACTTTTTAATTCCGTATATGTTCCAGATGTTATTTCATATATATATATATATATCATCTCATCTCATTATCTCTAGCTGCTTTATCCTTCTACAGGGTCGCAGGCAAGCTGGAGCCTATCCCAGCTGACTATGGGCGAAAGGCGGGGTACACCCTGGACAAGTCGCCAGGTCATCACAGGGCTGACACATAGACACAGACAGCCATTCACACTCACATTCACACCTACGGTCAATTTAGAGTCACCAGTTAACCTAACCTGCATGTCTTTGGACTGTGGGGGAAACCGGAGCACCCGGAGGAAACCCACGCGGACACGGGGAGAACATGCAAACTCCACACAGAAAGGCCCTCGCCAGCCCCGGGGCTCGAACCCAGGACCTTCTTGCTGTGAGGCGACAGCGCTAACCACTACGCCACCGTGCCGCCGAGATATATATATATATATATATATATATATATATAGTCTTCAGTATTGTTCTACAATGTAAAAAATACAAAATGCAGAAAAAAGATATGAATTAGAAGGTGTGTCCAAAATTTTGACTGGTATTGCAAAAAAAAAAAAAAGAGTTGCATGTAGGGGAAGTGACAAAATCAAACCCTTTCCTAAGTGACATTTTAAACATTTATTGGAAGCAACTTTCTTAAAAGGACATTTGGAAATAAAATGAAAACGTGACCATAAAACCAAACAAGACAACATTGTGTAGACAAAAATAACAATAAATGTGTCAATGAGTAAAAGAAACTTCTTCAGCAAGCAGAAGATTGACATAAAGTGATCCTCGTTAACATCTCAGGAGGAATTTGGGGCAAATACTTTAGGTTGAGGAAGTTCAGCTGACACACACACACACACACACACACAAAATGTTGGGAACCTTTGTAGCAAAAGAAAGAAAGAAAGAAAGAAAGAAAGAAAGAAATTTGTTTCTCAGTATTGAAAAAATAATAACTTTCATATCATCACCTCATGTTCCTTTATTGAAAATCGTAGACACACAAAACTTTATTCAGCGAGTTAATTCTGTTTAAAATGTCTTCTGTTAAACTGAGTGGTTTCAGGGATTCAATTACCACATTCTGGACAGCTATGCATGCAATAAGTTAAAAAATAATTTATTAAAGAAGTCAAATCAGTCCCTCTGGCTTAATATAGCACAGCAGACTCGATGATGACAGCCTCCGCTGCTCCTGTTAGAGGCTCGGCGGAGAGCCATCAGAAATTATGAGAGAGAGTAACTCACTCCTCAGCATAATGGGATTGTAAAGTATGACAATTTCAAGAAACATGCCATAAATTTGTCAAAGCGAGAGACAGGTGAGCCAGAGTATTACACTAACCCTCTTGATAATGACAGCTGTATTCTGTGTATTGAGTCAGCAAGAGAGAGAGAGAGAGAGAGAGAGAGAGAGAGCAGTCACTTTAGATGATGGGGAGGATTAAATCACGGCCGGATGGAGAGTAAAGTGAGCTGACGGATGGAGGTGTAATGAACGTCTGTCCGTCCCAGCCGTGGAAGGATGTGAATGCAGTGATGCGCGACTGGGAGAGCTCGTAAAGAAGTGTCGGAACGGACGGCTTCCGGCTCAGAGCAGGGACCGGCGAGGGCCTTTACGACCGCCACAGGATTTAACGGGCAATAATGACTGGAATAACCACTTCGAACATTGCAGAGTCCCACGTGGCAGCCGGCGCAGAGCAAGGTGATATATTCTGGCCAGGGGATGACAGGAGCAATGTTTCAAATAGAAGGAAGGGACAGGGAGGGGAAAGAACACCCTGGAATGTTGTTTGGTGTGTGTGTGTGTGTGTGTGTGTGGTGAGGGGGTTTGAGATGATTCGTAGGAGACACAGGAAGATAGTTAAAGGAATAAGATCTATATACTTTATATAGTAGATATACATATATATAAACTTTGGCATTATAAGATGAAGATAATTCTGTGATATTAGGATAAGCAAAATAACTGGGTGTGCTGTTCTGGGAAAATAATCACTGACACCGTTACTGTGACCACTCCAAGGGTTGATTATTTTCCGACGTTATTATTTCCCACAGCAACTAGAACACCGGATGATTACAATGTCTTCTTTGTTAACACACAACTAATTTTTTTGTCAAAAGTGCAGGCACTTATGGAAGCAGGAGCTTAGCAAACTGGTAACCAAAATCCAAATCATGAGTCTATAATTGGGGTCAGTGTCGAGCGAGGGGTTGGTCAATGTGCAAACAGGATATTGTCGAAGAGGCAAAGAATCAGAGTTGAGAATTAATGGGAACTAGGGTCAGAGTCGGCGGCACGGTGGTGTAGTGGTTAGCACTGTTGCCTCACAGCAAGAAGGTCCTGAGTTTGAGCCCAGCGACTGGCGAGGGCCTTTCTGTGTGGAGTTTGCATGTTCTCCCCGTGTCTATGTGGGTTTCCTCCGGGTGCTCTGGTTTCCCCCACAGTCCAAAGACATGCAGGTTAGGTTAACTGGTGACTCTAAATTGACCGTAGGTGTGAATGTGAGTGTGAACGGTTGTTTGTCTCTACCGGTATGTGTCAGCCCTGCGATGACCTGGCGACTTGTCCAGGGTGTACCCCGCCTTTCGCCCGTAGTCAGCTGGGATAGACTCCAGCTTGCCCACAGCCCTGTACAGGATAAGCAGTTACGGATAATGGATGGATAGGGTCAGAGTCACTTTCAGGAGAGTCAATTTCAGGAACCAAACAGCTTGGTACAATCAGGTAGTGACACACTGAGTGATACTTTGCACTGACAGACTGGAGCTAGAGTCCTTCAGTACTTGAGGTTAATGATAAGCAGGTGCGGCGATGATTAGAATTCTGGAGAGGGAGGGTGATGAGGCGTTTAGGAGTTGTCGTCTGTGGCGGCCATGTTTGGAGGCTGCCATTAACTCTGATTGTTGGTGCTATCAGTGACACTTTTTGTCTGTTTATAGTTACATTTAAAGTTGTGGAATATCCACAAAACAAGTTGTATCCTATTATTGTGTATATTATTATTATTATTATTATTATTATTATTATTATTACCTTGACTGGGATGGAGTCCACCAGGGGGTGAAGTATTGTTTTTGGTTGGGTTTCTTTGTTTGTTTCTTTTTTTGTTGTTGTTAACGATATTACGGGAAAATGGCTGGCTCAATCTTTATGAAACTTTCAGGATAGATGAGCATTGGTCTCAAATAGAACCTCCAATATTTGAGGGTCATCCGGTCAAGGTCACCAAAAAGGTCAAAATCATTTTTGTTGTGTCGACTGCCTCATATAGAGGTGCTAGCCACTACGTCATCGTGCTGTAAGAATGTAAGAGTATAACGATCACACACTGCGCATACACGTGTTCTGATTTAAATGGTCGGTGAGTGAATACAGTTTGGTTCACCGATCGAAATAAATGGACTAGACTAAAGAAATCGCTTTCAGACATGTTTATGCTTATTACAGAGGGAAAGTGCGTTCTACTGAGCTCTAGTGCCGGGCCATGTCTGGGAAATAAGAGTTTGGGTGATGGCGACAGCGTGTGTATGTCAGCCTCGGTTCGGAGGTTTCAGTTTCGAAAGCTGTAAGAGGTAAGAGTAGTATAATATAAAGTACAGACACTTAGTATATTTTACTTCTGTGATTTTTAAATTGTTCGTTTTTGGATTACACTTCATTTTTGTGGCTACTGCCTCATAGAGTAAATATATATGCTATATACTGTATGGACATGGGATCAGAAAACTATTTTATTTATAAGCAGTAGCCACATGTACCCATGGGGTACCTATTTTTTCACGATATCTCCCTTCATATTCATCATAAGTGCTACTGGGTGAGGTTTGTTTTGCCTGGCAACATCCATCCATCCATCCATCCATCCATCCATCCATCCATTATCTGTAGCCACTTATCCTGTCCTACAGGGTCGCAGGCAAGCTGGAGCCTATCCCAGCTGACTATGGGTGAGAGGCAGGGTACACCCTGGACAAGTCGCCTGGCAACATTATTATTATTATTATTATTATTATTATTATGAAGCCCTTAGCTCCCTAGGAGCATAGGCCACCAACAAGAACTTTCCATCTAGTTCTATTCTGTGCTGTTTTCTCTAGTGTTGACCATGAATAGCCCCTGGCTTTCATTTTGCCCTGAACACCTCTCCTCCAGGTGCTTTTAGGACGACTTCTTTTCCTTGGTCCTTGTTGTTTCCATTTTAAAGCTTGCTTACTGATGTTCTTTCGTGACTTCCTGAGTGTGCGTCCTATCCAGCTCCACTTCTTCTGGATTTGCATCTCTACTGGTTGTTGGTTGGTTAATTTCCATAGTTCTTCGTTCTTCATTTTATCTGACCATTTAACATTCATTATTCTCCTCAGACGATAATTAAGGAATGTTTGAATTTTCCCAAACATAGCTTTGGTAGTTCTCCAAGTCTATGCTCCACACAAGAGGATGGACTTAAAATTTGATTCAAAAATCTTTAACTCAGTAATCTTAGGTAGCACCTTTGACACCCAGATGTTCCCTAGATTGTTGAAGACTATTCTGTCTTTGTTAATCCTTGTTTTAACATCCTCATCCATTCCTCCATTAACACTGACCACACTTCCAAGATACACAAAGGAGTTCACTTCTTCCACAATGTTGTCCATCATTGTTATTGGACGTCTGTCCTTTCAATTTACCTTCATCAATTTACTTTTCATTGTATTTGGCTTTAGGCCAAGTTTCATTGACGTGGTCAACAGGAGAGATGACTTGTCCTGCATTTGTTTGTTGTTACTAGAAATTAAGACTATGTCGTCTGCGTAGCCCAAGTCATCCAACTGATGCCAAAGGGTCCATTGTATTCCATTCCTCTTTCCTTCCATTGTTTCCCTCATGATCCAATCACTTGCCAACAGGAATAGGACGGGTGGATAGCAGACAGCCCTGTTTAAGTATAATAAAACAACTAAAATAAATAAATAAATAAATATGCAATATCTACATAGGACAATGCCCTCTACCCTCTATAACTACTTTCCTGTGGAGGAAAATGTCTTCAGTATAATTATGTTGAATAAACTTCTCCTTACTGAAAAATATGTTTTTCTTTCTTACAAAGCTGTTGATTAGGTGAATTTGATATCACTGTTAAACAATAATATATTATAATCATGGCAGCACAGTGATGTAGTGGTTAGCACTGTTGTCTCACAGCAAGAAGGTTCTGGGTTCGAGGCCCGTGGCCGACGGGGCCTTTCTGTATGGAGTTTGCATGTTCTCCACGTGTCTGCGTGAGTTTCCTCTGGGTGCTCCGGTTTCCCTGACAGTCCAAAGACATGCAGGTTAGGTTAATTGGTGGCTCTAGATCGACTGTAGGTGTGAATGTGAGTGTGAATGGTTGTTTGTCTCTCTGTATCAGCCCTGCAATGACCTGGCAACTTGTCCAGGGTGTACCTCGCCCCTCGCCAGCTGGGATAGGCTCCAGCTTGCCTGTGACCCTGCACAGGATAAGTGGTTATGGATAATAGATGGATTATTACAATGAGCTTATTAACATACACCTGTGACTTGACCAATCAGAATCAAGAATTCAACAGCACTGTGGTATAATCAGCCCTAAAATTTTGACAAAGCAGATAATATTTCATTACATACATAGAGGTTACAAAGGAGTGTTATTTTGGCATCTTACCGTATATATTTACACTGTCATAAACCAAAACCCCACCCAACCCCAAAACCCATGACACTTTCATGACTTCATTTTTTTTTCAGACGTTAATCCTAAATTATAACTCACCAGCATCCTTTGGCCCAAGATCATAACACCAATTCATTAGTCGCTGGCATACCAGCCTATCCTGATTTTCAATAAACTCTCTAAAGCTGATAGACAGCGAGAGAGCAGCAGTCATGAAAGAACCTCTATTTCACAGGCTGGCACCTGTTCAAGCAACCATATGCTGCCATAATCTCTTAAAAAGCAACATCCAAGTCCAAATTTAATTATGTAATAGCCCAAACGCAGGCAGAGTGCAGACGCAGCAGCTCGGCCAGCTGCTAAGCAGCCTGGAATTCACTTTCTTCCTCCATGAGCTCATAGCTAACGGTGGAGTCTTTGAGGTGATGCAGACGGACACATTTATCTAGCGTTATGGCCATAATAAATTTGTCACTGTCCATATGCCTCTCACATGAGCTCCGTTTACTTGTTGGCCATCAGTGGAGCGTCTGGGTAAAGTGACAGCATGCTTTTGGATAAAGAGTCACCAGCTGTGTGCTGCAGTCAGAGGGATCCTCAAGTAATGTAGTGTGACACATCCAAATCTGTCAGTTTTCATGAAGGCAAAGAGTCTCTTCCTGGACTTTTCCCTGTTTCAGTGTAATATACATTTCTTATGAAGTGTTGATGGATTGCAGAATTCTTGACACGGATAGTCCTGACTCAAGTAATGCAGGGTTTGTGAGAGGATTGATGAGCTCCATTAGGTGTCTAACGCTACTTTCACACTGTCTCATATCTTGCCACCTACGCGGCATGTGAGTCAAACACCAAGAAACGAGGCATATTTTGTCCAAAATTCAAGTCCTGTGACGTACACAGCGTATGTGTGACGTTTCTGTGGCATATCTGGGGTTTGTATGGGGTTCAAGGGACGTAATGTTATGGCGTACTGAAGCATATGTGTGGCGTATGATACATTGCCACGGCATAACTGTTTCATTGCTTTTGTTGTTGTTTTGTTGCGTTTCATTCTTACATGTGACATTGCTGCTGCATATCTGTGGCATTCACAGGTGGGTATAAAAGGGGGCCCCATGCTGCATCCATTGTCATTCATCACAGTCAAGAAAACATCATGCCAGCGAAGAAGTCAGGACCCAAGAAGGGTAAAAGAAGAGGGAAGACATCAGCCGCATCCACCCAGCCAAACCCGGAGCCACCTTCATCAGACACATGTTAACTAAAGCATTCGCACGGTGTTCAAGCAACGTTCCTGCTGCGTCACTGCTGCGTAGCTTTCGTTTTTACACTGTACATGTGACGTACGTGTGACGTATCAAAGCTGCTTCGTATGTGCTGTGGATTTTTAAGTGCGGACTTAAAAATATGCCACACCCAGGCGTACAAGGAGATCGTGTTATGCATCCTAGAGTATTAGCTATGTAAGCTGGCGATGCTGTGACGTTCCTTTCTTACTGCCACATATCCTGATGCGCCGTACATACTCAAGGCTGAAACACCAATGTATGAACCAAGCATTAGAGAAAACTATATCCAGTGTAAGGAGATGCAAGGTCATGCTGCAAGACCATAAATAAATAAATAAATAAATATCAAAGCCCCTCTCCTTTGTAAAAC
This sequence comes from Neoarius graeffei, assembly GCF_027579695.1. NCBI lineage: Eukaryota > Metazoa > Chordata > Actinopteri > Siluriformes > Ariidae > Neoarius > Neoarius graeffei. Next base: position 45,597,607 of record NC_083595.1, on the reverse strand, counting down.
TCTCCTCTCCTTTGCATTAATGTTATGTAATATCAAAATTATCTGCATTTTCATTCAAATGATTCAATACGTGACAAAAGGAATCAATTCAGGAGGTAAAAGTTCGATATCTTTTAATACCACTCAACCTGGTACTCGACAATATGATTTGATTCATAAAGTGATGATTCAATATTCGATATTATTATACATACAGGCCACTTTTCGATGGAATCAAAACACGTGTTCTATTCCCTTCTAGCGGGTTTCCTTCATTTGGTTTGATAGCATGCAATATTGTTCGCATATCGCTTATATTATGTCACTCTACCTAATGGAGAATGAGCGTTGAATATGGTTTACGATATTGCATGTTGTCAAGACAACATGACGTCACACGTCGGAGATGTAAAACTTCTGTGCTAGCGAGTGACTGTGACAATTTGTAAAGAAACATGGCTGCCAGGTTTGCTTCATTAAAAACGGAAGATTTTGAGAGAATTTTGGCTGCCAGGTCGCTCTGTTGTGTGTAGCTGTTGAAGTTGATTTTGAAAGTAACTAAGTAAATTACACAGGAATAATAATAATAATAATAACATTCAGCGGCACGGTGGTGTAGTGGTTAACGCTGTCACCTTACAGCAAGAAGGTCCGGGTTCGAGCCCCGTGGCCGGCGAGGGCCTTTCTGTGCGGAGTTTGCATGTTCACCCCATGTCCGCGTGGGTTTCCTCCGGGTGCTCCGGTTTCCCCCACAGTCCAAAGACATGCAGGTTAGGTTAACTGGTGACTCTAAATTGACCGTAGGTGTGAATGTGAGTGTGAATGGTTGTCTGTGTCTATGTGTCAGCCCTGTGATGACCTGGCGACTTGTCCAGGGTGTACCCCGCCTTTCGCCCGTAGTCAGCTGGGATAGGCTCCAGCTTGCCTGCGACCCTGTAGAACAGGATAAAGCGGCTAGAGATGATGAGATGAGATGAGATAACATTCAGCTTGACTGTGCTAGTATTGGCCTTCGCTAACAGTACACTGGCTGGAAGGTAACTGGAATGCTGTGCTAACAGCAACGAGTCACGGGTAAGCTAGCGTTGGCCTTCATTAATGCTCCTGCTCAATGCTACACCAGCTGGAAGGTAACTGGGCTGCCATGCTAACAACACCAAGTCGCAGGTAAGCTAGCATTGGCCTTCAAGAATACTGATATGAAGAGTGTGTATGTATTATAATAATAATAATAATAATAATATTGGCTGGCTTTTTTTCAGATATATTCCATTCAGCTACTCGTCTTTGAATCATTCAGTATCATGCTAGCTGAATGGAATATATCTGATATACCATGAAAAATGCCAGCCAATATTATTTAAATATGAGTTAATTCGCTACTCCACAATACAATATGATTCAATTCCTACTGCAATGATTCATTATTTGATGATACCACTGAATCTGCTGCTGTCCTATACACCATGTTTTGATTCATTAGGCAATGATCTGATATTCAATGATGGCACTGAATCTGCTACAGTTTACTAGCCTTCGAACCATATGTGACCAGCTTTGTGCAGAATCCAAAGTAAGCCTCATGCTAATTTGTGAATTTAGTTTGCCTATTAAATTATTTAGACATTATTTTAAAAATATAAATTATTCTACAACACACAATTTGTTTCATTTTTTTTATAATAGTCAATTCCTAATCAACAAGAATTGTTAATATCCATCCATCCATTATCCATAATCACTTATCCTGTGCGGGGTTGCAGGCAAGCTGGAGCCTATCCCAGCTGACTACGGACGAAAGGCGGGGTACACCCTGGACAAGTCGCCAGGTCATCACAGGGCTGACACATAGACACAGACAACCATTCACACTCACATTCACACCTACGCTCAATTTAGAGTCACCAGTTAACCTAACCTGCATGTCTTTGGGTTGTGGGGGAAACCGGAGCACCCGGAGGAAACCCACGCGGACGCAGGGAGGACATGCAAACTCCACACAGAAAGGCCATCGTCAGCCACTGGGCCCAAACCCAGAACCTTCTTGCTGTGAGATGACAGTGCTAACCACTACACCACCGTGCTGCAGAATTGGCAATAATTAATGAGAAATAATTATTTCTGACATTAATGTCAATCACTGGCTTTTAAATCGATGCATTGATCCAATTCATTCGATCATTAGACCCGTATTTGTTCTTTTTTTTTTAGCACCATGCCCACTCATTCTGTTACTGTTGTTCTCATTGTTCTCTTTATACATTTCTTAGTATGCAATTGGATATATTATCAGTTGGTTGATTGGTTAATTGGGTGGCACAGTGGTGCAGTGGGTAGCACCGTCTCCTCACAGTAAGAAGTTTCTGGGTTTGAATCTCGCAGTCAAATGGGGCCTTCCTGTGTGGAGTTTGCATTTTCTCCTCATGCCTGCATGGGTTTCCTCCAGGTTCTCTGGTTTCCTCCAACAGTCCAATGATATCTAGAGTACACCAACTGGCTAGTCGAAATTGCCCATAGGTGTGAGTGTGAGTGTGAATGGTCGTTCGTCTCTGTGGTAGACTGGTGACCTGCCCAGGGTGAACCCACCTGAAGTCAGCTGGGATTGGATCCAGCTTAACGTATAAGCGGTATAGATAATGGATGAAAGGATGGCTTTGTTTGTATGTTTGTTTGTTTGTGAATGGAATAAAACGATTGCTTTAATACGCATTCTTTGATTCGGGTCTTCTTTTTGAGAATTTACAAAAATAAACAGCACTGGAGTTCTTTGGCTCACTTTGGATTACTTCTCTTCGAAGAAAAAATACACGATGCCGATATTACTAAAGTACTTTAGATGCTTCTGTTAAATCTGTACTGTACGTTTGAAGGCAGGTGATAAGATTGCTTTCCTTCGCACAATACAATGAACTGCATTGTATTATGCGACATCTGCACCCTGCAGCTTGTTGTGGTTCACCCTGGCATTATAAAGTACTCCGCATCCTTTTGTGCTCCTAACCCACAAATTAAGTGAGACTCATCCAGGACGTATTATCAGAAACCTTCCCCAGGATCAAAATATCGTATGTACGCAACAAAATAAGTTTGGAGAGAGTTCTGCTCACTGGTTTGTTTCCTAATTCAGCAGCAGTGATTAAGATTACAACTGTAGAGTTATCTTTCTACAGCATGGAAAAATGGGCCAGAAGTTAAGCATGTCGTGAAATTGCACATTGTCAGACTTTTCTGTAGCAGTTTAAGTCAGATCCCAGTGTAGAATGAATAAACAGAAAAGAAATCAGGATATCTGGATTTGGTTTGTGGGAGAAAGTTGCAGAAGTTCTTCTCGGGAGGTACATAAAAAGCATTCCTAAGCAGAGTTGCTCTTAGCGAAAATACCTCAAAGCGGTTAAGATAATGCACAATTGTCATGTGGATTGAAGTGCAATCTCGTTCCTACTTCCCCTCGCAGATAAGTTCTCGCATTGATGATGCCTGGCACCCTGCTCTTATCTCGCAAACACTTTGTGGCAGGAACAGAAGCTCACGAATAAAGTCCCGCTAGATTGTGATGGTAATACATCTGCTTAATCCCAACATCTCGTCTGTTGGCAAACAATAATGTCGATGTTATTTTACTCGCGTAAGCATTTTTCTTTCTTTTCTTAATAAATGTTCGAAGTTACTGTTTGAGATATTTCCGAGGAAGAGCAGTGGTTCTGCGCTACATGTCTTTTGTCACAGTTGGAAACTATTACAGTGTGTTTAATAGAATTTTATCATCGAAATGCTAAACATGAAGACAAACACCAGTAACCTGAGCACTGCAGACATTTTAGGTCTACAGGTGAAGATTTTGACACAATATGGTTAACATGATTGTTATGCAGGCGTGGCCTTACAGTCTGTGTTGGCTAATGACTGACAGGTGTCAATCACTAGCTAGGCAAGAGATATAGTAGTGTAGAAAGGGCTGGAAATCATGGCCAGGAGTAGGATTAGACTGAGACGTGACACACACACACACACACACACACACACACACACACACACACATTATATATATATATATATATATATATATATATATATATATATATATATAAAATCAGTGTTGTAGTCGGGTCACTAAACCGTGAATCCGAGTTCAGTCTCGAGTCTCCAGTGTTCAAGTCCAAGTCATTAAAGAAAATTTCGAGTCGAGTCCACTACTGATCCGAGTCAAGTCCAACACAAGCCCCGCCCACTATCAACAGGGCAAATAACATGAGAGAGGGTTAACACTAGCTAGTTCATCGGTTAACAAACAAGCCCCGCTATCAACAGAGCAATGAACATAGCGTGTCACGTCCTTCTCTGGGTGGAGTCTTACCAAATGACGATTGAAGTTCGAGGTCGTCCCTGTCGTCTCCTCGATAGTTCTTCTACATATGGAACACACAGCAGTGCATTTTTTTCCCACTCCACAAGAAATCTGTATAAGCAAAGTGGACAATCCTAGGGGCTTCTCTCCAGGCATTTTAGCGCCGTTAACATTAGTTTGTTCCTGAACATGATGTATGAACAGGTGAATGTGCATTCTCTTGCATGAAATTAGTATAAAAATCAATGTTGATATAAATATCTTATGCCAAATTATTATGACATGTTACAAAAAAATAAAGAAAAATATCCAAGTCCTCGTCTCCAGTTTATGAGTCTGAATTCAGTTAATGCACGAGTCTGAGTCCAAGTCCGAGTCATCAGTGCTCAAGTCCAAGTCAAGTCACGAGCCCTTAAAATTAGGGCACGAGTCGGAGTCGAGTACTACAAGCCTGATATACACAAAAATGGCTTAAAAATATTGAAATGAAATGTTTTGACATAAAAAAATTACTATAAATGTTTTGATATAAAAATACTATAAACAACAGTAAGCCATAATAAATAAAACAAAGTCAATATTTGGTGTGAGATGACCCTTTGTTTAAAATAAAAAGTAGTCTGAGGTCCAGTGAGTGCAGTTTTATGTGGAAATGATCTGTAGGTTTTCCTGAGCATCTTCCAGAACCAGCCACAGTTCTTCTGGACACTTTGACTGTCACACTCGCTTCTTCATTTTGCACCAAAACCCAGCAGCCTTCATTATGTTTTCTTTTTTCATCTGAAAACATAGGCGGCATGGTGGTGTAGTGGTTAGCGCTGTCGCCTCACAGCAAGAAGGTCCGGGTTCGAGCCCTGTGGCCGGCGAGGGCCTTTCTGTGCGGAGTTTGCATGTTCTCCCCGTGTCCGCTTGGGTTTCCTCCGGGTGCTCCGGTTTCCCCCACAGTCCAAAGACATGCAGGTTAGGTTAACTGGTGACTCTAAATTGAGCGTAGGTGTGAATGTGAGTGTGAATGGTTGTCTGTGTCTATGTGTCAGCCCTGTCATGACCTGGTGACTTGTCCAGGGTGTACCCCGCCTTTCGCCCGTAGTCAGCTGGGATAGGCTCTAGCTTGCCTGCGACCCTGTAGAACAGGATAAAGCGGCTAGAGATAATGAGATGAGATATTTTTTCCTTTAGAATTTATTTTCTTGTAGCAGGATACATGCACATGCATGTAAGTTCACACACTCAACCACAACTAAGGGGGAAATTTAGTATCCGATCCACGTACCAGCAGATTTTTGGGAACTCTGAGTAAACCAGAGGACCTGGAGGAAACCCACATGAACATGGGGAGAGCTTGCAGAGAAACAGCACACAAAAAGAAAGCTGTCATCATTTCAGGTTTAAATTTACAACATGAAAATGTGTTTATAAATAAATCATAAAACAGATGTACATTTCAACTTCTGGGGATCCAAACTTTTGAAATTAACTGTACCCATGACATTAATTGCATATGTACTATCTTGTACACAGTGGTGTAGTGGTTAACACTCATTGCCTTTACATGCACATCGAGAAAATCGAATTTCTGCCGTAGCTCGACTGAAATCGAAGTTCTAAATGCCATGGAAACACCTTAGCTCGGCTGAAATCGAACCGAACTGGATTTCTCGTAATTGAGCTACGCGACCTAGATTATGTGATTGTAGCCGAGCTACTTAGTGCATGTAAACCCTATCAAGCTACGTAGTCGAGCTACTTACTTCAGCACTGCCCCTTCCAGAAGTGACGAGTGACGAGACCACAAGTGGGAAACACAACAGCCTCGGTCGGCATGACAACAGTAGTAGTAGCGAGCAGCAGAAGAGGTCAGGAGGAACAACATCTCTCGATGTTGCTGTCCTCGTCGTCGTTCTTCTTGTGAACATGGAACTTATGACTTTGTTTATACTCTTGAATAGCTCTTCTTCATGATGACAACCGGAAGTGTACCAACACGATGGGGCGTGTAGCGCCACCTGTGGCTCGGGTGCACAATGTACCTCACACAATAGCTCGATTTCCTTGTGTGCATGTAGGATTGGATTTCTCTGGCACCCCTGCTGGGACCCTTAGCTCGATTACCGACAGTAGCTCGATTTGGATGTGCATGTAAACGCACTTACTGTCGCCTCACAGCAGGAAGGTTCTGGGTTTGAGCCCAGTGGCCGATGGGGGCCTTTCTGTGTGGAGTTTGAATGTTCTCCCCGTGTTTGCGTGGGTTTCCTCCCACAGTTCAAAAGACATGTGGTTAGGTTAATATGGGGTGGCCATGGCCTGAAGTTGGGCTGAAGTGCCCTTGAGCAAGGCATCTAACCTCCAACTGCTCCCTGGGGGCTGGAGCATAGCTGCCCACTGCTCTGGGTATGTGTGTGTGCTCATTGTTCACTTGTGTATGCATGTGTGTGTTCACTGCTTCAGATGGGTTAAATTCAGAGGAGGAAGTTCACTGTGCTTTAATCTGTGCTTGAGCGAACATGTGACAAATAAAGTCTTCTTCTTCTTCTTTCGGCTGTTCCTGTTAGGGGTTTCCAAAGCATATAATGTCCCTCCATCTCCTCCTGTCCTCTGTATCTTTTTTCAGTAGCACCAACTGTCCTCATAGCCTCCTTCACCACATCCAGAAATCTCCTCTTTGCCCTTCCTCTTTTCCTTCTACCTGGAAACTCCATCTCCAGCATCCTTTTCCCAATATACCCTGCATCTCTCCTCTGTACGTGTCCAAACCATCTCAATCTCACCTCTCTCACTTTGTCTCTAAGATGTCCTATATATTCTGTCTCTCTAATATACTTGTCTCTAATCCTTTCCAATTTCATCACTCCCAGTGAGAATCTCAACATCTTCAGCTCTGCAACCTCCAGTTCAGTTCAGCTTCCTGTCTTTTTTGCCAGTGCCACTGTCTCTAAACCATACAACATTGCTGCTCTTACTACTTAATTATATAGAATTATTATATTAAAGAAGGGTGGCATGGTCGTGTAGTGATTAACACTGTCGTCTCACAGCAAGAAGGTTCTGGGTTTGAGTCCAGCGGCTGGCGAGGGCCTTTCTGTGTGGAGTTTGCATGTTCTCCCCGTATCTGTGTGGGTTTCCTATGGGTACTCCCGTTTCCCCCACAGTCCAAAGACATGCAGGTTAGGCCAATTGGTGGCTCTAAATTGACCGTAGGTGTGAATGTAAGTGTGAATGGTTGTTTGTCTGTCTGTTGCCCCTTTTCCACCAAAGCAGTTCCAGGGCTGGTTCGGGGCCAGTGCTTAGTTTGGAACCGGGTTTTCTGTTTCCACTGACAAAGAACTGGCTCTGGGACCAGAAAAACCGGTTCCAGGCTAGCACCAACTCTCTGCTGGGCCAGAGGAAAGAACCGCTTACGTCAGCGGGGGGCGGAGTTGTTAAGACCGACAACAATAACAAGACCGCGAAAGATCGCCATTTTTAAGCGACGAGAAGCAGCAGCTGTACAAACGCAAAGTCATCCATTATTATTGTTGTTGTTGTTGCTGCTGCTGCTTCTTCCGCGTTGTTTTTGCTTCGATATTCGCGCCAAGGTTTATGCAAACGTAGCGACGTAACTGACGTATACAGTGACGTAATGACGTGTCTTCTCTTAGCACCCCGAGCTATGGAAAAGCAAACTGGTTCTCAGCTGGCTCGCAAGTTGAACGAGTTGTGAACCAGCACCAGCACTGGCCCCGAACCAGCCCTGGAACTGATTTGGTGGAAAAGGGGTATGTGTCAGCCCTGTGATGATCTAGCGACTTGTCCAGGGTGTACCCCACCTCTCACCCATAGTCAGCTGAGATAGGCTCCAACTTGCCCGCGACCCTGCACAGGGTTGGCGGTTATGGATGGCAAGATGGATATATTTAATAAACAACATTTTATTGATCATTGCTTTAAATAATTTTCATTTTCTATTTCATTTATTGAATAACATATATTCCAAAAAGGCACATATTATCAGATAGATCATGCTCATATGTGCTGAATGAGCTCATCTTCTTGAAGATCGCCTAATATAAGAAGGGTATATAAGAAGGATATAAGAAGGGAAATTCTTGTGCCAGAAGTTGCTCCATAGCAATACAAGCTGGAGGGAAAACAAAACAAAACAAAAACTGTACATAGTAAGAACTGTGCAAAGAAATAAATGCCAAAAAACCTGAAGCACTTTTTCCTCCAGTCCACAGTGGGGCGCTCTACCACAAGACTCTCACACCCTCAGAGATGAAAGGCTTTCCTTTGGCCAGATTTTCTTCACACTCCACTCTGCTTCCTCTACTTCATGTTGTTTCGAGGCTTTGACACACACATTTTATATATATATATATATATATATATATATATATATATATATATATATATATATATATATAATTAAACAGATGTACATTTCAACTTCTGGGGATCCAAACTTTTGCAAAATGTGTGTGTGTGTGAGAGAGAGAGAGAGAGAGAGAGAGAGAGAGAATTGTGTTCTACTCTACCACAGCTAAGCCATCTGATGAGATCTGAATTCATTAGAATGAGTTTCTTGCAGCAGACGATTCATTTGCATCATGTACACCTTGTTTGAATAATTACTCAAACGGCTGATGTATGTCTGTGTGTTTTAGGCAGTCGGGGCGGGGGGGGGGGTGTTACGTCTCTCAGAGGGACGCACTTTCACATAATGAAAACGCAGATCAATAGAACTGTTCTCTACCTCCGTATAGCTACTAAGGAAAATTAAGCACCATTTTTCATTCTTTAATGTTCCGTGCATGTCATTAGTTATATGGGACTATTTTATTTTTCTCAGTGTGACATAAAAGCCTCAAGGTTTAGTGGAACAGATCATGAATTCTTTCTGGAATATCCTGTTTCCCCTGAACCGGTGTGTATTACAGTACACCTAATACCACTTGCGAATTCTTGAATCTGATTGGTCAGAAGGTGTGCATTATATCTGTAACACAACATGACTCAGGACATACATGTATGTCAACGCCATATAGGCATCACCTGTACCACAATGTCTCAAAATCCTTACTTTCTGTAAAAAATCTGTAGTAACTCCTAACATCTCAGCTCATCTCATCTCATTATCTCTAGCCGCTTTATCCTGTTCTACAGGGTCGCAGGCAAGCTGGAGCCTATCCCAGCTGACTACGGGCGAAAGGCGGGGTACACCCTGGACAAGTCGCCAGGTCATCACAGGGCTGACACAGACAACCATTCACACTCACATTCACACCTACGGTCAATTTAGAGTCACCAGTTAACCTAACCTGCATGTCTTTGGGGGAAACCGGAGCACCCGGAGGAAACCCACGCGGACACGGGGAGAACATGCAAACTCCGCACAGAAAGGCTCTCGCTGGCCACGGGGCTCGAACCAGGACCTTCTTGCTGTGAGGCGACAGCGCTAACCACTACACCACCATGCCACCGGTAGCCAGGAAGTGCAAAACAAAATTACAAAATGTGAAACACTTTTACATTTTATAAAACAAAATTACATTAGCAAACCACTTTTACCAAGGACAAAACAAATTTACGTCGTAGAAAATAAACTGATAAGATGCGAAACACTTTTACAAGCGCTGAGACAAATTTACAATGAAAATCTTCACGGAAGAGGAATGTACCAAATGCTGCAAATGACCCAGAAGTGAAAGTGAGTTTATTGTAACGGAACGTCGACTGTGACCGAATGATGTTTTTCCCCTTTTTGTGAAAAACACATGAACCACTTAACGGATGGTCTCTAGAATTTTTAAAGGACACGGACCAGACAGAAGGCCCAAGCATATTCCACTGGCTGTGTCCGAAATCACTCACTCATTCACTGCTCCCTATACTGTATAGGGAATTCTACGGTATATAGAGGACTATATAGTGAGTAGTGAGTGATTTTGGACACAGAGAGCACGAATTGACTGCTGACTCTATCGCATCCCGGCCACTGTACTTCCACCATGTGGTACATTCCCCTTCCGTGAAGATTTCCATTTGTAAATTTGTTTCGGGACTAGTAAAAGTGTTTCACCACTTGTAAATTTGTCTGAGTGCTCATAAGTATTTCATGTCTTGTCAATTTGTTTTCTAAGATGTAAATTTGTTGTGTCCTTGGTAAAAGTGTTTTGCTAATGTAATTTTCATCTCATCTCATCTCATCTCATCTCATCTCATCTCATTATCTGTAGCCGCTTTATCCTGTTCTACAGGGTCGCAGGCAAGCTGGAGCCTATCCCAGCTGACTACGGGCGAAAGGCGGGGTACACCCTGGACAAGTCGCCAGGTCATCACAGGGCTGACACATAGAGACAAACAACCATTCACACCTACGGTCAATTTAGAGTCACCAGTTAACCCAGGGGCGCAGATACGTTTTTTGAACTGGGGGGGACAAAGCTGCCAGCAATCCAACCCCAACCCCACTTATTTCACCTCCCTCACTGCCATCACCAGGAACTACCTGCAGGCCAGGACAATGATAACATTTTAACATAGCCTATGGAAATCCAAAGTTTACACATTATCATCATGCACAGAAATTGCAAAACTGCAAAACGAGTTTTAAAACCGCTAAGTTCCAACTGTTAAACATAGCGAGAGGCTGGGCTACGTGTGTGTGTGTAAAGTGTAAACCAGTGCATCCTGACTTTCTAACTATGCCTGTGTGTTGCGTGAGCGTCAGTCAGTCAACAACTCTTTGCAAAGTTTCCTTATGAAACAATATGCTCGCTGAAATTATGGCAGGGAACGCCAGATTAAACATTAAAACTGCCTTCTGAGCACTGTATCTACAGGCTGCCACCGAAAGAAGGAGGCTACCAGAAAGGCTTCTCTACTCCGTACGATTTTACTTTCACTACGACATTACTTTGAACAGACTTTCAAAAAATTGCAAGGTGATATGATAAAGTAAGGCACAGTTTACTTATAGTCGTTGTTTTTTGAAAAAACGATGCAATTGTTTTCTGCCTTTTCGGTTTGGCACCCTTCATCATGCCGTGTTGGGGTCCTGAACTAGGAGCTGTCCCCGATATGCCTGTCAAACTTGTTGTGGGTAACCATAGCAACCAAGCTCGAGCTCGCAACCTGTGCAGTCTGCGCAGCTCAACCAACCGAATATCAGTCTTTGTTTTGTTTTATGTGAGTTGTTGCAACTATGTCTGTACTGCTGTGCACCTCAATAAACCGAATGGTAATTAGTCTTTTGATTTTTCCGTGAGGTTTGCCTTATGCAAAGAAAGACAGCATAGATGTTTTTTCCTCCCTATAAGTGGGAGGGACCGAACGAGGTGAATTTAAATCTGGGTGGGACGAATCCCACCCGTCCCACCCTCTATCTGCGCCTGTGAGTTAACCTAACCTGCATGTCTTTGGACTGTGGGGGAAACCGGAGCACCCGGAGGAAACCCGGGCAGACATGGGGAGAACATACAAACTCCACACAGAAAGGGCCTCGCCGGCCGTTGGGCTCAAACTGAGAGCCTTCTTGCTGTGAGGTAACAGTGCTAACCACTACACCACCATGCCGCCTCATCTCTCTCTCTCTCTCTCTCTCTATCTAGATAGATAGATAGATAGATAGATAGATAGATAGATAGATAGATAGATAGATAGATATGGGTGGCTGATTCTTTCTCCCTGTTAATTTCACTGATGAAGTTTCAATTTCATATGTTCTTTTAGGTCATACAACCCTGATGCCACAACCTTATCATCTCGATTACAAAGTAAACAATTGGTGTAATCACTTCCTAGTTTCGATGGAAGAATAATGCCATCAAACATTTCCATCCATTCTGGAAGAAAACAACCTCTTAATTTGATCTTTGATCATTTCGTTGGTGGAACCTCCGCCATGACTCGCCTCGTGTGCTTGAAAAATTCGCGCTCGACCGGAAGGTCACTACTCGCGCAACTGCATATGTGTGGATGTTCGGATCGATTCGTGTTATTCCAGAAATGCAGATCGACTAATTCTGAATGTAAATGGAGGTGCCTTCTGTGATGTTTGTGTACTAAATCTTTGAATTTTTTTTTTTTTATGGTTAAAGCATAATTTCCATAGTATTTTATCAATACACCTGTATTAATTTCAAATGCCCACAATCCATCCTAAATATGGATAAACCATAGGGGTCGACATGTACATCAGGAAGTAGTTCAGACTATAACATGAATGACAGGGTTGTATTGTTCTAATATGCACTGTCTTGTACTAATATGATATTGTTTCTATAGTAATGGATCACACACAGGGGCCATGTCATGTCTTCAGGGTAAAATGCTAGAGATAGAGAGAGAGAGAGAGAGAGAGAGAGAGATGATGGAGCTTTGTTTGAATTGATAACAGAACTTGTTTTTGTGGATGTTTGACAATGTGAAACATTTAAATGTAACTCTAAACTATTAAAAAGTACAAGGTATCATTCATTAATGAAATTACATTGTGAACTTTGTCACTTCGGACTGTGTTGTTTCACAAAAATAACAAAATGTAATAACACTGGGTGGTAACAGACCATGTAATGTACTGGAAGTAAGAGAAAGCAGATTATTAGAACAGAGAAGAAAACTAGATTATCATAAACGCCATCAAAGTTGAGTGTTTTTAGCTTCCTAAAGTGATTCGACTTGTAACACCTTGATATACGGTACAACATAATATTTCGAAGGTTTTCTCAACAGGTATAAACTGAAGTCAGGTACATAAATTCACAAGTATATAAATTGCAAATTATTTTACTGCCAGTGTTAATTTTGACAAGAATTTTAAATTAAGTTTTAGTCGCTCAATGAAAATTCTAATTATATTTTAGTCACATTTTAGTCTTTTTTGTTTTGTTCTGTTTTGGTGGTGTAGTGGTTAGCACTGTTGCCTCACAGCAAGAAGGTTCTGGGTTCAAGCCCAATGGCTGATGAGGGCCTTTCTGTGTGGAGTTTACATGTTCTCCTTTGTCTACATGGGTTTCCTCTGGGTGCTCTGGTTTCCCCCACAGTCCAAAGACATGCAGGTTAGGTTAATTGGTGGCTCTAAATTGACCGTAGGTGTGAATGTGAGTGTGAATGGTTGTGTGTCTCTATTACCCCTTTTCCACCAAATCAGTTCCAGGGCTGGTTCAGGGCCAGTGCTGGTGCTGGTTCACAACTCGTTCAACTTGCGAGCCAGCTGAGAACCAGTTTGCTTTTCCATAGCTCGCAGTGCTAACGGAAGACACATCATTACGTCGTTGTATACGTCATTATGTCACTGTATACGTCAGTTATGTCGCTACGTTTGCATAAACCTTGGTGCGAATATCAAAGCAAAAACAACATGGAAGAAGCAGCAGCAGCAACAACAATAATAATAATGGATGACTTCGCGTTTGTACAGCTGCTGCTTCTCGTCGCTTAAAAATGGCGATCTTTCGCGGTCTTGTTATTGTTGTTGGTCTTAACAACTCCGCCCCCCCGCTGATGTAAGTGGTTCTTTCCTCTGACCCAGCAGAGAGTTGGTGCTAGCCTGGAACCGGTTTTTCTGGCCCCAGAGCCAGTTCTTTGTCAGTGGAAACAGAAAACCCGGTTCCAAACTAAGCACTGGCCCCGAACCAGCCCTGGAACTGCTTTGGTGGAAAAGGGGCATATGTGTCAGCCCTGTGATGGTTTGGTGACTTGTCCAGGGTGTACCCTGCCTCTCACCCATAGTCAGCTGGGATAGGCTCCAGCTTGTCTGCGACCCTGCACAGGATAAGCGGTTACAGATAATGGATGGGTGTTTTGTTTTAGTCAAGATTTTGTTAAAAATTTCTCAGGCAGTTTCATGACACTTGTTGTAAAATATGCCCTGTAGCTTTAAGAAGAGCTGGGCTAGTGGTTAGCATGTCCATTTCTACTTGACTCTATGTGAGTTCTACTTGCATTCACGTTGTACCAAAGACCATTATCAAAATGGTACCTACTGTCATCTGGTGAGGCACGCTGCAATACAGATGTGAGTAGGGAGTCAAAGTCTCGTGGTTACCAGATGACCAGCCCCCCACTGTAACTCTAGCTATGTTTTTGGCGAGAGGCCGAGGGCTACAGAAATGGAGATCAGTGCTGCCCAATGTGCCTGATTATGTAACAAAAAATAATTACCATTGCTAGTTTTAGGTAGCTTAGAAACCGGGTCTTCCATTATTGCTGTTTCTTCCACGTTTTCTTGATGTTGTGTTCTAGAAACAGCACTAAAACTTAGCTTCGAAGCCACAAAATGCAACTTTGATGGAAAAAAATATATCTAATAAATTGCTTACCTCTCTTCACGTCGAAAGGAGGAAAGTTTTGCTTATTTTGACATGGCGAATTATTAACACAGGAGGAAATACTCGTAATTCGCAACTAAAAAGACTGCAGCGGCGGCACGGTGGTGTAGTGGTTAGCGCTGTCGCCTCACAGCAAGAAGGTCCTGGGTTCGAGCCCCGGGGCCAGCGAGGGCCTTTCTGTGCGGAGTTTGCATGTTCTCCCCGTGTCCGCGTGGGTTTCCTCCGGGTGCTCCGGTTTCCCCCACAGTCCAAAGACATGCAGGTTAGGTTAACTGGTGACTCTAAATTGACCGTAGGTGTGAATGTGAGTGTGAATGGTTGTCTGTGTCTATGTGTCAGCCCTGTGATGACCTGGCGACTTGTCCAGGGTGTACCCCGCCTTTCGCCCGTAGTCAGCTGGGATAGGCTCCAGCTTGCCTGCGACCCTGTAGAAGGATAAAGCGGCTAGAGATAATGTGATGTGATGTGTGAAAGACTGCAGCTACACTGGTGGCTTGACCATGCTTTCTAGTGCGATCGTGTTGCACTTGCGCAGAACTGCTTCAGTCCTGCGCTCCTTGGCCCATGCACCTGAAGACGCGCCTCGGGCTGTGTGCGCGCCGTTAACAAAGAACACCTGTCTTTAATCAATCAGAAATCAGAATTACTTTATTAATCCCCGGAGGAAAATTCAAATTTGCTACCAAGCTCCTGAATCAAAGAAGAAGTAAACATGTCTAAAAATAGAAGTAAAAATTATCTGAAAAAAGAATAAATTAAAATAAAATAAATTTAAATAAGTTCAATAACTTAAGTAAAAGCAAAATGAAGTGATTTTATATACAATAATTCCTATATACATATATTGCACCTGAGTTAAGGATGCAGGATACATGGTAAGACAGTGTACCACAGTTATACAGTGGCATTGTACAGCTTGACTGCAACAGGTAGGAATGATTTCACCCTCGTCCTTCAACTGTCCTTCAACGTCCTTCACCCTCAACCCGCTGCCCCAGCAGACGACAGTGTACAGGATGGCACTGGCCACCACAAACTCATAGAACATCCACAGCATCATTCGGCAGATGTTGAAGGACCTCAGCCATCTCAGAAAATAGAGACGGCTCTGGCCCTTTTTGTATACCGTGTCCACGTTTTTGGGCCAGTCCAGTTTATTATCCAAGTACACCCCCAGGTACTTATATTCCTCCAATGAACTATGTTTGGGCTATTTAAGGACTGCGCCCATGCAAGGATGATGCAAAGTATTACGCTGCGTCTAGTGTGCCTTACTGAGCCTTGTTTCTTGTCCCTGTTCTTGTTGACCTCCTGGTTTTTCGACTCCTGTTTCTCGTCCATTGATCTTGTATAGTTTTGCCTCTGAAACGGTATTCTGTCCGCGCCTCGATTGACCTCCTGCCTGTTTCCTTGATTACGACTTTGCCTGCTATTTCAGACTGTTTGCCTGTTGTGTCTGTTTCACAAACTTTATGCTCATATCGCACTGTGTATTATTTAACATCCGCCTCTCGTGCACACACTCTGACAAACTGGGGTTTTGTGCCCAAACCACAGGAAGTCCATACAAGGTTATAGAAACCCTAAGGTGACAATCTAGTTTAAAAAAAATGTCAGAAAAATTACAGTGGGTGCTTTTCTAATATTCTTATGCGGCTATTGAAAAAATGTATGGTCCGACAAAGGGGGGCGGGTCATGGGCACCCCAGGACCCCCCTCTGGCTACGCCCCTGTCTCTTACTGTTTTGCTAGTTATCAGCATTTTCTATGCTGTGATGTTGATAAGTGCTATTTTCATATAAAGATGTTACTTCGTTCAGACGAACACCGTGTGTGTGTCCTGACTCATAGACCTCTTATGAGGATTGTGAAAGCCGTGCAAGCAGCTAAGCGAGCGAGCCAGATTCTCTCGCTTCCCAAGTACGATTGGAAATGTGAAACAGGGAAGGTAACATACTGTAATGGATTTTGCTGCAGGATATTTCTCCTGGCTGTAAAAATTCCCTTGAGAAGTAAGCCAGGTTGTCTGGCTGAACAAAGCTATCTCGTCTCGTCTTTATTCGTCAGGGTATAATGAACAGCGATTTCATCATAATTTCCAATGATTTACTCATGAAATAAAATGTCGTTCATGAACACGTACCATCAAAATTTTCATTGCCAAAATTAACACTGTTTATAGCAGAATCAAATCTCAATAAAAATGTCATTTTAGTCATGTTGTTAAAGAATGTATTAAATGACAAATTCAATAATCTGTTTAGTAATTTAGAACTCTTAAGGGTTTTTGGGTTTTTTAAGCGTTTTTCAGTTCTCGCTCTCTCGGAGAAGCCTTTATGATTGTGTATCGTACCCTGGATTAATAGGTTCTCCATTAGTAAAGAGATTATTCAGTGTAAAACTAAAAAATAGAAGATTTAAGGGTTCGTTCATGGGGGAAACTTTTAATGTTCCACTGTTTTGATATCAGAGAAGGTTTGAAGAAGAAACCTTTAGGAAGCTAAGAAACATGAAAGACTTTGAGAAGAAAAAAAAGGAATTTTATATAATTAAAAAAACATATCTTACATAATAAAAAACCCTGAATATTAGTCAAAATAATATCTAATATGACATAATTAAAACAACAATAATAATAATAATACGATGATGATGATGAAATTTATAACATTCTCCAATTAAAACAGTTATTTTACATGATTAAAATATATACAAACAATAATATTTCTATTTATTAAACAAAATTAACGATTGGAAATATTAAAATATGTAACATCCAAAAATATTTTACAGTTTTCCAAATTGGGGGCGGAACGGTGGTGTAGTGGTTAGCGCTGTCGCCTCACAGCAAGAAGGTCCGGGTTCGAGCCCCGTGGCCGGCGAGGGCCTTTCTGTGTGGAGTTTGCATGTTCTCCACGTGTCCGTGTGGGTTTCCTCCAGGTGCTCCGGTTTCCCCCACAGTCCAAAGACATGCAGGTTAGGTTAACTGGTGACTCTAAATTGAGCGTAGGTGTGAATGTGAGTGTGAATGGTTGTCTGTGTCTATGTGTCAGCCCTGTGATGACCTGGCGACTTGTCCAGGGTGTACCCTGCCTTTCGCCCGTAGTCAGCTGGGATAGGCTCCAGCTTGCCTGCGACCCTGTAGAAGGATAAAGCGGCTAGAGATAATGAGATGAGATGAGATGAGAAAAAAGACAGAAAATGCCATGCGAGGAAAATAAATAGGGAAATAGGGAGAAAAGAAAGAGAGAGAGAGGGAGAGAATGCTTTATCAATAACTAAAGGGATTTTTTTTAAATCATTAATCTTATGATTGTGTGAGCGGAGAAAAAAAGCAAATCCGTGTCTGTGTCTGAGCACTAGAAGGTCAGCAGGATTATTTGTCTGATTCTGAACTGAAACAGACAATCATAGTGCCTTAGCCTTCATTTAGAGGTACACACACACACACACACACACACACACACACATGCATGCACTCACTAATGTGTTAGTTTGCCCTGTGTTATGTAATGTGATCGCTCTACAGGGCCACAGTGTTAAAGTGGAATAGCAGGCCACGCTGCTAGAGATTCACCCTCAGCAAACAGTTTGCCATCTCCCACCGGTCGCAGTTCAATCAGGATAAACAAAGTGTGTTAGCGACAGGCGCTAGCAGCCAGTGGGGCGCTCAAATACGACCAGATCAGCAGTCCTGTTAGTAGAGGACGGGACAGTGTGGTATGTGAATTTCACAGATAGAAAGTTTGTTTATTTTTGTTAAATAAGCCCTTGTATGTCTCCCAAACACTGTTATTTGAACGTGACCTACAAGACCTCCAGAGAGAGAGAGAGAGAGAGAGAGAGCTGCACAAACAGAGATGCTGTTCCCATTTTAGAAGATACTGTTCCTACATGTGAGGGGTTTAATTTAGTAACAGATTAAATGCCAAAGCTGTTTACTTTCTCAAAATATTTCCATTTTCATAAAAAGAAAGATATTTACTGTATTCATATTAAATGCTGTTGTGGTGTGGGTTTAATAATGGACTGTATCGTTTATTTAATTGTGGATACTGAAATGAAATAGGAGACAGACAGAGAGAGAGAGAGAGAGAGAGAGAGAGAGAGGAAGAGAGAGACTTGCTTGCCTGGTTCATTATGTTGAGAGAGAAAGCAAGAATTTAGGCAGGAAATCAAGATTGCAGTTCAAACAAATTAGTTTGTTCCCATGTTCATATTGTTATGATAAAATGTATCACAAGAAGAAGAAGAAGCAGAAGAAGAAACATAAGATGGAAGGAAAAAGAAACAGAAGAGAAAAACAAAAGAAGAGAAGAAGAAACAAAAGAAGGAAGGAAGAAGAAGAACAACAACAACAAAAAGAAGAAACATAAGAAGAAGAAGAAGAACAACAACAAAAAGAAGAAACAGAAGAAGAACAACAACAACAATAAAAAGAAACAGAAGAAGAAGAACAACAACAAAAAGAAACAGAAGAAGCAAAGAAGAAGAACAAGAAAAGAAGAGAAGAAGAAACAAAAGAAGGAAGGAAGAACAACAACAACAAAAAGTAGAACAACAAAAAACAGAAGAAGAAGAAGATGAAGAAGAAGAAGGAAAGAACAACAAAAAGAAGAAACAGAACAAAAAGAACAACAAAAAGAAAGAGAAGACAAAGAAGAAGAAGAAGAAAAAGGAAAGAAGAACAACAACAAAAAGAAGAAACAGAAGAAGAAGAAGAACAACAACAACAACAAAAGAAGAAGAACAACAACAGCAAAAAAAGAAGAAACAGAAGAAGAAGGAAAGAAGAAGAACAATAGCAACAGCAAGAACAACAGCAAAAAGAAGAAGAAGAAGAGGAAAGAAGAAGAAGAAGAAGAACAACAACAGAAAGAAGAAACAGAAGAAGAAGAAGAAGAAGAAGAGGAAAGAAGAAGAAGAACAACAACAACAAAAAGAAGAAACAAGAAGAAGAAGGAAAGAAGAAGAACAACAACAAAAAGAAGAAGAAGAAGGGAAGAACAAAAAGAAGAAGAAAAAGAAGAACAACAACAAAAAGATGAAGAAGAAGAAGAGGAAAGAAGAAGAACAACAACAACTACAACACCAACAAAAAGAAGAAACAGAAGATGAAGAAGAAGAAGAACAACAACAACAACAAAAAGATAAAACAGAAGAAGAAGAAGAAGAAGAAGAAGAAGAAGGAAAGGAGAAGAAGAACAACAACAACAAAAAGAAGAAGGAGAAGAAGAAGAACAACAGCAACAACAAAAAGAAGAAACAAGAACAACAACAAGAAGAAAAAGAGAAGAACAACAACAAAAAGAAGAAACAGAAGAAGAAGAAAGAAGAACACCACTAACAAAAAGAAAAAACAGAGGAAGGAGAAGAGGAAGAAGAACAACAACAATAACAAAAAGAAGAAATAGAAGAAGAAGAATGCATTCCTTTAGTTCATATGCATTTAATCAAGTTACACAGATTGGTAAATTGATTAAAGTATTTGTTTGTTTGTCTGTTTGTTTGTTTATTGCTGTGTGTTTTGTTTGTCTCTCTTACCCAAGAGCTCCCACTACAGGGGTGGATCCCGGACAAACATATTTCTGACATCTGTAGAAACACTTTTCTTATCTGCTGCCACAATGAAGTGAAGCATCTGTTTATCACCTTTCCCGAGACTCCAAGGCTGCATTGTTACTTTACTGGAAGGCCTCGAACCTCAGCAGACACACCGTAGCTCCTCCTCGGCGTCTGATCTCTCCTCTCGGCCTGCCAGGGTCACGAGGGCAAGTCCGATTAGGAGGAAAAGGTGTCGGGGTGTAATCTCTAGGACAGAGTATTGGAAGGGGGCACTGCCCATATTAGTTGAACCCCCCAAACAAAATGCAGTGCACACCGTTATTCAAAGCACATGGCTTTTTGTGGGAGTGTGTCAGCTCTTGGGGCGATGCTGCCCCTGGCAGACCTCAGCAGGGATGGTTAATAAGCATGCGGCAGGGACACGTGGCCAAACCACACCGGCTTAGCAGAGGGAAGCCAAGGAGTCCATGAGCTGAGCTCTATATGTCCAATAATGTTCATACACACACACACACACACACACACACACACACACACACACACAGAGAGTATACACACAGGGCCTTAACCACAACCTGGCACCACATACAGACACTTATTATCAGAAACACAGGATAGCAAAGTCAATGACAATTAGTAAGTAAATAAACAGGCTAGTTAGTGAAAACACTCAAAACAGCATATTATTAATAGAAACTGAGTGCGTGGGAGTTTTCGTTACTCTGTAAACACAAGAAGATGCTATTTCTTGGGCACACAGACACATTTCCACAGATCTGAACTCCAAATGAGGACATCTTCATGCATCTGTCTTTCATTCTGCACTGTAAAATATAATAAGTTGACTTTACTTAAAAAAATATGCAAAGTCGTTGCCTCAAAAAAAGTCATTTATGTTGATTTAGATAAATTAGATTGGGTTAACTTATTTTTTGTGAGTTTGCAGTACTCAAATTAACTTAGATTAGTTTGATTACATTAACTTATTTATTGTGAGTTTGCAGTACTCATCTTATATAATTTTGATTACATTAACTTATTTATTTTAAGTTTACAGTACTCAAATCAATGGCTTTCAGATATCTTTTTTCATAAATTTAACTTAATATTCATGAATTGTGAAAGCTTAATTCTCTAGTTTTACTCATCCTTCATATTGAGGCCAATTTAACTTTAATTTTCTTGACCAAAGAGTTTTGCGAAAGACAATAGGACACATGCTAATTTAATAAAAAAAAAAAAAAACACACAATACAAGGTAATGAGCCCCCAAACAAAATGAATGGTGAACACATTGGATTTACTTTGCAATTAACATTTATTTTAAATGCTAAACAATGCATCATTTAAGGCTCTGGAAACATGTTCCACTTTTGTTAATCCTGGTGCATGTGCTGAAAAGACCGCGTGTAGATGGGGCAGGTCTGCGCATGTCTAAACACAACGCCCAAAGGACTCTGGGACAATAAATTATATTTTCTAATTTAACTGAAGTGGAGTACACTAAGTTAAGTGTGTTCTCCAACTTGAAATTAGCAGTTATTTATTTAATATTAGTGTTGACAACAGGTTGATGATTTCTAAGTTTGATTCACTAATCATTTCTAATTAATTTGAATATTTGCATTTACAGTGTGTGTAAATAGCCATAAAAGAGTCATAACACGGCTAGGCTAGGGTATGCTAATTAGGACTGCGAGCGTATGTGTGTGGTGGTGAAATCTCAACATACGGTCATCACGCAGAATTGGTTTAAGTGGCCCGGGACAGGACACTAAGAAAGTGTCAAATGGACAGAGAGAAAACAAGATCAGCTGTGAACAATGTGAATGTGTGCAATTAGTAAGCGGTGTCATACGGTAGCTAGCACACAAGACATGTCCAATACACATAATTACACAGGAAAAGAAACTCAAAAGTGAAGCGAGAGACAGGGCATGCTGGGAAGACTGGGGCAGAAATACAATGGTCTGGGTAAAGAAAGGAGAGGAAAATAAAAAAAAATAACAGCATCAGTATGTATTCGTCTGATAGTCTTATACTATACTTTAAAGGAAAACTGAAGTCATTCTGAATGTGCTATATTTCTTAATTAGCGTGTTATTCAATTATGTTTTCGGTTTTAGTAACCTGTATGTCGTGACTCGTATTGGCAACTAATTGCAATTAAATATTATACTTATCGGCCTATTCGGTTTTTAGTCGTGTTGAATTTAGTTAGTTTGGTCCACGGCAGGCGTCGCTTATCCACGCGATCCTCACGAGACTTGTGCGAGACTTCGAAACGTGAAGTGTCAGCCAGGTGTCAGTGCCGCCATTTTGAAAACTGTTTTCCAAACGAAATATTGCACAAAAACGAGTTTAAATGACGATTACTGCCGACTTTTTTCAAACTTTCCTGATTGCTATCAAAACAAACAAAAGTTCCGGCTTGATTACATCAGCATTCGAAAGCGGGTGCGCGCGTCTTTTGACAACGTTGGCAGATGTCGGTCACTTTGATTTCCGCTGTACATTTTACTTCCGTCCCACGATGTCTCGCACAGGTCTCAACGAATCTCGTTTACGGCCATTGCTTTGACATACAGACTGATATATTACAGAGCATATTTCAAACACTCATAACTTGCTAGCGACAAAATAGCGATCAAAAATCCATTCCTATACTTAATAAAATGAGATAAATAGAATTTTGATAATAAAAAAATTCCCCTTCAGTTCTCCTTTAATATTTATTGAGTCATAGCATGGTTGAATTCTCACATCTGATAGGTCAGAAGGTGTGGCTTAATTTTCTATAACAGCATGGCTGGGATTGTAATTCCAGCTGCAAGATTTAGATTACAGTGCAATTTCTAAAACATTGCTGTTTCTATAGTAACAGCTCATACATTGTGGCAGTGGGGGTGTGGTCAAGTGCCGGTCGGTGACAGGAGGGCGGAGTCAGGGAAGGTAAGTGGCAGAATCACTACACCTGAGAGCAATTAACCTGTGCTTGTGTGTCTTCCCAGTGACCGCGCCCTACTTAAGGAGGGAGAGCGAGAGCAGAGGAGCTCATCCCTGAACAAGACGCCAGTTGTGTGTGTGTCTGTCTGTTCGAGTGATAAATTGTGAAACTGAAAAGTTTAGCAATAAACGCTATTTTGACCCTGATCTCTGTCCTGCCGTCCTCTGTGCTCCACCCCTTCGTTAGAACTGTTACAGTGGTGCCGAAACCCAGGACATTGTGGAGTACAGCAGCTGATCAGCCCCATGGAGTCTTCCCCATTCGCTGACCTGGTCCACGCCCTCGCCACGGCCCAGCAAAGCCAGCACCAGGTGCTAGTCACGCTCCGTAAGGAGCAGGAGCAGCGCTTCGAGGCCCTGGTGTTGGCGCAGCAAGAGGATCGACAGGCGTTCCAGCACCTCCTCGCGTTGGCGGGGACTACCGATGCTTCCACCACTGGCCCGTCCCCCCCCACCCTGACCAAGATGGGCCTGCAGGATGACCCCGAGGCTTTCATCACGCTCTTTGAGCAAGTCGCGGAGACCTCGGGGTGGCCGATGGAGCAGCGCGCGGCGCGCCTCCTCCCTCTGCTAACGGGAGAGGCGCAGCTGGCCGCGCTACAGCTCCCCGCTGACCGCCGGCTGGCCTACGCGGACCTTCGCCGGGCCATCCTCCAGCGTGTGGGGCGCACTCCTGAACAGCAGCACCAGCGCTTCCGCGCTCTGCGCTTGGAGGAAGTCGGCTGCCCGTTCACGTTTGGCCAGCAGCTCCGGGACGCCTGCTGCCGGTGGCTGAGGGCCGACAACCGCGACGCCGAGGGGATCGTCGACCAGGTGGTACTGGAGCAGTTCGTCGCGCACTTGCCAACAGGAACCGCGGAGTGGGTCCAGTGCCACCGCCCGGCGTCGCTAGATCAGGCCATCGAGCTGGCGGAGGATCATTTGGCGGCTGTTCCGGCGGCAGGACAGCAGACAGCCTCTTCTCTTCTCTCCTCTTCTCTCTCTCTCTCTCCCCCTCCTCCTGTGTCCCGTCCTTGCCCCATTCCCCCACCGTGGAGGCAGGGGCTGGCACCACCCCAGCTGGCCCGCCGCACCCGCGGTGCCCTCCCGTTTCTCCCTTCTGTGTCTGTCTCTCCCCCCCCTCAGGTGAGTGAGCCCCAGAACACCGGTGCAGAGAGGAAGCCCGGGCCGGTTTGCTGGCGCTGCGGGGAGCCGGGCCACCTCCAACAACAGTGCACAGTCATGGAGGTGGGCGTGGTGGTTCAGATCCCAGACGCGCCGGGAGCCGCCCTCGATCGGGCCGGAGCGTATCGCATACCGGTGAGTATCCAAGGGGATACATATCAGGCGTTGGTGGATTCTGGTTGTAATCAGACCTCAATCCACCAAAGCCTGGTTCAAGATGAGGCATTGGGGGGAGCACAGGGGGTGAAGGTGTTGTGTGTGCACGGGGACGTTCACAGCTACCCTTTGGTGTCGGTCCACATTTTTTTCAGAGGGGAAAAATTTATAGTGAAGGCGGCGGTTAATCCTCGCCTTACCCACTCTTTAATTTTGGGGACGGATTGGCCGGGATTTCGGGATTTAATGACACACTTAGTAAAGAGTGGGTCCTGCCATTTAACAGGGGGAGGTCCCGGTGTCGCTTTGGCGGGAGCAGCTGTCACAGAGCCATCTACGTCATCTCCACGTCAGAGTGAGGAGCAGCAGGCTCCTCCTCTCTCTATTGGGGAATCCCTCGCAGATTTCCCATTAGAGCAATCGCGAGACAAGACTCTGCGGCATACGTTTGACCAAGTGAAAGTAATCGATGGTCAAACGCTCCAGCCGAACGCCACCCCGTCCTTCCCCTACTTCGCAATTATGAAGGATAGGTTATACCGAGTGACGCAGGACACTCAAACTAAGGAGCGAGTCATGCAGCTTTTAATTCCAAAGAGCCGCCGGGAATTGGTATTCCAGGCGGCTCACTTTAATCCCATGGCTGGACACCTAGGGCAGGATAAGACACTAGCCCGAATAATGGCCCGATTCTATTGGCCGGGGATTCGCGGCGACGTTCGTAGGTGGTGTACGGCATGCCGCGAATGCCAGTTAGTGAATCCAGTGGCCATTCCAAAAGCGCCTTTGCGCCCTCTACCATTAATCGAGACCCCGTTCGAAAGGATTGGGATGGATCTCATCGGGCCATTAGATCGGTCAGCACGAGGGTACCGCTTTATATTAGTTCTGGTGGACTATGCAATGCGATACCCGGAAGCAGTGCCTCTGCACAATATCTCGGCATGCAGTATTGCGGAGGCACTCTTCTGCGTTATCTCCCGAGTTGGAATCCCGAAAGAGATTCTGACTGATCAAGGCACCACGTTTATGTCATGGACACTGCGCGAACTGTATGGGTTATTGGGGATTAAGCCAATCTGCACCAGCGTGTATCACCCACAAAAGGACGGCTTAGTGGAGCGGTTCAATTGCACCCTCAAAAATATCATTAAAAAATTCGTAAGTGAGGACTCACGTAATTGGGATAAGTGGCTCGAGCCCTTGTTGTTTTCAGTGTGAGAAGTCCCCCAAGCCTCCACGGGGTTCTCCCTGTTCGAATTATTATATGGGTGTAAGCCGCACGGCATTCTAGACGTGCTGCGGGAAAATTGGGAGGAGGGACCTTCACAAAGTAAGAACGAAATTCAATACGTTATGGACCTGCACGCAAAACTCCACACGCTCACCCACCTAACCCAAGAGAATTTGCGGCAGGCCCAAGAACAGCAAGTCCGCCTGTACAACAAGGGTACGCGCCTTAGAGAGTTCGCACCGGGAGATAAAGTACTCCTACTGTTGCCCACATCGAGCTCCAAATTGGTCGCCAAGTGGCAAGGACCCTTTGAGGTCACAAGGCGAGTCGGGGACATCGACTACGAGGTGAGGCGAACGGACAGGGGTGGGGCGCTACAGATTTACCACCTCAACCTGCTTAAACTCTGGAATGAGGAGGTCCCCGTGGCATTGGTGTCGGTGGTTCCAGAGAAGGCGGAGCTGGGGCCGGAGGTTCAAAAGGGGGCATTGGCGTCAGGTATCCCTCCGGTCCCCTGTGGAGACCACCTCTCCCCGACCCAACTCGCGGAGGTCGCCCAGTTGCAGACCGAGTTTTCGGATGTGTTCTCACCCCTGCCCGGTCGCACTAACCTCATAGAGCACCACATAGAGACGCCCCCGGGGGTGGTAGTGCATAGCCGCCCTTACAGGCTACCCGAACACAAAAAAAAGGTGGTTCGGGAAGAACCCGAGGCCATGCTTGAAATGGGCATCGTCGAGGAGTCCCACAGTGACTGGAGCAGCCCGGTGGTCTTGGTACCCAAGGCCGACGGGTCGGTCCGGTTCTGTGTGGACTATAGAAAAGTCAACGCGGTGTCTAAATTCGACGCGTACCCAATGCCTTGGATTGATGAGTTGCTCGATCGACTAGGCACGGCTCGCTTTTATTCGACACTGGATTTGACAAAGGGATACTGGCAGATCCCCTTGACTCCTCTATCCTGAGAAAAAACGGCCTTTTCCACACCATTCGGATTACACCAATTCGTCACACTTCCTTTTGGGCTGTTTGGGGTGCCCGCTATGTTTCAGCGACTGATGGACAGGGTCCTCCGCCCCCACGCCACTTATGCGGCCGCTTACCTAGATGACATCATCATCTATAGTAATGACTGGCCGAGGCACCTCAAACATCTGAGGGCCGTCCTTAGGTCGCTGAGGCGAGCGGGGCTCACAGCCAACCCAAAGAAGTGTGCGATTGGACGGGTGGAAGTACGGTATCTGGGCTTCCACTTGGGCAACGGGCAGGTGCGTCCCCAAATTAATAAGACGGCAGCAATTGCGGCCTGCCCAAGGCCCAAGACCAAGAAGGGGGTGAGACAGTTCCTGGGGCTGGCTGGCTATTACCATAGGTTTATACCTAATTATTCAGATGTCACCAGCCCGCTGACTGATCTGACTAAAAAGGGGGCACCAGATCCGGTCCAGTGGACGGAGCAATGCCAGCGGGCGTTCTCTGAGGTAAAGGCTGCACTGTGTGGGGGGCCACTTTTACATTCCCCTGACTTCTCTCTCCCCTTTATGTTGCAGACCGATGCGTTGGACAGAGGGCTGGGGGCTGTTTTGTCCCAGGAGGTGGAAGGGGAGGACCGCCCAGTCTTGTACATCAGCAGGAAGCTGTCGGTGCATGAGGGGCGCTACAGCACCATAGAGAAAGAGTGTTTGGCAATCAAGTGGGTGGTCCTTGCCCTCCGTTACTACCCGCTGGGACGCCCGTTCACCCTCTGTTCGGACCACGCGCCCCTCCAGTGGCTCCACCGCATGAAGGATGCCAATGCGCGGATCACCTGTTGGTATCTGGCACTCCAACCCTTTAATTTCAAGGTGGTCCACAGGCCGGGGGCGCAGATGGTCATGGCGGACTTCCTCTCCTGTCAAGGAGGGGGGGAGTCGACTGCAGGCCGGACGGCCGCCCGGCCTGAGTTGGGCGGTGGGGGTATGTGGCAGCGGGGGCGTGGTCAAGCGCCGGTCAGTGACAGGAGGGCAGAGTCAGGGAAGGTAAGTGGCAGAATCACTACACCTGAGAGCAATTAACCTGTGTTTGTGTGTCCCTACTTAAGGAGGGAGAGCGAGAGCAGAGGAGCTCATCCCTGAACAAGACGCCAGTTGTGTGTGTGTCTGTCTGTTCGAGTGATAAATTGTGAAACTGAAAAGTTTAGCAATAAACGCTATTTTGACCCTGATCTCTGTCCTGCCGTCCTCTGTGCTCCACCCCTTCGTTAGAACTGTTACATACATAAAAAGATATTCGCATGTTGTTTAACTAAGAAAAGCATGAAGTCATGAGCTGAAGTTATTTTTATTAGCAAACATTTAGTATGTAACATTTGTTGAAGGATTCTCCGGTATCAGAGCATGCTTGAAGCTTTGTAAAGTTTCCAGACGCTAGAAAGTTTTCAGGATAGAGGAGGAGTTTACAATTTCCAGCTTCATGGTAGAAGAACAAACTCCATCACAGTGTATTTTAATTGTATTTATATTATGATCTCAAGGATTATAATTTTACATTGCAGAATAGTCCTGCTTAATGTAAGATGGTTAGGGATGGATGAAGAACACTGCTTCAGTTTTGTACATGCAGTTCAGCTTTGCTTTTACCAAAAATAATAAAAAAATGCACAAAAAAAGCAAGATACGGTTAGTTAAGATGCTTTGGATGGTTGATTAGCAATAAAGGGATTTATTCTATCCACATTCACTGGATATGAGCAATCATGTGCTCTGATTGGCTAATCGACTACTAGGCTATCAGCTCATATACCGTGAATAGAGAAAAACAAAATGACGGAGCACATCAAGTCAGATATATCACTTTGTTATCAAGTATGTAAAAGAAATGGAAATAGCTAAAATAATATCATCCCCCCCCAATATATCTCCTGTTCTCCACTCCAGCCCAGTTGGTGGCAGTATTGCACCTTTAAGTTGGCTTGTTAACCATCAAAAACCCTAAAGAAGAAGAAAAAGAAGGGAAAGATGAAGAAGAAAATGGCGGCGCATGTTACTGAACCAACTGAGGACGAAATAAAAACTCTACTCGAAAACAAAACCCCCAAAAATACAAAAAACTCCCAACAAAATATGGAATAAAAGAATGTATCTTTTTTTATTTTTCAAGAATTATTATTCTCGCACTTTTCACAAATTGCTCCTGTCATTTCGCCGGTTTGTTGACATTCTAAGCGGAAATGATTTTGTCGGATGTTTTGTATAAAGTTTTTATTTATCAAATTTGCAAAAAAAAAATTAAAAATAAAAATGCTCTGTTTCTCAAATTCCAGTGAATGTGGATAGAATAAAACAGTCATTCCACTCAATCTCATCGTACATGGCTTACAGCCAACTCGGTGCTACGCGCCTCGTCAGCTATCAGCTCATGTACGACTCGGTTTTGTGGAAAAACTGTTAAATATACCTTGAAGCATAATTGTATAAACACATATGAAAGCAAAAAATAACAGAAATTAAAGTCATCGGATTAATCTGAAAAGCACGCACACACACACACACACACACACACACACACACACACACACACACACACTGCTGTATCTGTACACGCATGCTTCAAAACTATGGACAGGTAACTGAGATCAATAGGTCATGTGATGTATGGAGTTAAAATGCAAGAAGAAAAGTAAGGAAAGGATGAAAGGAGGATTTGAAATCAACACCCACAGGCAGCTGAGCTGAGAATGCAGCAGCAGAGTGGAGCTAAAACCGCATAAAAACTAGAACAAGAGCAGTGAGGGGTCTCCTGGAGCTCGCACACAATAGACACAAGGGCTGTCTGTAACATCTCATTATAGCTAATGAGAAGCCACTAATTACAGTGTGTGTGTGTGTGTGTGCGTGTGTGTGTATGTGGGTCAGTGGGTGTAGGTATGTGTATGACTGAAGGAATGAGAAAAAGTCTGTGTGTGTGTGTGTGTGTGTGTGTGTGTGTGTGTGTGTGTGTATATACGAAGATCAGATGCTACTGTACAAAAAAAACAAAGAGTGGTTTGTATCCCATACGCTGCATTCAATGAAAACTCCTAACTTGGCCTCCAACTAGGGAAAACAACAAACAAATAAAACTCCCCTCGACTTGGAATTCCTACTCGTAAACTACAGACGGTCTCCTCAACCCCGAGTTTAGCAAGTAACATCAAATCAACATGGCTGCTCTCAACATCAACAGGAACCAGCTGTTGAAATGAGTTGTACGTGATATACGTGTATTTACTTTCAATCAACCAGTGAACAGGTATATTAGCTTGTTAAACCTATAACACTGATGATACAGTCCATCATATTCGAGGAGGAAAATATACATCATCACCATCTTCTCCCTTGTTGCCAGATCAGAGTCCATGTAGACCCTATTGATCCACGTCATATTAATTGGAGCACAGTTTTACGCCGGATGCTCTTCCTTCCGCAACCCTCCCGTCCGTCATCGCCGTCTGTCCACAATTTACAAAAATCGTTACTCCTCCTACAGGATGGATCAGATTTCCATCAAACTCACATACAATGTTCCCCACACTCAAAGAAATGAAACATGCATGTTGCTGGAGTTAAATAACTAGTTCATGTTAAATTTATTAAATATTGTCATGTTTAATTATTAAATCGAGTGAGTTTTGTTTTAATAACCTAACAGTATTGGTTTTTATGATTATTAGACCTTATTGAGTTGGATTTATGTAATACAGTTGATTAAACTGCATTAAGGTTGTCCCAATGCGCTCTCCGTACTTTCTTGCACACGCTCAGTAAGGCAGACGGGGGGAGCAACGGCCATTTTTGTAGAATTCCAGCGCATGGTTAAATTGCATGGAAGTTGTCATTTAACCCAATTGATACCACATTGATACTTACGACTTACAGTAAGTCTTGAGCTTGTTTTGGGCTGTTACACATTTTGTTTGCATTGGTAATGCTGCCAAATGTTTTCTGATTATAGATAGCCTAAGGTTTTTTTTATGCACTTAAAGATGCCTGTGCACTTTACAACAAAGGCGGAGGCTTTTTTTTCTTTAAAGTAACTTGAATCACCTTTCTATTTTTTTGACATTGTAATCTGCGAAATGTTTAGTTTTTCAAATTGAAAGATGCACTTGGGCAAACAAATAAAACTGAGTTAAATAGTTATTTTGTGTTGTGTACGGTACTTTAAGTACATATTGTTGGAACAAATGCAGACAGTACAGAACGCAGAAATGTAAATTAAACACAAGTTTATTAAATAAATCCAACATAACTCTGTTCACAAAATGCAACATGATGTTGTTAATTAAATCCAACATAACTTTGTCAGGGGTGGCACGGTGGTGTAGTGGTTAGCGCTGTCGCCTCACAGCAAGAAGGTCTGGGTTCGAGCCCCGTGGCCGGCGAGGGCCTTTCTGTGTGGAGTTTGCATGTTCTCCCCATGTCCGCGTGGGTTTCCTCCGGGTGCTCCGGTTTCCCCCACAGTCCAAAGACATGCAGGTTAGGTTAACTGGTGACTCTAAATTGACCGTAGGTGTGAATGTGAGTGTGAATGGTTGTCTGTGTCTATGTGTCAGCCCTGTGATGACCTGGCGACTTGTCCAGGGTGTACCCTGCCTTTCGCCCGTAGTCAGCTGGGATAGGCTCCAGCTTGCCTGCGACCCTGTAGAACAGGATAAAGCGGCTAGAGATAATGAGATGAGATAACTTTGTCAGCTAAATCCAACATGGCTTTATTTAATACCGTCCATGCAACTTTGTGTAGTAAATCTAACATAACTCTGTTGAATAAACTCAACATAACTGTATTCAATACATCTAAATTAACACAGTTTGGTGGGACCGGTTGCCATAACTCGGTTAAGTAAATCCAAGGTTTTATTTTTTTGAGTGCAGGTTGGTGTGCATAAAAGTTGTCAAGATATTGGCCCCACCTGTCATATTTACGATTTTGTGGGCACCTACATATTTGCGATTTTGTGGGAGCTACAGCCTCATTGAGTAGTAGTTCCAACTTCGAACTTCTGAGGTGTTTTGAATGCACCGTTATCACAGATTGCTCTTTCTTCCTCCATAACACACTCTCCATACACTCCTGTGACATTTCTGATGCATGTCATGGAGGTAAATGTTTTCTGTAAAGTTCTACCTCAAGCTTGCATTTGAGTGACAGATCTCGACGAACTCCACTAAGTGCTTCACTGAATAGTTTATCATTAATATAAAAAAAATGATGTTAAAAATTACTGTGCTATCCAAAAGTAGACTGTTTTCCTCTAACAGCAGCACACCCTGGAGTGATTTATTCCTCTTATATCACTGGAAATTACTAATGACAACTTTTTTAATTTGTTGAAAAATGGAAAAAATGACACATCTCAATTTTTATCCATTTATAGTTGCTTGAAATGTTATGGAATCAACCTCTCTCTCTCTCTCTCTCTCTCTCTCTCTGAGAAACCTTAAAAAAGTAAAGTCACAGCTTAACAACAGTAAAGTACAACATGAGGAAAAAGAAGAACCCAGCAGTATTTTCCAGAATGTCATTTCCAGCTCAGTTTCAAGTGGGATAGTACAGAGTGTTCTCTCACATGTCTCATCGGTAGCTTAAAAGCCATCAACATGCACCTTTTTCTACACTCGCACTGCCTTTTTGGTTAGGGAAATCACTTAAACAAATTAATTACCAATACATGTGTTTTCTTGTCATTGGTCCCAAACTGATTTGGAAAATAAAGAAAATACTCCAAGGCTTTTAAATAAATATGTGCTTTATTGCTTCAGTACAAGTCCAGAAACATGTGGAACCATAGCCAAGGTGCACCGAAGCTCTTCTGGTGGGTGGTTCATGGCGGCTCAACGCCTTACTCATACACTTGTTAAAAAGTGTTTTTCCTTAAATCTGTCACTGAAATGTAGACTGTTTTTCTTGGTTGAAGTTTGAGATACACCAGTATGAACAGGAATGGGTGACAGAAATGTCAAATGTCAAAACAATAACACAATGATAACGACAGCTTCATCAACAGTTCCTACTTTACACAAGCTAATTAATTTCCTTTTGCCAAAACAAATGTAAACAAAACTAGCCTAAAAGAGAGACAAAACCTAAATCTATCAAAATGACCTTTATTTGTGTGCAATATAATTTAAAACACCTCATCTCATTATCTCTAGCCGCTTTATCCTTCTACAGGGTCGCAGGCAAGCTGGAGCCTATCCCAGCTGACTACGGGCGAAAGGCGGGGTACACCCTGGACAAGTCGCCAGGTCATCACAGGGCTGACACATAGACACAGACAACCATTCACACTCACGGTCAATTTAGAGTCACCAGTTAACCTAACCTGCATGTCTTTGGACTGTGGGGGAAACCGGAGCACCCGGAGGAAACCCACGCGGACACGGGGAGAACATGCAAACTCCACACAGAAAGGCCCTCGCCGGCCCCGGGGCTCGAACCCAGGACCTTCTTGCTGTGAGGCGACAGCGCTAACCACTACACCACCATGCCGCCATAGTTAATAATAATAATAATAATAATAATAATAATAATAATAGACTGTGACGAAAGTCACAGTAATTTGCGCTAGTTGTTACAAACTGGGATGTCTGGTCACAAAAATCATGAAAATTGACAGAGTTATAAGTGATTGAAAATAATCCTACTTTTCATGTATCATTCCGGATCACTGATCCGGATCAGCACCAAAAGTCATAGCAACGTAATTCAACCCAGAGGTATTCTTCATGTGGAATTTGGTGATGATCGGTTGAAAACTGAGGGAGAAATAGCATCCTAAAAAACATTAGGAGAAGAAGAAGAAGAGGAAGAAGAAGAAGAAGAACTAGATATAGACTGTGATTAAAGTCACAGTAATTTGCACTAGCTGACCTTTGTCACTTGAAAGTCAAGGTGAAGGTCATTTTGCTGAACAAAAAAAAAAGATTGAATAAATCATGAAAATTGACAGAGTTATAAGTGATTGGAAAAAAAATCCCATTTTTCATGGATCATTCCGGATCAGTGATCCAGATCAGCACCAAAAGTCATAGCAACATAATTGAGCCCAGAGGTATTCTTCATGTGAAATTTGATGATGATTGGTTAAAAACTGAGGGAGAAATAGCATCCCAAAAAAGGTTATAATAATAATAATAATAATAATAATAATAATAATAATAATAATAATAGGCAAAGTTTGTTTGTTTGTTTGTTTGCTTGTCTTGAGCTAACGTTGCCATTTCTCGATGGATTTTCACTAAATTTGGCAAGTAGGTCTGGGGATGACCTGGAATTTTGCAGATATAAACAAAATTCATGTACAAGCCCCATGGAGGTCCCTGGGGGGCACAATATCCACCCACCCCCTCCCTCAGTGCCTTTCTTATTCAACACAAACTCTCTATAGATCTTCACTAAACTTGGCACGTAGGTACAGGAGATAGCCACAATTTGGCAGAACTCAGAAATTCCATATTTGGGTCCCAGGGGGTCCCCGGTGGGACCCTGGGTGGTGAATGTTTGGATTTTTGTTTGTCTTGTGTTATCATTAACATTTCCCGATGGATCGTCACCAAATTTGACATGGAAGTCTGGAGGCAACCCAAAATTTTGCAAAACCCGGGCAACGGCAGGTAACCTGCTAGTAATAATAATAAAGTAGAAAGATCCTGAGTGAGAATAACAATTTGCACCAGCGCTGCCAGCGCAAATTAATAATAATAATAATAATAATAATAATAATAATATCGCATATATAGGAGTGTTTAGATAGTTTTGAAAAAAATAACAGAATAACAAGAAGAAGAAGATGATGATGACGATGATAGAGGTAAAGAAGATGAAAAAGAAGAAGAAATTATCAGGGAAAAAGTACACAAAAGAACCCAACGAAGGAAAATGAAATAATAATAATAATAATAATAATAATAATAATAGATTAAGAAGAAGAAGAAATGGATAAAAAAGGAAAAAAGATGAAAAAGGTAAAATAATAATAATAGTAGGAAAGAAAGAAAGAAACAAAGAAAGAATGAAACAAACAAACAATTAGAAAAAAAATAAGGAAATAAATAAAAGAATATTTGGTTGTCAATAGTGCTATTGTTAACACCGTGCTTCTCCTCTCAGTGATTTTGATGCATGAGCTCCAGCTGAAGACATGCAGAGTATTAATGAGCTCCTTAAACAGGATCCTCTATCAGAAAGGCTGAAAGAGCTTCAGACAAAAGGCCAGTCTCTGCTTCTCTCCAAGCCAGCCTCGATAAACATCTGGCCTTAAGCTGGGAAAGGCATGGCAGCGCTGAAGCAGCACTAAGCACGGCCTGGGAGAGACTAATATGAAATACGAGAGCAGTTTCAGAGAGAGCAGAGGCCACCTTAATCACTCGCTAATTCTTATACCTCTCGCTCAAACATTGTCACTATATAGTTATTAAGTAGTTATGATCTGGTTATTGTGTTACAGCTGTTATGGGATTTATAATGTGCCATGAAAGAAGATGTATTAGTGCATTATATAACATGGAGGTTGGTAAAATTTCCATAGACAGATCAGATTATGGATTTTATTTGATGCTGCATCTTATGGCTCATTACATCTCAGCAGCGCTGGTTATCTGTAAGCTGATCTTCTCATATGAATTTCTCAAATGAAGTCGATCAGCAAACAAAGGTAATGTGAAATTTTTGATTTCATACAAATAAAAAAAAGTGCTTAGCCTTATCCTTGATAGCTTATTATATAAATTACAAATTATATTTTGTAATAATTACCTAAGTAAGTACACGGTGTGAAGGAGGAGTGATGAACTCCAGTGTTGATTATGTTCTTACAAAAGCATGCCTTAAATTATTTTATTGCTCTTATACTACAACAAATTTCCAATGCTAACATTTTTTTAAATTAAGTACAGAATGGCACATCATACAGTACTTATAATAAGTTTGTAGTTATATTTAATGACATAGGTCATCCATGAAACAAATTATTTCCTGTTATCATTTACATTAAAGCAGCTGTAAACAGTCATTCCATCACCAGTCTCCATTTTTCCTTCTCTTGAAGAGTATTTGAATGGTAAAAGTTACAACTAACACTGGAAGTTACAGCTGAAAACCTCATGAGAACTCATTACAAAGCAGAAAAGCCCAGCAAAGGCACTCTTGATCATTCTGATACCGTAAATTTGTACAAACTGAATATCACTACAGTGTTACAACTTATAGTGTCGTGTTAAGCCATGGCCTAATGGTTAGAGAAGCAGCTTTGGGACCAAAAGGTCATTGGTTCAATTCCCTGGACCAGCAGGAATGGGTGAAGTGCCCTTGAGCAAGACACCTAACTCCTAACTGCTCCCCAGGCTGTACTGGGTATGTTGTACGTCACTTTGGATAAAAGCATCTCCTAAATACCTATAATGTAACTCGGCCTTCTAGCAATGGAATGGCCAAGAGCACAAGTCAGGTCAAGATGCTAACACCATCACCCACACCTGTGATGTGGTGGTCTGTACCAAGAAAAGTACTTGTACGATCTGATTAAACAATAAATCACTCTGGATAAGTGAAATGTACCACTCATAAATCACCAAATGCTGAGAGATGCTTATTTAAGACCTAGCTTCTCAAAGAATGCATACCTTCTCTGATAGAAATTAGAACATAGCCTCATTATACATTGTTGTTCACAACTTTTGAAATCGTTGTTTTAGCTATGAAAGAAGAACTCCACTTGACTCTCCATTTTAATGTATTTGAGTCTCATCTTAGACAATGTTAGCATAATCCTGCTGAGGTATTTTTGCGTTTGTGAGGTAATACTATGTTGTAATGTACCACGACAAACAGCATGTCCTTTTAACGCTGGTTTGTATATATCGTAAATAACCACGTAAGGCAGTGCTCTTCATAAATAAACATCCTACATCATCATGTGAAAGTAATGTCATGACACTTTATGCTAATGCTAAACCTAGATGAACTCGGCTACTTTAGATCCTGGCAGCTGAGCTTTGTCTACATTCAAACCACTGGAGACTGACTTATTTTGACTAATCTTGTCTAATGCTCTTTAACAGAAATACTGCCGAATGTTCCTATATGTGCGTCATCACTATCCTTAAAACAACCAAACAACAACCACCTTTGAGCACACATTTGCACTGGTTTTTCGTTATGGAAATCACATAAACAAAAAGGAATTTCGGATACATTTGTTTTGTTGTCTCGTGTACCTAGGATTGTAATGTTGACCATTTGCTCGAAGGCAATTATGTTAGCTACAGGAATTGTTGCTAGTCTGACCTGGTATTAGCAAACAAGCTAGTGTTTGCCATGCGTACGCCGAGACACACCCTAATCAAACACTTTTATTATTTTTATGAGTGTTATTACTGTTATTTTATATATTGGCACTTTTTATTATTAATGAGGTATATATTAATGAGGTAAGGCCAGGATGCACATCCTCAAGTTCTACACTGCAGTCTGGTGGTTTATCCACGTTCAAACACAGACACTAATTCCATTGTGAAGCATACGAAGATCACAGCAGATAACAATTTGGCCTGATCTACAATGATACATTGTGGAACTACTGTAGTTTGAGCTACGTTGATCTTTGATTGGACGAGAAGTCAAAGGATACAGGATCCCATGTTACTGATATACAGTGTAAAGTCACTGGGTGGATGAGAGAAAAAGAGGACTTCCTGATTTGGGGTTTGAAAGAAACAATATAAGGTGTTTTTTTTTTATATTTTTATTTTTTTTTATTTCAACAATACGCAAGTATAGTAGAAATGTACAGTATAATTATTATAACTATTGTCCACTGCTGGATGTTATATATTGACCTGTCATGGTGGTATGTCCTTTTTATTATTATTATTATTATTATTATTATTAAATTGAATTTTTTCTGTTTGTTTTTGTTTGTTTCTCTGGTGGACAATCATGTCTTATTTAAAAAAATAAAAATTAAAAAAGAAAAAAAACCTGCATATTTACTTCACATTAGACCAATACAGATGCAGAAGTGTGTGTGTGTGTGTGTGTGTGTGTGTGTGTGTGTGTGTGTGTGTGTGTGTGTGTGCGCGCGCGCATGTTACTCTCTCCATCCATTATGGATAAATGGGAGCAAAATGATAACTTCCCTATTAAACTCATTTGCTTTTTTTTTTTCATCTGAATAATGAATGTCTTGCGGAATAGCCAGGAGAATTACAACTCAGCCTATTAATTTAACATATTTTTGTTCTATTCTTCAACTGTTTTAACATTTTGGGTTTAAATCTCTAATCAGGGAAGTGTGAAGAGAACAAAATGTTCAAACATACAGATCTCTGGCTCCATATGGAAGTAATAATTGTGCACAATTATGCTTTTTTTTTTAAGCGACTGGACAGGAAGGGCGACATCGCAGAGCTACTGGGAAAATCTGTGATACACATCTTCGCTTTTCTGCTTTATTTCATCTATAGTACATTGTATAATAAATCTATGGAAAACTATTTCACTTTCATGCAAACTATGCAAACACATGTGTGCCCACACACACACACACACACACACACACAAGCACACTGGCAGGGGTTTCAATAAGCTCTCTGCCTTTCAAACTGTTTCAGTTTTCTACGAAATTACCATATGAGAGGCAATTTACTCCCCTACCAAATTTCTCATAAGTTCAGTCCAGCCTTATGATGGTACAAAATGAAAAGCCTGCCTTACTTGTTGCACGCAATTAAACCAGCGCAGGAGACAGCCAGGGCAGTTTAACATTTCATAGGGGCTGTAATTATGCTTTAACTGTTAGAAAGTGGCGTCCCAGAGGAACCAATTACTTGAAAAGTGTTCATCACATGCAGGGGTTATATACAAACAAATCCTTCAAGCACAAAGTAATTGTTTAAACATTAAAAGGGATGAATTCGGGAAGCCATACCAATCAGTTTGGTGAAGCTAATTACTGAATAAGAGCAAGAAGACAGGCCGTGTTAGATAATTATGACACACCAGCACACACCTCAAACACAGAGAGAGAGAGAGAGAGAGAGAGAGAGAGAGTTAGCCTGTGGCTGCTTGTAGAGAGGATGTGATGATCAGGGTAGATGAGGACTAATCAGCGGTTCACAGTCAGACTACACAGGAGGCTTATCGATAGGATTACAGCTTCAAGATCTCTCTCACTCATAACCAGCTGCATTTTTACATTTATTTATTTAGTTATTTCTCTGTCATGCAACACATTTAATTTTTCCTGTTATGCCATTTGATTTATTCAGTTCACTTCAAATTTAATCTTTTTTTTTTTGGTAAACGTCCACGCTTGCCATGCTTTGTAAGCAAGTTGGAATAAAACCCAAATAGGCATGGCATGCTGTAAAAAAAAAAAAAAAAAAAAAAAAAAAAAAAAATATATATATATATATATATATGGGGCGGCACGGTGGTGTAGTGGTTAGCGCTGTCGCCTCACAGCAAGAAGGTCCTGGGTTCGAGCCCCGGGGCCGGCGAGGGCCTTTCTGTGCGGAGTTTGCATGTTCTCCCCGTGTCCGCGTGGGTTTCCTCTGGGTGCTCCGGTTTCCCCCACAGTCCAAAGACATGCAGGTTAGGTTAACTGGTGACTCTAAATTGACCGTAGGTGTGAATGTGAGTGTGAATGGTTGTCT
This sequence comes from Neoarius graeffei, assembly GCF_027579695.1. Taxonomy (NCBI): domain Eukaryota; kingdom Metazoa; phylum Chordata; class Actinopteri; order Siluriformes; family Ariidae; genus Neoarius; species Neoarius graeffei. The sequence goes on along the minus strand of NC_083595.1, from coordinate 45,558,175 downwards.
GTGTCTATGTGTCAGCCCTGTGATGACCTGGCGACTTGTCCAGGGTGTACCCCGCCTTTCGCCCGTAGTCAGCTGGGATAGGCTCCAGCTTGCCTGCGACCCTGTAGAACAGGATAAAGCGGCTAGAGATAATGAGATGAGATGATATATATATATATATATATAGTGGTGCTTGAAAGTTTGTGAACCCTTTGGAATTTTCTATATTTCTGCATAAATATGACCTAAAACATCATCAGATTTTCACACAAGTCCTAACAGTAGATAAAGAGAGCCCAGTTAAACAAATGAGACAAAAATATTACACTTGGTCATTTATTTATTGAGGAAAATGATCCAATATTACATATCTGTGAGTGGCAAAAGTATGTGAACCTCTAGGATTAGCAGTTAATTTGAAGGTGAAATTTGAGTCAGGTGTTTTCAATCAATGGGATGACAATCAGGTGTGAGTGGGCACCCTGTTTTATTTAAAGAACAGGGATCTATCAAAGTCTGATCTTCACAACACATGTTTGTGGATGTGTGTCATGGCACAAACAAAGGAGATTTCTGAGGACCTCAGAAAAAGCGTTGTTGATGCTCATCAGGCTGGAAAAGGTTACAAAACCATCTCTAAAGAGTTTGGACTCCACCAATCTACAGTCAGACAGATTGTGTACAAATGGAGGAAATTCAAGACCATTGTTACCCTCCCCAGGAGTGGTCGACCAACAAAGATCACTCCAAGAGCAAGGTGTGTAATAGTCAGCGAGGTCACAAAGGACCCCAGGGTAACTTCTAAGCAACTGAAGGTCTCTCCCACATTGGCTAATGTTAATGCTCATGAGTCCACCATCAGGAGAACACTGAACAACAACAATGGTGTGCATGGCAGGGTTGCAAGGAGAAAGCCACTGCTCTCCAAAAAGAACATTGCTGCTCATCTGCAGTTTGCTAAAGATCACGTGGACAAGCCAGAAGGCTATTGGAAAAATGTTTTGTGGACGGATGAGACCAAAATAGAACTTTTTGGTTTAAATGCGAAGCGTTATGTTTGGAGAAAGGAAAACACTGCATTCCAGCATAAGAACCTTATCCCATCTGTGAAACATGATGGTGGTAGTATCATGGTTTGGGCCTGTTTTGCTGCATCTGGGCCAGGACGGCTTGCCATCATTGATGGAACAATGAATTCTGAATTATACCAGCAAATTCTAAAGGAAAATGTCAGGACATCTGTCCATGAACTGAATCTCAAGAGAAGGTGGGTCATGCAGCAAGACAACGACCCTAAGCACACAAGTTGTTCGACCAAAAAATGGTCAAAGAAGAATAAAGTTAATGTTTTGGAATGGCCAAGTCAAAGTCCTGACCTTAATCCAGCCAAAATGTTGTGGAAGGACCTGAAGCGAGCAGTTCATGTGAGGAAACCCACCAACATCCCAGAGTTGAAGCTGTTCTGTACGGAGGAACGGGCTAAAATTCCTCCAAGCCGGTGTGCAGGACTGATCAACCGTTACCGGAAACGTTTAGTTGCAGCTATTGCTGCACAAGGGGGTCACACCAGATACTGAAAGCAGAGGTTCACATACTTTTGCCACTCACAGATATGTAATATTGGATCATTTTCCTCAATAAATAAATGACCAAGTATAATATTTTTGTCTCATTTGTTTAACTGGATTCTCTTTATCTACTTTTAGGACTTGTGTGAAAATCTGATGATGTTTTAGGTCATATTTATGCAGAAATATAGAAAATTCCAAAGGGTTCACAAACTTTCAAGCACCACTATATATATATATATAGATAGATAGATAGATGGCGGCACGGTGGTGTAGTGGTTAGCGCTGTCGCCTCACAGCAAGAAGGTCCTGGGTTCGAGCCCCGGGGCCGGCGAGGGCCTTTCTGTGTGGAGTTTGCATGTTCTCCCCGTGTCCGCGTGGGTTTCCTCCGGGTGCTCCGGTTTCCCCCACAGTCCAAAGACATGCAGGTTAGGTTAACTGGTGACTCTAAATTGACCGTAGGTGTGAATGTGAGTGTGAATGGTTGTCTGTGTCTATGTGTCAGCCCTGTGATGACCTGGCGACTTGTCCAGGGTGTACCCCGCCTTTCGCCCGTAGTCAGCTGGGATAGGCTCCAGCTTGCCTGCGACCCTGTAGAAGGATAAAGCGGCTAGAGATAATGAGATGATATATATATATATATATATAAAATAATAATAATAATTGACCTGGCGACTTGTCCAGGGTGTACCCTGCCTCTTGCCCATAGTCAGCTGGGATAGGCTCCAGCTTGCCTGCAACCCTGTAGGACAGGATAAAGCGGCTAGAGATAATGGATGGATGGAAAATAATAATAATAAATAAATACTACTACTAATTATTATTATTATTATTAAATTAAATTAAAATCAACGACGGTGTAGTGTAATGTCGTCTGACACACATCATTGCTCCTGTTACACACCAAGGTTGATTATTTTCCAAGAAGAGCATGTCCTAAAGTCTTTGATTCCTCTTTTAGCACAGGAAATTGCCAAGAAGTAGACTGCAATGTTTCTATTTATTAAATGAATGACATAATTACACAATTTGTGAAACAAATTATTTCCTGCTACCTTTTTGTCTCTCTTAAAGTAAACAAACAAATACACAAAAAAATCAGTAGCTTGTCACGGTCCTGAGAAACCAGACAGTATGAAGACCTCTGTCTTGAAGTCTTGTGTTGAAAGAACTGGACACTGTAGACTCCGTGCATAAATTTTAAAGTAAACGTAAACAAATCAATACTATTCATTGGTTTTGTTTATTTTTTTTCCTTTCAAAATAAACCTTAGATCATTTTGAGCGTCCGCCATACAAGTTCCTGTGTATTATTTGTTACTAGCTTCTGTTATATCCATACTAAATGCATATACATCTATATGCACTCGCTGGCCACTTTATTATGAACACCAGTTCTCTAATCAGCTGATCCCTTGACAGCAGCACAATGCATCAAATCACGTAGATCCAAATCAAGAGCTTCAGTTAATGCTCACAATGTTCAAACATCAGAATGGGAAAAATTGTGATCTCAAAGTGTGACTTTCATTCACTGTGGCATGGGTGTTGGTTTGAGCCAGATGGACTGGTTTGAGTATTTCAGAAACTGCTGATCTCCTGGAGTTTTCACACACACTGTAAAAAAAAATAGTTGAGAATACTTGAAATTTCAAGGCAACCGTCTGCATTAAGAATTTTATGTTTTGCCAACGATGTGCCCATGATAATCCAAACTATGATAAAACTGTTATCTTTATTAAGAATTCTTAATTAAGTCAATTTTCAATTCCTCATTCTGCCAACATAGATTTCTCTTTTTGCTGAACAGTGGCATTCACAGTAGTGCAAAAAGGCAACTGAGGTTATCGCAATTTTTTTTTTTAGATTTTTTTTGGGGCTTTTTTTCACCTCTATTTGGATAGGACAGCGTAGAGACAGGAAATGAGCGGGAGAGAGAGAGAGAGACGGATCGGGAAATGACCTCAGGTCAGAACCGAACCCGGGTCCCCGGATTTATGGTATGGCGCCTTATCCACCTGAGCCACGACGTTATTGCAATTTATCATTAAACTATACATGCCTTTTTTCATTGTTCTACACAATTATAAAACTTCAATATTGAAATAAAGTTTTTAAAACCCACGTCATGGGTATGGCGTCGTGGCTCAGGTGGATAAGGCGCCATACCATAAATCTGGGGATCCGGGTTCGATTCCGACCTGAGGTCATTTCCCGATCTCTCCCCGTCCCTTTCTCCTGCTCATTTCCTGTCTCTACACTGTCCTATCCAAATAAAGGTGAAAAAAGCCCCCAAAAAAGTCTGATAACCTCAATTGCCTTTTTGCACTACTGTGAATGCCACTGTTCAGCAAAAAGAGAAATCTATGTTGGCAGAATGAGGAATTGAAAATTGACTTAATTAAGAATTCTTAATAAAGATAACAGTTTTATCATAGTTTGGATTATCATGGGCACATCATTGGCAAAACATAAAATTCTTAATGCAGACTGTTGCCTTGAAATTTCAAGTATTCTCAACTATTCTTTTTTTACAGTGCACAAACAACAGTCTCTAGAGTTTACACAGACAGAATGGTGCGAAAAATAAAAAACACTGAGTCAAGTGAGGGACAGTTCTGTGGGCGGAAACAAACGCCTTGTTGATAAGAGAGGTCAGAGGAAAATGGCCAGATTGGTTTGAGATATTTGCCAGGAAGGATATCGTAACTCATAGTAACTCTTTACAACCATGGTGAGCAGAAAAGCATCTCAGCATGCAACAGAAAACAGAAGAACACATTGGGTTCCACTCCTGCAGTCCAGAATAAGAATCTAAGGCTCAAGAACAAGTTCCTATTAAAGTGGCCGGCGAGTGCATATCCCTTCTTCCATACTGTGCATAATGTACAGCTTCCCACATACACTATATAAGTGTAGACTACTAATCACCATTAGCTTACTCCTCAGGGTGGTATTGTTTGTACAAGAAAATGTTTATCACATACTGCTACGCTGACTGTGGTTTCATGCCTTGGTACATGAATTATGTACTTTATGAGCAATCTTAAGTAGTTCATGTGCTTAATGTTCTTAACTCTCTTATCTATGTGCAGTATGAAACAACATTTCGAGTACAGAAAATCACACGAAATGCGAAGGAGACAGATTTGGAAACCAAATCCGATGTCACTCTTGATGCTCGTAAAAAAAAAAAAAGCACTTTGAAATGAAAATCCAGTCTGAAACAATACATGACAACAATTGATTACATCATACAGTCATACAGGATATCCTCCTCTCAGAATGACAAATCAGTGAAAGCTATCATTAATACCAGCATTAAATTTTATAGATATGATTCAAAGAATTTGTTATTATGCCCCCAGTTCAAATGACAAATTGAAGCATATGTTTTTCTTTTTTCTAACACAATGATAAAATATTTTATTTTCTCTAACAATCACACCTGGGCGTCCTGGTGGTGCAGTGATTAGCACTGTCACCTCACAACAAGAAGGTTCTGAGTTCGAACCTCATGGCCGACTGGGGCCTGTCTGTGTGGAGTTTGCAGGTCCTCCTCATGCCTCTGTGGGTTTCCTCCTGGTGCTCCAGTTTCCTCCTACAGTCCAAAGAAATGCAGATTCTGCAACTGACTCCTCTGAATTGTTCATGAGAGTGAATGGCTGTGTGTTGCCCCATGATAGATTGGTGACCAGTCCGAGCCAGGGTGAACCCTGCCTCTCACCTGATGTCATCTGGGATTGGCTACAGCTCACCCATGACCAGTGATTTATCAGCAGCATATAAACTGAATGAATGAACAGTTGCAATTTTTTTTATTATATGTTAAGATACAGTTCTTGGTCTAGTACACACACACAAAACAGAAGTCAAGGGTTCTTTCAATGGTTAAAGGTTCTATTTAGAACCATCTAATGAGGAATTCCTCTATTGCTGGGCCCTATATAGGACCCTTAAGGGTTTAGGCAGAGAATCATACAGGGCTGTGGAGTTGTAGAGTGATAGAATTGATGGGAAAATACAAAGAGCAAACAAAAATAAATTATATAATACATGAACTGTAAATTATTTAAGAAGAGAGTTCAGTGGTTGTTTTGGACAGTTAAATATTGTAAAAGGTTCTACCTGAAAGATTTTCTGAAAGGTAAGATAGTGCTATAGGATTCTATCTATCTATCTATCTATCTATCTATCTATCTATCTATCTATCTATCTATCTATCTATCTATCTATCTATCTATCTATCGATTTAACTTCTGGTTAAACAAACAAAAACATAGATAGATAGATAGATAGATAGATAGATAGATAGATAGATAGATAGATAGATAGATAGATAGATAGATAGATAGATAGATATTTATGGTCAAACAAACACAAAAACAGATAGATTGATAGATAGATAGACAAACAGACAGATCTACAGATAGATAGATAGATAGATAGATAGATAGATATTTAACTTATGGTCAAACACAAAAACACAGACAGACAGACAGACAGACAGATAGATAGATAGATAGATAGATAGATAGATAGATAGATAGATAGATAACTTATGGTCAAACACAAAAACAGACAGACAGACAGACAGATAGATAGATAGATAGATAGATATTTAATTTATGGTCAAACAAACACAAAAACAGATAGATAGATAGATAGATAGATAGATAGATAGATAGATATTTAACTTATGGTCAAACACAAAAACACAGACAGACAGACAGATAGATAGATAGATAGATAGATAGATAGATAGATAGATAGATAGATAGATATTTAACTTATGGTCAAACACAAAAACACAGACAGACAGACAGACAGACAGACAGACAGATAGATAGATAGATAGATAGATAGATAGATAGATAACTTATGGTCAAACACAAAAACACAGACAGATAGATAGATAGATAGATAGATATTTAACTTATGGTCAAACACAAAAACACAGACAGACAGACAGACAGACAGACAGATAGATAGATAGATAGATAGATAGATAGATATTTAACTTATGGTCAAACACAAAAACACAGACAGACAGACAGACAGACAGACAGACAGATAGATAGATAGATAGATAGATAGATATTTAACTTATGGTCAAACACAAAAACACAGACAGACAGACAGACAGACAGACAGATAGATAGATAGATATTTAACTTATGGTCAAACACAGACAGACAGACAGACAGACAGATAGATAGATAGATAGATAGATATTTAACTTATGGTCAAACACAAAAACACAGACAGACAGACAGACAGACAGATAGATAGATAGATAGATAGATAGATAGATAGATAGATAGATATTTAACTTATGGTCAAACACAGACAGACAGACAGACAGACAGACAGATAGATAGATAGATAGATAGATAGATAGATAGATAGATATTTAACTTATGGTCAAACACAAAAACACAGACAGACAGACAGACAGATAGATAGATAGATAGATAGATAGATAGATAGATAGATAGATAGATAGATAGATAGATATTTAACTTATGGTCAAACACAAAAACACAGACAGACAGACAGACAGACAGACAGACAGATAGATAGATAGATAGATAGATAGATAGATAGATAGATAGATAGATAGATAGATAGATATTTAATTTATGGTCAAACAAACACAAAAACAGATAGATCGATAGATAGATAGACAAACAGACAGACAGATCTACAGATAGATAGATAGATAGATAGATAGATAGATAGATAGATAGATAGATAGATAGATAGATAGATAGATAGATGGTACTAAGTAAGGTTATACTCACACTGCAGCTCATGATGCTTTGCAATGGGTTATTAGTGAAAATGAGACGTTTGACGGCGATGCTTACCCAAGCTTCGGGAAGTAGTCCCAAACCCATCTGCGAGTATTCGCCACTTAGTTTGCTGACAAAAACATCACCACTGAATTTCAGTGCATGCACTGAAATTTTTCGTGACATTTTTGACCACTCACGAGGTGGAGACACACCAAAAAACAACTTGTGAAGCTCGGAGAACATTCTCCATGTATCACACGATTGGTGGTAATGCTATCAATTTTTCAGTGCAAGTATTCGCAAACCCATCGGGAGCTGTAGTCTGATCAGGGCCTGAGGAATAAAATAGTTGAAGGTGTTCTGTTATAGGAAAACCATCAAGGACGGGGTGGAGTGATGCAGCCTTTATCCTTTTATCCTTCTTATACCACAGTGATCTGCCAATGATTCCAATTTTAAATTTCATTAAAAAAGTGACACAGCAAACTTTCTCTCTGTTTGTACATTTAGTTTAGTTAGCAGCTATAGCTGCAACAAACCATTATTTGTTCATCAGCCTCTCGTTCTTTTCTCCCTTGAAGTTATTTTAAAAAATGCTACTCATTACTGTGGACAAACCACAAAGCCCGCCGTCCTTAAGACTTTCTTGTAGATGAAAAATGAAAGTGACAGCTTCACCTCTGACTGTTACAGAGCACTGGCACTGGAGACTCCTTCTTAAACTTACTGTAGAAACATGGTTACTATAGAAACAATAACATATTAAACCGATCGTATTATTATGAGCCTTGAAGCCAGAACTGCTAGCAGAACTGTTGTTATAGCAAAGGAATCAACATCTTCTCTCCAACCTGAGTGGAGAATTTAACAGGCTGAAAGCAGAAGATTACTGTAGCAGTTGTGTAAATAGTGTGTAACATCAGGCCAGTGGTTGGTGGTCCAGGGTAAACACTTTGTGGCTGTGGTATGTGGGACTGTAATGCTGCTGCGCTGTTTTCTCTGACATCTTGTGACAAAACTGTCTTATGGGTGGAAATGTAGTTCCAGTAATAAATTTTCATTCCCTGTTTTAGCGCCAGAGATGGCGAGCTGCCACGTTCACGGCTGCGATGCGGTCAATCAGTACATGTATTAGCAGAAGCTGGTTAATGTATTTAGGGTTTATTTGACTTAATCATGAACACTTTGACTATAGAAACTAAAGAGTGTTCATGAGCTGCTTGAGCTAAGATAAATACTGATGGAGTGTGTTGTTAAAACAGGGCTCATCTGAACCGGAGAGTGTGAGGACAGGAATGGATTAGATCCGAGATCTCACGCAGCAGCAGTAATGGCTTCGACCCACTGAAAATAAATAATGGCTCCGTCTCGGGACGTCAAAAAACAAGCACTGGAGCTGGACTTGTAGACCACAGTCTCCTCTTTCTCAATGTTTCTCTTATAGTAATAACTCAGATGTCTGTCAAATAGAGCAGATGGTCATTATATTGATTCTAAAAGAAGTGAAATAATAAGAAGAATACATTCAAAACATGTTACAATGCATTATTATTATTATTATTATTATTATTATTATTATTATTATTATGAGTAGTAGTAGTAGTAGTAGTAGTATAAATAATAATCTAATTGCATTATAATCTATAATAATGCATATAATTATTTATATAATCTCTTATTAATGCACACTACGAGGTTTCCGAGCACATGTTCATAGTGTATTATAGAAATGACCTCTGCAAGAACTTTGATAACTCTTTCTATGACAGTCATATTCATCCATCCATCCATTATCTGTAACTGCTTATCATGTGCAGGGTCACGGCCAAGCTGGAGCCTATCCCAGCTGACTATGGGCGAGAGGCGGGGTACACCCTGGACAAGTTGCCAGATCATCACAGGGCGACACATAGAGACAAACAACCATTCACACTCACATTCACACCTACAGACAATTTAGAGCCACCAAATAACCTAACCTGCATGTCTTTGGACTGTGGGGGAAACCGGAGCACCCGGAGGAAACCCACGCGGACACGGGGAGAACATGCAAACTGCACACAGAAAGGCCCTCTTCAGCCACTGGCTTCAAACCCAGAACCTTCTTGCTGTGAGGTGACAGTGCTAACCACTGCACCACCGTGCCGCCCTGCACTTGGACCCGTAAATATAAAAACTTTGATCATGTGGTAAGATTGCAATTTCCACCAGTGTAACAAAATAAGGAAAAAAATAAATAAAAAATAAAAAAATAATCATGGACACCTTGGCTATGCTTCACAGACCCCTGGGGGTCCCCAGATCCCACTTTGAGGACTTAAAGAACATTATATTATCTCATCTCATTATCTCTAGCCACTTTATCCTGTTCTACAGGGTCGCAGGCAAGCTGGAGCCTATCCCAGCTGACTACGGGCGAAAGGCGGGGTACACCCTGGACAAGTCGCCAGGTCATCACAGGGCTGACACATAGACACAGACAACCATTCACACTCACATTCACACCTACGGTCAATTTAGAGTCACCAGTTAACCTAACCTGCATGTCTTTGGACTGTGGGGGAAACCGGAGCACCCGGAGGAAACCCACGCGGACACGGGGAGAACATGCAAACTCCGCACAGAAAGGCCCTCGCCAGCCACGGGGCTCGAACCTGGACCTTCTTGCTGTGAGGCGACAGCGCTAACCACTACACCACCGTGCCGCCCTACATTATATTATATTATATTATCAATGCACGTGCATGGAGCTTGGCATACGTGCTGCGTGTTGTGTTGAGGTTTTTTTTTTTTTTCTGTCTGTGTGTGTCTGAATGAGCGAGCGCGACTGAAACAAAGCTGTCTAAATCCCATTTGGTTTGGAGGCAGCGAACATGGAAACCTACCAACTCAGCTGCTAATTCACCTAATAGGATGTTCCACTCTAAATGGGGGCTCATGTTAATGCCGCCATTTTCATTCATGCTGGAAATTGTACTTTTAAATTACAGTGTAATGCTTTGGATTTTTGGTCGTAAGAAATAAAGCCCTCCCCTCCCTGAAAAAAAAGAAAGAAAGAAAGAAACTGCGCCTCGACACAAAAATTACCGTTGTTGCCGAACAGAGGCCCAGCATCCTATTGTCAGGCAATTACTATGCAAGCGCTCTCTTATGACTGAATAGCTCTGTGTTAGCAAATAATGAAAAGGCAATTATGGCAAAGCTGTGTTCACATTACGCTCTTCATTTTGTGTGCTGCCATAATTATTGTCAATCCTAGAGGCTTACTGTAGCATGGAGGACGCAGCAGGGAAGAAAATGGAGTGGGCTGGTGCATGGAAAATTAGAAATGTCACAGCTACCTTTTTAGCAGCTTGGCACTAGACCTACACACACACACACACACACACACACACACACACACACTTGCATTTATGCATATGCTGGATGCACATATCAAAGCAAATAATAATAATGTGGATAAATATGCATGAACACATCTCAGACGCAAAAGGTGTATATATATATATATATATATATATATATATATATATATATATATATATATATATATATATATAATGAAAGATATACATAAAGTATATGTACTCTATGTAATCTATGAAATCTATGAAATGTGTGTGTTTCACTGACAGAAAAAAAACCCTTTTCTCTTTCTTTTTTTCTTTCTTTTTTTTTTTACACACTGATTCCCAGAAGTCTGCTTGTGTCAGTGTCAGTAAAAGGAACTGGAAATATTCCTCTCTCCCTCAGCGGACCCTCATTATCTCCCTCTTGGCTGTGTCCTAATAAGGAGTGACACACACCCCATTCCCTATAGTGGGTCTGATGTGGCAGGAGCAGGCGACTAATGTTACGTTTGAACAACCTCTCCTCATACGAACTGAATAAGAAAAGAGGAAAGAAATGTGAAAAGGTTTTTCAGTGTAATAACTCTAATAAGGATTTCTTTTTCCTCAAGTCCCCATGAAATTATCCAAGAGTCATGATTTGATCTACTTCCTTTTGGAAATAATAAGCCAGAGTAACGGCTTGACTGATTTACCCAACAGTCAATAGTGTTCAAGTTACACTAATCTGGCCCACTAAACGAATTTATAATCTGTGTCCTAAATTAAAATTGCTTTGTGAACCATAGCTGATCTGTAATTCCACTAGGGGGACAATAGAGCAATAAACTCAAGCCTGTAAACACAGCTACTGACAAAAGGAACAAGTTCTTCATTAGCAAGCCCAACATTTGGCAATTCAAATCCAAATCAGGATGTGCTCATGGAGGATCTGGAGCTTATCCTGGTACACTGAGGTGATAATACACCCTGGATGGGACACCAGAGCGTCGCAAGGCACCATGTACACCAACATTCATACACTGATTTACACAAATCAGATCAAAGTCCTTCCCACGCCATGTGGCGCACAGGGCGGCGCCGATCTCCGTTTCCCTCAGCCTCTCGCCTATAGACCTCTTGCAGTCACGTGACCGGAATGTAAACAGCCGCCATCTTGTCAGTCAACAACACAGCTGAATACTGCTGCACTTGTGTACAAAATGGATCAATTTCAACCGACGGACTACACGGCTCATTTTTCTAATGAACAGATAACTAGATATATGTCTAAAATTAACGACCTACAGATTAGTGACCCTTATGGCTTACCGGACGTAGTTTTCACGACCGTGTCAGTGGATATTGAACTGACAGAGGTGGAATACCCAGATGTGTATAATTACCTCATTAACTTTCCCTCGCTGTTCAGTGGTGAAGCACTGCATGCTTATAAATCTCTGGACAGTTATCTTTACAGAAATTCAGGATTTGTCAGCCCCCCTCAGATGTGGCATCTTGTAAACAAGAAAATAACAATCCTCATTGGACGGGTAAGTCACTTAAGTATTGAGTACTAGTACTGATACTAGATATATCAGTAGTATCTAGTATAGCACTGACCAGCCGATTATAGAATAGAATAGAATAAGGTAATTCCAGCTGTAATTCCAAATCGTCCGTCTTGTTTACCATGGATCTGGCGTTGGAGAGGTAGAGGCTTGGCAGTGGAGATTTGAGTGGCTGTTTTCTGAGCTTAGTCAACAGGCCGGCTCTGCAGCCTCGCTTTTGCTTCCTCTCCCGACGCCGCCTTCTTCACCTGCCAGACCCGATAACAATCCACGGAGACCCCGCTGGTCTCGCTATCTCGTCCGGAATGTTGTGCAGGCGATGGAAATCGCTACAAACCGTCATTTTCTGCTGGAAACCAATGTCCAGTAAGTCCATACGGTTGTAGTGGATATTGAAGTCCGGTACAGACGAACAACACGCAAAAATACACACAAAAAACATAAAAAACGTGCACAGGTAGGGAGAGCTTGTAGCCGCAGCATCCCCATCATGCGCCGCCATATCCCCTATTATGGTTGAATATTTTATATTATCAGTTAGATCAAGTATCAGTAGTCTATCACTATTACTGTATATATGGTATACCTGATAGCAGCAATCCATTTTGCACGCCTGTCAGGGTCCCGTGGCAGCCTACTGTCAAGTGTATGTGAGCATCATGGGTTTCCCACACTTGAAAGGGAAGGACTCGGACACAGGATTCCACTTGTCTTATGTTTTATTGATTTTCAGTGGAGTTGACGTTGTAGTAGAATTGTATATAGTAGGGTTTTCCAGAAGAAAAGGTAGAAGTAGAACCAGAAGGCGGAAATATGGCGTTTGACCGACAAGATGGCGTCTGTTTACAATCTGGATCAGCTGTGACATCACATGCAAGTGGTCCATTATGTAGCTAGGGTTACAGTGGGAGCTCGTCCTCTGGTAACCGCGAGAGTTTGAGTCCCCACTCGCATCTGTATTGCAGCATGCCTTGCCAGACAGCAGTAGGTGCCATTTTTATGATGGTCTTTGACCCGACCGTGAGTAGAACTCACGATCTCCTTATTGAGAGGCAGACACGCTAACCATTAGGCCAACACGCGGTACTGATTTACACCTAGGGGCAATTTATCTCAGCCAATCTGCTTACAGGATCACATCTCAGACATTGGACCCTCTTACCAACTGCACCAATGTCATGAATTAATTTCGATCTTCTTCAGGATTGTGGTGCATATATGGTTCTTCAAAGGCTCACAAAACTGCTGACATGCCCAGGACGAGATGCTGTGTGTTACTGGAGATACGCTGAACATATTCAAAGGTCGATCACCAGTTGACTACTTTCACATTACCCATAATGCTTTGCTCCTTGGGGGAGGTAAGAAAATATAAACAAACTAAAACAACATGGCATCACACACTGACAGCAATCTTTCGAATTTAAACCTCCCTAAAACTTTCAAAGAAGTGTCAAAACTATCTAAATCAAAGCTTAAAGAATCAATCGATAAAAAAATACACTTGTAAATATCATATCGAACGCTTTGAACATACATCTCTACTTCGGGTGACAGAGAGTCAGCAGTCTTCTTTGTCTATCAAGATGGGTGTTCCAACAATTACTGACCTGCTGAAGTTAAAAGATTGCCAGAAGAGCTGAGAAAGATCGACACTGATCATGGAAGAATCCACAGTGAAATCGTTTTTGCTGGGTGCTGGTTATGACGAGAAAGCTGTAAGAAAATATAAAACGCTTCGTGCATGGAACCACAAGCAAGAAATTCACTCACTCAGTCAAGTAAGTACTGTAAACACAGCAGAACTGTCCAATTTCTTTTTTAAGTTGAAGTTGATTTTGATTTCCTTCACTCTGATTTTTCTAGCGCTCATACGCTACCAGATTACGACGATCTTTGGGCTGTTAGAGCAAGTTGTTAGGACTACAGCAGGGGTCACCAAACTTTTTTCTCTGGGGGCCACATTGTCGTTCCTGACTGTGATGGGGGCCGGGGTCGGGTCAGCTATATCACATAGAATTGTATGACCCAGACAAATATGACCACCAGCAGGCCTCATTGTGTAGTAGAGATTACTAGCCTGGCACAGCCATCCACACTACTATATCCCCACTACTATATCAACACTTGATTCCTGGCACATATTTGTTTATCTTTAGTGGTTTGCAAAAGTAGTAATCAAGTCTTCACACTTGGTTTTAATTTGAAATACCACTGATATTCCATTTATTTATTTTCTAATAAAAATAATATCAAAGCTGTCAAGGTAAGAACCATCTGCCTATTTGAGGTGATTGACACTGGCAAAGGTGAGCGGAAAATTATAAATTGTAGGTCGGCCTGTTGATATTATTAATAATATAAATAATAATTGTATGCAGCACTTAATAAAGGTCAAATAAATAGGCCTATAAAATAAATACATTTTAAAAAACAGTGAAATTATAATAATATGAGCAATAGATCAATAGATCACAGCAGTTGTGCTGTGTCCTGCACGTCATTGCTCTCATCCATGGCCAAAGCAAAAAACTCGAATTCTGACGCTTTCTCATTCAGCTGGTCATACACGTTGTCCCCCAAATCTTCGGTTCGCCTGGTCATAGTAGGTGCGGAGAGACTCACCGCATTGAGCGCATCCTTCTTGTTGGGACACACCTCCTCGGCCACAGCAAGCATGCATACTTTAACAAAGTCCCCATCAGTAAGCGGCTTTCCATGGGTAGCTAGTAGGTGAGCTACCTTATAGCTAGCTCGGACAGCAGCCTGGTTGATCTGGGTTTGGCGAAGGAATACATTCTGTTGTGCAGCCAGTCCGCATTTCATCCTCCGAATCCTGTCTTCTCTTGTTTGCCCTCGCAAACTAGCATACTCTTTGTGGCGGGTTTCATAGTGACGACGATTCTTTGAAGACCGGCACACTTTCTTTACATACAAGATAAACTGCACGGTCCTTACACTGAACGAAAAAATAATCGGTGGTCCACTGTTCTTTAAAAACTCTGAACTCTCTGTCAGCTTTTCGCTGACCGCTAGCCATTTTGCTGTCCTGAACACTGACAGTTCTCTGCACGTGCGCTACCTGTCACTGCTTGATCGCGAGCATATGACAAAAATTCGGAAAATATGAATAGTTCATTTTATAACTAAATATCAATTTTAATTGATAAAATCAACAAAATACAAGATGCAGACATGTTATTATTTGCCAAAAAGCAATTTAAAAAAATAGGCCATGACCACTTTTGGGGATTGCCTCATAGGGCCGGTTCAAGTGATGGGGGGCAGAGGGGCTGGGGGGCCGGTCAAAGGGGGGTGGCGGGCTGGATCTGGCCCGCGGGCCGTAGTTTGGTGACCCCTGGACTACAGGGTCAAATACTACATTTGATCTTCCTACAGAAGCACTACAGAAACTACAGTCCTACAGAAACACTAAAAGGAGAAGGACGTGTCAGCTTACTTACACTGCATGGTTTGTACTTTGTTTTTACCGTAGGAGTTGATCCTTCAATAAAGTCGTCCTTTTCAATTCTTTGACTTATCTTTGTTTTTTTTTTCACTTTTTATGACTAAACACAAAGACAGAGGGGTTGTCGGCTTGGTGACTTGGATCATCAGACTTTACTCCACCACTGAAGTGTGTGGAACACAGTCACGTGTTGTTTGTCGGTGTAAAATTTTGACGGTGAATTCTGTCTAACCATGCTTTTCGATGCTTAGCCTCTTTAGGTATTCTATAAAACTTTAAATCAGGAAAAGTTGTTTCTCCCCATGTGAATTTGAAGAAATGACTGAGGTTATCTGACTCAGTAAACAACTAGAAAAGCACTTGGAGAGCGCAGACCTCCGCCAAGAATCCTTTAAAAATATCCGGGATCCAGAAGGTGATCCGGATCACCACCAAAATTTAATGGATTGTTACTTGTGCCCAGTCACACCTCTGGAAAAAATTTCAGAGCAATCCGTTCATAACGTTTTCCGTAATGTTGCTAACAGACAAACCAACAAACAAACAAACCAATGCTACCGAAAATATAACCTCCTTGGCGGAGGTAAATATAGCACCTGGTTACCCCACAAGGTGCAAGGCATTATGGGTAATGTGCAAGTAGTCACTGGTGCCAGTGGTGATGGAGAGATGCAAGTTCACAATTATCCATCCATTATCCATAACTGCTTGTCCTGTGCAGGGTCGCAGGCACGCTGGAGCCTATCCTAGCTGACTATGGGCGAGAGGCCATATCATCACAGGGCTGACACATAGAGACAAACAACAATTCACTTTCGCATACGGTCAATTTAGAGCCACTGATTAGCCTAACCTGCATGGCTTTGGAGGACACCGGAGCACCTGGAGAACATGCAAACTCCACACAGAAAGGCCCCCATTGGCCACTGGCCTCAAACCCAGAACCTTCTTGCTGTGAGGCGACAGTGCTAACCACTACACTACTGTGCCACCAAGTTCATGACTAGTTGCTCTCCGAGGTAGCGACATTTTGGAATTGAACATCCTCAAGTTACCCCCTATTGGTGCTGCAGGACCCCAAAATGTATTTTTATTCATGAAGATGAAAATGAAAATTGTTTAAGATCCACTGGAAACACAAACGACTGTAAAATTAAGTCAGTAATGATGGCAACAATTTGTGCCATGCTAGTCACATGACTTTACTGACATAGCTATTGAACATATCATCACTGATCGCTAATTACCTGTTGAAATGGCACAGAATGCATTTTTTATTTTTTTGGAAAGCCTCAACAAAAGTGGGCGGCATGGTAGTGTAGTGGTTAGCGCTGTCGCCTCACAGCAAGAAGGTCCGGGTTCGAGCCCCATGGCCGGCGAGGGCCTTTCTGTGTGGAGTTTGCATGTTGTCCGTGTGGGTTTCCTCCGGGTGCTCCGGTTTCCCCCACAGTCCAAAGACATGCAGGTTAGGTTAACTGGTGACTCTAAATTGAGCGTAGGTGTGAATGTGAGTGTGAATGGTTGTCTGTGTCTATGTGTCAGCCCTGTGATGACCTGGCGACTTGTCCAGGGTGTACCCCGCCTTTCGCCCGTAGTCAGCTGGGATAGGCTCCAGCTTGCCTGCGACCCTGTGGGACAGGATAAAGCGGCTAGAGATAATGAGATGAGATGAGAATGAGTGAGCCTCAACAAAACAAAAAACATTCAGGTGCAGATACAGGCAGTAAGCAACACTCTCTACTGTGGACTCGTTCTCCAGAAGACATTACATAGCAGGCGCTGTTATCCAGAGCGACATACAGCAAGGGACTACATGACACAGTGCTCCTGGAGCACAGATAGTTAAGGGCCTTGCTCAAGGGTCCAACAGTGGCAGCCTGTCAATGGTGGGGCTTGAACCCATGACCTTCAGATCAGTAATGCACAGCCTTAATCAGTGAACCACCACTGCCCCGTTACTGGATGGGCCATGTTCAGGTGTTTTGGAGAAGTAGCTTTGGAGGAAGTACTGAAGGGAGGGAATGAGATTTTTCAAAAATCTAGCTTCCTCTTGCTGGTTTCTTGAAAATCGCCTTCTCTGCTTTTAATTGGATTAGCACAGGGAAAAGGAGCATCAGTAGAGAAGCACACCATTGATAGAGGAAGTACGGTAAGTGTGCTCACGTCTGTGCTTGCAGAAACATGAGTGATGGGGGTTGGGTTAAAGGGGTAGCAGGGTAGGAAAGATCTTTTGTCAATACTCTTGCATGCATCTTTAACATATCAAAGTGAATAAACAATGTTGTGATTTTTGCAGCACCTTCGACAATGAACGAGGTGAGACTGCGAACACAATGCCGACAAAAAGCCAACTGAAGGTCACGTAACTCTTAAACTGTGCCGTTTCACACTGAAATGCAACCACACACATCCCCCCTACCTGCCACGCAAGCGTTTACGCTCCCTTTCTTTTTCTTCTCTTTTTCCCCCAGTTCTTCCTTGCGCTTCCTTTGCTGTTTTGGATGAGAGTCAAGGCTGCGCATTTTGTGTCTAACAAGACTGTTGAAAGAGTGAGCATAGCAAAGTGTTTTCACAGAAGCAGCCACACACCCACAGACAAAGACGTACACGTGCAGACATGTGTACGCTCACAAGTCAATTATAATTCTCTAATGCTCAGTGAGGTGCTGTCAGAGGCCTATTACATTCGCTAACACACCAGCATCTCATAGCCTTGCAGAAAAAAGCGTGAAGCGAGCATCAGCCTGGATTTGAAAGGGGAAAAAAACAAGCTTTTCAAACTTTTCAAGTTCTAACAGCTCACTGCTAATTTATGATGCCCCACATTGCAAGAGAAGAGAGAATGTATAAGAAAGCAAGCTTTTTTTTTTTTTAGCTTGCTTCCGTGTCACACATTTTTTTTTGGGCGTCAGGTGCATGAGTGAGATTAGTGAGTCTTTGTTTTGCATCCTTGTGGCTGTTAGGTGATCTTGCAGGGCACACAAACGAAACCAAAGATGCCAATTTATCACATTGTCTGCTACAGCATGTTTGTGAAATCCACAAGCAAAATGTTTTGATTCTGCTATAAAAGAAACGAGAAGGAAGCCGTCAAGGTATCAATCACAGGCAATTTGAGCATGTTATCTGCTCTGCCTCTCTGTGCCTCTCTTCCCTCTTTACGTGTTTCATGAATAATTTTGTGCCACACACAAACACACCAGACACAGTTCACACAGCTACAGTACTGCTGCTCCTATCGCAAAACAGTAAAGCTGGAAATTTACAGCAACATGAAATTAGTAAATAATAAAAAGGAATTATAAGAAAACCACGATCTAAAGGAACATTAATCAATATTTTTGATTGTTATAATTATTAAAATCATCTGAAACATTGCTGAAACAATGGGATAAAAGGCCATACGGTATCTCCTTTACCTGGGGAAGTAGCTTCGAAGAAAATTTATATCCTTCCTGTCAGTCATGTGACAGACACGGCTCTGAAGATCCTTCACTCCGCACCAGTTTATGTGCTTAGAAAAGTAACCATGGCAGAATTCAGTGCAAAGAAGCCAGAATCAGCAAAACAAACAAACAAAGAAAAATAAATAAATAAATAAATAAATAAATAAATAAATATGCTTTTCAAAGCATAGTAGATGTAAATAAATAAATACATTAAATAATCTGCCTTAAAAAATAATGGCAAACAAACTCAGACAAATAACCAACCAGCCAACTAATCAAACAAACAAACAAACAAACAAACAAACAAACAAACAAACAGACAGACAGACAGACAGACAGACAAACAGCAAAAAAACATACTGATGGCAGAGAATAAACAAACAAACAAAGAACAAAAAACATGCTGATGACAGATGAAAAACAAAGAAACAAACAAACAAATTCATTACCTTTTTAAAGCATTGCAGATGTAAATAAATAAATGCATTACATAATCTGCCTTAAAAAATAATGCCAAACAAACTCAGACAAATAACCAACCAGCCAACTAATCAAACAAACAAACAAACAAACAAACAAACAAACAAACAAACAAACAGACAGACAGGCAGACAGACAAACAGCAAAAAACATACTGCTGGCAGAGAATAAACAAACAAACAAAGAACAAAAAACATGCTGATGACAGATGAAAAACAAAGAAACAAACAAACAAATTCATTACCATTTTAAAGCATTGCAGATGTAAATAAATAAATAAATAAATAAATACATTAACTAATCTGCCTTAAAAAATAATGCCAAACAAACTCAGACAAATAACCAACCAGCCAACTAATCAAACAAACAAACAAACAAACAGACAGACAGACAGACAGACAGACAGCAAAAAACATACTGATGGCAGAGAATAAACAAACAAACAAAGAACAAAAAACATGCTGATGACAGATGAAAAACAAACAAACAAACAAATTCATTACCTTTTTAAAGCATTGCAGATGTAAATAAATAAATACATTAAATAATCTGCCTTAAAAAAAGAATGCCAAACAAAGTCAGACAAATAACAAACCAACCAACTAATCAAACAAACAAACAAACAAACAAACAGACAGACAGACAGACAGACAGACAGCAAAAAAACCATACTGATGGCAGAGAATAAACAAACAAACAAATAAAAGTTCCTCGAAACTTTCTGCTGACCCTGTAGGTGATGAAGTAACTTGAACTAACTTCATACGCAGTGTTATTTATCAGTATGTTATGAGGTGTGGCTCTCATTATCCTCCAGACTGACAGCTTATGTTTTCACAACAGGCTAATTAAAATCAGCCAGCGTTTACCTTGATGACGCTTTGCACACTATCAGCATTATCTTAACCAGCTTCATGAGGTCGTCACCTGGAATGCTCTTCAATTAACAGCTGCGCCTTGTTAAAGGTTCATTAGCGGACGAGTTTCTTGCCTTCTTAATGCGTTTGAGATCAAACAGTAAATAGTAAAAAACAATTGTACTAAATAAATAAATGAATAAATCGCCCTATTCGACAACTGTAGTCATCCAAACAGTATTATGTCAAGAACTGAACAACTAAGTAAAGAGAAACGACATCCATCATTGCTTTAAAGTGCATGTCCTGGACCAAATTCATCTCATCTCATTATCTCTAGCCGCTTTATCCTGTTCTACAGGGTCGCAGGCAAGCTGGAGCCTATCCCAGCTGACTACGGGCGAAAGGCGGGGTACATCCTGGACAAGTCGCCAGGTCATCGCAGGGCTGACACATAGACACAGACAACCATTCACACTCACACCTACGGTCAATTTAGAGTCACCAGTTAACCTAACCTGCATGTCTTTGGACTGTGGGGGAAACCGGAGCACCCGGAGGAAACCCACGCGGACACGGGGAGAACATGCAAACTCCACACAGAAAGGCCCTCGCCAGCCACGGGGCTCGAACCCGGACCTTCTTGCTGTGAGGCGACAGCGCTAACCACTACACCACCGTGCCGCCCCTGGACCAAATTAATTTTTTTTATATGAAAGTATGTCCCTTTGCACACTCATCCAGAAGGGTAATTTTGCACAAGGCCATCTGTCTACAGCAGAAAAAAATAAAATAACAAAACACATCTGGAAAAATCCCAAAGGAGTCTGGAGCCAGATTCGTGACATCACCTGCGGAAGCGCCAGCAGGCTGCACGAGCTTGCACAGTTTCAGTGCACAGCCTGTGTAGACCAAGTTTAGCAGCTAGCGATTTTGCATTGAAATATGGAATTGTCACCTGAGCGCAATGTGTGAAATGATGAGTACTAATCCCATCAAGATTGGTGTTGCTACACCCTCCTACTGTACGATACATCTGTTAACCATTTTAATAATTACGCCATAACGTTGAAGAAATTTGCAGAAAACCACCAGGTCGTTTTCTCATAAACAAACCAGCGCTGACGTAGGATTCAGAAGGAGGCGTCCCGCACGCGACATCAGAAAAATCAATGTTTCCCGGGAAATCCAAATGCCAATTTTTTTCAAAGGCGGACCAATTTGCCTCAAATGGCTCGATTTCAACTGAATTTTTCTGGAATTGCACAAGGTAAAAAAATTGCACAGAATGCGACAGATATTTGAACAAAGTTTAATATCTCATCTCATCATCTCTAGCCGCTTTATCCTGTTCTACAGGGTCGCAGGCAAGCTGGAGCCTATCCCAGCTGACTACGGGCGAAAGGCGGGGTACACCCTGGACAAGTCGCCAGGTCATCACAGGGCTGACACATAGACACAGACAACCATTCACACTCACATTCACACCTACGGTCAATTTAGAGTCACCAGTTAACCTAACCTGCATGTCTTTGGACTGTGGGGGAAACCGGAGCACCCGGAGGAAACCCACGCAGACACGGGGAGAACATGCAAACTCCGCACAGAAAGGCCCTCGCCGGCCACGGGGCTCGAACCCGGACCTTCTTGCTGTGAGGCGACAGCGCTAACCACTACACTGCCCAAAGTTTAATATAAAATAGGAGAATTACTTCGATCTTGCTCCTGAATTTACCCGTGACATGCACTTTAAGACATGAATTAGTGTCTTTTAATGAATAAAAATAAATAAAGAAAAAACATTGAATCAGAAGCTGTGACTGGTGTTACGGTATATACTCACGGACTCAGTGTACCTATCAGCATGAATTTAAACTCGATATATTTGAAATCAGTGTGTTTATTGAGTAACTCTGACATGAGGAGATAGTGAGTGTCAGATAAGAGAGCTGTAGAGAGAAAAACATTGAACTAAACATCATTAACCATCTTAACAGCAGTGTGAGACACAAACACACCTATAATTTACTTTCCACCATCACAGACTGTTGGAAACAGTAGAAGCAGGACGGACAGTGAGGCCCTAAATACCAATTACACTAAACACAGTGTAGATGACAGTTTTAATTTCCTGACAGAGGAAACCGTAAATAAACATGCATGTCCCCCAATCCCCCCCACACACACGAATAGCTGGCTGTACATGGTCATGTTGTTTTCTTTGATCATGTGCCAGTACAGAGACACACTGAAACCATTTTACACCAAGTGCAAAAAAAAAAAAACCTGTGATTGATTCACACCACAAAAGCTTCACAAGTTTCACCAGGTTTGCAATGAAAGCAGAAAGAAAGTGAAAAGTGAATTTTGCTATTTGTTTCAATGCCAGTCAAAAGATATTGATGATCTTTCAATTTGACAAATATGAAGTGATTTTTATTATCACCTCGGCATATGATGCGGGGGGATATAGCTACAGTATCGCCCTGTCTGTCCGTCCGTCCATCCATCCGTCTATCTGTAAACATTTTAGTTTCCAGAGCATAACTCAAAAACTAGAGCGGCAGCTACGACTATCGACATCTTAACGATCTTTTGGCTGTTGCAAAAGTAGAAAAGATTTTCAATACGTAAATTGTGCATGAATAATTTACTCAAACTTCCACTGGAAAAAAAAAGAGTTGATTCCCGATTACCTAACGCATCAGATCGCGTGACACCGTTTCATAATCATTGACACCTTTGTCCACAGTTATCGACACTGTTCCACAATTATCGACACCCAGATGATTAATTTTTTTTTTAAATCATCGGTATGTGGTATTAAGCTAACAAGACATAGTTTTTATTAAAAATTTTGTTTTACATAGACTTATATTTAGTACAAAATATCTTTTATATAAATATATGGATGTCGGTGTTTATGTAAATGAGGAAGTAATTCTAATGTTTGTAAAAAATGAACTGATAATGTTGAACCTGCGTCAGAAAATCTTTTTGTTCCACTTTCGATCCACTTTAAGTATTTTCGTAGATCACATTTTGTTAATCATTCGTTGTTGCTTGCACTAATTTCTAGTTTTGTAGTTTAGCAATAAATATCAACAGGCAATTGACACTGTAACCACATGGAACTCCAGGTCAAAGGTCGCATGTCATTCCCCGAACCAAAATATAAAATGTCTACTGATATTGTAATATGTGGTAGATATTTACAACAAACTGAAAAAAAAATTCTGAATGGAATAGAAAAATCTGAATATTTCAAGCATGTAATTTCTTATACGCTAGGAATTTAATTCTGGTCTAATTCTATTTATTGCAATAGGATTCCAAATACTCTATAACAGTGGTGTAGTGGAGATTTTTAAAGTGGGGGTACGCGATTCGTGATGTCTCCCCTTCTCCCCTCCCCTCTCTCTCTATCTCCTTCTGTTCCTCTCCCTCGCCCCATTCCCCCACCGCGGAAGCGGGGGCCGGCTCCCCCCCATTCATTTCTATGGAATTAATTGAAAAAAAAAGCACTTTTTCAAACATCCGCTGCTCTGGCATGCTTTCACCTAGAGACGTGATTCAAACTCTAAAACGTAGGAAAACTTCTCCTCTGTGGATCTGGCATTCAACTTTTCTGCTAGGTTCTACTCTTTCGGATCAGTCCCGGCTCAAACGCCATGTGGGTTCTGGGAGAAAATCCGGCTTTATAATGGGTGTCTATTGTGTTACACACCAGTGGAGCTCGTTTAGTTAGAGTGTAGAGAGCTTGAAAAAATAGCTCAAACTTTCTCGCTTAAACTGTGTTTTCAGCCACAAATTTCACTCTACAGACATGATTTTCTCAAAAGTAGTAGTCACACTTGTCCTGATTCACACAATGTGTCTACCTAACCGATAGGATTTACAGTTTTTGAATGAGAAGCCTCAAACTGAGGAGAGTGCAGCCGAGAGGCCTCATTGACACCCATTATAAACGTGACAGAAAAGTCACTCATTTTTAACTCGCTCTAGTGTCCTCACTTTTAACACTACAGACAAAAAATTACATCAGTGTATTCAGGAGACCCTTGTGGCACTCACTGTGAAAGAATTTTGTGAATAGCTGCTTTCGTTTTCGAGTTATTCATCGTTGATCAAGGCCTGCTCCTGAGCAAAAAACAGCAGAAAACTGACAAGATCTTTGTGACTCAGCGCTCCTGCTCAGGCCTGTCGCCATGCCGACTGGGGCCAGTGAGGGAGCAGAGAGGGGAGGGGCTGCTGTCTCAAGCACACACATAATCATTGTAGCGTCATAGCAGGTCACACATTCATGGCCAGCAAACATGCGTGACCGAATTGCTTCGCGCACTGCATCCTCTCACAGTTTCCAGCAGGGGAATTGTCACCTCGGGAGAAGTGGGTGGACGGCGTACCCCCGCGTACCACGCCCACTACACCCCTGCTCTATAAACATTCCATTCTATTATGAATCAGAAAAAATATATATAAATCACAGCACTTTTATTTTTTTAAAGTACTTCATCTACTTCAACAATGTTACACAAACATCAATACATAACAGTTGTAAATGTCCCTTAATTCCACAGCGTGTCGATAATGGCGGACACCGGTGAAAGTGATCACTATTATCGACACCTCACGTGAGTGACTTCTCAAACGCGCGTTTAGATACAAAATGGCGACTGTCAAATGAAAGAGTAAGAAACAAAGTAGGTTTCGACAAGGAGATCATGAAATATCGGTGAATTTGATCAGTAAAAACATGTCTATGATCTTTCCACCATGCTCACCTGAGATGATAACATCCAGGTTTTTCTCAAATTACTGATCGTGGTGAAAAAATTCCATCTCAGGTAACGAGCTGTATCATCAGACAACAAGATCAAAGGGCGAGGGGGGGGGTCTTCTGGTTCATTAATTAACCAATAATAACAATTGTAACTGAAACTCACCTTTACAAAACTGTTTTTTATTAGTAAATCTGAAAAGGTGTTGATAATTATGGACTGTCAATAATTGTAGCCGCCGCTCTATTACGATTTTTTTATTTTTTATTTTTTTAAGTGTAGACATGTTAACAGCAATTATTCGAGTCAATTTTTATTTATATAGTGCTTTTAACAAGTCGTTCTAACAGAGATCTTTTTTCGGTCTTGAGTAAACAAGCCAGAGGTGACAGTGATGAGGCGAAAGTTGCTGAGATGACACGACGAAAAGATCTTATGCTGTGTTCACACTTATACCGGTACGAAAGTGGTATAACTGTATTGATACAAAGTATACCGGTACAGTTTAGTGCATCTGTCCACACTAGTGAGAAATGTTTGCGGTTTTCTTTCACGGTAGTTGAAATGCGCGTGTGCGAAATGTTTCCGTGGTTACCGAGTAACTTCCTTCCGAGAATATATGGCATCCGTTATTTCCAGATCTCGAGAAAACAAAACAATTATTCCGTGATCTCGAGAAAACAAAACAATTATTTCATGATCTCAGCTGGATCACTGTATCTCCATCGGTAGAGACGAAGCCGGGCCAGTCTTCTGCGGAGGTGCCGCGGACTAATTTTGAAATGATCCCTTATTAAAAGACTTAATGCAATCTCTCCCTGTGTCAACCCCTGATCAAAATATTGCCTTATTAGGTGATCGATTATTCCAGACATTCTAATGACCAAAGTTGCGTCTATACAGAATGAGAAATAGCCCCAAAGTCAGCATATCACAAGTCTCTTGGCGTACCTGAATGAACCATTTCTCAGCTGTTTACTCGAGATCATGAAATAATTGTTTTGTTTTCTCGAGATCTCGAAATAACGGTTTTGTTTTCTCGAGATATCGAATTAGTTGTGTTGTTTTCTCGAGATCCTGAATTAATTATGTCGTTATCTCGGGATAACAAGGTGAATAAAAAAAAAAAAGATTATATGAAGGGCCTCTCGCGGCTTCCGTACGGTTGAAACAACGTGTGTGTGCTTTTTGTTGTCAATGTACAGTCTGTATTTCTGGTGGTTATTTATTCAGTCGAATCGTATAAAACGCGCGAGGCAGTTGAGAAAGAAACAAACGAATCTCCGTTCTTCACTATTTTATTCAGCAAAGACATCGATTGAGGTGTGTGACTTTGCGCATGCGCATTATATTTGTATCGATACAGAGCCGCTTCATCTGTCCACACTACAGCGAAGCGCTACAGTACCGATACTGTACCGGTATGAAACCCATACATTTGTGGGTTTCGTACCGATACAGTTATACCGCTACAGTACCGGTATGGACCCTTTTCACGTGACGTCACGACAAACGCAGCCGCCATTTTGCACATGTACTACCAGTAGTTTACCACAGCCAGCATTGAGGAACGGCAGCAAAAAAAGTGTTTATTTTTAGCAAGACTTCCATCATGCCACTATATTGTTGTGCACCTGGATGTAGTAACCATCAACAAACAAGGCAAGGGTTATCATTTTATCGGATCCCGATGGAGAAGATGGATAGCGGCCATTAAAAAAAATTAACAGATTGTCAGCCCTCGGCATACCAGCGCTTGTGTAGTGACCACTTTGTTGGAGGTAAGACGAATAAAATTAGCCAGAAAAGGCATTACATTGCTGTTAACATTCTGTGGCGGCGAGTGTGTAACCAAATAGGCTAAAATAACCCATTGTAACCTCTTTGTTCTTCTGTAGTAGCTATTAGCTAACGACATTAGCTAGCGTTGTGTTCCTTTGCTGTTGGTAGACTGTAGGACAGATCAGAGGCAGTGTCCTACAAACAGCGCTTAATTTGAGGGGGAGCAAGCCGGAGCGCGCTCCGGAACCTCGGGCGTTGGCTCCGGCAGCTATTTACACTGGATCCGGTGATCCGACACCTCTTTTGACTATGTAACAAAAAAAAAAAAAAAACCCAAATAATTAAATAAAAAAAATGCAAGTTTATTTAGTGTTAATGTCTGATTTTGATATCTGCCTTGTTGGTGATTTCTCTCATGAAACGACATCTACAAATATCTGCAGATGAACTTAATTTGCAGTGTTATTACAAAACATGCCCAGAAGCGCAGCGCCCCGCCCCGCCCCCTTTTTTTCCGCACCGGAGCCGCTCATCCTCTGCGCTCCGGGACCTCCCACTTTACAAATTAAGCACTGCCTACAAATAAGTGTTCAAAACAAGAGGAACATGTGTTTGTCTCTTAAATCCAGGCCATTCCCTGTAATCTCTAACAGCGGTTGGAGAAAGTAATGGCAAATAGTGAGTGCACAAGCCATAGAAGGTAACCTGTACACAGGGCCAGGGCAGTGTGATGGTATGTCTACTTTTAGATCGTGTTAGCTTATCAATGAACACACTCGTCACTCGACGAGTTTCACGTCTTTACGACGGATACTTAAATGTGTGTTAGGTATTATTGTTGCAGTCTAAGCAGTCATTGTAGCAGCTAGATGAGCGAGAACCGAAAGGGTCTGTGCCATAAACCGTTATTTCTGTACGGCGTTGCTAATGTGTCGTTACTGTTGTTATTTCTCCCTCTGCTCGCCCTGTAAATGCCCTACGTCGCTGGATAGCAAAGGTGTTTTCTGCATCTCGCTCCTTTTTCTTGTATGCTCTCCGTTTGTCGCCTTCCTCGCATTCAAACCAATTCGAGCCGAAGTCCGCTACATGTCCAAAATGGTGGTCGCGTTTACGAAGGTCACGTGACTGAAAAGGGTCTATAGTTGCTAGTGTGGACAGGTGTTGCGGTACGAAAGTAGTTTCGTATCGGTACAAAATCCCTAGTGTGGACAGGGTATTAGAGGAACCATCATCTTGTGGGTCCATTATTTATCCAGTATTGTATAGCTTCAGGATGAAATGATTAATTATTTTCTGATAGAATTCCTATGTGTATATAAAATAAGTAAGGTTAAGTTCAGGGTTAGGCATGGTTAGCTTTTCTAGCTTTTCTTAAGTACAACCCGAATTCCAAAAAAGCTGGGTCACTGTGTAAAACATGAATAAAAACAGAACGTGATAATTTGCAAATCATGGAAACCCTATATTTCATTGAAAATAGTACAAAGACAACATATCAAATGTTGAAACTGAGAAATGTTAGGTTTTTTTTTTTAAATGCTCATTTTGAATTTGATGTCAGCAACACATTTCAGAAAAAAATGGGACAAGGGCAACAAAAAAATGAAAAAGTTGTGTAATGTGAAAAAAAAACTAATTTGGCTGATTGATAAGAGGTCAGTAACATGATTGGCTATAAAAAGAGCATCCCAGAGAGGCGGAGTCTCTCAGAAGTAAAGATGGGGAGGGGTTCACCACTCTGTGAAAGACTGCATGGGCAAACAGTGCAACAATTTAAGAATAACATTCCTCAATGTAAAATTGCAAAGAATTTGGCGATCACATCATCTATGGTCATTAATATCATTAAAAGATTCAGAGAATCTGGAGAAATCTCTGTATGCAAGAGACAAGACTGAAACCTGACAGTGGATGCCTGTGATCTTCAGGCCCTCAGGAGACACTGCATTAAAAACAGACACATGTCTGTAATGGAAATCACTGTATGGGCTCAGGAACACTTCAGAAAACCATCGTCTGTGAAAACAGTTCATTACTGCATCCACAAATGCAAGTTAAAACCAGATATAAACAATATCCAGAAACACCGCCACCTTCTCTGGGCCCGAGCTCTTTTACAATGGACTGCGGCGAAGTGGAAAACTGTCCCGAGGTCTGACGAATCAAAAGTAGAAATTCATTTTAGAAATCATGGACACCACGTCCTCCAGGCTAAAGAGGAGAGGGACCATCCGGCTTGTTATCAGTGCACAGTTCAAAAGCAGCATCTGTGGTGGTATGAGGGGGCATTAGTGCACATGACATGAGTAGCTTGTACATCTGGGAAGGCATCATTAATGCTGAATGATATATACACATTTCAGAGCAATATGCTGCCACCCAGACAAAATCCTTTTCAGGGAAGGCCTTCCTTCTTTCAGCAAGACAATGCCAAATAGCTTTCTGCACATATTAAAACTGCATGGCTCCATAGAAAAAGAGTCTGGGTGCTAAACTGGCCTGCCAAAATACAACAAAGGAGACCCCAAATTGTTGAGCAACTGAAACTGTATATCAGGCAAGAATGGGACAACATTTCTCTTTCAGAACAACAGCAATTGGTCTCCTCAGTTCCCAAACATTTACAGAGTGTTATTAAAAGTAGAGGTGATGCAACACAGTGGTAAACATAATTTGAAAATTATTGCATTGTGTTTTTATTTACATTTTTTTTTTTACTTTTTTAGAATTAGGGTTGTGGGCGGCACGGTAGTGTAGTGGTTAGCGCTGTCGCCTCACAGCAAGAAGGTCCGGGTTTGAGCCCCGTGGCTGGCGAGGGCCTTTCTGTGTGGAGTTTGCATGTTCTCCCCGTGTCTGTGTGGGTTTCCTCCAGGTGCTCCGGTTTCCCCCACAGTCCAAAGACATGCAGGTTAGGCTAATTGGTGGCTCTAAATTGACCGTAGGTGTGAGTGTGAATGGTTGTTTGTCTCTATGTGTCAGCCCTGTGATGACCTGGCGACTTGTCCAGGGTGTACCCCGCCTTTCGCCTGTAGTCAGCTGGGATAGGCTCCAGCTTGCCTGCGACCCTGTAGAACATGATAAAACTGCTAGAGATAATGAGATGAGATGAGATGAGATGAGATGAGATGAGATGAGATGAAGGGCAGCATGGTGGTGTAGTGGTTAGCACTGCTGCCTCACAGCAAGAAGGTCCTGGGTTCGAGCCCAGCGGCTGGCGAGGGCCTTTCTGTGTGGAGTTTGCATGTTCTCCCCGTGTCTGTGTGGGTTTCCTCCTGGTGCTCTGGTTTCCCCCGCAGCCCAAAGACATGCAGGTTAGGCTAATTGGTGGCTCTAAATTGACCGTAGGTGTGAGTGTGAATGGTTGTTTGTCTCTATGTGTCAGCCCTGCAATAACCTGGTGACTTGTCCAGGGTGTACCCTGCCTCTCGCCCATAGTCAGCTGGGATAGGCTCCAGCTTGCCTGCGACCCTGTAGAACAGGATAAAGCAGCTGGAGATAATGGATGGGTTGTATGAAATTCAACAATTCCAACCATACCATTGTGGTGGCTTGATTTTTTTTAAAGAATTTCTCATTCACAGTACTGAAATGCACTTTATACTTTCTTTATTGTGATCTATTCATGCATGACATCATTAAAGACATTAAAGAGGCCAAGGGACACTTACAGTCCATGTCAAGTCACATGTTTGCATTTCTCTATCAGAACATTTCTGAGTGACTTTTTTTTTAGATTTTGTGAAGTCTTTTTATTTTATTTTATTCTAAAGGTGCACGTACAAACCCACTCACTCACTTTCAGTAAGAGTTGTTGATCCAGTACCAATCCCTGGAACACTGTGTGTGAGGTGGGAATACACCCTGGATGGGATTCCAGTCAATCAGTCAATCGCAGAGCAACACGCATACACATTCACACACTTATCTTATCTTGAAGTATATAATTTATTTCTCTATCCGTGTGTGTTAGGAGTTAAAGATCACTGGAGGAGTAGTACCTTTCCTAGTGGCCTACAGGCATCCTTGACTGGTCTCCCAATATCCAGCACCTTGTGAAGTGCAACATATGGTCACTCATGAGCTGACCACACTAGCCTCTCCAGGGTGAAGACCGACCATGTGTCCTACTCGTGGTGCCCCTGTTACCATTGCGAAACATGGCAGATCTTGGGGAATAAGCCCAGAGAACAAATCCCACCACATGTTTTGATGGTGCAACAATCATCTCTGTGACCGGGTCAGTCCTGCTGTCCCATTGGGCAACAAGGATGACTTGCCACGGGATACTATTTTGCACCATTTAGTGTCAAAATCAAAGGCGCAGCCTTACCTTACGTGTGTGTTATTTTATCTGTTTCATCTGTTGGTCTGGACTCATGTTTAAGTCTCAGTCTCTCATCATAACATTACATAACATTACATTACATGGCATTTAGGGGATGTTCTTATCCAGAGTGATGTACAACAAGTGCAAAAGTCAGGTACACAAAGTGCTGAACTTCTAGACAAGAAAGTTCTAGTGCCAACTGAACAAGTGACAACAATATCTAGTGTAATATTCTGTTGAAATCCCAATACTCAAACAGCTAAAGAAACAAACCAACCATATAAAGTAAATGAAATAACTCAAAACATCTAACCCCAGGCTAAACCATACACAGCCTGGTTGGTCAAGACCAATATGCAGCTACACAGTGGGCAGGGAGGAAGGAGAGAGGTACAGCCTGAAGAGATGAGTCTTCAGTCTGCGCTTGAAGGTGCTCAGGGAGTCGGCAGTTCTGACCTCAATGGGAAGGTCATAAGTAAAATAATTTTGAAAGCTTTTCTAAAACTAGAAGGGAACTTGGTAGAGTGCATACCTCCACCAAGCTACATATTCAGATTTGCATCAAAATCTAATCAGTTGATCATTGACCCATGACCCACCTTTCCTCAAAATTTCATCAAAATCTGTTCACTACTTTTTGAGTTACATTTGGAAAAGCAGACAAACAAGCAAACTAGAAGGGCACTCAGTAGAATTCATACCTCCACCAAGCCACATATTAGAATATCCAGATGTTTACTAATATGGGATGTGGATGAACATCAAAATCAAATCACTTGAACCCAGGATAATACTAAAGCTGTACACCAAATTTCATCCAAATCTGATCATTATTGTTTGAATTATGTTGGGAAAAGCAGACCAAACAACAAACAAACAAATAAACTTGAAGGGCACTTGGTAGAGTTCATACCTCCACCAAACCACATATAAGAATATCGAGATATTTACTAATGTGGGATGTGGATCAACATCAAAATCAAATCACTTCAACTGAGGATAATACTAAAGCTGTGCAACAAATTTCATACAAATCTGTTCAGTACTTTTTGAGTTATGTTGAGAAAAGACAAGCAAAAAAACCCAAAAACAACAACAACAACAACAACAACAAAACCCTGGATCCACATACATATCCAGATTTGCATCAAAGTCTAATCAATTATTCCTTGGCCC
This sequence comes from Neoarius graeffei, assembly GCF_027579695.1. Taxonomy (NCBI): domain Eukaryota; kingdom Metazoa; phylum Chordata; class Actinopteri; order Siluriformes; family Ariidae; genus Neoarius; species Neoarius graeffei. Next base: position 45,525,609 of record NC_083595.1, on the reverse strand, counting down.
ATGATCTACCATTTCTCAAAATCCTTTCAGTACTTTTTGAGTTACACTGGGAACAAACAAACAAATGGAGGCAAAAACATCACCTTCTCCAAAAAATGTTTGTGGAGGTAACAAAAACAAAACAAATACAGTAACATAAATTGCAAAGCCCTCAATCTTGAAGACCCTCCCATTTTGGAAAACTTAAAATTACAACATTATCTCTGATAATCATAGTAGAAAGCACTGACACTGGAGACTCCTTCCTAGTCTGCTGAATAAATGTCATTAGAGAAAACTGCACCATATGAACAATTACATTTTAAATCCTTTTGTGGGTTGTGGATCAACATCACAATCAAATCACTTGAACCTAAAATAATACTAAAGCTGGACACCAAATTTCATCCAAATCGGTTCAATAGTTTTTGAGTTACGTTGAGAACAGACAAAAAAATAAAAATAAAAATCCTGGATCCTTGTACATATCCAGATTTGCATCAAAATCAATTGTTCATTGGCCTATGATCCACCTTTCCTCAAAATCTCATCAAAATCTGCTCATATGGTTTGAGTTACATTGGGAACAGGCAAACAATCAAAGAAGCAAATGGAGGCAAAAACACAACTTCCTCCAACAAAGTTGGTGATGGTAATAAAGCAGACACAATTAGGCCCTGTCCACACGGCAAGGGATTCAGGTGAATCTGATAAAATTGTTTATCGTTTCCGCCTGGCGTCCACACGGCACCAGCATTTTGGGTGCCCCAAAACAAAATCTTTTGAGAACGGGTCCCAGAGTGGAAAAATCTGGCAACGGCCCCGTTGCGAAGTCGTCTGGATGAGTAGAATGGATTTATTTACGATGACGTCACAACCACATGACTGTCAGTGCTTCACGTCGGGTAGAAGTGTAACGAACTCGATGCAAGTTGTCAACAAATCCTATAACTAGTCCAAACACTGCGGAAGCAGTAACCAAAGCTGCGCACCGCCTGTGCGCGTTCCAAAAACAAAACCAATCCAGCCAGCAAAAATAGGAAAAAAAAGGAGCGATCTCACCTCTTCAGATGTTGGTTTAAGTCCGACAATACATTCCTCAAAAAGGGCATAGAAGAACAAAGTAATCCATCAACGTGTAGCATTCAATTTATTCCGGACCATTAAAGAATTCTGGAGGATATCACAATGTTGGTGTACCGGCTTCCATCTACCCCATTCATTCCTCTTTCCGCGTCTTTCGTTTTACGCTACTGATTAATAATCAAAACTTTATGTGGCTAAAGCTACAGAAGAAGGGATTTATGCGCATGCGTCTACTTCTTCTTCTATTGTTCTGGTGTCTCCGATGGGACCGTCTTACAGCGCACCTAGAGGTGTGGCATGTGTATTGCATCGTTTTCAGCAAGCGTTCCGTTGCCATATGGACCTGAAATGTAACTGATCCGTTGCCCATGTGGACACGATATTTAAAAAAAAAATATCGTTGCCGTTGTCATGTGGATGTAGCCTTAGTCTACAATGCTGTGCTAAAAAGCAGAGAAACTGCTCTCTAGCTAACTTTCACTGAACAGGGTCATTAAAGCTAGCTGGACCTATAAGTATTTCATCTTGTGCCTCGTTGTAGCCTCATCACAGCCTGTTGTAGCTACTAAAGATGTTCAGATTTACATCTCTTAATGTCTGCTCACAGCTCCTTTCTTTACATACACTACCGTTCAAAAGTTTGGGGTCACTTTGAAATGTCCTTATTTTTGAAAGAAAAGCACTGTTCTTTTCAATGAAGATCACTTTAAACTAATCAGAAATCCACTCTATACATTGCTAATGTGGTAAATGACTATTCTAGCTGCAAATGTCTGGTTTTTGGTGCAATATCTCCATAGGTGTATAGAGGCCCATTTCCAGCAACTCTCACTCCAGTGTTCTAATGGTACAATGTGTTTGCTCATTGCCTCAGAAGGCTAATGGATGATTAGAAAACCCTTGTACAATCATGTTAGCACAGCTGAAAACAGTTGAGCTCTTTAGAGAAGCTATAAAACTGACCTTCCTTTGAGCAGATTGAGTTTCTGGAGCATCACATTTGTGGGGTCGATTAAATGCTCAAAATGGCCAGAAAAATGTCTTGACTATATTTTCTATTCATTTCACAACTTACGGTGGTAAATAAAAGTGTGACTTTTCATGGAAAACACAAAATTGTCTGGGTGACCCCAAACTTTTGAACGGTAGTGTACACAAGCTGTGCATGTTGGATATCGTAGCTTTTTTTTTTTATATGCAATATGCAACTGATGGAAGGTTTATATTGCCCAGAGCCAATACATGTAGTATTCAGAAGACGGTCATATATAGAACGATGGAGAGGTGGAACTCATTGCCAGTGTATATTGTGCATGAGAATACTAGGGAAAGATTTAAGATGCTGATAAAACAATACCTTGTAGGATTTCATGAATTATGACTTTATTGTGGGAAGTCCAAAATATTACTGAGTATGATAAAAATGGACTGTATTGTTTATTGTTTTATTGAGTTTGTATTATGATTTATGTTTTTGGAAGGGAGGAGTGGGAGTGGGGGGTGTCTCGGGGTGCGGGTGTCTGGCGCATGTTCACCGGTGCCACTCTACAAGGGGCACTCCGCTGTTGGGGGGTGTACATAGGTGGGCACGTGCTGGGGGCTGGGTGTCTGCATCCTTGGGTCACTCTCAGACTTACTTCTTTCTTTTGGTGTTGTTTGTTTTTTTTATTATTTGAATTGGAGAAAAGGTAATATGGAAAGTGGAGAGAAACCGGTGGTAATGTAGAGTATATTAGAAATGAACAGGTTTATGAATTTTTATTGTACTTGATTCAATATGTGAACTATTGTGTGTTTGGTTTGTAGTGTATTGTATGTTGTAATGCACTGTGTATGTGTATTGTATGTACTGTATGTGTATGATTTGTTTGATGTTGTGATGCGAGAAGTTTGGACACCAGGAAGAATAGCCTTGCTTATAACAAGTCCTAATGGTGATTCCGAATAAAAATGAAATGAAATAATAATCGGCGGCACGGTGGTGTAGTGGTTAGCGCTGCCACCTCACAGCAAGAAGGTCCTGGGTTCGAGCCCCGTGGCTGGCGAGGGCCTTTCTGTGCGGAGTTTGCATGTTCTCCCCGTGTCCGCGTGGGTTTCCTCCGGGTGCTCCGGTTTCCCCCACAGTCCAAAGACATGCAGGTTAGGTTAACTGGTGACTCTAAATTGACCGTAGGTGTGAATGTGAGTGTGAATGGTTGTCTGTGTCTATGTGTCAGCCCTGTGATGACCTGGCGACTTGTCCAGGGTGTACCCCGCCTTTCGCCCGTAGTCAGCTGGGATAGGCTCCAGCTCGCCTGCGACCCTGTAGAACAGGATAAAGCGGCTAGAGATAATGAGATGAGATGAATCACACCACATCATATTTAGAACATCTGTACAAAGTAAAAGACAGAAACGCAGATTTACTTACATTTTCTTTTGCAGGAATTTCATTCAAACCCGCTAAACATTTAAATCATCCCCAAGTTCTACTGATTTAAGTTTGTGTGTGGTGTGTGTGTGTGTGTGTGGACCAGTGAGGTGTCTGAACGCCAGCAGGATGAATCTGATAACCTGAAATCCATCAGTGCATCTCTCAGGTTCAGGGCAACAGACGACGGCATGGTAGGGCGCAAGGACAGTGCAGTAGGGCCAAAAACAACACAGACACTTCACCCTGAGCAGCACGGTACTTCCCGTTGGTCGCTGTGATCACACAACAGGCTGGGGCTTTGAACATGAGCTACATATCTGCATTCATACATAGATACACAAGGGGAAACCCACACCAGTGTCCATGAATTAAGCACTAAAAGGCAAAGAAAGTCAAACAGACATGAAAGCTAATGGGATGGAGTACTGTGTGTGTGTGAAGCTGGTCTGGATTTCATGGACTGCTCTCCATGGGCTTGAACTCTGACTTGTAATATAGCTCATAGTTCAACATGTTGTACACACACACAGCGGTTTTTCAGAAATGACAAGACTGTGTGTGTGGTGAGGGGAAGATTTGTGCTACACTGAAATCTTTGCCACTAATGAGTTTGGGTTAATTGGTATCGTTACTGTAAGGCGAAGGATGCAAGACACACACACACACACACACACACATACATACACACACATGGGCGCGCGTATCACGCCTTGTAATTGCCACAGCAGCTAAAGGTCATTAACACCAGCTCAGACGCTACATCTCATGTGGGATAATGGGCAGAGAAAAAAGAAAGAAACATGTCTTGAAATAAATCCTCATTAGAGTATTTGTTTTCTAATTCGTGGGTAAATGTTTAAAAAAATACGCTAATTACAAATGTAAAAGAGTAGACAGTGTAGGAAAACATGGAAAACACTGCTCGGGTTCTAATAGGAACAGATGTTCCATACGGCTTGTTTTGTAAAGAAAGAAAGCAAAAGCAAAAAAAAATTAAAACACGAATTCCAAAAATAAATTAAATCATCACTTCATCAAATCATCAGCGTTATCGTGATCATCATCATCGTCATCACATCATCTGTAACATCTGCTTCAGCTCTCACTCGCCTTTCCTGAAAGCTCGAAGAAAAGCACGGCTCCTCTTTCTAAAAATACAGCACTCGGCACATGTTGCTTTAGCTGTGGCTCTGTGATGTTGCGAGATGTTAAGCTTCGCATGGACGCTGTGGGACTGGAAAGGAAGCATCACCTGTTCGCCAGATACTCACGCTTTATTCAATATTCTAATAATGTTGAGACAAGAAAGAGAGCGAGAGAAGGAAAAGAAAAATCAAAGAGCTTCCCGTCTGCCCGTCTGTGGCACGGCTTCTGAAGAACGGACTTATTTTTAGAATGGATCTAAGCTAAAACAGCTAGCGGCCAAGCCGTGACCCACAATGCACTGCAGCACGACTGTGGCACAGCCGACAGACTTTCGCCTTGATGATGTCATTGCTGGCTGTTGTCATAACATCGTACCTGACACAGTTGGATATACCTTTCTTTCTTTCTTATCTGATTTTTTTCTTTATTTTTTTCTGTCTTGGATTCTTGACGATATTCTTTCTCTAGTGTTTCTTTCATTGTTCACGACTTTATGATTTTCTTAACTTTGTTTGTTTGTTTCTTTCTTTCTTTCGCTACTATTTCATACTTTATTTGCATCTGACTTGATTCTTTCTTTCTTGATTATTTTCTGTTTTGGTTTCTTGACCATATCATTCTTTCTCAAATATTTCATTTATTCTTTCTTTCTTTCTTTCTTTCTTTCTTTCTTTCTTTCTTTCTTTCTTTCTTTCTTTCTTTCTTTCTTTCACCACTATTTCATTCTATATGTCCTTCTTCCTTGAGTCTTTCTTTCTTGATTAGTTTGTCTTACTTTCTCTACTATTTCTTTCTTTCTTTCACTACTATTTCATTATTTCCTTCTTACTTGAGTCTTTCTTTCTTGATTATTTTTTTTAGTCTGGGTTTTTTTTGACCATATTATTCTTTCTTTCTTTCTTTCTTTCTTTCTTTCTTTCTTTCTTTCTTTCTTTCTTTCTTTTACCACTATTTTATCCTTTATTTCCTTCTTCTTTGATTCTTTCTTTCTTGACTCTTTTGTCTTGGCTTCTCTACTCTTCCTTCCTTCCTTTCTTTCTTTTGCTACTATTTCATTCTTTATTTCCTTCTTACTTGATTCTTTCTTTCTTGATTATAATTTTTTTTTTTTTAATCTGGGTTTCTTGACCATATCATTCTTTCTTGACTATTTCTTTCATTCATTCATTCATTCATTCATTCATTCTTGACCATGACTTACTTACTTTCTTTCTTTCTTTCTTTCTTTCTTTCTTTCTTTCTTTCTTTCTTTCTTTCTTTCTTTCTTTTTCACTACTATTTCATTCTTTATTTCCTTCTTACTTGATTCATTCTTCCTTGATTATTTTCTGTCTTGGTTTCTTGACCATATCATTCTTTCTTCACTTCATGACTTTCTTAAGTTTTATTTCTTTGTTTTTTTTTCTTGCTTTCTCCACCACTTCATTCTTGAACGACTTCTTAATTTTCTTCAAATTTTGTTTCTCAATTTCCTTCTTTCACCACGATTTAATTCTTTATTTCCTTCTTACTTCATCCTTTCTTTCTTGATTATTTTGTCTTTCTTTCTTTCTTTCTTTCTTTCTTTCTTTCTTTCTTTCTTTCTTTTTCTTTCTTTCTTTTACCACTATTTTATCCTTTATTTCCTTCTTCTTTGATTCTTTCTTTCTTGACTCTTTTGTCTTGGCTTCTCTACTCTTCCTTCCTTCCTTTCTTTCTTTTGCTACTATTTCATTCTTTATTTCCTTCTTACTTGATTCTTTCTTTCTTGATTATTATTATTTTTTTAAAATCTGGGTTTCTTGACCATATCATTCTTTCTTGACTATTTCATTCATTCATTCATTCATTCTTGACCATGACTTTCTTAACTTTTCTTTCTTTCTTTCTTTCTTTCTTTCTTTCTTTCTTTCTTTCTTTCTTTCTTTCTTTCTTTCTTTCTTTCTTTTTCACTACTATTTCATTCTTTATTTCCTTCTTACTTGATTCATTCTTCCTTGATTATTTTCTGTCTTGGTTTCTTGACCATATCATTCTTTCTTCACTTCATGACTTTCTTAAGTTTTATTTCTTTGTTTTTTTTCTTGCTTTCTCCACCACTTCATTCTTGAACGACTTCTTAATTTTCTTCAAATTTTGTTTCTCAATTTCCTTCTTTCACCACGATTTAATTCTTTATTTCCTTCTTACTTCATCCTTTCTTTTTTGATTATTTTGTCTTTCTTTCTTTCTTTCTTTCTTTCTTTCTTTCTTTCTTTCTTTCTTTCTTTCGTTTATGCTTCCTTGCTTTCATTTGTTTGCCCATCCACTCTTTTTCTTCATTTCTGTGTCAGCCAAGCCCTGAGAGTGTTCTCCTTTATCACGGCTCTTACAGAGAAAATGTTTAATTCATTATTAATTGATAGGGGCTTGTGTATTCATGAGTGTGTAGTCTTACCTTTAATGTAAAGTGCTCTGGTCCTGATGGGGGTCTGTTTAAGAGCCAAGCAGCCAGAGAGAGAGAGAGAGAGCGAGAGAGAGAGAGATTGTTTTTCCACAGAGAGAGTGGGTGGTAATTAATTCATCATCCTTTCACTGGCTCTTTGTTAGTGTGTGTGCTGTGTGTTGTTTAGAAAGGCGACTGTACAGTGAGATTTAATGTTTGTCTAGCAATAAGATCTAAGCTGTGAGGAGTGGACAGACAGCTGCTCGGCTCTCCGTGTGCTTTATTCTCTGTTTCACTGACCGTCTATCCCCCCAGAGTCCTCAAACAAACACCGCAGCATGGACACACACACACACACACACACACACACACACACACACACACACACACACACACACACACACTTTATCTTAAAATAGCCATGCCCATTACTGCTAGGTGGATCTGATATAGAAATAGAATACATCATTAAACATGTTTTGCCATGTGACAAGACATTCATTTATTTACAGAATAACACTCTATAATTTCTAATTATAATTTAAAACTACAGTCTATGGTTTACATCAAGACATTACTAAATGTTAGGAAAGCGCACATAGCATTACATAAATTTGCTCATTACATGCATGCATGTAATTTATCCAGATTATACAAAGAAGGAACATAATTACAGATATTTTGTAAACCTATTCACACCCAGCGGCCATTTTAGTGATAAATCCATCATGCTGGTGGTGTGTATACGGTAATTGTTACCTGTCGCTCATCTGTTTTTAGCTCACTTTCCATTTTGAAGCATCCACTGCTACGGCAACTGAAATATAAATTTCACTACTTACTGTTGCAGTAGCTGTATCACGACGAACCCTGCGTTAAAAACCCAGCCTACCGACAATACCAGAATATGTGAAGAAAATAACTTTACTTTCCTGGATTTGTATACACTCACTGTCCACTTTAATAGGAACTTGTTCTTGAGTCTAAGATTCCTGTTCTGGGCTGCAGGAGTGGAACCCAATGTGGTCTTTTGTTTTCTGTTGCATGCTGAGATGCTTTTCTGCTCACCATGGTTGTAAAGAGTTGCTATGGGTTACTATATCCCATCTCATCTCATCTCATTATCTCTAGCCGCTTTATCCTGTTCTACAGGGTCGCAGGCAAGCTGGAGCCTATCCCAGCTGACTACAGGTGAAAGGCGGGGTACACCCTGGACAAGTCGCCAGGTCATCACAGGGCTGACACATAGACACAGACAACCATTCACACTCACATTCACACCTACGGTCAATTTAGAGTCACCAGTTAACCTAACCTGCATGTCTTTGGACTGTGGGGGAAACCGGAGCACCCGGAGGAAACCCACGCGGACACGGGGAGAACATGCAAACTCCACACAGAAAGGCCCTCGCCGGCCACGGGGCTCGAACCCGGACCTTCTTGCTGTGAGGCGACAGCGCTAACCACTACACCACCGTGCCAGCTTGAACCAATCTTCCCATTTTCCTCTGACATCTCTTATCAACAAGGCATTTGTTTTTACCCACAGAACTGCCGCTCGCTCAAATCAATGTTTTTTTTTTTTCTCACCTTTCTATCTCTGTAAACTGTAGAGACTGTTGTGTGTGAAAACCCCAGGAGATCAGCAGTTTCTGAGATACTCAAACCAGCACCCATGCCACAGTGAAAGAAAGTCACACTTTTAGATCGCAGTTTTTCCCATTCTGAGGTTTGAAGTGAACATTAATTAACTGAAGCCCTTGATTTGGATCTGCATGGTTTGATGCATTGTGCTGCTGGAAGGGATCGGCTGATTAGATAAGTACATAAAACAAACAGCAGGTGGACGTTGGGGTGTTCCTAATAAAGTGGCCAGTGAGTGTATGTGACTTTAAGAACCTCCCCTTTTTGCCCTAGTTGGTTTAGGAACGTTAATGTCATGTTAACTGTTTGTTTGATACAATCACCTGGCTCAGTGAACACTGTGATTCTTTGCTTGCACTTGTTCCTCGTTCTCCAAGTTGATTTGCTTTTATTTTGCCATGTCCTTATATTTTGTTTTGGATTTGGTTCTGCCTCTGACACATCACTGGTCTGTTACCTATTGTGTTCACCTGCTTGGTGTTAGCCTTTTATTTTTCCTACTTATACCCTGATATGTCTATGCTTTATTGCGAAGGCTTGCCAATTGTATTATAAGTTTCCATGTTTTACCTTCTCATGTATTTGACTTAATGAGCATGGAACATTCTTTATGAGTACAGCAGCAGTTCTTGGGGACAAATGTATACAACCCTGATTCCAAAAAAGTTGGGACAAAGTACAAATTGTAAATAAAAACAGAATGCAATGATGTGGAAGTTTCAAAATTCCATATTTTATTCATATAGAACATAGATGACACATCAAATGTTTAAACTGAGAAAATGTATCATTTAAAGAGAAAAATTAGGTGATTTTAAATTTCATGACAACAACACATCTCAAAAAAGTTGGGACAAGGCCATGTTTACCACTGTGAGACATCCCCTTTTCTCTTTACAACAGTCTGTAAACGTCTGGGGACTGAGGAGACAAGTTGCTCAAGTTTAGGGATAGGAATGTTAACCCATTCTTGTCTAATATAGGATTCTAGTTGCTCAACTGTCTTAGGTCTTTTTTGTCGTATCTTCTGTTTTATGATGCGCCAAATGTTTTCTATGGGTGAGAGATCTGGACTGCAGGCTGGCCAGTTCAGTACCCGGACCCTTCTTCTACGCAGCCATGATGCTGTAATTGATGCAGTATGTGGTTTGGCATTGTCATGTTGGAAAATGCAAGGTCTTCCCTGAAAGAGACGTCATCTGGATGGGAGCATATGTTGCTCTAGAACCTGGATATACCTTTCAGCATTGATGGTGTCTTTCCAGATGTGTAAGCTGCCCATGCCACATGCACTAATGCAACCCCATACCATCAGAGATGCAGGCTTCTGAACCGAGCGCTGATAACAACTTGGGTCGTCCTTCTCCTCTTTAGTCCGAATGACACGGCGTCCCTGATTTCCATAAAGAACTTCAAATTTTGATTCGTCTGACCACAGAACAGTTTTCCACTTTGCCACAGTCCATTTTAAATGAGCCTTGGCCCAGAGAAGATGTCTGCACTTCTGGATCATGTTTAGATACGGCTTCTTCTTTGAACTATAGAGTTTTAGCTGGCAACGGCGGATGGCACGGTGAATTGTGTTCACAGATAATGTTCTCTGGAAATATTCCTGAGCCCATTTTGTGATTTCCAATACAGAAGCATGCCTGTATGTGATGCAGTGCCGTCTAAGGGCCCGAAGATCATGGGCACCCAGTATGGTTTTCCAGCCTTGACCCTTACGCACAGAGATTCTTCCAGATTCTCTGAATCTTTTGATGATATTATGCACTGTAGATGATGATATGTTCAAACTCTTTGCAATTTTACACTGTCGAACTCCTTTCTGATATTGCTCCACTATTTGTCGGCGCAGAATTAGGGGGATTGGTGATCCTCTTCCCATCTTTACTTCTGAGAGCCGCTGCCACTCCAAGATGCTCTTTTTATACCCAGTCATGTTAATGACCTATTGCCAATTGACCTAATGAGTTGCAATTTGGTCCTCCAGCTGTTCCTTTTTTGTACCTTTAACTTTTCCAGCCTCTTATTGCCCCTGTCCCAACTTTTTTGAGATGTGTTGCTGTCGTGAAATTTCAAATGAGCCAATATTTGGCATGAAATTTCAAAATGTCTCACTTTCGACATTTGATATGTTGTCTATGTTCTATTGTGAATACAATATCAGTTTTTGAGATTTGTAAATTATTGCATTCCGTTTTTATTTACAATTTGTACTTTGTCCCAACTTTTTTGGAATTGGGGTTGTAGTATATGGCTGAGATTATCCACTAAATCAAGAGTGAGGCTCGAAAATGTTTTTGCGAAGGAAGTGAACATGTTGGTGGATCCATAGCAACAGAAGCTTGATGCTTAAAGGAGAACTGAAGTCATTTTTAAACTTGCTTTATCTCTTAATTAATGTGATATTCAATTACATTTTCGGTTTTAGTAACCTTATATCGTGACTCATATTGGCAACTAACTGCAATTAAATATTATACTTATCGGCCTATTCGATTTTTAGCCATGTTGAATTTAGTTCGTTTGGTCCACGGCAGGCATCACTTATCTGCGCGATCTTCACGAGACTTGTGCGAGACTTCGAAACGTGAAGTGTCAGCCAGGTGTCAGTGCCGCCATTTTGAAAACTGTTTTCCAAACGAAATATTGCACAAAAACGAGTTTAAATGACGATTACTGCCTACTTTTTTCAAACTTTCCTGATTGCTATCAAAACAAACAAAACTTCCAGCTTGATTACATCAGCATTCGAAAGAGGGCACGCATGTCTTTTGACAACGTTGGCAGATGTCGGTCACTTTGATTTCTGCTGTACATTTTACTTCCGTCCTACCATGTCTCGCACAGGTCTCAACGCTTCTCATTTACGGCCATCGCTTTGGCATATGGACTGATATATTACAGAGCATATTTCAAACACTCATAACTTGCTATAGCAGCAACAAAATAGATATCAAAAATGCATTCCTATATTTAATAAAATGAGATAAATAGAATTTTGATAATAAAAAAAAATTGCCTTCAGTTCTCCTTTAAAAGTCTTACTGGGTGATAGACCATTCTTAGCATCTACACAGTGAACCAATGTAGGTGCACCTAATAACATGATCATCACAGAGAGCTTCAGCCTTGTACAAGCACCACAAAGACACACAATACAATCAGTACAATTAACAGTTATTCCATGAAATCAAGTCGTTCATGAGCTGATAGCCGATGAGGCGTGTAGCACCGAGTTGGCTATAAGCAACATTCAGTGAGATTGAGTAGAATAACTGTTTTATTCTATCCGCATTCACTGGATTTTGAGAAAGAGAGCATTTTTTTTTTTTTTTGCAAATTCGATCAATAAAAACTTTATTCAAAATGTCCGATAAAATAATTTCCACTTAAAATGTTAACAAACCGGTGAAATGACAGGAGCAATTTGTGAAAAATGCAATAAAAATAATCCTTGGAAAAAATAAAAAAAGACATGTTCTTATCATCAAATACTTTTATTCCATATGTTGTTGCTTTTTTTTGCATTTTGGGGTTTTGTTTTCGAGGAGAGTTTTTATTTCGTCCTCGGTTGGTTCAGCAACACGCTCTGCCATTTTGTTTCTCTCTACTCATGGTAAATGAGCTGATATCCTAGTAGTAGACTAGCCAATCAGAGCGCGCGATTGCTCATATCCAGCGAATGTGGAGAGAATAATCAGTGAGAGTCTTTGTAAATGTTCCACTCTCCAAATGATCTGTGGTAATTTGATAGTCTGTGGTCGTAATGGTGAACTGACACGTTGTACACATCAGCAGATGGGCTACAGTGAGTAACTACTGTACTGTATATAGAGAGCGTGCACGTGACGTCACGAGGTCATGTGATATTTGTTTATCTGCCATCTTGGACGGCATGGCCGCGTATAGAACTTAGACGAACCCGTTCTAATTATCAAGTGTGTGTGAGTAGATCTTTCCAGAATGGTTATATCTTGTTCAGCATTTGGTTGTACCAATAGACAGGGCCAAAAGGAGGGCCTGTCATTTTATAGATTCCCCGCAGACGAGGAGAGACGCGCAAAATGGGTGTCCACTGTGCGAAGAGAAAACTGGTACCCCAGTTCTACCAGCCGAATTTGCACCATCTATCACCAAGTTGTGATCAAAAAAATATAACTGTTTTTCACATGGACGTGTAATATTAATGTTCTTAATAAAATATGTATACAAATGCATAACTTGTTTATAAAGTTCTTCCTATCAGATTGTGTAAAGTACTGAAAAAGAATATGTATGTTATTTTAGGCACATAGAGGTGCAAGAAAATATATTTTTTAATTTGTTTGAATATAGAAGCTGGACATATCTGTGACCCGTATATATTTATATCTCATATTGAATAATAATTCTGCACAGATAAAGATAGCGGTGATTTGTGATTTTTTTTTTCAGACAAAAACATACATATTTACAACCCTGTCATTATCTGGAACTGAGTTTAGAGTTCGAACATTCTTACGATAAAACGTCCTGCATAGTCTCTTTATGATAAACGTCTTAATGCCACTTACCCGTGAGGTTATCAAGTAGACATTCTTCTTCGGAACCTTCCAGAGGTATAGTTGGGATACCCATCCCGCAACAAAATATTTATAAGTTTCCAGGCTCTTGTAAGCTTTGAGGGCTTTGCCAGTGTAACACGATTCACGATTAACAAGAAAATTGTAAATGTCATGGTAGGCCAGATCGGGCAAATCGCCGGCACTGCAGCTCCGAATTTCCCTGAACAAGGATTGCGGCAAGTTGTACGGATCTGCAATCCCCAACCTGGAACACTTTTCCACGTAACGCTGCCTCACGTCACCTTCAAGATGCTGAACAAACTTAGACAAGTTATCGCGCGATGTAGATGGGGTATTTTCCGAATTTTCTTGGGGATTACTCTCTGGATCCATTACGCTCGCGCAAGGTAAACAATCCTGAAGCCATCCAATATGGCGGAGTAAACACGGACAGGTCACGTGACTGCACATCCTCTATACATACAAAGTGGTAGGTTTTACTGATCGCATTGGTGATGAATGTAAGTAAAAGGCACAATGCCACTTTGTTATACCGTATAAAAGTGTGTGCAGCAGTCGGTGTTTTTTATAGACTCAAGAACACATGAATGAACACATAATATAATTGTATTTTTTTTTCACTTATCGTCAATAAAAACCCTTTATTGCCTATTTAGCCCCTTACCCAGACACTGACATCATGACCATTCCTCGCTCTACACCCCCCTCCCCCTCACTCTCTGGTCAGGTAGAGGTCTCCTCTGTCTCCAGGTCAGTGCTGTGAACTTGTTGGAGTCATAAATTTGGACGCCCACTTCGTTAGAGTGGCCACTGGTTCCAGCTATAACTCATTCAGTGGTATTTGGTTCTCTTTCAGAGGCAATATAGCACACACACACACATGCAGTCCAAGAAAGTGAGAGAGACAGGTATGCCGGGCTGTGAGGTCAGGTGGTCAGGGTGATATACTGCCACTCCATCTTTCGAACCAGAGTAATGAATCAAGCTCAATGAAACAGAGCCGAACTTGTTATCTTTACGCTGTGACAAGAAAAACAGCACTCAAGTGTCACGGGGTATTTATGATTATCTGCAGTCAAGCGGAGGTTATACACACCGAACACGGGTATTTTATGGCACCAAGTGCAAAACATGGCTTTGAGAGGAAAAAAAAACCCAACAACAACAGATTTATTTATAAATGCACAATTTCTATTAACAGTGCATTTTACAGTCGCATAAGTTGTGGTCGAAGCACAGCAGTACCAGTTCCGACAAGGTGTATTTATTTTAAAACATGGTAGCACTATGGACTTTCATCTACTGTACATTTAATAATTAAAGCACTGATCGATTTAAAGAATTACGCAAAAATAAGTTCATAATATAGAAAACAAAGTGCATAATATTCTTATAGCTAATAAATGAATAAAGTGGTAACTGTAAACATGAAAAAAAAAAAGGAAACATTACTGACATGTCACATGTTTAACCCATTAAATAGGAAAGTAAATGCAGGTTTCAGGTAATAAATACAAAGGCATATACGTTACACTCTGAGGGGAAAAATAAAAAATAAAATGTCGGACCTGAGAGCAATGCGTTTTCCTTGCAGATGGGGTTTCAAGTAGAACCACTTTTGTCATTTAACAGCGTGTAATTGTTGATATAGCAGAGTTTTCTGTAACACGATGTTTATTTGACATTTATGGATGGAGTCTCTAGTGTCAGAGTTTTTTTTTTTCTTTTTTTACGCTATGGTAAAGTCTTCAGCATGGCGGACATTATGCTTTGTGCTTTCTTGGAGAAAGTGAGGAAGAGAGAAAGTGAAGAAACAGCTATTTTTATTCTATCCACAGTCACTGGATATGAGCAATCGTGTGCGCTCTGATTGGCGACTCTACTATTAGGATATCAGCTCATATACCGTGAGAAGAGAAAACCAAAATGGCGGTGCGTGTTGCTGAACCAACCGAGGACGAAATAAAAACTCTACTCAAAAACAAAACCCCAAAAAATAAAAAAAACCAACAAAATATGTAATGAACGTATTTAATGGTAAGAACATATGTTTACTTTATTTTCAAGAATTATTATAATTATACCATTTTTCACAAATTGCTCCTGTCATTTTGGTGGTTTGTGTACATTCTTTTTCGAACAATGTGCGGTGTATTGTAATGTCTGAGCTCTTTATGTATTTTATTTATTAATTTTTTTGTCACTTTCTCGTGTTCTTTCTTTTGTGTGTACAAATAGTTACATACATTTTTTATACATGTTCAAAATAAATAAATTCATTCATTCATTCATTCATTCATTCATCTTTAAGCATTAAAATCTGTTGAAATTTTTTAGAATGGTTCAAAAGCTTAAAGTTTGAGAATTACAGAAATGAAATGTCCAAGGAAGAATTAAATAAATGTCTAAAGCTATTCTATACATTGGCATGACAGCAAGACGATACTTTCTACAAAATAAACAACACTAAAGTCAATTCATGCAGCCATCGATAGGTTTTTAAGAAGTCAGCCGAAGTGCAAATTATTTTGTCGGATGTTTTGGGTAAAGTTTTTATTTATCGAATTTGCAAAATAAAAAATAAAAATGCTCTGAGGGCGGCACGGTGGTGTAGTGGTTAGCGCTGTCGCCTCACAGCAAGAAGGTCCGGGTTCGAGCCCCGCGGCCGGCGAGGGCCTTTCTGTGCGGAGTTTGCATGTTCTCCCCGTGTCCCGCGTGGGTTTCCTCCGGGTGCTCCGGTTTCCCCCACAGTCCAAAGACATGCAGGTTAGGTTAACTGGTGACTCTAAATTGAGCGTAGGTGTGAATGTGAGTGTGAATGGTTGTCTGTGTCTATGTGTCAGCCCTGTGATGACCTGGCGACTTGTCCAGGGTGTACCCCGCCTTTCGCCTGCAGTCAGCTGGGATAGGCTCCAGCTTGCCTGCGACCCTGTAGAACAGGATAAAGCAGCTAGAGATGATGAGATGAGATGAGAAAATGCTCTGTTTCTCAAAATCCAGTGAATGTGGATAGAATAAATTTCGATCTTGCTACACATCTTGTCAGCTATCAGCTTGTGTACGACTCAATTTCGTGGAATAATTGTTAAATAGCTACTATAATGGTAACGTAACCAATAACAGGGACTGACTTGTTTCGTGGACTTCCCATGATTTTATATGCAACTATAAATAGATAACAGCATTGTGTATTGTTTTTAAAAATGAGTTGGGAAATAATTCTAGAAGAGAAATAAAACATATTGAATCAGGACTATTTTCCAATAACAGCATGCCAGCGAGTGTTTTATCCCTTACACCACCATGCCTGGGCCGGTACAGTGGTGTAGTGGTTACCACGGTCGCCTCACAGCAAGAAAGTTCTGGGTTTGAGCCCAATAGCCGACGAGGGCCTTTCTGTGTGGAGTTTGCATGTTCTCCCCATGTCTGCATGGGTTTCCTCTGGGTGCTCTGGTTTCCTCCACAGTCCAAAGACATGCAGTTAGGTTAGGTTAGGCTAATATGGGACGGCCTTGGGCTGAGGTGCCCTTGAGCAAGGCACCGAACTCCCAACTGCTCCCCGGGTGCCGTTAGTATGGTTGCCCACGGCTCTGGGTATGTGTGTGTGCTCATTGTGCATGTGTGTGTTTACGGCTTCAGACGGGTTAAATGCAGAGAGGAATTTCACAAGTGTGTGATGAATACACTACCGTTCAAAAGTTTGGGGTCACTTTGAAATGTCCTTATTTTTGAAAGAAAAGCACTGTTCTTTTCAATGAAGATCACTTTAAACTAATCAGAAATCCACTCTATACATTGCTAATGTGGTAAATGACTATTCTAGCTGCAAATGTCTGGTTTTTGGTGCAATATCTCCATAGGTGTATAGAGGCCCATTTCCAGCAACTATCACTCCAGTGTTCTAATGGTACAATGTGTTTGCTCATTGCCTCAGAAGGCTAATGGATGATTAGAAAACCCTTGTACAATCATGTTAGCACAGCTGAAAACAGTTGAGCTCTTTAGAGAAGCTATAAAACTGACCTTCCTTTGAGCAGATTGAGTTTCTGGAGCATCACATTTGTGGGGTCGATTAAATGCTCAAAATGGCCAGAAAAATGTCTTGACTATATTTTCTATACAATTTATGGTGGTAAATAAAAGTGTGACTTTTCATAGAAAACACAAAATTGTCTGGGTGACCCCAAACTTTTGAACGGTTGTGTAAAGTTGTTGTTCTTCTTTGTTCTGTTCTTATCTACAGTATGTAATGTAAAAGGTGCATGCCATGTAACAGATGCAGTAATTTAATAAACAGTATATTGTACCAGATCATTTGTAGTTCAGTAAAATATAAGTTAATGACTTATAAAGCGGTGGTACAGAGTTATATTTTGATATGCACACTTTAATATGTGTGTGTGTGCGCGTGTGTGTGCTCTCCCTATCGATGTATGTGCAGTCAATTTCATGACATAACCAACTTATTTAAGCATGGGCCAGATCAGTAAACATCCATACTCTTATTGGGTAATGGACTTCATCTCACACACACATACCTTATGAATAATCACATAAACCGGTTCACATGAACACACACACATGCACACACAGACCAAGGCTGAGAATTAAATGCTGATCTAGATCCCCCAGTGGGCTACCACAGGCTTAAATGCTGAATCTCTTTCTCTTAAACAGCTCAGGGCCTCTGGGTTTCACTGTGAGAGAGAGACAGAGAGAGAGAGAGAGAGAGAATCAAGACAAATCAAGTGAGAGCACGGCTGAGACACACCACAGACCATCATCATCTTTCCATCCTGCCAGACTTCCATATAAAACACTTTAATAATCCCGGCTGATTACGACCGATGGCAGAAATATGCCAGAAAAGGGTTTCATATAGAATTTTTCAATCATGACACTATTATTGTTATGGCTAGCTCAATGCTTAAGGTCTGTGCTAATGACCGAAGGAATGTAATGTCTCAGGACTGCCAGAGAGCTACTGCTGGGGAACTGAGAAAGACTCAAATCTCAAACTGCTGAGATCTGGGCTTTGTATTCTGCCTCAGTTTGGAGAAAAGTGCTCATCAAATGTTTACCATATGTCTAAACGTATTACCCAGAGCATATTTAGAGCTGCTGTAACATATTTCTGGGAAATGTATCATCGGTTTTGGTGTAAAAATGGTATAAAGATATAAGCAATTTGCATCATCGTACCTCAGCTTTAAAATTGTACTTGATCGCTGGAGGACCATCACATCTCTTCAATAATATTGATCATATGAATAAAATACCACACTTTAGAAACACAATAGAGTATACAGTACTGTGCAAAAGTCTCAGGCACATGGGAAGAAATGCTGTCGACCAAAAATGGCTTCAAAATAATGAAATGAAATGTTTCAACTTTAAAAAAAATACTATAAACAGTAATCAGTAAGCCATAATAAATGAAACAAAGTCAGAATTTGGTGTGAGATGACCCTTTGCTTCAAAAAATAAAATAAAATAAAATAGTCGTCTCAGGCACAATGAGTGCAGTTTTATGCGGAAATGAGCTGTAGGTTTTCCTGAGCATCTTCCAGAACCAGCCCCAGTTCTTCTGGACACTTTGACTGTCACACTCGCTTCTTCATTTTGCACCAAAACCCAGCAGCCTTCATTATGTTTTCTTTATTAATCTGAAAGTGGTCGCTTATGGAATATGCTGCTCAGATACAAACTTTTTTTTCTGTAAAATTTTATTCTGTGCTGGAAAAACAAAAACGTTTGGAACTCTAAAATGTTTTTGTACTGACTCGATAATGTAGAAGTCATAAAATAAAAATCGATAAAGTTTTTATGAAAAAAAAAACCATCGGGTTCCTTATCAGTTTTGGGTATTATCTTATCTCTGAGATATCTGAAGTGAATTATCAAGAGGTTTTAAATAATGTCCGAATTAATAAAGAAAAAAAAAACACGCAAATATCAGTAATACTTCAGAGCGAAAAGGTATCGCAAAAAAAAAAATCTGGACCAAATGTATAAAAGAAAATGGAAATGAGCTGCATTAACTTGTCTGAATCGTGTCAATAATTGCTCATGAGAATATGGAAAAGCCATTTTTCCTGCATGCATATTTCATGGCTGCTTCCACCAAACGCACATTAAAAGGATAAAAGAAAGCAGAGCCAATGGAGTCGAAATGAACATCCCAACAATATGCAGTATAGGTTCTACACACCGAGCCAGGGGTCATGCCCAAATTGTCCATCAGTCAGACAAGCAGAACTGATTTGGATGCTAAATAATGTTTTAGATATTCAAAAATTCCATATATATGCACAAGGCTTCAGTGAACACCACGCCAGACCCATCAAAGCACCAAATACCCCCCAGCACGCACACACACACACACACCATGACCACCAGCAGCAGTGTACCAGAGACTTGCACTTTACGTGGTTGTTTATATGAAGTTGCAAATATTAGCCTTAAAATTCAACCAACTCATTCTTCTACAGTAGTAGATAGAAGAAATTAATTCATATATTTCACAATCAGATGGTTCATGGTGTGTTTTTGCTCACAGTGGGGAAGAACAGAGACTGGTAAATAAAACTGATTTAAAAAAATATTAATGAAATAAAATGCAATGAAAAGGGTTAACATTAACATAATCCATCCATCCATTATCTGTAACCGCTTATCCTGTACAGCTTGCGTGGCCAACCCGCGGCTCTTTGCCCGGTGTCATGCGGCTCTTACGTTCATATCGAAGTTTGTGTTTGTGTACTGTATGTGGGGTTTTTTTTGTTTTTTTTTTTATGTGCGTGTGTGCTTTGCTTGAGTTCAGTATGGTATTTTCGTCAAATGCATCTTCGCTTTGCTTGGGTATATTATGGTATTTTCAGGTCATGTCAAATGCGCATGTGCGTGAGATAATCGCTAAGATTTTGGGCAAGGTGTATCTTGTGTCAAGTAGCCTCTCAAAATGGCAATGAAAAAATGCACAGCAAAACGAAAATATGAAGACAAACATCGGACATTTTTTTAACAGAGTGGGAGAGTTTATACTTTTTTGTTGAATGTAATGGCAAGCCATTCTGCCTTATATATCAGTTTTTTTTGGTAATGACCACAAGTCCCACTAAGCAGCATGCATAGTAAGTGCACACAATGTTCATTGTTAAAAATGACTGCCTGTGGTCTTAGTACTGTAGGAGTAAATATGTTGGTGTGTGACATTT
The DNA here is from genome assembly GCF_027579695.1 of Neoarius graeffei. NCBI lineage: Eukaryota > Metazoa > Chordata > Actinopteri > Siluriformes > Ariidae > Neoarius > Neoarius graeffei. The sequence goes on along the minus strand of NC_083595.1, from coordinate 45,505,149 downwards.
ACTATTAATCTGGCTGAGCAGAGGTGTGTGTGTGTGTGTGAGAGAGAGAGGGGAAGGGATGGGTGATGTTCGTGTGCCCATGTGTATGATGTGGCTCTTTGCGGTAACACAGTAAAAAATGTGGCTCTTGGTCTCCAACTGGTTGGCCACCCCTGCTGTACAGGGTCTCAAGCAAACTGGAGCCTATCCCAGCTGACTATGGGCGAGAGGCAGGGTACACCTTAGACAAGTCACCAGGTCATCACAGGACTGACACATGGAGACAAACAACCACTCACATTCACACCTACGGTCAATTTAGAACCTAACCTTCATGTCTTTGGACTGTCGGGGAAACCGGAGCACCTGGAGGAAACCCACACAGACATGGGGAGAACATGCAAACTCCATACAGAAAGGCCCCAGTCAGCCACTGGGCTCGAACCCAGGACCTTCTTGCTGTGAGTCAACAGTGCTAACCTCTACGCCACCCTTAACATAATCTTTGTAATTAAAAATATTCATTTTTTAAAAAGGGGCTGGATCGAAGGATGCTCAAGAATGGGGAAAACCATGGTGTAATGGTTAGAGAAGCAGCTTAGGGACCAAAAGGTTGCCTGTTCGATTCCCTGGACGAGCAGGAATGGCTGAAGTGCCCTTGAGCAAGGCACTTAACCCCCAAATGCTCCCCAAGCTGCTTTGGGTATGTTGTACATCATACTGGATAAGAGTGTCTGCTAAATGCCTGTAATGTAATAAGAAAAGGATTTAAAAATGTAAATCCTGCATCATATGAGCAATTTTTAAAATTGTTCATATGGTGCAGTTTTCTGCAATGACATTTATTCAGCAGACTAGGAAGGAGTCTCCAGTGTCAGTGCTTTGTACTGTAACTATCAAAGATAACATTGTAATTTTAAGTTTTCCAAAATGGGAGGGTCTTCAGGATTGAGGGCTTTGCAATTTTAATCTAACTGTATTTGTTTTGTTTTTGTTACCTCCGCCAACTTTGTTGGAGAGGGTGATATTTTTGCCTCTGTTTGTTTGTTTTTTCCAAACGTAACTCATAAAGTATTGAATGGATTTTGATGAAACTTTGAGGAAGGGTAGATCATGGGCCAAGGAATAACTGATTAGATTTTGATGCAATTCCAGATATGTATGTGGATCCAGGTTTTGTTTTTTTTTGGCTGTTCCCAACATAACTCAAAAAGTAATGAACAGATTTGGATGAAATTTGCTGGACAGCTTTAGTATTATCCTCAGTTCAAGCTATTTGATTTTGATGTTGATCGACATTCCATATTAGTAAATATATGCATACTCTAATAAGTGGCTTGGCGGAGGTATGAACTCTACTGTGTGCCCTTTGAGTTTGTTTGTTTGTCTGTTCCCAACATAATTCCAAAAGTAATGAACAGATTTGGATGAAATTTGGTGGACAGCTTTAGTATTATCCTCAGTTCAAGCTATTTGATTTTGATGTTGATCGACATTCCACATTAGTAAATATATGCATACTCTAATAAGTGGCTTGGCGGAGGTATGAACTCTACTGTGTGCCCTTCGAGTTTGTTTGTTTGTCTGTTCCCAACATAATTCCAAAAGTAATGAACAGATTTGGATGAAATTTGGTGGACAGCTTTAGTATTATCCTCAGTTCAAGCTATTTGATTTTGATGTTGATCGACATTCCACATTAGTAAATATATGCATACTCTAATAAGCGGCTTGGTGGAGGTATGAACTCTACTGGGTGCCCTTTGAGTTTGTTTGTTTGTTTGTTTGTTTGTCTGTTCCCAACATAATTCCAAAAGTTATGATTTGGATGAAATTTGGTAGACAGTTTTAGTATTATCCTAGGTTCAAGAGGTTTGATTTTGATGTTGATAATATGTGGCTTGGCAGCAGTATACACTCTACTGAGTGCCCTTCTGCTTGTGTTTTGTTTATACCAGCTCTTAAAAAAGACACTGGTGAGGGAATTAAATGGAAGTGATACCAGGAAATAACTTTTTTTTTTTTCTAGGAAGTTCCACAATGTTAAATGTAACTATAAACAGACAAAGAGTCTGGCATGTCATTCTTACCCTGTGTCCGAAATCACTCACTCATTCACTACTCCCTACTCACTATATAGGGAATTACTATATAGAGGACTATATAGTGAGCTCATTGATAAAATGAAAAAAAAAATGCTTTCGGACACTACTCCGCCTTGCTATTATTTGCATCATTACTGCTGCACAATTAAAACGTGCAAGATCAGTCGGCTGGTGTGTTTTAAAAATAATAAATACATGCATGTATTTTTGTGATAAATCCATATTATACTGAGCGTATTTCCAACATTAATCAATACAAACTACTTTGTGTCTGTTGCATCTTTCAGTTCTTTTAAATCAAGGCTGAATACCTTCTTCTTTGCTGCTGCCTTTTATTCAATCAAACTTGAGGCTTTTGATTTGATTTCTTTCAGCACGACCGCAATGCATGATGAGATATATCACTTGGTTTAGTGACCATTGGTTGTACCCTACTTTTCGTGATGCATTGTGGTATACTTTGAGTGCAGTATATAGGGTGTAATAATGCTCGCTATACATTCAGACAGCACTACAAAATGGCGTCCTCACTATATAGTCCATTATATAGTGAGTAGAGAGTGAGTTTGGACACAAGGTTATTTATTTATTTATTTATTTATTTATTTTAAATGGTGTCTTTGAAGAATAAATCATTTTGGGACATACTGCTTTTCGGAAATTCATGTTCCATCCCACCAGCCCATCACTGATTATTTTCCTATAATAACATCAAGACATAATGTCTAATAACATGCACTTATATGTAATGATATGTACCGGTATGTAAGAAATGAACTTGACTCAGGACACTTTGAACTGAAGCATGTTCTTCAGTGAAACTTCAAACAGCGACTCCAGAGCAAAAGCAGCTGCTGAACGAATATCAGCTTCTAATCTTTTGGGCTGAAGTTATTTTTCTGACTGTACAGAGACACACACTAGGTGAATCAAAGACAAGCCTGGTGCTGCATGATGGGTGTCAAAGTGAGCCGTAATGCTGACGGACAACCCAAGTCCCATGATCATGATCTGACTGGAAAGACAAAGGTTTAATAATAAATACAGGCTGTGTAAATTAAAAAGACACTGCTCTACATTTTTAATGTAAATGTATTTCTGCATGGTATTAAATATGGATGATCTCAGGTTCACCTCTGCGGGGGAGTGAAGAATGTGTGTGTGTGTGTGTGTGTGTGTGTGTGTGTGTGTTTGGGAGGGGTTGGAATAAGCGAGAGCAGTCAACAGAAGGTAGGTGCCATGACCCTGACTTCAAAATGAAGAATCTGAAAGGCTGGGGATAAAGGTATGTCAGGGGCATGATGGGGGATTTAGAGTGTTAAATGATTGCATCTCCTGAACCCCTATAACGCTTCTGAAACCAAGATGTTTTAGTGTCTTTCTTTAAAGCCATCTAGTGCCCTTTGACCCTTATATGGCAATTAAATGCTCAAGACTAGGCTTAAATCATGGAGAAAAAAAAAGATAGTGTGTATGTATTTAGGTCTTTGTACAGACTACATGTTCAAATGTCTCCTTGAAGATATGAAGAAAAAAGCTTTTTAGCATTATTTAGCCATAATAACGCACATGTCATTTGAAACACTCTCTAAAGATAGTAATATAAGTATTTCTGAGAGAAGGCAAAAGAGAATTGATGTTCTTTCCATTGGTCCATTGAGAGGTACAACCTTGAAGCTCTTGCTGTCTTTTGCTTTCTGTGTGGGTGTGGGTGTGTAGCCCTGCATGTGCTGAGTTAAGCATTAGGTCTGGACCGAGTGGGGTTATGAGGGTAATGTCCAGGCTATCGCATTAACCTGACTGGAGCTCCTCTAACAGTCTCTTGAGCTTTAAGTGATATATCAATTCCCCCCCGTTCCTGCAGGACTTCAAAGCGCTGCTGCTCCAGTTCCCACCACGCAGCATCAATCTCTCTGTCCACGTCGCATCATCACCTCTCCGCGGGCCGGACAGGGTTGACCAATCAGGCAAAGGCTCCTAATGAGCCGAGCAACAAATGGACAAATGAGATGAGCAAACATGCAAACCTAATGCCAGTGCCACATTATCTCACAAGTGCAAATATGAAAGAATTTGCATAAGCCAACTTGTTTGAGGAGTTATGGATTGGTAAAGCTGTGCCATGAATGGTCAAAGCTATTTGTAGGGGGAAGGGACGGGGTGGGGTGGGGCAGGGTTAAAAATGACATTAGCATTGTTAAGATGGTGAAAAATACACTACCGTTCAAAAGTTTGGGGTCACCCAGACAATTTTGTGTTTTCCATGAAAAGTCACACTTTTATTTACCACCATAAGTTGTAAAATGAATAGAAAATATAGTCAAGACATTTATTTTTCTGGCCATTTTGAGCATTTAATCGACCCCACAAATGTGATGCTCCAGAAACTCAATCTGCTCAAAGGAAGGTCAGTTTTATAGCTTCTCTAAAGAGCTCAACTGTTTTCAGCTGTGCTAACATGATTGTACAAGGGTTTTCTAATCATCCATTAGCCTTCTGAGGCAATGAGCAAACACATTGTACCATTAGAACACTGGAGTGAGAGTTGCTGGAAATGGGCCTCTATACACCTATGGAGATATTGCACCAAAAACCAGACATTTGCAGCTAGAATAGTCATTTACCACATTAGCAATGTATAGAGTGTATTTCTGATTAGTTTAAAGTGATCTTCATTGAAAAAAACAGTGCTTTTCTTTCAAAAATAAGGACATTTCAAAGTGACCCCAAACTTTTGAACGGTAGTGTACTTCTTCTTCTTCTGACGTTATTCTTGCTTTGCTTTGAATTAAGAAAAATAAACTAAAAGTGGGCGGCACGGTGGTGTAGTGGTTAGCGCTGTCGCCTCACAGCAAGAAGGTCCTGGGTTCGAGCCCCGTGGCCGGCGAGGGCCTTTCTGTGCGGAGTTTGCATATTCTCCCCGTGTCCCCGTGGGTTTCCTCCGGGTGCTCCGGTTTCCCCCACAGTCCAAAGACATGCAGGTTAGGTTAACTGGTGACTCTAAATTGAGCGTAGGTGTGAATGTGAGTGTGAATGGTTGTCTGTGTCTATGTGTCAGCCCTGTGATGACCTGGCGACTTGTCCAGGGTGTACCCCGCCTTTCGCCCGTAGTCAGCTGGGATAGGCTCCAGCTTGCCTGCGACCCTGTAGAACAGGATAAAGCGGCTATAGATAATGAGATGAGATGAGATGAGATGAGATGAGAAACTAAAAATGTAAGTCATGTGGATTTTATATACGATTCTGATACTGAATTCTGACCAGTAGTAAAGGCCGTGTTTTGATCCAGAATTGATTATTTTCTGCTCGAATTTTTGCGCAAGAATGTTGAGTCCTTCAACAAGTAATGCATTCTTGACTTTTACTTGCTTGAAAAGAAAACATTTCATGTTTGTTAATTAGCGACTGAAATTATAGTCACGTAACGTACGCTTGTTGGAGAATTTGTACACTTTAGCATGTTGTGAAGTTGTTTTAGCATGCAAGTAATGTTTTATATTTGCTTATTGTAGTCTTCCAAGCTTGGTCATGTCTGCTGAAAGATTTTTTTTTTCCTATGTTTTATTTCTTTAGTTATTTTCCATTTAGCTAGCTAGTTGATTAGCAGTGTTTGGTTAGTTTATTTTTCTCATCTCATTATCTCTAGCCGCTTTATCCTTCTACAGGGTCGCAGGCAAGCTGGAGCCTATCCCAGCTGACTACGGGCGAAAGGCGGGGTACACCCTGGACAAGTCGCCAGGTCATCACAGGGCTGACACATAGACACAGACAACCATTCACACTCACATTCACACCTACGGTCAATTTAGAGTCACCAGTTAACCTAACCTGCATGTCTTTGGACTGTGGGGGAAACCGGAGCACCCGGAGGAAACCCACGCGGACACGGGGAGAACATGCAAACTCCACACAGAAAGGCCCTCGCCGGCCCCGGGGCTCGAACCCAGGACCTTCTTGCTGTGAGGCGACAGCGCTAACCACTACACCACCGTGCCGCCTAGTTTATTTTTATTTAATTTAATTTTTTTAGCAAGCCAGTTTAATTTCTGGTTAGCTTTGAATTCAAGCCTAGTCATGTCCTCTCTGAATGAATCCATCTCAGCTCTTGATCTCCTTCCATGTGCTTATTTTGGTTTTCTGCTCTTACTGCAAGATTTTTTTTTCTCTGCTATGTTTTATTTTTTTATTTATTTTTTATCTATCTAGCTAGTTAATTAGCAGTGTTTGTTTGGTTAGGTTTTTTTTATTATTATTGATTATTGTTATGGCGCACGGTGGTGTAGTGGTTAGCGCTGTTGCCTCACAGCAAGAAGGTCCTGGGTTCGAGCCCCGTGGCCGGCGAGGGCCTTTCTGTGTGGAGTTTGCATGTTCTCCCCGTGTCCCGCGTGGGTTTCCTCTGGGTGCTCCGGTTTCCCCCACAGTCCAAAGACATGCAGGTTAGGTTAACTGGTGACTCTAAATTGACCGTAGGTGTGAATGTGAGTGTGAATGGTTATCTGTGTCTATGTGTCAGCCCTGTGATGACCTGGCGACTTGTCCAGGGTGTACCCCGCCTTTCGCCCGTAGTCAGCTGGGATAGGCTCCAGCTTGCCTGCGACCCTGTAGAACAGGATAAAGCAGCTAGAGATAATGAGATGAGATGAGATTATTGTTATTATTTTTAGCTAGCCAGTTTCATTTCTGGCTAGCTTTGAATTCAAGCCTAGTCATGCCCTCTCTAAATGAATCAATCTCAGCTCCTGATCTCCTTCAATGTGCTTATTTTGGTTTTATGCTCTAACTGCAAGGTTTTTTTATTTTCTTTACCTACAGTGGTGCTTGAAAGTTTGTGAACCCTTTAGAATTTTCTATATTTCTGCATAAATATGACCGAAAACATCATCAGATTTTCACACAAGTCCTAAAAGTAGATAAAGAGAACCCAGTTAAACAAATGAGACAAAAATATTATGCTTGGTCATTTATTTAGTGAGGAAAATGATCCAATATTACATATCTGTGAGTGGCAAAAGTATGTGAACCTTTGCTTTCAGTATCTGGTGTGACCCCCCTTGTGCAGCAATAACTGCAACTAAACGTTTCCGGTAACTGTTGATCAGTCCTGCACACCGGCTTGGAGGAATTTTAGCCCATTTCTCTGGACAGAACAGCTTCAACTCTGGGATGTTGGTGGGTTTCCTCACATTAACTGCTCGCTTCAGGTTCTTCCACAACATTTCGATTGGATTAAGGTCAGGACTTTGACTTGGCCATTCCAAAACATTAACTTTATTCTTCTTTACCCATTCTTTGGTAGAATGACTTATGTGCTTTGGGTCGTTGTCTTGCTGCATGACCCACCTTCTCTTGAGATTCAGTTTATGGACAGATGTCCTGACATTTTCCTTTAGAATTCGCTGGTATAATTCAGAATTCATTGTTCCATCAATGATGGCAAGCCGTCCTGGCCCAGATGCAGCAAAACAAGCCCAAACCATGATACTACCACCACCATGTTTCACAGATGAGATAAGGTTCTTATGCTGGAATGCAGTGTTTTCCTTTCTCCAAACATAATGCTTCTCATTTAAACCAAAAAGTTCTATTTTGGTCTCATCCATCCACAAAACATTTTTCCAATAGCCTTCTGGCTTGTCCACGTGATCTTTAGCAAACTGCAGACGAGCATCAATGTTCTTTTTGGAGAGCAGTGGCTTTCTCCTTGCAACCCTGCCATGCATAACATTGTTGTTCAGTGTTCTCCTGATGGTGTACTCATGAACATTGACATTAACCAATGTGCGAGAGGCCTTCAGTTGCTTAGAAGTTACCCTGGGGTCCTTTGTGACCTCACCGACCATTACACGCCTTGCTCTTGGAATGATCTTTGTTGATCGACCACTCCTGGGGAGGGTAACAATGGTCTTGAATTTCCTCCATTTGTACACAATCTATTTGACTGTGGATTGGTGGAGTCCAAACACTTAAGAGATGGTTTTATAACCTTTTTCAGCCTGATGAGCATCAACAACGCTTTTTCTGAGGTCCTCAGAAATCTCCTTTGTTCGTGCCATGATACACTTCCACAAAGATGTGTTGTGAAGATCAGACTTTGATAGATCCCTGTTCTTTAAATAAAACAGGGTGCCCACTCAAACCTGATTGTCATCCCATTAATTGAAAACACCTGACTCTAATTTCACCTTCAAATTACCTGCTAATCCTAGAGGTTCACATACTTTTGCCACTCACAGATATGTAATATTGGATCATTTTCCTCACTAAATAAATGACCAAGCATAATATTTTTGTCTCATTTGTTTAACTGGGTTCTCTTTATCTACTTTTAGGACTTGTGTGAAAATCTGATGATGTTTTCGGTCATATTTATGCAGAAATATAGAAAATTCTAAAGGGTTCACAAACTTTCAAGCACCACTGTATCTACTAAAATAAGCCAGTTTATAACTATCATCTATTTTGCTGAGGTTAAGAAAGCTTAACCTGCTCTACTTCTCTCACACCTTTATCACACTCACTGATGGAATTTTACTTTACAAAAAATATATATTAATTTATTAATTATTCTTTGAAAGCCTCGGTAGCTAGCTTAGACTCTCTGAGATGTTTTGGTCTGGCTTATTATTATTATTATTATTATTATTATTATTTATTTTAACCTGCTGCGGTTACAAAAGCTAGCAAATTGTTTACATGTGTAGGATTAAATCGAGGTAAGCTCTTTCACCTAATACTCACTAACTTCAACAGCTTCCTTTGTCAAAAGACGTGTGGAAGTGTAATTATCAGAAAACTATCCTAACAGCTGCAGATGATTACGTCCTCGGAAGAAATTTCCTTCAGATCTCGCACACTGCGTGAATGTGTATTGACTTGTCGTTCTCAGCCGCAACCAACAATTTCCATGCTGGCGGCAGGTGTGCAGCAACAGACGTTATCAAATGTTCTTCCGCAAGTTGCTTGCAATGACATATTCATACGAAAGAGGGCCCCAAATACTGAAATCCCTATGAGGTACATACTGCACAAGTCATGCAATGGATGTTTTCTTACAATCCATTATTATGAAATTAGCCAAAAGTAGAATAGACAGAGTTGGGGACAGATTTAAAAAACAAAAAAGTGGCTATATTATATTGTAAGGGAATTCATTCATTCATTTCGCTGGCATGGTTTGGGTCCAGTTGTCTCTTTCAAGGGAAACATCACTGCAAATCAAAACAAAGACACATTTCTATCCTTATGGACGCACCCTTCAAGGAAGACTCCACCCCATCAGCAAGACACAAGGGCTCACTGAATGGTTTCAGGAGGATGCAAATGATATAAATCATGTGCTCTGACCTTCACACACACACACACACACACACCAGATCTCACAGCATTTGAAGTGATCAACCATAGAATCAAGCTTCTGCCCTGGCCATCTCAGTTCCTGACCTGAACCCCAATGAAAACCTGTGGGCCAAGCTGAAGAGGAGAGAGCACAAGAGAGGGTCGAGGACCCTGGATGATCTGGAGAGGTTGGATAAAGAGGAACGGTCTCAGATGCACTGCTCTGTATCTCCAACCTTATAAAATGTTATCGGAGAGACTCCGTGCTGTTTTACTGCCAAAGGGAGGTGGTACAAAGTAGTAAATACAGGGGTGCCAATAACTGTGGCACTTTTTTTTTTTAAATAATCATTTCTTGAGGGTGGCACGGTGGTGTAGTGGTTAGCGCTGTCGCCTCACAGCAAGAAGGTCCTGGGTTCGAGCCCCATGGCCGGCGAGGGCCTTTCTGTGCGGAGTTTGCATGTTCTCCCCGTGTCCGCGTGGGTTTCCTCCGGGTGCTCCGGTTTCCCCCACAGTCCAAAGACATGCAGGTTAGGTTAACTGGTGACTCTAAATTGAGCGTAGGTGTGAATGTGAGTGTGAATGGTTGTCTGTGTCTATGTGTCAGCCCTGTGATGACCTGGCGACTTGTCCAGGGTGTACCCCGCCTTTCGCCTGCAGTTAGCTGGGATAGGCTCCAGCTTGCCTGCGACCCTGTAGAACAGGATAAAGCGGCTACAGATAATGAGATGAGATCATTTCTTGATGAGGGATTTGTTTTGTCTGAATAATTATTTTGGTTTTCTGATCTTACTGCAAGTTTTTTTTCCCCTGTTATGTTTATTTATTTATTTATTTATTTATTTATCTAGCTAGCTAGCTAGCTGATTAACAGTGTCTCATCTCATCTCATTATCTCTAGCTGCTTTATCCTTCTACAGGGTCGCAGGCAAGCTGGAGCCTATCCCAGCTGACTACGGGCGAAAGGCGGGGTACACCCTGGACAAGTCGCCAGGTCATCACAGGGCTGACACATAGACACAGACAACCATTCACACTCACATTCACACCTACGCTCAATTTAGAGTCACCAGTTAACCTAACCTGCATGTCTTTGGACTGTGGGGGAAACCGGAGCACCCGGAGGAAACCCACGCGGACACGGGGAGAACATGCAAACTCCGCACAGAAAGGCCCTCGCCGGCCATGGGGCTCGAACCCAGGACCTTCTTGCTGTGAGGCGACAGCGCTAACCACTACACCACCGTGCCGCCCTTGATTAACAGTGTTTGTTCATTTATTTGTTGTTTGTTTTTTTAACGAGCCAGTTTCATTTCTGGCTAGCTTTGAATTCATGCCTGTCATCTCATCTCATCTCATCTCATCTCATTATCTCAAGCCACTTTATCCTGTCCTACAGGGTCGCAGGCAAGCTGGAGCCTATCCCAGCTGACTACGGGCGAAAGGCGGGGTACACCCTGGACAAGTCGCCAGGTCATCACAGAGCTATGCCTGGTCATGTCCTCTCTATATGAATCAATCTCAGCTCTTGATCTCCTTCAGTGTGCTTCTTTTGGTTTTATGCTCTAACTGTGATTTTTTTTTTTTACCTAGCTACTAAAATAAGCCAGCTCATAACTATCATCTCTTTTGCTGAGGTTAAGAAATCTTAGCCTGCTCTACTTTCTCTCACACCTTTATCACACTCACTGATGGAATTTTACTTAAAAAAATTATTATTATTTAATGTTTAATACAGGCGGCAGGGTGGTGTAGTGGTTAGCACTGTCGCCTCACAGCAAGAAGGTCCGGGTTCGAGCCCCGTGGCCGGCGAGGGCCTTTCTGTGCGGAGTTTGCATGTTCTCCCCGTGTCCGTGTGGGTTTCCTCCGGGTGCTCCGGTTTCCCCCACAGTCCAAAGACATGCAGGTTAGGTTAACTGGTGACTCTAAATTGACCGTAGGTGTGAATGTGAGTGTGAATGGTTGTCTGTGTTTAAACCCATGTTTACATTAGACCATATCAGCGGATCATCAGATTAACGTTTTTAAAACGATTAGTGTGCACACAGCAACACCAATACACGATTCGCGTGCACACAGCAACACCAATACACGGATACGCTCGGCTCCGCAGGCATCCTGCGCTCAAAATCACTCCGCCCTGAACAGCGAGTGCCCTCTGGAGGGTGCGCACTCCGGCCCTGCGCAGCTCACAGAGCACGCGAGTGAAGTGCACAAGCAGTGTTTTCGGGACTGAGCCGCTGTGTGTGTGATCCCAGCGCATATCACTTACCACTTGCAAGTGGAAGGATGGCAAGCCTAAAGACAATCATAACTACACAATGGGCAGTATTTGCATCAGTATTTGCAGTATTTTCATACTTTTATACTCTTTAATGAAAGGTGATACAAGGCGGAAGTCCGCGCCGTTTTTCAGCAGTCGCGTCACATGACCAACGCCAGCGAATCAGGAAGGTGGATGTCACAGTGACGTTGTCCAATGACGACGCCAGCTAGAGCTCAGCACAGCGTATCTGCGTATCTCAATGTTTACACAGCACCGGAGCTGACACGATCTGGATTGAATACGTGGACCCTGGTGGATTCCCGTTTCCCGGCATTTCCAGGCGGTTTAATGTAAACGGACAGTGCGTCCGCGAAGAAAACGAGACAGATACAGTCTAATGTAAACTTGGCCTATGTGTCAGCCCTGCGATGACCTGGCGACTTGTCCAGGGTGTACCCCGCCTTTCGCCCGTAGTCAGCTGGGATAGGCTCCAGCTTGCCTGCGACCCTGTAGAACAGGATAAAGCGGCTACAGATAATGAGAGAGATGAGAGATAATGTTTAATACATTCATTTCAATTAAAGGTTGGATTTTTCTCATTTTTTTCGGTCTGAGATGAAGCGACGTCACCAAAAGGTGGATTTTTTTCTAACCCTTTTACAAGGGGTGCTGATAATTTTGGAGGGCACAGTACATGAATTTTGACCTTGAAGCAGGAAGAATAAACACATAGCCTATTTCTCTTGCTAGTAATATTTAATAAGTTTGTTTTCATTAAGCATAGAACTCTGGGCTCATTTAATTGAGGCAGTTGTTTCATAGACTAAATGATTCTGCTACAGATTTATTTATTTATTTATTTATTTATTTATTTCAGTTTGGTCCACTAAAGTACTAAAATACTTTTCTCCTTGTCCTCGCTCAGTCAAACCCCTGGTCTCGGTCCTACAATCTCTCAGTGCTAATTTGTGAAAAAAATCATTATATCTGTGATTCAATGTCAGCCATCATCAACATTTAAATTTATGCATTCAAAACCCCCAGCCTTCTTCCTGCTACCAAGAATACAAAACATCTCAACATTTGTTCTGACATGCATCTGTTAGGTGTGTTTGTGTTTGAGAGACATTTACAATCTGAGATAGAATTGACTCTTCACAGCTTCCTCGAGCCTCAGCACCTTCACAAGGAATCAAATGATTCGACTGAAACACAAGCCCTAGAGGCCTAAACTGTGACTGACATGTGCTTTCCACGGCAAGAAACAACACCAACACACACACACACACACACACACACACACACACACACACACACACACACACACACATATAGTCACATATACTGTACATGTACACACAAATACACACTCGGAAACTCTCTTGTTTAGCCTGACACCTCCTACTACATGCTAACGTGTTTTGCCAAAACAAGTTAGGTGACATAGATTCGGCTGGGGAAGAAGATAAATCTGCCGTCACGAAACTGATCGTAACAGAAAGTGCTTTGTCAAACTCTCCCTCACACAGATTTTAATGAGGTAATTATGTTATTATCACTGTCTTCTTCATTCCTGCTCCTGTTACACCCTAACCACCTCCTTCTGTTCCTCATAATTAATATTAGCACCTATTACTCGGAGCTGAAATCCAATTAAACGCAATTAGTATCTGCGAGTAATTTCAAGGAACTAAACAGTCTTGTGTCATAAGATGACAAAAAAACAAAATTGTCCTAATGTGTGGAATTTACCTTTTTGATCAAATATGTTATTCAGAAAGTTGACATATTGTGGCCCGAGTAGTGTTGCAGTGGCAGTGGGGCATTTGTGGCTCAGTGGGTTAATAGTCTGGATTACTGACTGGAGGGTTTGAGATTTGACCCTCAGCACCACCAAGCTTCTGCTTTTGGGCCCTTGGGCAAGGCCCCTAAGCCTGTTGGTTCAAACTATCCTTCTATCCTGGACTTTGACCCCTTTAGAAATAGGAAAAAGACGGAAGAAGCAGAAGACGTGTCTAAGGCTTCCTGATGAATCTTAAAACTCACAACTGCTAAGCCACTGCCATGTTTGAAATATTACTAAATAGTGATATGCTCCAATTTACCATATCAATAAGAGCAGAGTTTGTGCTACAACTCTCTCTCTCTCTCTCTCTCTCTCTCTCAATCTCTCTCTCTCTCACTCTCTTGCTGTATCTATATAACTCTGACAAAAGTTTGGACACACCTACTCATTCATAGGTTTTTGTTTGTTTGTTTTTGCATCTTGACTATTTTTTACATTGTAGAACAACACAGAAGACATCAAAACTATGAAATAACATCTGGAACATATATGGAATTATATGGTAAGCAAAAAAGGTGTTAAAAAGCAAAATATTTTTATATTTTAGATTCCTCAAAGTAGCCAGCGTTTACCTTGATGATGCTTTGCACACTATCGGCATTATCTTACCCAGCTTCATGAGGTAGTCACCTGGAATGCTTTTCAATTAACAGGTGCCTCATCAAAAGGTAATTAGTAGACAAGTTTCTTGCCTTTGTAATGTGTTTGAGATCAAACAGTGAATAGTAAATAATAAAAATAATAAATAAATAAATAGCTCTATTCAACAACTGCAGTAATCCATATTATGCCAAGAACTGCTCAACTAAGTAAAGAGAAATGACATCCATCATTACTTTAAGACATGAAAAAGTGACTTTTAATTAATAAAAATAAAGAAAAAAAACACATTGAATTAGGAGCTGTGTCCAAATTGTTGACTGGTACTAGAGCCTTGCAAAAGTATTCACCCCCTTGGCATTTTTCGGGTTTTGCTGCCTCACAACCTGGAATTAAAATGGAATGTTTGAGGGTTTACATCATTTCATTTACAGAACATGCCTACAACTTTGAAGATATGATTTTTTTTTGTTGTTTAAATTGTGAAGCAAAAAACAAATAGGACAAAATAACAGAAAACTTCAACGTGTATAACTACACAGCAAAATCCCCAGTGTTGATTTAACACCCTACTGTGTTTATATAGGTCCAGTTGGACACAAATTAACTCTGAAAGTGTTAATTCAACACTGAGGAATTTGCTGTGTATTCACCCCCCTAACATCGGTACTTTGTAGAGCCAACTTTTGTGGCAATTATAGCTGCAAGTCACTTTGGAAAGGTCTCTATGAGCTTGCCACATCTAGCCACTGGGATTTTTGCCCATTCCTCAAGGCAAAACTGCTCCAGCTCCTTCGAGTTGGATGGGTCCCGCTGGTGAACAGCAATCTTCAAGTCTGACCACAGATTCTCAATTGGATTGAGGTCTGTGCTTTGACTAGACCATTCCAACACATTTAAATGTTTCCCTTTAAACCACTTGAGCATTGCTTTAACAGTATGCTTAGGGTCATTGTCCTGCTGGAAGGTGAACCTCCGTCCCAGTCTCAAATCACTGGCAGACTGAAACAGGTTTTGCTCAAGAATATCCCTGTATTTAGCACCATCTATCTTTCCCTCGATTCTGACCAGTTTCCCAGTCCCTGCTGATGAAAAACATCCCCACAGCATGATGCTGCCACCACCATGTTTCACTGTGGGGATGGTGTTCTTGGGATGATGTGTTGGGTTTGCACCAGACATAGCATTTTCCTTGGTGGCTGAAAAGTTCAATTTTAGTTTCATCTGACCAGAGCACCTTCCTCCTTACATTTGGGGAGTCTCCCACATGCCTTTTGGCAAAATCAAAACATTCTTTCCTATTTTTATCTTTAAGTAATGGCTTTTTTCTGGCCACTCTTCCATAAAGCCCAGCTCTGTGGAGTGTACGGCTTATTGTGGTCCTATGGACAGATACTCCAGTCTCTGCTGTGGAACTCTGCAGCTCCTTCAGGGTTACCTTTGGTCTCTGTGCTGCCTCTCTGATTAATGCCCTCCTTGCCCAGTCCGTGAGTTGTGGTGGGTGGCCCTCTCTTGGCAGGTTTGTTGTGGTACCATGTTCTTTCCATTTAATAATGATGGATTTCATGGTGCTCCAGGGGATCATCAAAGATTTGGCTATATTTTTTTAATAACCCAACCCTGACTTGCACTACTCAACAACTTTGTCCCTGACTTGTTTGGAGAGCTCTTTAGTCTTCATGGTGTTGTTTGGTTAGTGGTGCCTCTTGCTTAGTGGTGTTGCAGCCTCTGGGGCCTTTCAGAAAAGGTGTATATATAATGACAGATCATGTGACACTTAGATTGCACACAGGTGGACTTTATTTCACTAATTATGTGACTTCTGAAGGTAATTGGTCACACCAGAACTTTTTAGGGGCTTCATAGTAAAGGAGGTGAATACATATGCACAAGCCAATTTTCAGTTATTTATTTTTAATTTTTTAAATATTTTTTTCTCATTTCACTTCATCAACTTAGACTATTTGGCGCAGATCCATTAGATAAAATTCAGATTAAATAAGTAAATAAATTACAGATTGCAATGTAACAAAATAGGTAAAAAGCCAAGGGGGTGAATACTTTTGCAAGGCACTATGTGTGTGTGTGTGTATATATATATATATATATATATATTAGTGCTGTCAAGCGAATAAAATATTTAATCGCGATTAATGTCGCGACTGTCATAGTTAACTCGCGATTAATCGCAATTTAATCGCACATTTTTGTCACATGAAAAACCATTGTAATTCTCTTATCAGCATAAAAAAGTGAATGGGCTTGCTCACTGTTCGAACTACGGGGGTACTCGGGGGATCCGAGATCCCCTGAAACAGACATGAGATCCCTTGAAAACATGATTTGGGAAATGTTGGGGGTTCTCTAAAATATTGGCAAAATGATGTTTATTGACATAGCAATCATGTGTAACGGGAAGCATTTGCATATCCGAAGTGAGCGTGCAATGGAGATCCGCGCTCTGAGACAAGCGCAAGCACCCCCCCCCAAGGGAAAAAAGGGACCCCCCGAAAATATCGGCATAGTTCGAACACTGGTTGTACCAATGTTTTTTTTGTTTTTTTTTATTGCAGAGCATAACACGTCTTGTCACAGCCACTGCAAAGTCAGGCTGGAGCCGCCGATGGGAAAACGAAACCTAAGCCGAGCACCGTGGCTCTTCGGGGGAGGGCAGAGGACTCTGGCTGTGTGGGGCGTGGCATTACAGTCTAGCTGCTATCGTTTTTCTAAGCAAAGTCTCTGTTCCAAGTTCCTGGCAGTTTCAAAAGCTTATGAAAAACCTACATCATGTCACAGAGCGTTAATCTCGCGATAAAAAAATTATCGCCGTTAAAATTGAGTCAAGTTAACGCGTTAATAACGCGACATTTTTGACAGCACTAATATATATATATATATATATATATATATATATATATATATATATATATATATATATACACACATGCAGAAACAAATTTTTTAACCTCCGCATTCACACACACACACACACACACACACACACACACCTTGTTTGACCTTCAACCCAGTTCATACACAATTGCATGTCTCAGATGCTTTGTCTTATTCTGACTTCCTCATAGAAACAGACAGATTCTCCATCAGTACCCCTCCCTTCCTCCTTCTCTCTCTCTCTCTCTCTCTCGCTCTGAGCCACAAGGGGCGTGGCCTTGCCAAAGCGTGGCAGGTGTGCTGACAACATCAAAGAGCTTGTAGTCCTATTATTTGTTTAAATAAAGCGAGTATGACAGGTACAGTAGCTCTGTTCCACTGCACTCATCTTGTATGAGTGCGCCTTATTCATTCCAAAAAGTAAGCTTGTGGATATTTGGAAGTGCTTTTGCAATCAATTATACAGGATAATCTGATTTATTATTATATATTTTTAAGGTTTTTTTTTTGCCTAGTTAGCCTAACCCTCATGTCTTTGGACTGTGGGAGGAAACTGACTCACCCGGAGGAAACCCCCATAGGCACGGGAAGGACATGCACACTCCACACAGAAAGGCCCCAGTCTACCAGCAGATCCGAACTCAGAACCTGCTTGTTGTAAGGAGACAGTGTAACCACTGCACCACCAGGCCGCCCTGATTTAACAGCAGCATATGGAAAACCGTACTGATATTCTACACTCTGTTTGCTCACAATAAATGCAGTTGCACTTTTTGCAGTTGCACAATTGACAGGTCAAGGCCCATGCATGTGTAATAGGAGATGCCATGCTCCATACTGCGTCACTGATTGACATGGCATTAGAGATGCAGTAAGTAATTCTCTGAAAAATGTTCAACACCACACAGACAGATTTACTTGGCTAATACATCAAATGTTTTGAAACTGTACTTGACTGTTTCCTCTGCTTTTGGTTATGTTTCTTTGTAATTTTCAATGTTGTGTGTATCCAGTATATACACTATGTAAAGGTTGCAGTATTTAGTATACACTCTATATGGTTAAGTGTACGGTTTCCTGATGGATTCATGTGGTTTTGTAGAGAATAACATCATCAGATCTCACACAAAGATTAGCTGGAAACTGACTTAAGCAAACTGCACATAATCGAGTAGCACTATAATGTGAAGCACAAACCCCTAGAGGTGATCACACACTCACACACAAACACACAGGACAGTTCAAGTGGGTGGCAGGCCAACAGCAATGTAATTAGCTAAGTGCTCTACAACAGCTGTGCAGCTATTTTTCAAGCAAATGGACAGAGCTGATCTCACGTTATGTTAAATGGCCTGGACTGATTTAGACCAGATTTAGAGCAGGTTCTGTCTTTGTTCAGTCCAGTTTCCGTACAAAAGCAGCCTGTACTTTATGACAGGTACACGAGCCAAGCCACTGATTTTCAGATTGATAAGGCATTTGGGGATATTCCAATAAATAAGAATCTTAGCCACAGAAACAAATAAACAAAAAAAAAATTAATATACTAAGCAACATAAAGGGGCTGTGTAGACTAGTTGATTATTACATTCACTAGTCGAGTAATGCATTCACTCACTGACTTATAATTTCAGTCATCAATTTATAAAGTCGTTAGTTGACTAAAGCCTCGGTCACAACCAGCCGTATGTGCTCCTACGGCCGGTCTACGTGCAAAAAACGCAAGAAACGCACGGAGGGCACGCATGAAACGCATGGAGGGCGCACGTGTGACGTGCTGATTTTCAAGCCGTAGACTGGCCGCAGACCGGCCGCAGAGGTTGTTTGTCATGTCAAACAAACTCTACGGGCGCCTATGTTTTTTTCAGGTTGCAAGGCAAACTTACGGCCAACGCACGTCTTTTTCCACGAACAAAAAAAACGCAGCGATTTGGAAAACGCCAAAAATCGCACGGCCAAAAAAATCGTACGTCCGGTTGTGACCTAGGCTTAATATATTGAGATGTACATTAAAGGAGAACTGAAGGCAATTTTTTTTATAATCAAAATTCTTTTTATCTCATTTTATTAAATATACGAATGCATTTTGGTAGCTATTTTGTCGCTGCTATAGCAAGTTATGAGTGTTTGAAATATGCTCTGTAATATATCAGTCCGTATGTCAAAGCAATGGCCGTAAACGAGATTCGTTGAGACCTGTGCGAGACATCGTAGGACGGAAGTAAAACGTACAGCGGAAATCAAAGTGACCAACATCTGCCAATGTTGTCAAAAGACACGCGCGCCCTCTTTCAAATGCTGATGTAATCAAGCCGGAACTTTTGTTTGTTTTGATAGCAATCAAGAAAGTTTGAAAAAAGTCGGCAGTAATCGTCATTTAAACTCGTTTTTGTGCAATATTTTGTTTGGAAAACAGTTTTCAAAATGGCGGCACTGACACCTGGCTGACACTTCACGTTTCAAAGTCTCGCACAAGTCTCGTGAAGATCGCGCGGATAAGCGACGCCTGCTGTGGACCAAACGAATTACATTCAACATGGCTAAAAACCGAATAGGCCAATAAGTATAATATTTAATTGCAATTAGTTGCCAATACGAGTCACGATATAAGGTTACTAAAACTGAAAATGTAATTGAATAACACGTTAATTAAGAAATAAAGCAAGTTTAAAAATGACTTCAGTTTCCCTTTAATACATTCAGTAGATCTTTAACACATTTGCTAGTCTGTTAATATACTGACTAGTCCATTAATACATTCACTATTCAACTAATACTTACACATGTTGACAAATATAGTACATCAACAAGTCCATTAATGCATTCATAAATCAACTAATACATTCAATAGCCATTAATATATTCACTACATGTTTAATACAAGGGGCGGCACGGTGGTGTAGTGGTTAGCGCTGTCGCCTCACAGCAAGAAGGTCCGGGTTCGAGTTCCGTGGCCGGCGAGGGCCTTTCTGTGCGGAGTTTGCATGTTCTCCCCGTGTCCGCGTGGGTTTCCTCCGGGTGCTCCGGTTTCCCCCACAGTCCAAAGACATGCAGGTTAGGTTAACTGGTGACTCTAAATTGAGCGTAGGTGTGAATGTGAGTGTGAATGGTTGTCTGTGTCTATGTGTCAGCCCTGTGATGACCTGGCGACTTGTCCAGGGTGTACCCCGCCTTTCGCCCGTAGCCAGCTGGGATAGGCTCCAGCTTGCCTGCGACCCTGTAGAACAGGATAAAGCGGCTAGAGATAATGAGATGAGAATGAGAGATAACGTTTAATACATTTACTAGTACATTAATTAGGAGGCACGGTGGTGTAGTGGTTTGCACTGTCACCTCACAGCAAGATGGTTCTGGATTCGAGCCCAGTGGCTGACTGGGGCCTTTCTGTGCGGAGTTTGCATGTTCTCCCCGTGTCCGCGTGGGTTTCCTCGGGGTGCTCCGGTTTCCCCCACAGTCCAAAGACATGCAGGTTAGGTTAACTGGTGGCTCTAAATTGACCGTAGGTGTGAATGTGAGTGTGAATAGTTGTTTGTCTCTATGTGTCAGCCCTGTGATGATCTGGTGACTTGTCCAGGGTGTACCCCGCCTTTCGCCCATAGTCAGCTGGGACAGGCTCCAGCTTGCCCACATCCCTGCACAGGATAAGCGGTAATGGATCATGGATGGATGGATGGATGATCCATTAATCCATTTACTAGTCAACTAAAACATTTACTAGTCTATTAATACATTCACTACTTCACTAATACCTATACCTGTTGGCAAATATAGTCCATCAACTTATATCTGTACATCTTATAACTTATATAGTCCATCCATTAATACATTCCTGAAGCAACTGATCATTCAACAGCCATAATATATTCACTTGTCAAAAAATACATACACTAATACATTTACTTGTTGATCGATATAGTCACTGGTTGACTAATATACATTTATGAGTCAACTAATACATTCACTAGTCTGTTAATACATAGACTAGTCAACTAATACATTCCTTAGTCCACTAATGTATTCACTTGGCCATTAATATGTACACTTATGAACTAATCTGAACAACTTTATTTATCACACATACACTTAAGCATAGTGAAATTCATCCTCTACATTTAACCCATCTGAAGCAGTGAACACACACATGTGAGCAATGAGCACACACATATACCCAGAGCAGTGGGCAGCTATGCCGTAGCACCCCACAGCACCCAGGGAGCAGTTGGGGGTTAGGTGCCTTGCTCAAGGGCACTTCAGCCCAACCTTCAGCCCAAGGCTGCCCCATGTTAACCTAACCACATGTCTTTGAACTGTGGGGGAAACCGGAGCACCTAGAGGAAACCCACACAGACATGGGGAGAACATGCAAACTCCACACAGAAAGTTCCCATCGGTCACTGGGCTCGAACCCAGAACCTTCTTGTTGTGAAGCGACAATGCTCACCACTACACCACCATGCCACCCATCTATCATATCATAATCTATTCAATAGTCCATTAATACACTTGTCACTTGTCACGAATACATTTACTTGTTGACTAAAATACATTCATGGGTCAACTAATAAATTCATTAGTCAACTAATCCATGTATATTTTGACTAATACATTCATTAGTCTACAAAAACATACACTCGTACTAGGCCACTGCATTTTGTTGGCTTTGTAACTGTACTCTGGACAATGATAATAAAGCTGAATCTAATCTAATCTATTCTATTTTAATCTAATCTAATCTAATAGACCATTTATACATTCACTATTCAAGTAATGCATTCATTAGGAGCCTGGTGAGGGACTTTGTTGTGTGGTGCAACAGGAACCCTCTGCAGCTCAACACCTCGAAGACCAAGGAGCTGGTCATTGACTTTGGGAGGTCCAGACCAAGGTCACAACCAGTTCTGATCAAGGGAGTCGAGGTGGAGGCTGTGGATTCCTACAAGTACATCGGACTGTGGCTGGACAGCAAGCTGGACTGGACTTGCAACACCAAACACTTATACAGGAAGGGACAGAGCAGACTATACTTCCTTAAGAGGCTGCGGTCCTTTAACATCTGCAGGAAACTCCTGTGGATGTTCCATCAGTCTGTGGTCGCCAGTGTCCTGTTTTACACCGTGGTGTGCTGGGGGGGGGGGGGGGGGGGCAGCACATCCAAGAAGGACACATCCAGGCTGGACAAACTGATCAGGCGGGCCGGCTCTGTGGTCGGCATGAAGCTGGACTCTCTGGTGACGGTGGCAGAGAAGAGGTCTATGGACAAACTATTGAGCATCATGGATGATGCCAGTCACCCTCTGCACACTGTCATCAGCAACCAGAGGAGCCTGTTCAGTGACAGAATGCTCCTTCCCAAGTGCAGGACTAACAGACTCAAAAACTCCTTTGTCCCTCACGCCATCAGACTGTACAACTCCTCTCTGGGGGGGAGGAGGGGTAACAGGAGGACAGAGGACAGGAAGGAGCAGTAGCCTAGCCTAACAATAAGCAATACTGGACAATGTGCAATATAATGTGCAATATAAAGTGCAATATCTCTCCTGCCACCGCCCCCCTTTCTCCTTTTTCCCCCTCCTTCCCCCCTTCCCCATATCTCATCTCATCTCATCTCATTATCTCTAGCCACTTTATCCTGTTCTACAGGGTCGCAGGCAAGCTGGAGCCTATCCCAGCTGACTACGGGCGAAAGGCGGGTACACCCTGGACAAGTCGCCAGGTCATCACAGGGCTGACACATAGACACAGACAACCATTCACACCTACGGTCAATTTAGAGTCACCAGTTAACCTAACCTGCATGTCTTTGGACTGTGGGGGAAACCGGAGCACCCGGAGGAAACCCACATGGACACGGGGAGAACATGCAAACTCCGCACAGAAAGGCCCTCGCCGGCCACGGGGCTCGAACCCGGACCTTCTTGCTGTGAGGCGACAGCGCTAACCACTACACCACCGTGCCGCCCCCTTCCCCATATCTTATTCTTTTTATATTTGTATATGTAAATAATTTATTTTAATTTATCTAGAAGTTTTCTCTATTTATTTTCTCTGTTTATCTGTAATGATGCTGCTGGGCGGCACGGTGGTGTAGTGGTTTGCACGGTTGCCTCACAGCAAGAAGGTTCTGGGTTTGAACCCAGCGGCTGATGAGGGCCTTTCTGTGTGGAGTTTGCATGTTCTCCCCGTGTCTGTGTGGGTTTCCTCCGGGTGCTCCGGTTTCCCTCACAGTCCAAAGACATGCAGTTAGGTTGACATGGGGCGGCCTTGGGCTGAGGTGCCCTTGAGCAAGGTACCGAACCCCTAACTGCTCCCCGGGCACTTTGGTGTGGCTGCCCACTGCTCTGAGTGTGTGCGTGTGTTCACTGCTTCAGATGGGTTAAATGCAGAGGATGAATTTCACTGTGCTTGAAGTGTGCATGTGATGAATAAAGGTTTCTTCTTCTTCTTCTTCTTCTTCTTAATTTCCCTGAGGGAACCCGCCCAAAGGGATCAATAAAGTTTTATCTAATCTAATCTAATCTAATTAGGTAACCAATACATTCACGAGTCGACTAATACTTTAACTTGTCGACTAATTTTTTCACTAGTCCATTAAGTATTATTCTATCCACATTCACTGGATATGAGCAATCACGCACTCTGACTAGCTATTCTACTACTAAGCTATCAGCTTATATACCATGAGTAGAGAAAAACAAAATGGCGGAGCGTGTTGCTGAACCAACCGAGGATGAAATAAAAACTACTCAAAAACAAACCCCCCCCCAAAAAAAGCAACAAAAGTATTTGATGGCAAGAGTGTATCTTTTTTATTTTATTATTTTTGAAGAATTATTATTGTAGCATTTTTCACAAATTGCTCCTGTCATTTCACCAGTTTGTTTACATCCTAAGTGGAAATGATTTTGGCGGATGTTTTGTATAAAGTTTTAATTTATTGAATTTGCAAAAATTAAAAATAAAAATGCTCTGTTTCTCAAAATCAAGTGAATGTGGATAGAATAAAACAGTTATTCCACTCAATCTCGTCGTACATGGATTATAGCAAACTCGTCGGCTGTCAGCTCATGTACGATTCGATTTCGTGGAATTACTGTTAAATATATTCACAACTCAAGTAATGCATTCACTGGTTAATTAATACAGTACATTTACTTGTCTGTACTGTAGGATTTTGACTAGTTGGAGCGATGGGGGAGGAAAAAAACAGCAATTCATGATACGGTATATTTTCAAATACTTTAAACTCACTGAGGCCAATTCTGCAGTCAACGACACATTAAAGAGTACACAAGTTTTTATTTTCTTTCTTTCTATCACTTTCATATGACTAGGTATGTAGCATAGTGGTTTGGAAATGACTGTTGATTTATTCCACTCCTTCTACTGAAGGAATTCCTCCTGCAGTTGTTTTAGTTGTCCTGAAAACTAAATAAAATAATAAAATAATTGCACTGTGGCAGAATGAATTCCATCGAGACCGACACTATCTGTAAAAGAGTGCATTCGGTACGGCGGGTTGCACATCATGGTCCAATCTCACTCAGTTAGTTCCCATCAGAGGAGGTTGATCAAGAGGTTGGTGGTTTTTTTTTTTCTGTTTGTAAGAATATTGAGGCTAGAGATTAAGATGGTTGAAATGGGAAGTTCCCAGATGTGGGAGACATCACATCCTTCATGGAAAGAAAGTAGAATCATGGATTTCTGTGAATGGACCTCAGCTTCAATGCTGAACACTCTCACTCTCAGAATCAGTTATTTCAGCAGAGCCACCACATCACCCATAGAAGTGCATTTTAAGAACTGATATGATCTAGAATACCATATGATGCACAGGAATTCTATTTTCATTACAGTGAAGCCCAAAAAGCACTAATAAAGTCATCAAAATTGGTGATGTCCTGAAATTGTTTTGGTTTTAACAAAGGAAATGAAGACTAGTCGACTCCTACTTGTTGTGCAATCGCTAAGCAACACCTATTGTGATATTTTTTGACATCATTCATAACATTCATTTCATTTAAATACGTTTCTACAATGGGAAAAAAATGATTATAAATCCATACAGTATATCTCCAAAGTGCAACTGATGTTTCAGGACTTTGGTAACGTCTGAACAGTGTCCTCTGTCAACAACTCATTTCTTATCATCGGTTTTCCCCAGTTTTCAGACTTTAAAATGCTGCTTTGGCACTCGTATTGTGTTCTCCCGTTATGGCTGAATGCCAGCATGCTCTGTTTCTCCTTTTCTTACTCTCACATTTTCTTGGCTCCTTTTTCTCTGCGCACAGTTTATTATTTGCTGGAAGAGCGCAGAGAGAGTGGATGGTACGGTCAGTGGCTCTCTACAATGGCTGCCCGGCGGGGGGTGACGGAGGGCACGGAGAGAGGGCGTAGCGTAGAGGCTACAAGGGCGCCAGTCAAGTGTTTTTTTTAATGCTATTGTTGTTACGCTATGCTATGCTACACTAAGGGCCAGCGAGTAATCTCCATAAAGCAAACACTGGGAAGAAGAGCGGGTATAGGAGCAGGAACGGATTCGGCTCTCAAGCGAGGGACAATCAGTGAGATAACAGAGATCTGAGAATGTAATGGAAGGTTAACTGATGTTTTGTGTCTTCTTATAACCTGTATATGCATGCTTCTATGTATGTATCTCTGTCTCTCAATGAAAGACAGAATAGGATGGTACACTATCTCCAGTGAGCCCCAGTGCACCCTGGGAAATTAAAGAAAATCCTGTTTTCTTCCTTCCAATTAGCATATATCCCATATACCTCACCAGGTGGGTCACATCATATAAAGTGGTTTTATGTATTATCTACATCCAGGACATTGAGAACCAAAACCATGACATAAATCTCTATATGTCACTTGTAAGGAAATCGATGAATTGTTTTGATAAATTTGGGGACTTTTTGTTTGCGAAGGTGTCAATATAATAAAAATAAAATCACATGTTGGCTTGAAGATGTGAAGTTTATCTTCTCGTGTTGAAAAACTCACATTTTTCATACAGAATACATCGTAGATCTGAGTGAAATATTTAAATAATATTGGCTGGCTTTTTTTTCGTGGAATATCAGATATATTCCATTCAGCTAGGATGATACTGAATGAGTCAAAAATGAGTAGCTGAATGGAATATATCTGATATACCATGAAAAAAAGCCAGCCAATATTATTATTATTATTATTATTATTATTATTATTATTATTATTATTATAATACATTCCTTTCGGGTGTTCAATGCTTCCTTCTCTTTCAAAATTCTCTCAAAATCTTCCATATTTAATGAAGCAAACCTGGCGGCCATGTTTGTTTACAAATTGTCACAGTCGCTCACTAGCACGGAACTTTTACATCTCCGATGTGTGACATCATGTTCTCTTGACAACCATCCATGCAATATTGCAAACCATATTCAATGCTCATTGGGTAGAGTGACGTAATACACGTAAGATAAGCGATATGCTAACAATATTGCAGGCTATCGAACCAAATGAATGAAACCTGCTAGAAGGGAATAGAACACGTTTTTATTCCATCGAAAAAGTGCCCTGTATGTATAATAATTCCCGATATTTCACGATGATGATGTCACTCTAAGTGTTTTCCCACTGACTAGATGTGTGTTGTTGAAATCATGAACCGGTTCAAAATTAAAATTCTTTTGATTAACTTGTGTGTTTTTTTCTTTTTTTTTTGGATGTGTCCATATAATATAAAAAACATTACACGGTGGTGCAAAGATATGAAGTTTATCTTCTCGTGTTGAAAAATATATCAGTCTTTTGCTTCGCTCTCTGTACATATATACATCCACCACTCAAAGATAAACTTCATATCTTTGCGCAACTGTGCAATATCCTCTGTATATATATTGCACGTTGTTTTTTTTTTTTTAAACTTGACTTATCACTGTGCATGTTTGTGTAAGAGAGAATGTAATATTTGATTCTGGTTCGTATATTTATATTTGTTTATTTGTTTGTATGTGTGTTAGTTTTTCTTTTTAAGTTATAAATATAACAATAGATTATATTGCATCTCGGGAAATTTTTCATCAGAACATTTCTGATAAGGATTTCTTATTTTAATAAATTATCTCAAATCGGCAATTAAATCTGTTATCTGCAGTCACAATTTGTTTTTAATATTGACTTATCATACATTTATAACAGAAGTGAGCTGAAACATGAGCACACCCAGATTATAGGTTAAAAATAGATTGTGTCATCATTTACAGTATTATTTGAACAAAAATACACCAAAGACCAAAGATTAGTGCAAGTGTGAGTAGGTTGGGTGCTAACCCTGTTCTAAGTATATTTCATTATTTAGTAACCCGATATACTCAAATAGATCCAAAATGCACACACACACACACACACACACACACACACACACACACACACACACGCACACGGTTGCAGCAGACAGGCACTTCAGCCCTGGAGCGGTGTTCAGTCCAAACCCGAAGGGAGTGTGATGCTTCAAATTGCTCCGGCAGGTTCAGAATACTCATTGATTTTCTCTGGTAGATCATTAAAGTGCCGTCGCTCCCCCCCGAGTATGTGTTCATAACTACCGAAGCAGCTTGAACCAGCACATAATTAAAGTCAGAATAAACATGGCTTCTTTCTCACACTAGTTGTGGAAAGGGACAGTTCCAGGTTTGCATCAGGCTCGGGCACATTTCCGCTTTTAAATGGACACTGCTTCTCTGGGTTTAATTGGAAACCTAAATACTTTGGGTAATGTTTAGCCCCTGGGACGCTCCACTGTCAGATCCATTACCCACTCACTCGGAGCAGACACACTGACTCTCCTCAGCACGCCGCCAAGGACTCAACTGACATCCACTGAACACCCCCCCAACCCCAAGCCCAACCCCAAGCCCACTTCTTCCCAACTTACTCTTCTTTCTTTCTCTATAAACCCCCTCCCTCCCTCCTTCCTTCCTTCCCTTCAACACACACTTACACACACCAAGCTACAGCTGTCCTCCCCGACAAGCCAGGGCCTTCATTACCGAAATAGAAATCTGTGTCCTAAGTGCTGCAACATTGCTAAAGCTAAATATCCGTCTCCCCGGGGAGCTAATTACGCCCCAGCACTGGCAACACAGATTCCTTTTTTTTGTCCACATGTTCTCCCTTCTCTCTTTTTTCTAACTCTGATAACAACTGTAAAAGCAATTTAAGCATTTTTCAATTAATTAAACATATAGTCTTCCAGTAACCTCTTGTCATTTTGCCCTGCAGGACTAAAGCTAATTTGTGTAAGAGAGAGAAGGGGGGGGGGGGGATAGATGGGGGATGGGGGTGAGGGGTGATATTGTTTTCATCTTGAACAAAATAGTCGCACAAAGGACTTTGCAGTAATTTCATCTTTTCGGTTTCCTCAAGCCGAAAGGGGCGTGTCACTCGTAAATTTGGAAAGACAGAGTTTAAAGAAGCTCCGATGGCGCGTTGTAAACCAGCGTCACCGTGAGCAACTTGTTAGCTTCAGTTCAAAGGTCAAACACAGGAACGTGTCCAGGGCTGGGGTTTATTTACTGATATTTAATACAGAGTCAGAAAGATGAGCGACAATATTGTGAGATAAAAGAGCGCTGAATTGAGGACATTATTTAGACAAAGCAACACAAACACACACAAATAGACACACACACATGCAAAAACATGGTGTATAACACACTTACCGTGTGACGACAGATGAGCACACACGCAGATATATACACTTAATTAATTTTTTTTTTTAATTTATATATTCATCCTGGCGCGTGCGCACACACACAGAACTAACATAGTTTACCACAGTATGATGTAATCCCCATGGCATTAACACACACACACACACACACACACTCACACACACACACACACACACACACTGGTACTTCTGTCTTTGTGGGGACTCTCATTGATGTCATACATTTCCGAGCCCCTGACCCTAACCTCAACCATCACAACTAAATGCCTGACCCCACCCCTGACCCTAACCTTAACCTAAACCTCATTCTCACCTGAACCCTAAAACTAAATCTTCTTCTTCTTCGCCTTGACCCTCCAATACTCCATTGAAGAAGTGAAGACCAGCCAAAATGTCCGACTTCTGTTGATAGATAGATAGATAGATAGATAGATAGATAGATAGATAGATAGATAGATAGATAGATAGATAGATAGATAGATAGATAGAGTGTTTTGGTATTCTTAATGTGTAGCAAGTACACACACACACACACACACACACACAGTCTTACATATGCATACACACACTGTCTACTTACACACTCACATGCGCTGCTGTCAGTTAGTCAGATCAGAGGCATGCACAAAATCTCTCTCTCTTTCTCTCTCTCCCTCTCTCTCTCTCTCTCTCTCTCTCTCTCAAATTTAAGAAAATAGAAAAAGTGCAACACAGTAGCTTTGAGATAAATACAATACAGATAATTAAATTTTATTGTATAAAAGTCTTTCTTTCTTTCTTTCTTTCTTTCTTTCTTTCTTTCTTTCTTTTTTCTTCCTCCCTTCATTATGTCCTTTACCCTCACTGGGGTTAGATTTGTTGATTTATGTATTGTCTTACAGACATTTATTTATTTGTTTGTTTGTTTGTTTGTTTGTTTGTTTGTTTGTTTGTTTGTTTAGATTGTTCTTTTTTCTTCTTTCTTTCTCTTCCTCTGTTTTTGAACCTTCCTGATTTTTTTTTTCAAATTCCCCTTCACTCTTCATTTTCTCTTCATTTTCTCCATCATTTCTCTCTTTTTTTCTTCTTTGACTTCTTTTCTTTCTTCACTTCGGATGAACTCAGTGATCCTCTCATGGCTGTTTTGACAGTCCTCGTTGGAAAGATGATTCCTGATTTCCCTTTCAAAGCACTGTTTAAATGTGTTCTCCTGAAGACAGAGACACGGCCATAAAACCTTCACACCTCCCTCTTTCAATCTCTCCATTTGCCACTCTTTCCATCTCTCTCTTTCTCTCTCTCTCTCTCCTTCTTTCTTATTTCTCTCACTCTCTGCTTCTCTTACATTTTAGCCTTCAAAGCACACACACACACACACACACTTCCCTCTTGCATGTAATATTGATCAATAGTCATTAATAAATTATGAAAGTAAATAAATGTTGCCGACTCAACATTTCAGAGCATTTACATTTTTATTCATCTCCCAGTTTATCATCATGAATAAAGTCACTATCAAGAAATAAAACTGAATCTTGCTTGTTGAAAACCTGTCTTTTGAGAAGCTCTCAGAGACCAAAGGCTGTTTGGGACAAGCACGCTGATTTGTTCCTGTTTACGGGTCACGTGGCTGTTTAAGCAGCTTTCTCTCCTGGAGCAGGTGAGCGGCGGCTGGCTTTGATCTCGCAGCGCTGTTTGTGTTCGCAGGGTGGAACTGGGATTCTCTGGGTCAGTGATGTTCATGAGAACTGAAAGGTGAGCTCACCCATAGACATCACCATAGCACAGTGAAATACATCCTTCCACTCAGAGAGGAGAGGATTAGGAGGAGCGGAGATCACTGGGAAATAACAGCAGGGCCTCACGCACCCACAGTCAGGTGTGGAAACAGAAATGTGTAAACACACAAATGTGTAAATACAGAAATGTGTAAACACACACGGTGGACTTGTGAGGATCTTCCACTGATAGCTAATTAATGCTGTTCTTCACCTCAATCCTTTACCTCAATCCAACCCGAGCCTTCACCTCAGAATCTGGAAGGGAAACATTTTGGCTCATTTAGGATTTTTTTTTTTGAGTGATTTGAGTACGGCAGAATCTTATCCAAATCATGCACAGGTGAAAAGCGTCACAAAAACAAATGGATGGTGTTTGAAATACAAAACACTAATGTTGTGATTTTTATTTTATTTTATTCTGTGGGATGGAATTTGTATAAAAGTGAATTTTAGTGTTTTAAAAAGGACCCAAAATATTTAGTGCAAACAGTGATGACTAAAAACTCTCTCTGCTACACACACACTCTCTGTCTCTCTCATCTATCTATCTATCTATCTATCTATCTATCTATCTATCTATCTATCTATCTATCTATCTATCTATCTATCTTCAAAGAATCATTCTTGTTATATGTAATACAGACACATTCTCTTTATTTATTTATTTATTTATTTATTTGATTGCTTTCTTCCTTCAACCTGCCAATTATCTATCTATCTATCTATCTATCTATCTATCTATCTATCTATCTATCTATCTATCTATCTATCTATCTATCTATCTATCTATCTATCTATCTATCCCTGTGTCCAAAATCGCTCACTCGTTCACTACTCCCTACTCCCTATATAGGGAATTAGTATATAGAGGACTATACAGTGAGCTCATTGGTAAAATGAAAAAAAAAAAACACTTTCAGACACTAGTATTTACGTCGTTTACATCATTACTGTCGGACAATTAAAACATGACAGATCAGTCGGCTGGTGGGTTTTAAAAATAATAAATACAAGCATGTATTTTTGTGATAAATCCATATTATACTGAGCGCATTTCCCACATTAATCAATACAAAGTCCCTGCATCTTCCAGTTCTTTTAAATCAAGGCTGAATACTTTCTTCTTTGTTCAATCACTTTCTACTTTGCCTTTTATTCAATCAAACTTGAGACTTTTGATTTAATTTCTTTCAGCATGACTGCAATGCATGGTGGGATATATTGCTTTGGTTAGTGACCATTGATTGTACACTACTTTTCGTGATGCATTGTGGGATACTTTGAGTGCACTATATAGGGTGCAAATAATCCTCACTATACATTCGGACAGCACTACAAAATGGCGAACTCACTATATAGTCCATTATATAGTGAGTAGGGAGTGATTTCAGACACAGGGCATCTATCTATCTATCTATCTATCTATCTATCTATCTATCTATCTATCTATCTATCTATCTATCTATCTATTCAGAATCACTGTCTTATTAAATGTATTTCATACACATTTCTTTCTTTCTTTCTTTCTTTCTTTCTTTCAAACTGCTATCTATCTATCTATCTATCTATCTATCTATCTATCTATCTATCTATCTATCTATCTATCTATCTATCTATCTATCTATCTATTAAGAATCACTGTCTTGTTAAATGTAATTCATACACATTTCTTTCTTTCTTTCTTTCTTTCTTTCTTTCTTTCTTTCTTTCTTTCTTTCTTTCTTTGATAGTTTTCTTCCTTCAAACTGCTTATTATCTCTCTATCTATCTGGCAGTAGTAGCTAATTCAAGCAGGTGGTGCTGTTTGAAACATTTCTTTCTTTCTTTCTTTCTTTCTTTCTTTCTTTCTTTCTTTGATTGTTTTCTTCCTTCAAACTGCCAATTATTGATCGATTGATCTATCTATCTATCTATCTATCTATCTATCTATCTATCTATCTATCTATCTATCTATCTGGCAGTTGTAGCTAATCCGAGCAGGTGGTGCTGTTTGAAACATTTCTTTCTTTCTTTCTTTCTTTCTTTCTTTCTTTCTTTCTTTCTTTCTTTCTTTGATAGTTTTCTTCCTTCAAACTGCTGACTATCTATCTATCTATCTATCTATCTATCTATCTATCTATCTATCTATCTATCTATCTATCTATCTATCAAATTATTGTCTTGTTACATGTAATTAACACACCTTAATTAATGTGCGCACGCACGCACACACACACACACACCAGAAAAAAAGGCAGTACACTGTTCATTTCCCAACTTCTTCCCACTTCCATCTTCACACTGATTAACAACGTCTCACATTAATGTCATTAGTTATCATTTACTGGACTTGTAACTTTATATGGATTTTATATATTCATATCTGTATTGTATGAATTTTAAATTACACATACAGAGTTGTTTGCTGTATTGATTTGGTTTTCTCTCTGACTTATTGGCATTTGTGCTTGGACTTATCTCAGTCTGGGTTTCACTACATGTGGACTGCATCTGAGTACACATACTTCCAGACTATTAGTATGATAAAGCAGGATGGAGGGTGTCCCAATACTCAGTAGGCATATAATAGTAGTAGAACGGTACCTGGATGAAAGACCACATCTGGAGTATGCAAACATATTTATGTGTTTCACTTTGCTACACTATGCTACGCTATCATTCAGTTGGTGCCTTGAATAACCAAGAAAAATCGAAAGACGATAGCTTTCCTGAACAAAGTCAGTTGTTGAAGCAGTGAAGATATGAAGTTCATCTTCGAGTAGTGAACATATTCACGAGTGAGTGAAACAACCAAGTGAAAATATTTTCAACAAGAGAAGATAAACTTAATATCTTCACACCACCATGTAGTATTGTTTATATTATATGAACACATCCACACACAGGGCGGCACGGTGGTGTAGTGGTTAAAGCTGTCGCCTCACAGCAAGAAGGTCCTGGGTTCGAGCCCCGGGGCCGGCGAGGGCCTTTCTGTGCGGAGTTTGCATGTTCTCCCCGTGTCCGCGTGGGTTTCCTCCGGGTGCTCCGGTTTCCCCCACAGTCCAAAGACATGCAGGTTAGGTTAACTGGTGACTCTAAATTGACCGTAGGTGTGAATGTGAGTGTGAATGGTTGTCTGTGTCTATGTGTCAGCCCTGTGATGACCTGGCGACTTGTCCAGGGTGTACCCCGCCTTTCACCCGTAGTCAGCTGGGATAGGCTCCAGCTTGCCTGCGACCCTGTAGAAGGATAAAGCGGCTAGAGATAATGAGAATGGGATGAGACATCCACACACACATGAAAAAAATACGCAAGTTAATCAAAATAATTTTAATTTTGACAACACGCATCTAGTCAGTGGGAAAACACTGGGAGTGACGTCATCGGAGTGAAATATCAGGAAATATGTCACTCAGATCCACAATGTATTTCATGTGAAAAATGCAAGTTTTTCAATACGAGAAGATAAACTTCATATCTTCACACCAACATGTGATTTTCTTTTTATTATATTGACACATTCACAAACAAAAAGTCCCTAAATTTATCAAAACAATTCATCGATTTCCTTACTACTGACATATAGAGATTTATGTCATGGTTTTGGGTCTCTGTGTCCTGGATGAAGCTTGAATGAAAAGTACGAGTGGTGACTTTCCCAGTAAAATATATATATATATATATATATATATATATATATATATATATATATATATATTACTGTGCAAAAGTCTCAGGCACACGTAAAGAAATGCTGTCAACTAAAAATGGCTTAAAAAGTAATGAACTGAAATGTTTCAACATAAAAAAACCCTATAAACAGTAAGCAGTAATAAATGAAAGAACGTCAATATTTGGTGTGAGACGATGCTTTGTTTAAAAAAAATAGTTGTCTCTGGTATGATGAGTGCAGTTTTATGCGGAAATGATCTGTAGGTTTTCCTGAGCATCTTCCAGAACCAGCCCCAGTTCTTCTGGACACGTTGACTGTCACACTCGCTTCTTCATTTTGCACCAAAACCCAGCAGCCTTCATTATGTTTTCTTTTATAATCTGAAAAGTGCTCTCTTATGGAATATACTGCTCAGATACAAACATTTTTTTTTCTGTAGCATTTAATTTTTTGCTAAAAAAAAACATTCAGACTCTAAAATGTTTTTGTAATGTTTTGACTTGATAATGTAGAAGTCATAAAATAGAAATCTATTACAAAGTTTGTATGAAAGGAAAAATAGGGTGCCTTAGACTTTTGCACAGTACATCTATCTATCTATCTATCTATCTATCTATCTATCTATCTATCTATCTATCTATCTATCTATCTATCTATCTATCTATCTACCGTTCAAAAGTTTGGGGTCACTTTGAAATGTCCTTATTTTTGAAAGAAAAGCACTGTTCTTTTCAATGAAGATCACTTTAAACTAATCAGAAATCCACTCTATACATTGCTAATGTGGTAAATGACTATTCTAGCTGCAAATGTCTGGTTTTTGGTGCAATATCTCCATAGGTGTATAGAGGCCCATTTCCAGCAACTCTCACTCCAGTGTTCTAATGGTACAATGTGTTTGCTCATTGCCTCAGAAGGCTAATGGATGATTAGAAAACCCTTGTACAATCATGTTAGCACAGCTGAAAACAGTTGAGCTCTTTAGAGAAGCTATAAAACTGACCTTCCTTTGAGCAGATTGAGTTTCTGGAGCATCACATTTGTGGGGTCGATTAAATGCTCAAAATGGCCAGAAAAATGTCTTGACTATATTTTCTATTCATTTTACAACTTATGGTGGGAAATAAAAGTGTGACTTTTCATGGAAAACACAAAATTGTCTGGGTGACCCCAAACTTTTGAACAGTAGTGTATATATATATATATATATATATATATATATATATATATATATATATATATATATATATATATAAGTTTCATAGCATACCTGGGTATACATCATCTGTGAACATCTGGGTGAGAAGTGAGAGGACAGGTAAAATGGCAGCGGAGTGTGTCGAATTGTGTCTTTACTACTCACTTGCATATTCATAGAACATACTACAGTTACAGTTTGGTAGTCAGTATTGACCATCATTAGTACATACTGAGAATTCAGATGCAGCCATCGTCTTGTTCTTGACCAACAGTTTGTAAGAATAATATGAGAGTTGTCTTTTCTTTTTACATGCACTTCTTCTCATAAATCAATGCCCAAATGAAGACTAGTTCATGTAAAGGCTTGGACTTGAAAAGGATTTGATGGATTTTGGTCTTGATTTTGACTCTGTCTTGCTTTCATTTGGACTTGATATTGATTCTGCCTCGACCCCCTTAAGACATGATCTTGACTGTGCCTCAGCTCGTATTGGATTTGACAGTGGGGTTCTTGACTACAGCCCTATTTATTCCCATCTGTGATTACAGATACATACAGTATATCTAGAATTTGTCTTCAATGCTGTCTCAATGACACAACTAGATTCCAGATTTGGGATTTGCATGCCTTGTGATGCATGAAAAGGCTTTAGAAACAAAACACCTCATCACAATCTCTCGATTATGGGTCTATACGTAATACTTAATCCTTACTATTTAATTTACAGATGTGTTTTTCTTCATACGGATAAAGAATATGTTGTTTACAGTCATGTGATTATGATGACATGCAAAGTCCAGATGGGGACAGAAAGTGAAAAGCAGAATGGACGAGATGGAGGAACGTCCATATTGTACCCCTAAGAGAAAGGTGTAAACAGAAAATCACAACATAAGACCGTCATGGTTTCTCGTTTTGATTTGATTCGATTCTATTTGATTTGCGTAATCGTACAGGATGGAAACCTTTAGCATTTTGAAAGATTGTAATCGCACTTCCATTCCTGACTCCCATCTCTGGTTTATGCCACAGCAACGCAGTGACGTGATGTTATATGCAAACAAAGTACATGCTCAGAAAATAAATTACATTATTGTACCTTTAAGGGTACAACTGTTTGTCAGTAGTACTCTTTAAGGTACATTTTGGACTTGCAGGGAACATATATGGACCTTTTTTAGCCCTTAAAAGGTACACATAGTTACCTTGATGTCCAATAATGAGCCCTAGGGAGGACATTAGTGTAGATTGTACCTTGGGGAATAGAAATGGCCTCCGACTGAACCCCTATTTCTGACAGTGTATTGTCTGATATAGGTAAGCTGTATTTGAGGAAAAAAAAACAAGGTTAAAGAAATCTCAGTCCAGTGTATCTTTAAAGTTGTTCAGTTACACTTTAGTTTAGATAATTATACATTTCAATCTAAACCTGGTATTGCGTAGTCCAACGAATCACACTCCACGTTTTGCCGTGTGCCCTGTCATGTCCCTCCATCACATAACACCACATGTATCTCTTTCACCTCTGTGCCATCAGCCAGATACAGAGCAAATAGAGACTGAAACCTCATCTGCATTGTTGTTAGTCCAGATCATCCCTGACATCCAGAATGCAAAGGCTTCATCAGGAAGCCGTTCTGTTGTATCAGATGTTTCGGAAAAAAGCCGAACGTGGGAGAGAAGCAAGAGAGGCCATGAGCTGTATGCAGAATGGCGCGAGCGATCTACATTTCAAATGCAGAGGATGTTTTCCACTGGATGTTTCTTTGAAAACATGGCTACAGGGAGCAAGCGAATTGTAAGAGGATATGGCATCAAAGAGCCTGGAGGAGAAAACAAAACAACAGCATACAGGAAGAGAGGAGCAGAGGATAAGTCCTTCACACACTCCTCATTACTGGATGTGGAGAGCTACACAACAGAGGAATGAAATAAAAAAAAGAAAGAAAGCAGGGTTTGAGTACAGGTAGGAAGAGGAGAGTAAAGAGTTTGAACCTGATCGCATGGAAATGGAAAGGTTGTACACACTTTGCACCAGAGTGATGTGGTTGGATTTAATTTGATTTCATACAAATGATGTCGCTAGAGGTGACCTCTGTGCGTACTTATGTCACACGGGTCATGTAATTTACCAGCTTGAGATCATGTTTGAGAAACAATGTTTTAAAAAATGATAAAAAATTAATGGAAAAGAGAAAAAAAATCAGAGATAAGTTTGGAATTCTTCCAAAGAGACTGGATCTGTTCATCGTTATCAGGAAAATACAGGATGAAGTCATTTGGCGTGTCTGAAAAATTAATCAATTAATTAATTAATCTCCATACACGGCCAAATTACTGTACAGACACAAGAAAATAAATATTATCAACTGATGATGGAACATGATTATTGAACGATGCTCAGTTGTCAAATGAAAGAAAGACCATATTAGTTGAAAATAATTTTTATCTCATTTTTGAAAACCACTACTACATTTAACATGACTGATCTGCAATCAGACAAAATATGATGAGTCATTTTCTCACAGCATTTATAGGCCATGCTGCAGATCGTGTGTGTGTGTGTGTGTGTGTGTGTGTGTGTGTGTGTGTGTGTGTGGAGAGAGAGAGAGAGAGAGACTGCTATACTCATGACTTTTAAACTGTCATTTGTGTGGATAATATCGATTCCACTGTGGATGAGTAAAGTGTTGATGACGGAGTATAAGAGTGAAAACAGTGAAATATTTGAACACATCACATGAAACATAAATCAGAATGAAATTTACTGATATTCCTGCAGGAACTAAAGAACCTGAACACTCTGACTGGAAGAGATGGCATGAGTAACTTGTGCAACCAGGTGGTGCTCTTTCTTTCTTTCTTTCTTTCTTTCTTTCTTTCTTTCTTTCTTTCTTTCTTTCTTTCTTTCTTTCCTTGATTGCTTTCTTCCTTTAATATGCAGAATATCTATCTATCTATCTATCTATCTATCTATCTATCTATCTATCTATCTATCTGTCTGTCTGTCTGTCTGTCTGTCTGTCTGTCTGTCTGTCTGTCTGTAGTAGTTAATCTGAGCAGGCAGTGCTGTTTGAAACATTCACTTCTTTCTTTCTTCCTTTCATCTATCTATCTATCTATCTATCTATCTATCTATCTATCTATCTATCTATCTATCTATCTATCTATCTATCTATCTATCATCAGTAGTAGCTAATCTGAGCAGATGGTGCTGTTTGAAACATTCACTTCTTTCTTTCTTTCTTTCTTTCTTTCTTTCTTTCTTTCTTTCTTTCTTTCTTTCATCTATCTATCTATCTATCTATCTATCTATCTATCTATCTATCTATCTATCTATCTATCTATCAGTAGTAGCTAATCTGAGCAGACGGTGCTGTTTGAAACATTCACTTCTTTCTTTCTTTCTTTCTTTCTTTCTTTCTTTCATCTATCTATCTATCTATCTATCTATCTATCTATCTATCTATCTATCTATCTACCTATCTATCTATCAGTAGTAGCTCATCTGAGCAGACGGTGCTGTTTGAAACATTCACTTCTTTCTTTCTTTCTTTCTTTCTTTCTTTCTTTCTTTCTTTCTTTCTTTCTTTCATCTACCGGTATCTATCTATCTATCTATCTATCTATCTATCTATCTATCTATCTATCTATCTATCTGTCTGTCTGTCTGTCTATCTATCTATCAGTAGTAGCTAATCTGAGCAGACGCTGTTTGAAACATTCACTTCTTTCTTTCTTTCTTTCTTTCTTTCTTTCTTTCTTTCTTTCTTTCTTTCTTTCTTTCTTTCTTTCATCTAGGTGTAAATCTATCTATCTATCTGTCTAGCTTCTTACACTCGATCAGTACATGTTTATTCAGTCATCTCATGGACTAAATAAAATTCCTGATAATTCCTCTTGTCTTCATCTCAGCTGTGTTGCCCCAATCTCCTAATTTTCTAAAGGTGAGGGAGAGAGAGAGAGAGAGAGAGAGAGAGAGAGAGAGAGAGAGAGAAATTGTGGTCCTGTGGTACAATTGTAAATATTTTTCAGGGTGAAGGAGATGAAAAATCATTAAAAAAATCGATGCCTGCTTCCTCTCGCCCATCTCAAACAAATCAATCATAATCTTAACCAGCTGGCAGGAGAAAGGGGAGGTGTGCAATCTTTGTCTGAAATCTCTAATTTCTGAATCCATTCTCATAACAGGGCCATCATCTGATCATTTAACTCCACTAACAGTGTCCCTCCCTCCTGAGGCCCTGGGGAAATGCAGCGAGGGCATGAGGAGCCTGAGGCAGAGGAAGCAGTCCAGCTCCAGCTACCTCTGTCTACGTCCATCTGCCTCCGTCTACCTCTGTCTACCTCTGTCTGCATCAGTCTACCTCTGTCTACCTCCATCTGCATCGGTCTACCTCCATCCACCTCTGTCTACCTCCGTCTACATCCATCTGCATTTGTCTACCTCTGTCTACATCCAGCTACCTCTGTCTACCTCTGTCCACCTCTGTCTACATCCAGCTACCTCTGTCTACCTCCGTCTACCTCCGCCTAACTCCATTTAACTCTGTCTGCATCTGTCTACCTCTGTCTGCATCAGTCTACCTCCATCTGCATCGGTCTACCTCCGTCCACCTCTGTCTACCTCCATCCACCTCTGTCTACCTCCGTCTACACCCGTCTGCATTTGTCTACCTCTGTCTACATCTGGCTACCTCTGTCTACCTCCGTCTACCTCCGCCTAACTCCATTTAACTCTGTCTACATCTCTCTGCCTCTGTCTACCTCTGTCTGCATCTGTCTATCTCTGTCTACATCTGGCTGCCTCTGTCCACCTCTGTCTACATCCGGCTACCTCTGTCTACCTCTGTCTACCTCCATCTAACTCTGTCTACCTCTGTCTACCTCCATCTATCTCCATCTATCTCCATCTACCTCCATGTACCTCTATCTACCTCCATCCACCTCTGTCTATTTCTGCTCTATGATCTTTTTCTGGTGAAGACAAAAGGTGAAGCTTTTTTTTTTGAGGAGAAATGGAGTGGATTAAATTTGTTAGCAAGCCTAACACCTGTCCATTGAGTAATGGCTAATCAAAATAGCATTGTGCTTGCCCATAGGGGTTATGGCTTATATGAGGCAGGAGTTTATTATTATTATTATTATTATTATTATTATTATTATTATTATTAATAATAATAATAATAATAATAATAATAATAATAATCTCATCTCATTATCTCTAGCCGCTTTATCCTTCTACAGGGTCACAGGCAAGCTGGAGCCTATCCCAGCTGACTACGGGCGAAAGGCGGGGTACACCCTGGACAAGTCGCCAGGTCATCACAGGGCTGACACATAGACACAGACAACCATTCACACTCACATTCACACCTATGGTCAATTTAGAGTCACCAGTTAACCTAACCTGCATGTCTTTGGACTGTGGGGGAAACCGGAGCACCCGGAGGAAACCCACGCGGACACGGGGAGAACATGCAAACTCCACACAGAAAGGCCCTCGCCGGCCCCGGGGCTCGAACCCAGGACCTTCTTGCTGTGAGGCGACAGCGCTAACCACTACACCACCGTGCCGCCCCAATAATAATAATAATAATAATAATAATAATAATTAATAAATAAATAAATAAAAGACAGGTAGTCATGGGCCTTATAGCATTCAACTTTGATCTTTTAATGTAGTACTTACACTGTCAAGATAATATCTAATAAAACACAATTGTACTGAAATAAACATATTCCTATTCTTATTATCAGATTGTACACTGCATGTAAATGTATTACAGTGTGCACAAAGCATTATTTCTGCATACTTTAACAGTAATAATACTCTACAAACCAAACACATAATGAGAACATACATTTCTACCTCAGCAATACAATACCTCACCTCGCGTCTGTTTTATCCTGGAAATCTGAGCAGACCTGAATAAATCCAAGGCACTGAAGACTGAAACGATAAACATGCACAGTATGGCAAAGAATGAACAAATTCATTAACACTTGATTAAATGACTAGGGGGAGAAAAAGCAAGCGGATTCCCAGTTTCTAGCACTTCTTGTTTGAAGAGGTTTAAAGCAGACAATCCACTAATCCAGTTTTAGTGAATGAAGTTTAATGCTTCCTCTTATCTAAACCACCGCATTGAACTGAGCAGCTAATTATCAAGCACTTGATGAGCTGAGGTGTGTTCGAGCGGAGCAAATCTGTTGGA